>NC_136869.1:16085226-17285226 GCF_951799975.1 Gobius niger
GAGCTGAAAAACTAACCCTGCATAGCTGATTGCCCATAAACCACTCATTAAGCTATTTCTCATGCCAGATTTATGTTCACCACTGACCTCATCTAAAAGCACTTTCTTCTGCCGCCCGAACCAGCTTTCCCCTGTGCCTTTTTCAACACACTACATCAACAGGAGAAGCCCGAAAGTTAACAATGCTAAAGCCATTGTGCCCGGCATAATGCCCTTCACAATCTCCTCATTCATTGCACGGGGCTTTATTTACAAAACCCTGTAGGGAAACGCAATGCCACGCTCTGATCACACACCAGCCCACTGCTTGTAATTACCCAGGGCCTGCGATCCAATCTGTCACTGCCCGAACTCATTTGTTAGTGTGCATGTACAGTGATTAAAGAAACTCCTGTGTGTGGGTGTGGGTGCGGGGGGTGCTTGGTGTTCTTATACCTACAGTACCTAGCGCCCCCCCTCCCTCCTCCCTTCCTCCCTCCACGCTTCACATTTAGGGAAATCTCATTCAGATCGCCAACATCGCTCAAGCATCCGAGGCACTACAAGCGAGTTATAATAATTAAAGACATACAGCATTTCAGGGCTTCATTAATCATGGTTTATATAGACTTTGAAGCAGTAATAGAAAACAGCCTGCCTTTCTGGGTTTATTGTGTCTCTACAAATTGTGGGGCTATAGCGTCCGCCAGAAAAGCCCCCCCCCCCACCACTACCTTTACTTGACCGACTGCAACAGGATGTGGTGATGGAAAACACGTAGAAGAGGGAGAGAAAATGTTATGGCTTTTAGGACACCAATGATTGTTTGATTTCTTCTTTTTGTCAGTGTCTCATTATGCATTTGGTGTGGCCGCAGAGATGACTCTTTTTGATTGCCAAAGTTAAAGTGCATTTGGCTATTCTGTGTCTATCAGTGCAATATTTCATTTTAAGTGGATTGTAATATTTGGCTTTATGAGTGCCACTGATAAATCAGGTCTAAAACAGAATTAAACAAAGCAAGTTCTAAAAAAGGACCAACCAAATGGGGTCAAAGGCATTCATAAAATTGTCTCCAAGAAATCAAAGTATAGTACTGCAGGAGAGCAACACTTTTATGTTGTTTTACCTAGAAAACCTGGTCTTGTTTTGTTCATCTATTATGATATAATCTTCCCTCATGGGCTTGGGACTATCACAAATGTACAATTTCGATTCATCATTGCTGGATGAAGGTTGAGGAAAGGCCGTAAAGGAAGTGAACTTGGGAGGCTAATTTTGAACATGTGCATGTTTTCACTGTAAAAACCCGTTTGGCAGGGTTAGATACCATTACTACTGTGAACCTAATGAAATAAATGGAAATCGGGGCAGCTTAAGTGCCATGCAGAGGATTGTGTTGTGAATTTGGGCAGGATATCTCAATTATAATGCAGGATTATGCCTTTGTGTATTGAACAATGCCAAATGTAACTGCAATTCAGTAACATCATTGTGACCCATTTCCTCTCCAGCACAAGCTCCTCACTTAAATTTGTGATTTTATGGAGTGCCTCGGACAGGCCCCAACTGACAGATGAAAGTTTAAGTGACCCCTGGGGAATAAACAAGTCAAAGAGTTGGCTAAATTAAAGCAAGAAGAATGTGCGTATTTAAAAGCAGAGCTGAATCACGCTCCTTTAATCCCTGTGGTTTGTCATATTGTCTCCCAGGTGAGCTCACGCATCTCCCCAACTGCAGACAAAGCAACTGCGGCCTCAGCCTATGACCAACACAATCATTTTGCTGTCGTCGTTTAAGGAACAAGAGAGAATGGGATGAGGGAAATCAGAGCAGTAACTTCCTTTGAGGTTTATAAAGTGAGAAAAAGCAGGTACAGTTTAAAAAGATTTACTGTCTATAGTAGTTTGTATAGGTCCTATATAAATGCACTGGAAAAGAGTTGAGGAAAACATATTTGTGCTCATGATCTGTACAATATTGCCATCTAGTGGTAAGATATTGTACTACAGTTTGTAGTTTTCTCAAGTCACAAATATTTCACCACCAGAACGATGAATCCATTCAGCTATATTTTATTTCATTAAATAACAGAGTTTAACAGTTTAAATAAAGAAATACGAAACTAAATTTGTTACATTTAGGCTCTGAAATGTAGTTAAAGTTGTTTGTTTTTGTTAGTAGTAGTAGTAGTAGACATATAAATAGATTTTAAAAACAAATATGAATAAAGTGTTCAATGTTGCTAAGGTTGTAAAAATGTCCTCATTCTCCTCACGCTGTTGTTCTCTTTGCTCATCCCGTCCACCTCGTCTGTGTCCGGCAGCTTCGTTGAGGGATGCAGCCGCATGTAATACATGACCAGACAAAATAATCCGAGAAAAATACCCCCCAAAATCAAAATATCTACTACCAATATGGTATTTTCATTGAACTGTGGCATCAGCAAAGCCAGTAGTATCGGTGAGGCGACATTTAAAAGAGTGCATGTGGAGTAGTAAATCCCCATGGCCACTTTAGTGTTGTCTCCTTTAACATTGAAAAACGTGAATGTGAGAATGACCCCGACGACCAGCCTGTAGAGCGCCTCCAGCACTCGTGATGAGCAGAAGTTTGTCTGAAGAATATTCGTCCATATTGTCATAAGCAGCCAGACAATGGAGAGTGCCACTGTGGTGTAGGCACTCAGTATTAAATATAGACTGTAGCTGAGGATGAGGCTGGTGATGGTGCAGAGCTTATAAAGGAGGTAAACAAAAGTGGGGAGTCCCGAGGGCATCTCACTGATATGAGGGAGTGACCTGCGCAGACACCGGCGATAATCCACCAACGACCAGGCGATGCTGGTGAAGGAAAAAGCCATGGACAAATCTGAAAAGCACACGCAGTTACATTATTAGACAGCTTTTCTTAAAACTACAACTGATCCATAGAGAACAAATAAATCTTATGAGAGGAAATTCAAAAATATTTAATATCTTAAACTTACACCGCAATACTGAGATTTTCCTGTGGCCGACCAGCACGATATAGACTTGCAGGAGGAGCTGGGGAGCACTTTCCAGAAATGTCTCAAACATCTTGAGCATGCTCAGATCAGTGGCCATACAAAACAGTTTTTGGTGCTTCGCCCTTCTCTCCTCTTCTGTGTGAAAATGGCCTGTGGTCCATAGCACAGCAAAGCCCTTTTTCAACAGCTGGTAATACCTGGCAACAAGGACAACAAAATCAAAACAAGATTAGGCACAACAAACTGGTTGTGCAGTGCCATTCATATTTTTGTAATTCTTCAACAGAGGTGTGCTTCCTTCACACCAACCCATGAATACAAAGTGGTTATTCCAGTAGGCATATTCTACAATATTGCATTAAGGGCTTTTCAAGGGGGGGCCATAAATAAGAACAACCATGTCCATATAAATGTACCAGAAGACTGATATTTAAGTGATCAATTCTCAATACAAAATTGGCTTAGAAAGACATGGGCTGGCCCTGGTTCTCAATGACAAAAGTCTGTACACACCCCTGTATTGCACTGTGCATTTAGCATTCTGTACATAGCTTTACTTTGCCTGCACGTGTTGGGATTGCACAATCTTTACTGTTGAAATACCAGTCACTACGTTACATACATAACATGTTGTGTTCACATGACATCATAAAAGTAATAATAATACAAAAAAAAGGTTTCTCGAGTCTATTGTATTAAAAAGTTATTTTAGTGAGTCATCATTACTCTGTCACAAAGGTCTGCAAGTTTTCAGTTGAAAGGACTTAAGTCACAAGATTACAATGGAACATGTGTGCACCTAATTCCTGACTAAAAATAAAGTGTATAAACAATGTTGATTTTCTGTTTTCTCAAAAAGTGTGAATCTACCTTAGAGTTTTATGAACCCCATGCCCTTCCTCTGGCTGTTAGAATATCATGTACACAACTGATGCATTTACCTGATAAATACTCCCAGTCCGAGAGTATGCAGTGTGATCAGCCCACATTTAGACAGTCCTGCTATGGTTTCTTTCCCTTTGGGGTTTATTACAAAGTCATTCATGTCATCCCAAAACCAGGCGTAGCTGAAGATCTGTGAGACCAGAAGTCCAAGCACAATGGAGCCGAGGGTCAGTCCAGCCCAAAGATGATGGTCCTCTTGGTAAAATGTCACTGTGAGAACTATGTCCGTCCAAATGTCTGTCGCATACAAAACCATCCCGGCTATGGTCAGGAACCATCTCAGTTTGGTGTACTGAAAGCCTGAGGTAGACATTGTACTGTAATTGCAAGTTTAATTTTGTAATTACATGTTTGCTGGGAAATCTGGGAGTCTCTTGTATTTGGACATTTTTAGTCCATGTGGAAGCCTGTGAAAATAACATCAGGTTTTAGAAAACATTCAGTGTGTCGAGACAATGGTTTGCAAAAAGAGTATTTGTTTGTAGGTCTAAATATTTTCAAAGATAAATCTGCAGTGCAAAGCTGCCCTTTTGCTCTGCAACGCTCTCCCTGATAAACAGCGGACTGATAAAACTGCACGAGTAAAGTGAGTTATTACATTATTAGCAATAAAATCTTACAAGACCCTTTGAAAGGCATCTGTGGAGGCTCTTAGTCACGCAGACACCAGAGGAGATTTTCATCGATTGGACAACTCAATATAACAATATTTGAAAATCTCTACTCCCTTCAACAGAAACTTAAAGAATAATACGCCCTATCTTCAAACAAAACATTCTTTTAAATCCACCCATTTGCAATCCACCAAATCCAACTGGTTATAATGTAATCCTTTCAGCTACTGTATAATGTATCGGGCAGTACGTTAAACTAATCAAATACAGGCCTAATGCAAAGACACTTACCACAGTTTGGTCCAACAGCTGGCAAGAACAACAACCTTTTCACAGAAACTGAGATAGGCTCCACCTCAGTGCGGAACAGTGTGACCTGTCAAAGCAGACAACTGTTATTACATAATCACACCTTTGGGCCGGCCTGTGGATGGGTGTGTTCTTCTGCACAGGAGACCAGGAAGTGTTAAGGAAGCATACCATTCATATTTTAACAGATTGGAAAACACAAGGAAAGTCCTTTTTTTACATAATAAAATCTGTAAAATACATAGCTATCTAGAACTATACAGTTGTTCATCTACCCTTAACTTGCGTTCATTGAAGCTGAAGAAGTTCTTAATATAAAGACAACTAATTTATCTATGGCTCAAATAATCAAAAGGCTTAATGATCCAAATAAAATAGGCCAAAAGACAAGAACAAGACATGACTTTTATAAATCGGAATGTTACCTTCTACTCCATACACGTAGGTAGCGCTAGAGTGCTCCTGCAGTTGTTTGTCTCCTGTGCGTAAAGTGTCGTCGGTGAGGCGCAGCGGATCCCTCTGTGGACCCTCCCATCAGCGCAAGAGTGACACGCCATTCAATCGCAGCTGCTCGCCTGTGTTGCTTATAGTAAGCGCCAAGTAGCGGGTCCTCTTTACCTCCTCGGAGCAAATCATTGTATTTCTTTAGAAACTACTGCATTTACTAGACAAGAAGTTGCACCAGATTCGTTCGAGATGGGGATCCGAAAAAAGACAACGAGCAAGAGTCCGCCGGTGATGAGCCACGAGTTTGTGATCCAGAACCACGCAGACATAGTCTCCTGTGTGGCGATGGTGTTCCTCCTCGGGCTGATGTTTGAGGTGAGCCTCGTCCACGTGTTGAATGGGTTTTATCGGGATCAGTGTTGGACCCCTCTTGTCCACTGGGAGTTTGCACGCTAATACTTAAGTCCGTTTCTCTGGAAACTGACATGGCTGTGTCATCTATTCTTTACACTACTTCCTTACCAAAATCAAAGTTTCTGTACATAATGACATTTTGCTTGGTTGTTATTTTTCCTATTTGCACAATGAAGGACCAGAAGTCGATATTTAGTCTAAAAAGCCAACATTTAGTAAGTCATCAGACTTGGTTTATGCACAGATGTGTTACGTGGCAATCACACAACGCGCGAGAGGGGCTGTCATCACTAAAGCAAAACTGAAACTATCGTCTGTCCTCACAAGTTTTGGGGTATAAACTATTGTTTGAGCCCAACCTGAGGGACAAGTGAACTCTAAACGTTTCAATAAAACCAATATCTACAAAATGCTTTATTACTTTCTCTGGGGTTTAGTCGTGTTCTTGGAGACTTGTCTCCAGTGCACTGAGGCGCCATTAGAAGTAAGGTAAACTCAAACACATGCACTTCCTTTTGGAATACTTCAAAATACAACACAATATACGTTAATATTAAGTGCTGGAATTCGTATCACTGTCAAACTGGGTGATTCATAAAGACACTTGGATTATACTCCCCCCTCCCCCATTTATGAAATGTGTAAATAGGTGTTTCTTCCAGGTAAATTACAAGTCCATGCTTTTATTGTGAAAACGTGAGAGTGGCTTCCTGCTTTATCTCATTACTACCTTTTAAATTTTAAAACCACTATTTAAAAAAATGTAATCAGAAATTGGAACTGCAATCAATGTTTGTTCTAAAAAATAAAAAAATGAAAAAGGAGAAAAACGCACACCAAAAAATTCAACGTATGCGAAATTACAAAGCCACTAAATGTCACCTTGTTATACTACCTTTTTGTTTTACCGGTTAATGTTTAAATTTGTTAAAGGTGTGGTTGTTAACCTATCCTGACCACACTCTTGGTTCGCAGATTACCTCAAAGTTCGCTGTGTGCTTCATTACCATCCAGCACAATGTCACCATTACAACAAATGGTAAGTAAAGATGTGCGTGCAAGTCCACTAATCATGAAACCTTTTTTGTTTTCTTCCCCCCCTTCTACTGTGAAAGTTCCTCATTTCGCTTCTAAAACTGAACTGTATTTCCGTCACTAAGTCCCTTTCGGAGCTCTCTTTTGCTTCTGTGGCTAAAATTATTCTGCCTGATTTGGTGTGGCCACGTTTGCGGTTTTCTTCATTAAAAAGTGCAACCCCAGCCGGGACACTATTTACAGCAACTTTTCTCATGCTGGTGGTTGCAATATGCTGACAGATGGTGCAGGTCATCTGTGACATCTTACCACGTACCCAACTCTCGTACTTACTTATTTACCGAGGGTTTAAAAAAAAAACAAAGTGCACACGCTCACGGCTGATTCAATTGCTTATAAATCTATTTTGCCTCTTGTTCTACTATCATGATTATTTATACGTTAGGTGTGGCATATTGGCTGTTGCTGTCGGTCTATGCAAATAGTGGGTACATCATTTGTGTTTCGAGTTCGACGAGGTGTTGTTAATCCCATGAATGCAGTAAACTCCTCCTATACGTACTCCAGTTACAATAGTATATTTCCATGTACTCTCTCCACAGAAGGACCGGAGCAAACGACAATTAACCATTTTCAACATGGTATCAAAGATTTGGCCACCATCATCTTCTACATGCTGGTGGCTATTATCATGCACGCTATCATCCAGGAATACGTGTTGGATGTGAGTACTGCTGTTAAGATTTAACACAACAACGCCCAAAGATTTGTTTTTTCATTCTGATTTCTGTTTGTTTTAAATTTGTAGAAAATTAACAAGAAGAAGCATTTCTCCAAAACCAAACACAGCAAGTTCAATGAGTCTGGACAGCTCAGCGCCTTCTACCTGTTCTCTTTCAGCTGGGGAGCTAGCATCCTTGCGTCTGTAAGCATAACGCCAAAAAAAAAAAAAAGGCTTTCATTTTGACCTTGTTAGCGAGAATGACTTGATCAATGCTTCTCTGTCCTCAGGAAAACTTCTTGTCTAACCCAGTCACCCTGTGGGAAGATTATCCGCACACTCTGATGCCGTGAGTGCTCTTCCGGTTACATTTTACCTCATGCATTTGCAAAAAGGCTTAGACAGGCTTTGCTTTGTTCCAACTGTGGTTTCGTTTTTTTTTATATATATATTTTGTATGCACTACTTTTCATACAGATTCCAAATGAAGTTCTTCTACATTTGTCAGCTCGGCTATTGGCTGCATGCTCTGCCTGAGCTCTACTTTCAGAAGACAAAGAAGGTGAGTGTTTTTCTACTTTTTGGCTAAGGCGGGTAGTACTGAAGTTACATGTATTCCTTACATGTACTTGAGTACAATTTTGAAGGAACTGTAGTTTTATCACACAATACTTTTAACTTCTACTTCAGTTCTTTCATTTTGAAGTAACAGTAGCCTTACTTATTAATTAAAACATAAACCAGACTTTCATACTCGGTGATCAAGTAGTATTTTCTCTAAGCACTCCAGTAATTATTTGGGTTTAAGTATATAATTATTATTTAAGTATTTATTAGTATTTAATATTTATTAGTATTTAAGTATCGCTATTCCTACTTTCTGAAATATTTTGGCTACTCAACCGACCTCTGGTTTCTGGCTTTGAAGAAATTGGCAGGTCTTTTATTTAGTCCTATTTTCAAGCTGTTTTCCTGTTTATCTTCCTTGTTTATGTTGTACTGTTACAAAGTTGTTCTCTTTCAGTAAAATTTTAAACCCAAAGCCATGTTTTTGTAAATATTTTGACCGGCCTGTTCCTCGTGCTTATGCTTTAGGAGGATATTCCGCGCCAGCTTGCGTACATCGTCCTGTACCTGGTCCACATTGCTGGCGCCTATATTTTGAAGTAAGAGTTTATTTTTGCATGCGATAGTGACATTTCAGTTCTTTCCTGAGTTCCTGAAAATCTTCCAATGATACACAGCAGTTTCAAAATGAACGCATCGGTTACGTAATTTGGTTTCTGTGTCTAGCTTGAATCGCCTGGGTCTGGTTTTGCTGGTGTTGCACTACTTCGTTGAACTGCTTTTCCACATTTCCCGCCTGATCTACTTCAACAACGAGAATCGACAAATGGGGTAAGAATATAATGCACAAAAAGCTATTGATCGTATAAGATGCATTGTGTAAAAAAAATCTGTTTTATCTGTTTTGTATTAGTTTTACCATGTGGGCGGTCTTGTTTGTCCTTGGGCGGCTGCTCACGCTGTCCTTGTCTGTCCTCACGGTTGGATTTGGCCTCGCTAATGCTGAGAATCAAGGCTTCGACTGGGCTGCAGGGAACTTTAATATACTGTTTGTGAGGTAAATTGTTTCAGTACACATACAATCACACGTAAAGTTTGGCCTGTCCCTCATATTTACTTTTATTCGTTACCATATAACATTTGAAAAACACTTCGGGGCCAGCATCCCCCAAAAATAGCTCGGAGCCCTTCAAGTTCCTTGTGGCTTGATCAGTCACATTTTAGAGACATTTACTTTGAGTTTTGAACATGCTTAAAACAATCTGTAAATGTTATGGTAATGTTTATTAAGTAGGTTGTCAAGTCAAGTTGAAATATCATCTTGCGACTAACTTTCGAGAGCGATGACTACCCAAGTTACATACGTAGTTACAATGTCGTCGAAGCATGAGTATTTTTATTTATTTAGTCGGACAGTGCATGTTAATGAACACATATGGGACTCGTGCATGTTAACACGCCACTCCGGATTGTAGCCATGAGCTCATTTCCATCCATTGTCCCCACTCGCTCTCTTAAACACACTCTCACGCAACCCAGCCTATTGTACATGTTTTTAATGGTAGGGGAAACCGGAGTAGCCGGAGGAATCCTGCGCAAGCACAGGGAAAACATGAAAACGCCACACAGAACCAATGGCCGCTGGTGGCTCTGCTTTTTAACAATGACACTAGGGGCCGCCATTGCTGTAGTACCTCCATATAGCCACTAGTGTCCCATTGGAAAGCATTGCACTTTAGACACGTTAAAAACAACTTTAAAGCCTGGTCCCCCCCGCTGGTTTTACAATACAATTACAATACAATTTTTCTAAATCTCGTACTTGATGAGGGCCGGACTGTTAGCATTGGAGCAGCGCGAACTACACATCACGCAAGGGCCGAGTCTACAGTGAAGGTCCCGCCCTAATGCCCTTTCTAGGGACACGCTTTGTCATGAGCTGGGGAGGAGGAGTCTGTAAACCTGCCATGATTTCCCCCTCAAGTGTAGTCATTATGGCAAACGGGGAGGAGTGAGCTGGAGACGTCTATTCTTTTTAACGGTCTGTACACAGAGCGGCCTGTCCAGCCCGGGGATCGAACCCAGGACCCTCTAGCTTGGCATTTCTCTGCTATTTTTGTCATGTGGAAGCAGCTCATAGGGTAAAACATGTTGTAGACTCTTGCGTTACAATGACCTTAACTTATTGGTTTGAACACCAAATGACATACAGAGTAGTGTTACTGTTGACTTATTCAAATGTAATCTATCATTTTGAAAGAAAAAGCGAAATTTGTGAGACAAAAAGTGTGTATTTATGAAGTGTTTTGTTTTTATTTTGTATTTTTCTTTTTCTTTCTGAATAGGATCACCGTTCTGGCTGCCATATGCCTGACACAGGCCTTTATGATGTTGAAATTTATCAAGTTCCAACTACGCCGGTGGAGAGAGCACGCCGAAGCCCAGAGCCTAAAGAAGAAGCAGGTTATCAACAAGGGAAAGTCGAAGAAGGACAAGGGTAAATCATTTGTGGTCTATTTAAGCCTACCAGCATATGGTGCAGTGCAGCGAAACAATGTTGATGAACTAAATGTGTAAACAATGCTTTTGTTTTTCAGCTAATGGAGTAAATGGAGTTAACGCCCATGATTCGCCAAGAGCTAAGAAAGAGAAGTCATCATAAGGAAGAGATCCTCATTAATTCTTCAACCATCCCCTGCCCGGACCCTCCACTAGCTCACGGCTGTGGTGTGCCTCTTCAGCACCTCAGCCTCCCCACTGGACACAATTGGCAAAAATCCAGTTTTGCTTGTTGGCTGCTGTCCAGCATGCCTGATTCAATATGCATTGTGCTGCTCTGCCAGTTTGGAAAAAGACTACCAATTTAACTATTTAAAAGTGCCTATATATACATATATAGACATTTTCAACAAGTGGCATTTTGAAAATTTAAGACTGCCAGGTCACTTTGGGCTGCTCTCAGAATACTGTGCATTCCAGTTGTTTCTTTTTGTTTTGCTTCTTTGCCTCTCACTGCCTTTTGACTTATTAATTTTGTCTTTGTCTTGCAATTTATCAGTTTTCCAAAATATTTCACATGCTTCATTTGCAAAAATAGAATAGCTGTTTCATTACATATGAGTAGTTTGTCTAGTGAGATGTGTGCTGAAAAATTAAGCTTATCAGGGCCGTGTACACATGAAGCCAGTGTCATTTAACGATCACTCAGTGGAGGTTATAACATTTGGCAATTGCAACTTATTGCCATAAAATGATGCTGAATTTTTTTGCAGCTGCAATCATTTTCTTGTGTTTTGAAAGATGACAGTGACAAGCATTCCTTTTTGAATGTGATTCACTTCAATGCTGTTGTAGATTTAATGATTTCGCCTTGATGTAAAAACAATGTCTGGAAATGAGAAGACTATTTTAATACTACCACTGACTGTGCCAATTGGTTGTAAATGTATGCCTTCAATATGCCATGAAATTATTCCACTTTTATAGGCTCTACATAAAGTATGATCAAGGAGTCTTATCAAGGAGATAAATGACACACACTGCCATCAGCAGTGTAGGCCTACCCATAGTCTATTTTTCTGGAGGATTGTATCATGAAAAACAATAAAATGTTTTATTGAAGAAGCATTGGTTTTGTTTTTAACATGAATGCGAGTCACGAACATTATCAGGTAACCCAAGCCAAAAAAGTTTCTAAATATATTCATTTTGGCCAAAGGCGTGATACAGTAAAGACTGCCGTTTTCAGTAAACCAATAAAAGTCAACAGTCCATGTGCTCCAGTAAACTTGTCTTCCCTTGTGTTCACACTACCAGGAGTGAACTCTTGGTGGCAGTATTGCACAGGTTTTACCAGAGAGGAACGCCTGCAGTTGATTCATGGACAGTTGACCAGACATTAAACCAAGGTGGATAAAAAACTAGGGCACTGTATGTTGGGCTATTTAACAAGCGAATCCACGTTTCCCTTTTCGCAACTTACGTATTGTTACAAAACACCAATCACCAAAAAATGTAATCTTCAACATACTTTTTGACAACAAGCTGTTTAGGACCAAGTAGCCTTTGAGGCACATTAGGGCTTGCCTTTTTGCATATTGTAGGCTACTATGTTATGTAATATTATGTAACGCATAGAGTGCAGAGTAATGGTATTTTATGTAAATATGTTTTATTTTTAATAACACTGACGATATGTGAATTATTCATAATCTTAAATTATTGCTGCCGTTTCATCACAGCTGATCATCTAGTGGCGGCTGTTTTGACATTAGACTGTCCTCCTGTGACATAAATACAAATGTTCCTTGTCATCAAAATAAAGGAGTTGCTCCAGGAGGCGGTGTGCTCCTATGGTAGGTAAGTCCCGGTAGTGGGGCTGTCTCAGTCTGACGATGGTGATACCGTGAGCCCAGTGATGTGGTCCGCTGTGGGGGAGGATAGCAGCTACCAGCAGATAAACACTCAGCATTGGTTTGCAGAGCAGGAGTAACATGGCGGCACAGTTAGCCAGCAGAAATGTTGTTTCACTACCGCGAAGGTCAGACCACTTTCTTTTAAACGGGATTTAACAGCGGAGACAGACACCAAAGTATTACAATGTGAGTAGTTACACACGACAATGCTGCTTGTCCACCCTGCACTTGCTGTTTTGGTTGTAAAACCTGTGCTTCTGTGCGATGTGTTCAATCTCGGCTGTGTGTCTGTCTGGCACAGGCTCTTGCTTCGGTGTTAGCTTATTAGCAAGCGCTAGCTTCTTGGCTAAGCTCTCTACCCGTGATAGTAGTGTTTTCTGCAGCCAACTACATTATGAGGCTAAGACAGCGAGCTTATGGGGGAAATCCTGCTCTCTCTTTCAACCCCTGGCACGAAGTGCATGTTTAGGTGTGTGTACGCTGGGTGAATAGTAAATTAGTGCGTGCATAATAGTTTCATATGTCATTGCTTTTTGTGCTGAGTGAGCGAGTGACCGTGCATACGACACCGGACGAAGTTCGTCAGCAGCAGGAGTTAGCATGCTAACTGGCTGCAGGCTCCAGGCGACTATCTGTGAGAAAATGCGAGAGTCAGGACGGCCATTCTCTACGATATATACCATCTAAAACTTGAGTTTATTAGCCGTATTGCAACGCCTGCTGTAGTGGCAGGCTGCCATCGTGTCTTACTCTTGTTCTCACCGTGGTGTAATAATGAGCTTGATACACAACTTACTGAGGGAGAATTATAGAGTTTGACTAACCGCGTTTGAAATAACATCTGGATAGTGATGTGTTGTGAATTGTATAGCTTAAATGCCCTGTTCCTGCTTCAGATATAAAATTGTGGGTCATTGGGACTTCTAATGCGCATTAAAAATGTAAATAAGATATAACATGGCTCACTGGCATTGCAAAAAGAACCAGGCTGTGGGATTATGTAGGTTGCACTTAGTCTGTATGAGCCATGCCTGACTAATTTAGTACAAAACAGGCTGAAAGCTTGTGCCATTTCGATGACTGTTCGTGTTCACTTGTCAAATGTAGGAACTCGTCTTGTGGAACCAGTTGAACAGTTTCTGTTGCATGGCTAATGGCTATGCCCACCTAAAGACATGGTGCGCACTGCTTGTGTCAGAGCACCACGCAGAAAGGCAATTCTGGATCTAACACGCCTGGAAGTGATGCAGGTTTGAGAGCCTGATATTTGGTGATGTGCTTAATATTGATGTGATCTCGTGATCTGTTCATATAGATTTGTATTTATTTTTAACATGAACGCAGTAAGTAAGCATGTTTATGACAGTCATTTCAGCAGCTGGGAAATAAAGAGATTAAAGCAAATCTTAACTAAATTTTCTTGATGTGTTTGATAAGGATTCATGATGGAGAACCCTAAGTAAAAGCTGACATTCTCTGGCTTCATGGCTTTATAGCATATTTTTGACATTATTATAAGGCTATGGACTGTGCACACCAGTGTTGTGCCTTTGTGTCCATCAGGAATGAGTGTGCTGGTATTGTCACAGTGGAAGAATGCATATGAGCTGGTATGCAAGTATGTGTGTGTTTATATAAGTGTAATAGCGGGGTGAATTTCTCACACTGGCTTGGAGCTCTTCATGTTAAGGCAGTTACCTACATAAGCCTTTTCTGCCCATAAACTTTAAAGCTGAGGTGTACGTGTAATACTGAGCTTGTCACATCATGGATCTCCCTGCCATTGTAATGCTGCTGCTCTTTCTTCACCCAGCAAATTGCCTTAAAATAACCTCTTTGTTGGAACTCTGTCTGTTTACATTACTGATTTCATTGGCTTGATGCACTGTGCATTTGGAGTTAAACTTTGTTGTTATCACTGACCTTTGACCGTGTGTTGCGCCACTTCAGTGATTCTATAGTTTGACCCTTGCTCTGCTGGCAACCACTTCTCTTTCTGTTCTCTCTTTAATATTTGTTGTAGCCTAGCACATTCATTTAATTTCTTTTATTTGATCCATACACAAATCACTTTTTTTCCTGTTCACGGAAGATTTCTAACTTTCCTCATCAAAACGGTTTGACAGCTAGTAGAAAGACATAACACAAAAACGGTCACTTTGAAAGTACCACATCCACAAGCGACAGTTGTCTTTTCCCTGGACATCCCCGGTTTATTCAAGTGACTGATGTGGCCGTTCATGTCTCCACATCTTCCGTCGCTAATGACATTACCTTGATTCATTTGAAGCCGGCATGAAAATGACAACCTTGTCCCAGCTCCGTAACTTGTGAGCCACCTCTGTCCATGGCGTGCAATACAGGACTCTGTTTCTTTAGTGTAAGATCAAATGACAGGATCCGGCTCCTGACAAACCAGTCATGAGTCCTGGCTTTTCTATTGGCTCTGGCTTCTCATCAGAATATTCATGATGAGCGTTATATTTATTTTTCATAATTTGTACGAGTTTACATTTGGATGACTCTCATCCAAAGACGCTGCAGTTAGTTTCTCGATCGTGTTTGTATTGAACCATCTGCTTAATTTATACTACAAAATCTTGATCTGTGTATCATTTGATCTTTTTTTTCTTTTTACAAACACACTTGAGTAGTTTCATTTGTGTATAAGCCAGTTTACCAATAACAAAAGCTGAAACAACTGACCAATTCAATATTTGACAACATTTCAAGCCTATTAAGACATTTCCTTGTGATTGGGTCACATAATATATTTCTGAGCTTTACTGGCAAGTACAACATTTTGCCAAGATACTTTGCACACTCTTCGGACAATGAGTAGATACTTCTAAATCATATGGCTTTAATTTTCAATTGATGCAGAATAATACCAATTTGAATTATTGCAATTATTTGACCCAACACTCACTTTTCTGAAGGGTTAACACACAAACATACCGCACTATTCGTCATTACTGAAATTTAATTACTTAACTTTGTAACAATGGAGATCTACAGGAAGCATAATAGATGGAGCAGACCTGTCAGTACCTCCTACAGATTAAGGGGAACAGCATGAGAACAGTCTCTGGATTCTTAAGATCTTTGTCTTCCTTGTCAAACAAAACCACAACAACGGACCATCCACCACTTGTTCACCAAACCATGTATACCAGGATGAATGCTTGGGACATCAATGTCCTCTGTGTGACTCAACCCTCTCCACAGGGTCAACCATTTTAGATAATACATGGCATTTAGTCAATGAACCTACTTTAGATTATTGCTATTCATCCTGGTAATTATGATACGTGAAAGTCAAGTTCTTCAGTGTGAAAGCTGACTCTCACTTTTCTCACCTTGTCAGGCAGCTGCCTTCTAGCATCCATAAACAGTAAGTGACCATGACCTCTCAGGTTAGCCGGGTCTCTCTTATTAGCGCTAAAACACTGCGAGACCCAACCCACCCCGCTCTACTGTACTATTATGTCCCTAGTTATGAAGGGATTTATTGGTATCGCCTTTCACAGGTTTACTTGAGAAAATGTTACATTCACTCCACACACTGTGGAGCAAATGTAAAACTATGCAGTCACAAGGACAGGGCGATGTGACCAAATATCTCTCTCACGACATAATAAAGGAATATCACGATAACAATTGAATCACTTCAAAATTCCAGCCTTACGCCTATTGGGAAGATTAATGCAAAGGTATTTCCTCACAAATATAATCTACTCAAGCAGTTTACATCCTTCATTTCATTTGACTTTAAGCACCTGCCTCTGTGTCCTACACAGTCAGTGTTTATGCTGCTCTGATGGAGCTGAGCATAACATTAATGATATCATGTCGACAGTGGTATCAACATTTCAACGGTATCAAAAATGATGTCGAGATAATGATATATGATATGATATGGCCCACTATGGCCACAGCTGCCTTTTGGGACAGACCGACAGAAGCACAGCTGGATAGGTAAACAGGTAAAGTAAACTTAGCAGGCACAGGGAGAACAGAAAGTTCCCATTCAGGCCAGGGGCCTGGTGATTTATTCATCATTAGACAAGTATTTTTCATACTGTAAGAGACAAGTTGTGTCTACATTTTCTGTTTTGGTTCTTGAGACGATTATCCAATCAGAGCCCACACTTCCAGTTTCCATTTACTAAACTGCTTCAAATGAACATAGTGCAAATTGCCATAGTTAAAAGTCCGTGACTGAACTCGGGTGGTTCTTGATGAGGAATGGCATGTTCACATAGTGAAGCTCGGGCTGCTTAAGCTGCATGAGGACACTAGCAGTTCTGTTGTTGTATTTGTAGTGCCTTTTTTAATCCACTGAGAGCATATCCTGCAGCCATTACCTCTTAAGTAGGGCTGTTCAGTTCAATCAAGTCAAAATGACAATTTGAATGGTTGCATTCATTGTAATTAATTAGGAGGAACGGCTTTGCAAATAACAAAATTTGCTGTCTGAGTGGGGTTCTTTTGTTTGAAACCTGATAATCCTATAGTTTCGACTTCTACAAACATGTTCTGTAACGCCGTCTTAATTCCCTGAAATATGAAAGCTACTGGACATGTTAAACCATTTACAGTACTGGTCAGAAGTCGTGCAGCAATACTCCCCCTCCCCCCTGGTATATACAGTATATATCTCTGTTGTGCCTCGTCTTGCCGGGCATCTCACCCCAGTCTCCGCGTCTGCATTTGCGTCGCCATGGAAACAGCGTTTGTGACAGGTCCAGGGTGGGCGTGAGGGATGAGCGTGCCGGGGTAAATGGGCAGGTTTCTCACATGCGGCGGAGGGGAAGACGCCCGATGCTGAGGAGAGCTCTATTAACTCTCTCTCTCTCTGCGCTCCGAGGCACGCCGTCATTGTGTTTCAGCAGCTGACCTCAAATCGGCCGTCCTGTTGGCTGCGCCGAAGAATACTGTTGTGTGCAGACTAGGCCAGCCTGCGTGAAAAAAAAGAAAAAAAAAAAAAGGGCCGGTGTTTGTTGAACAGGGAGGCGGTTTCTCTCACTCGCCAGTCCAGAAGAGCCTGTCGTTTCCAAACAATAATCACATCCTGGGCTCAGTTACTTGCAGTGCTCCCCTGTACGGCATCAACCTCATAATCCTATTGGATGCTACGCAGTCTAGAACTGAACTAGACCGGTTTGGTTTTGTCTATAGAAGTGAGAAGAATGCGGTAGCTCAGAATGTGACGCATGTGACAATGGTCCATGTTGTGTTCAATAACAAAGATACAATGCAGCGTTTCTGCCCTGTTCGGACGTCTCTGTGACTTTTCTCTTGCAAAAAGATAAAATAGCATTGTTTTTGAAACTTTAATTTGTGATTATGTGCACAATAGTATTCCCGGATTTGTTTTCTATCTGTGGTCTGATGTTTACCATTGTAACTTTGATATTATATATGTATCGGTCTTACTTCGTGTACTCTAGTGTCACCACTCTGTTATTGTTATAGCTTATTGTTATACTGTTACATTAAAATAGATTTGTCCCCCACAGTAATAATTATGAACCATCTTCAAAAAGTGTCATTATCAACAGACACAGGAAACCTTTGCCTAATTTTATGTCTAAGCAGATTGTTAGTATTTTATATACTGTAGTAGTTTCTGATCGATAAAGCCCATGATTGTGAGTACCTGATTAATCATGAACACCCCGATAACGCGTTCTATTCTATTTTGAATTTTATTTCCTAGTCGCTATTAGTTATTTAAGAGGTATGGGGGCCGTGCGTTTCCTGTCTCAGACTTTAAACTCCAGGTCGTCGGGGTGGTCTTCTGGCGGCTGCAGTTCCAGTGATCTCGACAGTGCTCACTCCTCCCCTTATGTAGGTCAGCCACAGCAAAGTGCATATTGATCCAGCGAGCTAAATGATATTGTGGCGTCTACTGCTCATTGCTGAGAAGGTGCCCTCATCCCGTTCGGCTTCCACAGAAGAGACGGGGGTCACATGACTTTGAGCGTCACAACGCTTTTGCAGCTGTTGCTTGTATCTGTATGATATTGTAGGTCGAATGGCTGGTACTATTTTCGAACAAAGAGCTGGTTTAGTTGAAGCCTTGACAGATTGAAAGAAAATAAATGTTCTTTTTGTTGTTTACCTCTCTAAAATCCCAAGTTGTAGCTGTAAATATTTAAAAATGGCCGTAATGAAAGATTAGTTGATCGATGGCAGAATCTGTGAGAGCGTGGATCACTTTCCCCTCTGCCACAATGTGTTTGCGGGGCTGGGTGTTAGCGAGGGTGCTAGCATGTGGTTGGCAGCCGTCCCACTGCCCAGGGTGGAATCCTTGGCATGGGAAGAGGAGGAGAGATGGCTTGGACTGAGCGAGCAGCCTGCTGGAGTCTGGTGGGTGGTCCACGAACGCTGCGAATGTCTTCTGAGTAAAATGAGGTGTGCACAGCGCCGTCCCGGAAAGGATGTTTAAGGATGTTTAACTTGTTGTTGGCCGTGCTGCAGCAGGAGGCGGCGCTGGAGCAGTGACATGTGCAGAGCGTTTCCCACCCGGCTGTCATAAAGCCGGAGGAATGTGAGGATACAGTTACTGCCTTTTCATGCTGTGCACATTGTGGGGGTCAAACTCTTGACCAGCAGGATCGCTCTCTCCTCCCACCGCCACAGCTGACTCAGCACTGTTCTCTCACTGACCTATAATGCGCTTTTCGCTTGCTTTCCCGTTCAGCAATACAGAGAATCTCCTTAGGCGACCTGAACATTCCTTTGATACCAGTTTGTAGAGAATATACAGTTTTATCTCAAAGTGTTTACATTCACGCTGCCAATTTCTGCTCATATTGTTTGGTAACACGGCTCCTGGTTTCGTTTTCTTCTCAACCCAAAACCTGTTCTAATTATTGCTCTTCTTGTTATGCAACAAACCGGTATTTTACATCTGGGAGGCCATTCGTAATATTGAATGATAATCCCCTCTCCCTGCGTATGAGGACATAACTTTTGCTTTTATTGAAGTTGCTGTGATGTCTCATTGCTTTGTTGGCATGGTGCCACATCGCTGCTGTTTCTCGAGGTGCAACGCACACTTCTGGTTTGCACGTCATGTTTGCATTACCTCACATGGCCCAGTGCCAGTGCAGACGCCGCACATTACTGAATTCACATCATTTATCCTGGCTAAATAAATAAACTACAAACTTAATCCTTTGTTTACTTGCCTGTTCCGTGAAAAGAAGTCGCAAAACAAATGTAGTTGATGCATACGTTTTACTGGGAGCTATTGTACATGTTAATGAGTATTTATGTTTGCCTAATTATGTTCTCTCCATGTCCTCACACCCAGGGCCTGTCACTGTCTGATTGGCAGCTTCTGTTTTCATTCATGTGTCTCCTCCAGAGGTTTGAGGTTTTGGCACCTGAAGGCGTGGGCCGTCAAAACAAACCTGCCTCCCGTCTGTTCCACCGTGGAATACAAAACAAAGGAGCGCACAGGAGAGGACTGCACTGCTGCCGTCTCCGCGCACATCAGACATTAGGCTGTAGTTAATGACAGCCCCAGCAGCGGAGGACAGCGGTTATTGATGCTGCTCAATGCTATGTAAGAGCAGAGTCCTGTTTGGTTTGGCTGGAGTTCTTCAGTGGTCAGTGTTTAAGCTGGCACTTAGTCATTTTTCTCATGGATCTATTCTATTGATGTGGAGTGTTTTAAATGCCTTTACCTGGCTAAGAGAGAAAGAGTGCCATTGCTCTTTGCTCTGTCTGGTTCAATTACATGTTCCACTGTCGAAGCAGCAGCAGCAGCAGCAGCAGCAGCAGCAGCACCACACTTAATCAGGTAATGCCAGGGTTTGAAGTCAACCCCCTAAACGTATACTGCAGATTATTAGCCTTCGCACGCTTTGCCTCTGAGCAGGAAGGCACTTGACTGGTGCCACTCCACAATCTTCTCCAGTTTTGGGTAGGGCCTGTTTTTGGTATTTAACAGCTGAGATGGGGGGGGGGGGGGGGGGGGGGTTCATGATCTTTTTTTCATAAGCACTGTTCTTTTTTGTACAGTGCTTATGTATTTGTAAAACTCTTGAGATAAAAGTCTGCTTCGTCTGTTTCGCCATCACAAACCTGAATAGGCTGTTAGCAGGCTAGTTGCCTTTTTGTCAATGATGGCTGCATGCAGACTTGGGCAAGACACCTCACCTACCTCGCACATCAGAGTGTATGACCGAGTGAGGGAATGGTGCTAGGAAGGCCCAGTGGCACCGATTGGCAGCCTTGATGCCATTAGTCTACCACATGGCAGCTGTAGCTACTATGGTGAGAAGGGTCTGAAAGCAGCCGATGTGATCAGTGGAGCTTTTGCAGGACAACGGCATCTTAAACTAATCCAAAGTGATCCTAATTTTAATGGAGAGTTTTAGTTTTAGTGGAGAGTTTTATTGAGATTAATTAAAAATATGTCATGGGAATAAAGTGGAGGTCATTTCCTGTGGCGGTCTGAAGCTCCACTGATCACTGATGTCACTCCATCGGCTTTGTTTAGACCCTCTTGACAATAGTAGGCTACCACCTCCAAGTGTGGCGTGACTTAATAGTGGCTACAGTGAAGCACTTTTAATCTTGTCAGGATTATCAAGTGCAATTCAAGTGTAAGTCATTATCATTATTATTTCCTTCGGTGGTACTTGGAGTAAAAGTAGTGAAATCTCATTTGGAGAAGTCCTTGAGTTGATTCTGAGTATCAGAATAAGTTGTGTTGTTGAGCGCAGTTTCCAGATTGTTGTATCTATTCCCAGTGTAAATGTCCAGTCACCCAGCCTGAATGTGTGGCTGATAAAAGTGACATAGTTGTGTCAGCTGATCCCTGCTCCTCCCCACACACACACCCCCCCACCTCCCAGCCCCACATTCATGTAGCACCTCCGCCCTATCCTAGGCCTGCCTCCTGCGCAGCCTCAGGTCTCCACAGGAACTAATGCCTTAGCAGCCATGACTGAGAGTAGAACACACAAAACCAGCACAATGCATATATATATATATATGACACGGAGCAGTCACAAGATCCTCTTCATCACTGTACCATCAGCTGAGCACTCAAATGCACTTTTCACTGCCCAATCCATCCATACAGTAGTCAAAACCTAGAACCAGAGGTGGGTATTCGTGACACTGAGTAAAAAGTGACAAATCTTAATCTTTGACGCGTAAAATAGATGTATTTTGTTTTTCGTTTAATTAATTTTTTTTTTTTTTATGTTTTCATGTTAATTTCTTTGAAAACATTTTCACATTATTTCACATTTTTTTCTCATAATTCATGTCACTACTGAAACATAAATCAACTTTTTGCGCATAAACAGTTACTTAGTACTCAAGTAAAATTTTCTCCAAGTACTTTTTTACTTATATTTGGGCCACTACTCTTTACTTATACTTGAGTAAAATAATCTTAAAGTAACGTTACTCTTGAGTGAATATTTTGGCGACTCTTGCCACCTATGACTAGAACACAGATTATTTATGATAATAACTGGAGTTTAATGGACACATAGACATAGCGGCTCAGGACTAACCTCAATGTCTGAGCTATGCAATTTCATTGTACAATGGCACATAAAGCACTTACTTACTTCCTTACACCCATTGCCCATATACCTGTTTTCTGATGATTTTGTTGTACTTCTTAAAAATATTTATAGCCTGTGTCTGAGTTGCTGCTGTTTCAGTGCGCTCCTACATAAGGCGCACGCTCGACTGACTTTGTTCATGAGCAGAGCTTTCTTCATTAGTATCAGTTATATTGTAGAGATTAATTTGTTTACTCTGTATTAACGGAGCATTGAAGTCGTCGCAGTATTGAAATGATCACTTACGCTGCCTCCAGAGTACAACAATCCTTGCAAAGCACAGATTCGTACTCACTGTACTTTTTGCGGGGCTTTTTTCCAATCAATGTATTGGTGTGGTTATGGCATCGAATCCTGATTTCAGGAAATGGCATTCTGGTCCCCCTAAGCCTGAGCAAAATACCCAAAATGTCAGGTTTCCTGAGTCTTTGGTATATATTGGAACTTACTGTGTAACCTGGAATTTTCCGCTATGTGGCTTTAAGTTCTTGCTATGCACTGTGTAATAATAATAATAATGATAATCATTATAATTATTAATGTATCTTACTTGTCTCATTCAAGCAAGCCCGAGCATTAGATTTTCTAATAAGATAAATTCCTTTTATCAGCTCAATTTCCCAACTGCTTGCACTATAGTGCTAATCTGTTGGCTCCCTGTGTCGTCCTCAGATTGTGACAGAGCTGCTGTGCACACTCTGCCACTTGTCTCTGTGACAGTGTGCGCTCTCTTCACTGTCATTACAGGACAGACGCCTGCGCGTTGTGTTTACTGTCCCGAGGTCACGACTGCAGCCGCCGCCTGTTGCACATCCGAGCAACAGATGCGTGGGCACCTGGCGCGGCCGCACATCTGGGGGAGTGGAGCCAATTGAAATGTGCTGGCTCGCTGCCATGTTGTAATAAAACCCGGCTTTGGTGTGAGCGCGTCTCCACTCTGTGCTGCTGATGTCACTGAACAGCGCAGCAGCTCGAGGACTAGCACACGACTGTAGAGCTTAGTTACACTCCTCTCCACAGTGTAAAGTGGCGCCCTCCAGCGATTTCACGCTGGAGTATTATTTGAACAATAACAGCAGGGATTGCTTTAGATATTGACAGGTAATTGTGACTTTCCTCAAAGGATCAATACAGACGTTTTGAGCTTTTAACCACAGTACAATGTTACTGGAACTAGGGCTGCACGATAAATCTGATTTGATAACTGTCTTGAGCAGCATCATGATCACAGTATATTTTTAATGATCATATTTGTTCATTACTAAAACAGGCACAACATGCTCATGGTAATTGGCTTGAAAGAAGGAGATTGACAGCGTCTGTTTTGTCGTTCTGCCTAATGGATCACAGATCTTGCACCTGTGCTCCACAATATGTTGACGTGAGGTGACTTTTTTGTGTAAGAGCTTGTTAGTGGCATATCCACGTAGCTGCCGCAACCTCACTGATTGGCTGTCAAGTGCGTTCAACACGGACACGGGGTTTGAGGCTGGAGTAAACCAACTTTGAAACCTCATTTATATTCAAGTGACTAGCCCCGCCCACCGTATCCCCGTCCTCTAGACACCATGCAAACGTTTACGAACTTCTGCGTCCATGTTGTGATGTATTTTATTTTTAGTAACACAAAGAGTAAAAACACAAAGGCGCTAAAACATAAGAACATTATATTGATGGAAAGAAGGTGACTTTTTGGATTAGGTGCACGTTCACCTCTGTGTAGCTGTAGCTGCCAGTGTGGATTTGACGCTGAAGTATAAAACGATCTTCTTGATGGAGAGAGACGTATGTGCACTTCCCCAGCTGACCATACGGACTCTAGTTTTGTCTGGGCAAACAGCCGACCGAGCCATAGTCGGCACTAGGGGCCTGGAACTATCTCTGGATCCATGTGGAGTGGGAGGGTACAAATAAACAGCTCATCGGGCATGAGCCGCCTGGGATCCGTCTGAACGTGCGCGTTTGTTAAATCCTAATGTCTCCCTTACCCTAAAATGGCTATGCTCTTTTAGCAGTTCTGTCACGATGTATAGTTAAGGCCCAGTACAACCACATTCCAGTCCTGTTTACTCCTGTGTGACGTGTGTGCATTCTCTTTGTTCATTGGTTTCTATTGCATTTCTAAACTTTTGGAGTCACACTTCCGTTCGTACATCCCAAACATCACATTGTCCCTTTCAGCGCGCTAAATGCACCATCATTTGTGGCTAATTGCTTTGAAGGAAGATCTCGGCCAAGAAGCTGAGGTGTTTTCATCAGCCTTAAATCGTATTGAGTTTGGGGGCCATTTGCAGGGGCCGTTCAAAAGGCGCCCAGTAGGAGCTTCCATTGGTGTTTAGCCCCTCCGTGACCTGACCATTATGGTCACTTTCCAGCACATGAACTGTCTGCCCTTTGTCCTTTGGGAATCTGATTAGCTCGGCAGTAAGCATTGTTAGCATAACCTGTGAGACGGCTCCTTTTGCTGTGACACAAGGCCTTCAGAGACACAAAGATCACAAAAGCCTCATGTTTGGATTTTGGGACACGACATTTTTCTGGTTCAAATTACAGTAGTCATTCTGTTATGCTGAAGTCTGATACAGAAAATGCTCCAATTCTTAGTCTTAATGTATTATTGTCGAGTTGGGTATATCATTTTGGTACCAGACTAAAATAGAAATGATAACGTCTGAAGGCTTTGTAAACCCCGCTGTATGAATTTCTGGTTGTGATACAAGCGCGCTGCAGTTAGTAATGAAGCCGACTATTATTTACCACTTACCAATCTGGTATGTTTAAGGGGAGCTTGAACTCCTCACCTGATGCCCTTTGACCTTCTAAGCAGCAGCAGAAGGAGGCCAGTGTCTTTGTCAAGTACTTTTGCGGCCAGTATCGTGTTCATAACAACGAGGAGGACAGTAGTCATCTAATATCCACTGCTTAATTATGAGTTACTAATCTGAAAACCAAAGTTGACTTGGTGGGAGGCTCTTACAGTTTGTGCATATGCCGCTGTGTTAATGGTGAGTCATTATTCACACTAACAACTACTGATTTCAGCGGCTTCTAAAGCTCTCACTCCAGAGATCCCAGGTAGACACAGACCGAGGTGGGAACTGCAACACTTTGAGGAGATGGCGCATACTACTGCATATGTCTAGTCTTTTGTTAACACTGACATGGTTGTGGTTCTAGTATTGGTCTGCGATAGGCCAGAGCCGGGGATCTCAAGCTTGTTTGCTCTTGAAGATACTTGAGTAATAGGGACTCTGAGTCCTCCGCATTTTTTCATTTAGATTCATGTCTTTGTTTAGGTTTTTAGTTTGTTTTTGCACCTGGATTAGTCTGGATTAGTCTTCTTGGCAAGCCAAATATTTTACGACATGGTACTTGGTGTGAAAGGTTGTTTTTGTGTGGATACAAGATCACCTGTAAATCATTTTTAGACTATTATGAGAAGGTTTTGCTTCACTTAAGTTCAGCCACAAGGGGTCAATAAATGAATAAATGCTCTGTTAAGCCATTCTAGTTTTAACCTCAGATTCAGAGGTGGCTGTCCCTGGAAAAGGGCTGCCTTTAAGTCCATTTTATCTGTACATTTTGAGATACGGCTAGGAGGAGGTGTTGGCGCTTTCAGTTTGACAAATTCCACTTATCAGCGTTGTCACTGCCACTTCATTGCGTTGAATTCTCGCCTTCAAAGAAAAAAGTTTTTCGAAGTGAGTAGTGTAATGAGTTTTTACTAGTTCATTAAGTCTTTTTTCCCCTCAGTTCTCCACCTTATTCTGTCACTCAGTCCGCAGATCAAGCGCTGGACTGAGAGCGAGCATGTGACAGCAGTAAAGCTCCAGGGAAATTCCTCCGGATGATGAGAACTAAACGCCAAGCGAGGGAAAAAAAGGAAGGAAGTTTAGAAATCTGCATTATTGACATTGTAGCACCAAGAAAAGTCGCATATTTATAGCTACACAAAATGTTATTTTGGGCTGATGCCAAATAGCACTTTAAATGATCGTAATTGGCCACTGTTATTTAACCTGTTCACTGCCACTTTAGGGTTGGGTTAACAATGATTTATATCCAAATCTCAAAGCGTATTGAGTGCAGAGCTTACAGCCTATATGCCATTGTGATGCCTAATTTGAAAGCCAAGGCCTTCTAGTTTCTAATAATGTGAGATCTGCGTGAGAGAAAGGCAAATTACATTACGTTTGCCGTTCTTAACCCTAATCATATCCTGATCAGGATTAACTAACCCTAACCCCCTGATCAGGGGACGGCAGGTAACGGGTTAAAAGAGACGTTGAGATAAATTAAAAAGTTAATTTAACCATGTCCACTATGCCCGAGTAGTTCACTTCATTTGTGGAGTTTTCAGTACTCTTGTTCACTTTGGTTGTTTCTTCTTCTACTGCTGAAGCGCTCTGATGTGCATTTCCCGCAAAACTTTCTCCATGTTTTTAAAGCTCATAGTCCAACACTGGACCTGTTCTGAGCGATGTGTATTCATCACGGCATCATGGACTCCGCGCATGTCGTTAGCAGAAAGTGGAAGCTTGTTTTGAGTGTGCCTGCAGCGTGAGCTCCAGACGTCTATTTGAAATGCGGACAAGCACAGTTTCTCACTTCTTTATAATGTTTCCCTTACATAAACATTATTTCAAACTTTAAAATATCAATGCTGATGTAATATAACACAACTTCATAACACTGTAACTGTAACAACAAATAATACTTCTGTGCTGCAATACTTTTCATAAGAGTCACACTTTGGTAGTTTTCAGGAATCGTGCAGCCCTTGTTGATCCAGTGAGTCATAGTGGCAGATCTCAGCAGTAGCAGCAGCAGCAGCGCACTGGCTCAGAAGTAGTAAATATATCAACTTTCCTTCCCATCGCTGCTGGCTGCGATGCTGCGCAGGGTTCAGGAGGGGGAATCGGTTTACTCCACAGTTATGTCAGCACATGATGACCTCACGTGAGCGCAGCATTCCTCAGGCCGCAAAGCTTGGCACGTATTTTAGGAGGAAATCACCCTTTGCTCGGCTCTTTAGCACAGGCAGCAAAAAGTTTTCATCCAAATACCCCAGCAGGGGCTTTCTTTGGAGTTACGTAGTTGCATTTCCTAATTATCCAAAAGGGAATGTGGCTTAAATTTTAAAGTTTTTTTTTCCTGTCTAATTAATTGTGTGCCCAGATTAAAAAGGCACATTGTTCTACACTGTAATAGGCTCGAAGGTCCCAGCGGAGATAAGCGCACTGTCGGCTTCATGCTAACTCAATGCAAACAGATAAGATATGCCCGAGGATGTTGGCTTTAGTTCACGTTGGTGGAAAGAACTCACCAGAAAAAGGTTTTGCGTGACCTTAAAAAGACTGACTAATAATATAACTTGAATTTGTTTTGTCAGGGCTGTGCTGCTTTGTGAAATGCCCACACCAACCGTGTTTTCTGTCATGTTTCAGCAGGGAGAAGTGAACGATGCTCAAAGCTTTCCTGCCGTCATTGTCCTGCTGCGATGGCCTGAGGGACTCTCTGGACTAAACCAAGGTGAGAGCCACGTCACACGGCTTTGGTTTCCTTCAAAGACGCATTACTTTTGCATTCGGCGAAAATCTAGTTCTTGAATATACAGTGACGCTCATCATCACTTTTTATCATTCGTTGTGTGATGTAATCAAAGAGCCCTCAGTGACAAGTACACAACAACTGTAGTGTTTTCATAGTGTAGGATTGTATACTATATTGGATGTTCTAACATTCAGCGCTTCCCATTGACAAAGTCTGTGGTGGTCCCCATCCTCAGAAAATAGTATAACTGTGATGTGTAAATCATACTTTTAGCTTCTTGTGCAAACATAACTAACTAATAACTAATACTCAAAAATGATCTGTTTAGGGCAGAATGTCTCTCTGCTTTTCACCCCTATGTTGCACTGTCAAATAAAATCCTTAGAAAATCAGTTTAAATATCAGATAGAGAGAATAAGTGACTTTTTTTATAGAAAAAAATCTTGAAATTGGGTTTGCCAGTTTCAACAAATGTCAAACCAGTATCCTGGGAGCTCGCTGTAGCCTGTCAGCCCTTCCAAGTAACTCCCCAAACACTTTCTACATTTCTACTCGCGCTTTATCAGTCACATTTTAGATGCTGTTAGTTTTTTGTTATGAACATATTGAATTCTCCAAACATTTAGGAAACGCAAAAACTCAAGTCATTTTCTTTAATTGAAAAGTGATCTTGGGTGCAGATAAAACTCCACTACTATGAATAGTTTATGTTTGAACGGTTCATTCACTTGTACAGCAGTCGCGTTTGCCCGGTGACACCTGAGTCTCCTCTTGGACTCTTTTATATCACTTAATCAATGGTTCATTCCCTGGACTCTTGGCGTTGTGTCCAGCTCTGCTCCCTGTTACTGTCTGAGAGCAGAGGCCTCAGTGCGGCGTGCGCCCGCCCCTTCCCGCCCTGCGACATGCCGATGTGACTGCCAGAGTTAAAGATTCATGAGAGTGATCAGCTTTCAGTAAATGTGGGGGTCTGGCTTTGGGTAGCACTTTGGAGCCATTACACTGCAGTGATTGGAGTGTGGACGAGCTTTTGAGAGGGACTGCAATCAGGAATGGTGCATGACTCTAATACAGAGCAGTGTTTGAAGATTTTTGACATTACTGCTTCGGTTACAGCCGCGTCGTTGCCCCTCTCCTGGGTCTTAACGCTGTTAACTCTGTAGTCTTTTAATGCATTTCTATCCCTTCAACAAATCTTAAAACTGCAACCTATTTTTGATTTATCTCTCCTCTAACAAGGACTAGCATTTGCTTGTAAGTGACATTATCGCTTGGATACGTGTCTACAATTGCACACAATAGAATAGACACAACTTTTAGATTCTGGCGTTTGTTTTGACCAAGGACATTCAGCAATACGCTTTTATAAAAGCAGAGCTGTGTCTGAAAGGGAAGTCAAACTTTGTCTGAAAACTCAAGTGAACTGATCACACAGAACCATTCTTTAAAATTAATTATTTGATAAAAAGAGAGTTGTGCAATTAATTTTGATTTCTGTAATCGAGCAGCCGTACATAAAAGGCTCACACTAATGCTTTTGATTGATTGCCGGTGAGCAATAGTCTCTGTACGGTCTAATACTCGTAGTTTCTGAGTGTACGCTCCAGTCCCCCGTGAAATATTACAAATGATTGATATGAAAGAATGTACTGAAACCTCGTCTGGTATTTTAATATCATGTTCTTGTGTTGTCACTAAAAGACCACTTTATTTTTCTGACCTTAAGCCATACATTCCTTCAGATTTCGCCTCCTTGTGTTTTTTGAAAGGAAAGCTTTACTTAACGGTTGAGGCCTTTTCGTTCCCAGTCCCGTTGTGCTATGGCGCCGTGCGAGCCCAGATTACACGGCACAGGGACATTGTTCAGTGCCTCTCTGTGGTTTGGCACTTTGTGGAGGATCGCCGCTTATTACAGTGCAGGGGACTTCAAACACACCGGCAGCGTTTGGGATGCTCTTGGATGCACAGTCATGCCTCGCGTTCTTCCTGCGCTCCATCAGCAACACTGGGCGTGTCTTTTATAATCATGAATACGCTCCCTCACACTCCACACTCCTGGTCCTGCTGTAACTCTGACTTTAACAGAGGACTCTGCTGCTAAAGCCCGTACGACCAGTTTAAATGTGTGCAGACAATCAGATATGTGGCAACTCATGACCACACTGTCATTTTATTGTTTATCCCAAATGTTATGAACCAAAACATTTTAAACGCATTTTGCTGTATTAAATGGACTATACAGTGTTTAAAAATGTTTAAATTACGTATTTTCCTCCTCCTACATGTTCCAGCAATGTCCTAATGTGTAGAATGTGCCCAGACCTTAAGGTTACTCACGTAACCCCGGTTCTTTGATAACAGAGTGAGGTGTTTCACTATGGGAATCGCCTCGGGCGTGACCATCCACGGAAGCTCCAATGGCACCACGTCTGTCTATGACAGACAGGATGACTGTACCTTGGGCTACGCCCCTTCTCCTAGGTACAGCCAGCCTCCTCCTTCAGTAAACATTCTAAAGCGATTTCTGACCGCCTTGCAAGGAGGGCAATGAAGGTGAAACACCTCACTCTGTTATCAAAGAACCGGGGTTACGTGAGTAACCTTAAGTTCTTTTTCTAACTTCGTTCGGTGTTTCACTATGGGAGATATGGCCTACTCCCGGATTGCAAATAAAGCTCCTGAAGCAGCAGGTCACAACGGTGACCTCAAAAGGAACCAGCAACCCTTGGCTGCAAGACTGCCTGGGCCAAAGAGGGACCAGAGACGTCCAATCTGTAAAACCGCACAAAAGTGTGTGGTGACGCCCAGCTTGCTGCAGCACATATATCTTGAACAGAGATACCTCTGAACAGGGCCCATGAGGTAGCCATACCCCTTGTGGAGTGAGCCCTCAACCCTTGTGGAGGTTGTAGGCCTCTACAGGTATAAGCCAACGAAATGGCTTCAACAATCCAGTGAGAAAGTCTCTGACTGGACACAGGCTTCCCTTTATGGGGAGTGGCCCAGGACACAAACAACTGGTTAGCCTTGCGGAAGCCAGCTGTCCTGGCCACATACTCATGTAGTGCCCGCACTGGGCACAAAGTATTAAGCCGCCGCTCCTCTCCAGAGGAAAAAGGCGGAGGATGAAAAGCCTCAAGCTCGACCGTGGAGCAGCTAAATGCAGAGTCCAATACCTTCGGCACGAAGGCTGGATTAGGACGTAAGCGGACTCTAGAAAGACCAGGGGCAAACTGTAGACATGCAGGACTAATAGATAAGGCCTGCAGTTCGCTCACACGCTTTGCTGAGGTCAAAGCCAGAAGCAACACTGTCTTGAAAGCAACATACTTCATGTCAACAGCCTCCAAGGGCTCAAAAGGATGCTGGCAAAGTGCGTCTAGCACAACCACCAGATCCCAAAGGGGTACCAGGGGTTTAACCACTGGAAGTTTGCGGCGCGCTCCTTTCATGAAGCGACATATCAGAGGGTGTTGGCCGACTGATTTGTCCCCAAAACCAACATGACAGGCCGAAATTGCGGCCAAATAGACCTTGACAGTCGAAAACGCTCTGCGCTTCTCGACTAACTCTTGCAGAAAACACAAGACGTCAGCCACAGAGCATTGAAAAGGAATGGTCTGCCTTGCCGCACACCACTCCTCAAATACGCGCCACTTACAGTCATACAAAGACCGAGTGGAAGTGGCCCTGGCACACTGAATAGTATCAATAACATGTGCAGGGAGACCGGCAGCATTTAAGTTCCACCTTTCACGGGCCAAGCCCAGAGAGCTACTCGGTCTGGGTGAGGATGATAAATTTCTCCGCCCGCCTGAGATAGGAGGTCCCTCCTCACAGGGAGGGGCCAAGGCTGTCCCCGAAGGAGCTGCATTATTTCCGCCATCCAGGGTTTGGACGTCCACCGCGGGGCAATCAGGATGAGTGAAAACCCCTGCTCCCTCACCCGAGCCAGGGTGGGTGGGATTAAACTGATCGGTGGAAAAGCATAGAGCAGGACGTCCGGCCATGGGTGGGCTAGAGCGTCCATCCCGAGGGGTGCGCCCACGTCCGTCAAGGAGAAGTACAGCGGACACTTTGCGTTTTCCTGCGAGGCGAATAGATCTACGTCGGCCTGGCCGTACATCTGCCAGAGCTGCTCCACCACTTGAGGGTGGAGAACCCACTCGCCGTATAGGGGATTGCCCCGCGACAGCAAGTCCGCCCCCCTGTTCAGGACACCTGGCAGGTGTGTTGCCCGGAGAGACAGCAGCCTGGTGCTGCTCCACAGAATCAATTTCTGTGCCAGCCTGTGTAGCTGCAGAGAGCGTGTGCCGCCCTGGCGGTTGATATACGCGACAACAGTTGCATTGTCCGTTTTTACAAGGACATGCTGGCCCTGAATATACTGTAGGAAGTGTTTCAGAGCAAGGAAAACAGCCCAAAGCTCCAACATGTTGATGTGTAACAGAGCCATATGCGGACCCCATGTCCCGTTCACCGTCCTGCCGGACAGGGTGGCTCCCCACCCTGACAAGGAGGCGTCCGTTGTCAGGGTAACCCTTGCGGACACTATGCCCAGTGGGACTCCCGCAGCCAGAGCGTGCGTGTCCTGCCATGGGCGAAGCGCCATTACGCAGCGCTTGTCCACTTCCACCCTGCGGTAAAGGTGTCGGCGGGGGCACAGACGTAACGCTGCGACCCAACGCTGAAAATCTCTCATCATTAACAGACCCAAATGAACGACAGATATTACTGACGCCATAAGACCAGCTAGGCGGAGGCATGTTCTGAACGTAACCCGTGCGCCCTGGCGAAACAATGAGAGACACTGGCTGAGAGAGCAGAGCCTCTGAGCCGTAAGAGTCACTCTGAATGAGAGGGAGTTTATGCTCAAACCCAGATACTCTGTATTCTGCGCGGGTTCTAACCGACTCTTCGTCCGGTTTATTCTGAACCCAAGAGCAGTGAGATGACAGACGACAATGCGCGTGTCCGTGAGTGCGCGCTCGCGTGAGGCGGAGCACACCAGGTAATCGTCGATGTACGAAAAGATCCTGATCCCGCTGCTCCGAAGAGGAGCCAGTGCGGACTCCACACATTTGCTGAACACCCTCGGAGCTAATGACAGCCCGAACGGAATGACTTGATATTCGTAAGCTGTCCCTCCGTGCGCAAACCGTAGATATTTCCTGTGCGCGGGGTGTATTGGAATGTGAAAATACGCATCCGACAGATCGATTGTGGTAAACCAATCCCCTCTGCGTATCGAGCGGCAGAGCACTTTGTGAGTGAGCATTCTGAACGTAAATCTCCGTAAGTGTATGTTTAATACGCGGAGATCGAGAATGGGACGTAAGGCTGAGGACCCCTTCTTCGGGACGAGGAAATAGCGGGAGTAAAACCCCTGCTGACACTCGCTGTGTGGAACAGCTCGTATTGCTTGTTTGCTCAGTAGAGATGTGATCTCGTCCGCTAGGACAAGAGCTGCATCCCCTTTCGCCACTGAAGGCAGAACCCCGTTGAAAGTGGGCGGTTTTATTGCAAACTGAAGCCTGTATCCTCGAGATATAATGGAAAGAATCCATGGATGAACTGCGCATGCGCGCCACTGCTCCAGCTGGGCAGTGAGCGGCCCCATGCAAATGCTCGGTGACGTCACTCCCCTGAGAGGAGTCTCGACGTCTGCATAAGAAGGAGCGTGAGCTCCCTCTTGTGGCGTAAGCCGGAGAGTTTTCAAATTTGATTGAGTTCTTATTTTTTGAACCAAACTCGCCCTTAGCCCATGGCCTGGATGCGAGTGTGAAAGCTTTATTTTTGAAAAATGTGCTTTGTGACTTTGACATTGCCCCCGACTCACCTCCTGCAACATATGCGGGGTGAGTGAACAGGAGAGGACGCCTGGCAAACTGCACAGGGCCTCTGAACTGGGGCTGGGGCCCAAGGACACTCTCCGTCTTTTGCATGGAGGGGCGCTGAGAGAAGACACAACTGTTAGGTTGTGCGCTTCTTCTTGCCCTCCCCGGGGTGTGAGGAGCGGTTTTTAGCCGCTGCTGCTGCAAAAGAGTGCTTGCCCCATGGTTTGGGATTTCCTGACCGCTGCTGTTCGTTCTGCTGTCCAGCCGGTTTTTGCTGCTTAGGGCCAACTCTGTAGCCCTTGGCACCGGTTGCTGCAGTGACACCTGGTCGCTGAGTTTGTGCAGGACGGGAAGGCTGCTTGCGGGGCAGGCACAAGTTGAAGGCTTCGCCCTCCTGCTTACGGAGGGTGCTTGTCTCCTTCATTTTGTCCAGTGCTGGCCCAAACAGACCCTTGGTGGGGTCATAGGTCGCGTCCATGACGTCAGCCTTCTGTGTGTCGGTCAGTCCTGAGTGGTTTAGCCATAGACCTCGCTCACCTGCCACAGCCAGTCCCATCACGTGGCCGCAGCCCTGGACTGCCCCTCGAGCTGAGCGCAAAATGAGGTCATTCACCACACAGATTTCATCCCAGAGGACCGGGTTGGGTGCCCCCGAGTCCAACTGCTGGCCCATTTCCTCAAGTATTTCCCCCTGGTAAGCGGAGAGCAGAGATACTGTGTTCAGTACACACACCGACTGAGCGGCGTATTTGTACGTCCGCTGAAAGATGGAGGATGTGACCCTCTCCATCTTGTTAGGCAGGGAGATGTTAGCTGAGGCTGAGACGGCACGGCGATTAGGGTGAAGGTGATATGCCAATGAAGGCTCCACCGCTGGGGGTTCGGCCAACCCCAGCTCCTTCATCCCATGTACTTCCAGCTTAGAGTAGCCCTGGACTGGGAGCTTGCTCTTAAGTGGGCTGGACCAGAACCGGCTCATCTCCTTCATGCATGCAGGTACAGCAGGAAGGAGCTGCTTTGGAGGTGCTTGGGCCGGTGGGAGCCGCTTGCCATCATAGAGGTCCCTTATCCCTCCTTCTGCGTCTACAGCCGCGGGCCAGGGTATGTTGAGCCTGGTGGCGGCGCGTTTGCACACTTCGTACAAACTGCTGTCCACAGGGGACGTCGTTTCTGACGCACTCGGGGGTCTGGATTGGGACAGTGGAAATGTGGAGTCCTCCTCCACATCCTCCATATCCACAGCCTCGAGGAGGTCAGAGGCAGCATCGCACTCTGCGTCCTCACTGCCTGGATCCATGTCGAGGAGGTCCTCAAACAGTGGCGGCATAGCGTCTGATACATCCAGCGCGCTGCCCCAGCTAGTGGCAGCTCGCTGATGGGTATCGGCTGTGGGCTTAGCGGTGGCCTCTGCCAGGCACGGGTCCTGAGAGTTAGCCACCGCCACTCTAAGTCTCCTTTCCAGTATTTTCTCCGGCATTGATGTACAGTGATGGCAAGAGTCACGGTCCGCCAGCGCTGTCTGAGCGTGTTTAGCGCCCATACAAGCGATGCACATCGGGTGAGGGTCCCTCCCTGAAATGGTAGCCCCGCACGACGCGGGGCAAGGGCGGGATGCAACCTCCTTGGACTTCGGGTCCGACCCTTTGGCGGGGGTAGGAGCCGAGGACATAATGCCTAAAACCGGGAAAAAAGACCAGGTATAAGTGCAGTGCTAGTCGTGTCGTGAAGTAAACACGACTGGAGAAGCCGGGACACGGGTTTCAAACCGTAGCCGGGTCCGGGAAGCCTGCTCGCCGTAACGCGTTAGCAGAACACCGCACTATCGAATCAGTCCACAAATTAATGTCAACTGATCAAAAGAGCGGGCAACAAGTAAATGTCACCCGCAAGAAGCTGCCTTGACGGTAGCCGAATGCAAAGGCTAAGTTAGTCGACAAATAAATGCTAACTAACTTGGCTTATTATAAGCTATACGGTTAGCGGTGCGTAGTAAACTAATACAAGCAGCCTAACAAGCAGCTCGCCTCGACGCGGTCGCTGCACAAACTAACCGTGTAATAGCGGTATCAAGTCCGTGAGAACTTACTCAGCGTAAACGAGCCAATGCCGGCAACTGTGCTCGTCAACGATGTCCTTTACGGCTCGTCTGTGAACAGTTAAACAGTAGCTAGCTTGCTGGCAAGAAAAGCGCTGAGGGAGCTAGAAAGATGTGGCTTCCACGCGGGAAGAAAGCGAGAATGTTTACTGAAGGAGGAGGCTGGCTGTACCTAGGAGAAGGGGCGTAGCCCAAGGTACAGTCATCCTGTCTGTCATAGACAGACGTGGTGCCATTGGAGCTTCCGTGGATGGTCACGCCCGAGGCGATTCCCATAGTGAAACACCGAACGAAGTTAGAAAAAGAACTGTTCACCACAACTGCCTCTAAAATCCTGCACTGTTACTGTAGATATTCAAGATTAGATAAGATAGCCTTTATTGATCCCACAATGGAGAAATTAACTTGTTACATTCAGCTCTCAGGAACTTGAACAGGGAGAAAGAAGAAAGGCAGTTTGTTTTGAGATTCACCAAAGAGTGTTGTATTGGCTTAATCAGGCTTTAGGTTTCGGCCTATGTAGCACCCTCAATATTATTTTGAGGGTGCTACAAACTGACATTGTTGTTTTAAAAAAACGAGATTGAGAATGTAATCTTCTCCAGGATGAGTGCACTGTGTCATGTAACGGCCGTTTCCTTCTAAAACCTCCCCAGGCGTTTGTTTGCCCCGGAGCCAATAGCATCATATTGCACCTAATTGGTCCAACATTGCTACACAGGGTGTCGTATTTGCACTGCTGTGGTGTGTACCCGGCTAAAAGTTGAATCGCAGCAGCGGGTGTGTGTCTTTGGTGCTGCTGTACATGTTGTACCCGCTCAGTGACGGGGCAGCAGAGCCTTGTACTCTCCACATTCCTGCCTCTCCAGACTCCGCGGCTCCTGCTCAGTCAGGAGAAGTCGACTCTTGTGGCACCTCTGTTCAAGGCAACCACCGACACCTATGTCACCTTCGCAAATGCGCTCGCATCTTTTCCCGCCGTCCCATCACATTATAATTTTTCATTTCTAGTAGGACATTATCCTTTTGTTTTTGCCTTTTGGCTGAAAATTAAAAAAAAGACAAAAAAGTGTACATCTAAAGCAAAGACTTGAGTAATTTGGGGCTATATTGCGCAGCCCTAATGTTGGGCAGAGGAACTGTTTTGCTGTCTGAGCAGAATCGGGGCATGCTGTTGTGCATTTAGTGTCAGTGCTCCATTGGCATGAAGTTGGAAGCTCTGTTTAGCGATGCCCCCTCCCCGAGCAGAACAGGATAATTAACTCAGTGAACCCACCTTCATCCAGTAAGTGCGAGCGCCCGCCCAGCTTTTTATAGCCGCCCCAGGATCCAGAGCATTCTCCAGGATTAAAGCTGCACTTATGCTTCTTTGCCTGTGTTCGTTTTGGACTTCCTAGCAACAAAAGCACTCAAAGAGCGTCCGGCAGTGTCATTGAGACGTGCCTCGTACTTCCTGTGTGTCTTATTTGTCTCCATGTACAATGACCCATCATTACTGCCATGTCAAGGAGAGGCAGACGCCCAATCATATAAAGCCCAAAGAGAGCGGCGCGGCCAATCGGCGCCAGAATCCCCCTGGTTACTTGTGTCGGACATAACGGGCATAACCAATGAGAACGGAGCGCGCCACTTAGCTCAGGGAGTTTAATGGCCCGTTTCATCTGTCATTAATAAAAGCATAAAATCTCTGTGACAAAGACATGGCATTTCAGTGGTTAGTGCTCTGGTAAGGCATGCTGCTGATGACATTTGAAGTGTGTGATACAAGGACAAGTGCTAATGGAAATACTCATGCCACCTCGTTTTATTCCTTTGTCAAAAATACAATACAAAACTTTTATTTTAGTCATAAAAACTACACTCATGTAGACACTGCACCTTTCTGTTTCCTGGGCAATTATACTTTTCTGAATGTTCAAAAACAGTACGGCGAGGATCGAGGTGCAGATCGTACGGCTAAAACCAGTTTGGAAATGAATAAGGCAATGAATCTCTCCCACTTCCACCATCCCAAGGCCCCCTTCTCACCAGTTTCATCCATGAGCCCAGAAGACCCCGCCATTGGCTCAAAGTAGGTCACTTCAGGCCAATGGGGAAGGCTCACTCAAGTTTGCCCGGTCACTGCCTCGTTTTCCTGCTGGTTTCGCCGCTGCTAATCCCTGCCCCAGCACACCTCTGTATTGTGCTGACGGTCTGACTTACGTAACGGCGGAGCGGTGTGTCATAGCGGTTTCCATGGTTTGAGCGGCTCCGAGTGGATCACTACGCAGCATGCCCCCATCCCTGTCCTGCACTCCTCCTTTCACCCAGATCTGTCTTTGTTATCTCGTTACCCCCGCCCCACCACCACACCACCCCACTCCCGGCTTCTACAGGGGCTGAGAGAGACCACTCATCTGGCGTGAAGCAGCAGAAATATGCGCGTGCCATGCATCTATTTTTAAATACCACAGTTTGTCTTGGAAAAGGATCTAAAAGTCTCAAAAAAGTGTGAAAGTTGACATATCCTACACAGCGGAATCCAAAGTATAAAGTCCTTTCCCAGCATGGCAGTAATTAATAAGACATTGCCCTGTTTAAATATTCATAACATTTCATTTCGTGGCCCTGAACTGGAAGTGGAATAAAAGAAGATATTCCTTTTCTGTGAGATGGACCTTTTTTAACAGATCGTCGCACAATGTGGAGACCGCAATTATTTAGGTTGTCCAATACCCTCTGCAAAGTCTGCATGTTGTTTTATTTACAAAACCCCGTAGTTGTGACCTCTACAATTACAAATCGAATTGCAATGCTTGTCTGAAAAATAGCTATTTGATATTTTCCCAAAGTCGTGCCACCGTGCCGCTGCGCATACTCGAGTGTACTTTACAGCCTGTCGTTAAAAGCTGTTCTCGGAGGGACTGGATAAACACACTTTGTGATTGCGCAGCCCCTCTCCGCCATCTCCGCGTGCTGCCGTTTCTCAGTGCTGTGCGGCCAGTGCCTTTCTCTGAGCGCTCAGTCTGGTGCTGTGGGCTGAGCGCCATGCTCTCATTTCAGTGTCTCTGGGGAGAGCTGCACCATCAGAGAGACATGATTGAATCTGTTTCTGCGCTCCATTTTCACTCATTCCTCTGCAGTGGATCAACCTGTGCCCCAGCAACGCACAGTTGTTATCGCCCCGCCACATGTTTGCCCATCTCGGTAGGGAAATAGTTTATCTAAAATGACTACACGAGCCACTGCCTGACGTTTTTAAGCGCTAGGCAAGGAGTGAAGAATCTTTGAAATGTCCCACTACCAACTCCTACAGCGAGGGGCATTGAATGAAGTGCTCTGCATCTTGTCCTACATGTGGTTAAAAGCTTTTCGCTTCGATGTGTGTTTTGCAGACGCTGATATGCATTGAGGATGAGTGGAGTTGGGGAAAACTCATCTGACCCTGCCAGGGCAGAGTCACGCAAACGCAAAGAATGCGCCACCGAACTCTTAGGACCCAGGTAAGCCCTTGACCTACATTGGAACGCTCCCAGGAAATGCAATGAGTCAATAAATTAGACCGGTTTGTGTAAAGTTGATTGCATATGTGGCCAATTCGTAAAAAAAACCTACAGATTTGTGTTGTGAAAATTATACTTATAAGCTTCATCCCTGTGAAGACTTGACATGTTGCGCCAGGAGTGTAGGGAATAAGCTTTGACCACAACAAATGATTTAAAATTCATGTCCTCACTCATTGTTGGTAAACAAGAAATATCCGGTATATGGCCTTTAAGTAAATCTGGTGCTTCAGATTCATATCCTTTTAACACTGAATTTCAATTGTAAAATCACACATAGGAAAATCTGTCATCCCCAGCAGCTGTTGGCACGCTGAGTGTAATTTTTCACATTCCTGTCACCGCAGTCCCAAGAGGAGCAACGAGAAGCGCAACCGCGAGCACGAGAACAAGTACATCGAGGAGCTGGCCGAGCTGATCTTCGCCAATTTCAACGACATCGACAACTTCAACGTCAAGCCCGACAAATGTGCAATCCTGAAGGAAACTGTGAAGCAGATCCGGCAGATAAAGGAGCAAGGTGGGTCTACAGCTGAGTGAGAAACTACCGTCACAGGTGGCTCACGGCCGCCAAGGCATCTGGTTTAACTGGTGTGGGTTTGAGTTCTTGCCACACATGGCAATAATGTTGTTAGCCGCCGACAGAACAATTGATGTAATGTTTCTTCCATCATATAACATTTATAAAGCGGAGTTGTTTTTGCCGCTGCCGGTTTCTCCTTGTTCCATTAGGAGCCAGAACATCAGGTAAATGCATCAGAGCGAGTTCAGCTGTATTTGTGAGTCGCTCCTCTCTAGTGCCATTAAACAATTACAAAAGGCTGTCTTTACTAATCTTTGGGTGTGTGTTTTTCTACTCTGTTCCTTCTTAACACCACACGTTTTCTACATGGGTTTGTAGCTTTCACACTCAATTAATGAATGGTGACGTAATCACTGTAGACTCGGTGCTGCTTAGTAGGTACAGAGTGCGGGCCGGCCTAGGTGTTCATGAATCATCCTGCTTTGTGACGTCTCTTTACTGTGACTCACACTGTTATGTAATGTAATGCAAAAGTGACACACAAACAGGCTATCGTCTGTCCATCCCCCCCTCGCTCGGCCGCAGTACTCTCTCTCCTCCTTTTCCTTTCCCTCCTTTGCTCATTTTCTTTGACGCTGCCCACTGTGCTCCTCCCTGCTCTCCTCTGAGCACATACTTGTATCTGTGCGGTAGTCATTGAGACAACAGCTTTTGACTTTGAGGATTTGATTGGTCGTGATTAACCTCAAGGAAACCAGGTATTGGTTTCCTTGAGGTGCAGGTAGTTGCTGGTGTAGATAGAGAGTGTGAGCAGCGGCTGAAAGAGCTCCCGTTGGTCCGTCCGACATGAGTGATGGGGCCTTGGCGGGGCAGCTGTGCTGGTGTGGTGGGCCCCGCTGGGCCTGTAGGTGTCCTGCTGCTGCACACATCATTAATGCTGAAGGAGATGGATGTGGCACCGGCCACAGAGAACAAGGAAACCTGCTCCTGCATTTCCACACAGTAAAAAGGGCACAGTTTGTTTGCTTTTTGACACATTTTTGTCAACATATGGTCAGTCCTGTTCTTGGCGTGGTGTGATGGTTAATGTCCCCCCAACAGCCCACTCGTATTCAGCTTCTCATCTCCAAAAGTAGGGCAGCCCACGCTTGCAACATACGGCTTCTCAGCGTGGTTATTAACCAATAGTCCTCATCGGCTTTTTCTAGGTGTGTGATATAGTTGGGTTATATATTATACTAGCTGAGACCCGGCCTTCGGCCGGGCCTCGCTAGTCTCCACATTTGATATTCTGAGATTATGAGTGATTACAAAGAAATGTCCAACCCGTCACACAGTGCAGCTGTAGACCAGTGGTTCCCAACCCATGCCAAAAACTATGGCCACTACAAATGAGTAAAAGAATGAATGCAAAAAAAAAAGTCAAACAAACTGCAATTGGAGTGTTTGATGCACCCGTGCTCCTGTCTTATAAACTACAACGACAATATTTTCGCTAAACTCAGGGAATAGAATTCAAGAGACAGTGGAATAATTATGGATAAATATTAGGGGTTCAGCTCTAACGCTTTGGTTCAAAGTGCAGGACCCGTGGTTTGGTGCATCACGGTAGTTTACAATCCAAAAAATAATGAGTAGGTTTAGAAATGAAGTAGCCTAATTATCGTTGTTAGACAGTATTTATAACCTTACAATAAAATTGGCAATGCTTTCCAAGCTGCTTTAGAATAAAATGTACCTCTGGGCTCAATACGTGAAAGCAAAATAGAAAACAAATGGTACAGCAGCAAAGTAAAAAAAAAGATAAAAAGAAAAAAAACTACGCAGTGCAGGCCATGCGCTCGTTAAGTTGTAGTGTCATTTTCGCTTTTACGCACACGGAGGATAAATCAGTCGGAGCAGCGCGTGTGATTAGAGGCTCGTGTTTGAGGAGGTTTTGGGCACGCACGCACACGCACACACATACGCACACGCACACACACGCACACATGGCCCTGTTTGGATGCGCACGCGCACACATACATACACACACACACGCACACACACATCGCCCTGTTTGTACGCGCGCACACGCACGGCAGTCAGATCTCGTGCACTCGCGTTTTTGTGACGGCGGGTTGTCCTCGGACAGCAGCACCGCGGTCCATATGGACCCGTGGCCAATGCCCGCGAGCGGTGGGACCGTCACGTGGGGGCCGGCCGCGGATGTAATAACACCAACCACGCACACACTCAGTACTGTCGCCAGGCTTCCTGGTGTTCCCAAACGGTCTCCCATCCCAGTCCTAACCAGGCCTTTCCCTGCTTAGCATCGGAGGAACGGTCTCCCATCCCAGTTCTAACCAGGCACTTTCCTGCTTAGCTTCAAAGTCGGTATGGGAAATAAACATGGCGGCGCCCAGGCGGCGGCCATTGAGATAGCGTTTTCTATAATAGATATTTACTATATATTTAGTTTCATTTAGTGTTTGTGTTGTTAAATATTTTCAAATCTAGTCAAATCTAGACAGAATCAGTCATTGTATCATCTGCCAAAAGTATTTAAAATTACATTCCCTGTACTGTGTGAGTGGTTCTGTTTTATGAGAAGCTAGGTACTCGCTTTACATGTTAAGTAATTGCAATTACTTAGCATAATGTTGATAAATTGTAACTGAGCCAATGTGATAATTCTCAGGAACTAAATGATCAAATTGATTATAATCAGAATACATGCTGAACTTCAAATTTATTGAGTTACAGAAGCTGAAGTTCATCCTACTAAGATTTAGTCAATTATCCATTTTTGCCGTTACAGACTTGGATAGCACTGTCAGGGCACGGCTGTATGCATGATATGTATGAATAATGGTGTTATTTTTGTCTATTTTATTCATGTTGCATACTTACAATAAAAGGGCAGTGTTGGTTTGTAAAATGCTTGACTCTAAACATTACTTTGTCTTCTTACAGAGAAAGCTGCTGCAGCAAATGAGGAGGAAGTGCAGAAGGCTGACGTCTCTTCGACAGGCCAAAGTGTGATAGATAAAGATGCCTTGGGACCAATGATGCTGGAGGTATTTGTTCAGGCATTCAGTGTGCCCTGTTTATATCTTTGTAAAGCATGTATGTCTTCTAAACCTTTATGAAGAAAACTGTAGAACCTAAACCCTGAACATATATTTTTTTCTATAGCTGCATGATCAAAACAATTATTTCTGTTTTATCAGTGTTCTCACTTGTGAAATGTCAAGTACTGGAGCCTGAAGGAGCTGCTTAATTCAACAAGCTGGTTGTTGGTACAATGGCTCACTAATGAAGTGCAGTATCATGGAGGATGGTCTCAGATGTGCCACTGGTGCTGTTGGAAGTGTCTCTGATTGGAATAAAAGCTGTCAGCATCTTGTCCGTGTCCTGGATTGGCTGTAAATCACAGACACAGCAATGGCCTGGTTGTCCCGCGGAGGGCCACTCGAGTGCTTACGTAGAATAAGAACCAAAGCAACAGCCCACTGAATGAATCAGTCCATTGAGCCGCTGCTGCCTCCTCCCTCTCTCCTCTTTCTCTGTTCTTGCTCCCTCCTCCATAGTCTCCTCATTGGCCTCTAGAACTGTCCTATCATTGAATATTTATAGCCCTGAGTCCAGCGTCACTGCATTGACATACCAACTCACGGCTAAATATAGTACTGTGCAGCCTGTGTGCTTTCCCATCTGTCAGTGGGCCCCAAAACACTGCCACTGGTCATTCACACTCACTGGGCTCAGGTCCCTGCCTCACAGCCCACCTCTGTAGGATGCTATGAGCTCAGCGGCAGTCAGCACTCAGCAGGAAGTGTAGTCGCACTGCCCACAGCCCAGTGCCCCACAGCCCAGAAATACAGTGTTCTAGTCATGTCCGTGTATCTGTCAAGATGATGTCACTGGGGCCTCCCTCCTCACACTCACCTTCATGCTTTGAAATTATTATTTTCCTTGTCATTTCTGTAACTTAAAAAATGTCCATACATTTTTTACCCCTTTTTAAACACATCTGTAGTTCCCCTTGACGTGGCTGAATGTCTTTTTACTATCAGGTGCACATGTTAGGTTAATATAAACATTATGCCGAGCATCGCTGCTCAAGGATAAATGGCCATATGTCCAAGCCCTTCTTTGGTTTACATACAATGTAACTGTTAAATATGTCCCGTTTTTTTTCTTTTCCTTTCTTTTTTTAAATATATTATTAAATCATGCTCTTGGTACATAAAGCTACCTTATCTGGGGCGGAGTAGGGTACATTTATTCTGGTGATATTAATGTCTAACGTTAAGCCTGTAACTGTATCTTGTAAAGTGGGCCAGGATCATAGGCCCTTTCTCTCTAGACTAAATGTTTATTTGTGCCTTGTGGATGAAGACAGTGTCTTAGTGATTTTAAAGTTGGCGCTGAAGGGGTTGGTTGTGATCTTAACTGTAGCGTCCATAGCTTCTAAAACCTAATTTGACAGCTTTAGCAGACACCATCCTGATAATGGCTGACCTGGGGCAGTGTTTTTTCAATTAGCTCCTCCTCCCACTTCCTCTGATCTCTACAGAGACGTACTTTTATGATGCGTCTAATGCTGCGGCACACACTGCACTGAGTATCTCTGAGATGCAATGCAAACGTCTGCTAATACTTTTGATAAGAGGCAAATCCAGGACTGTATGTTCATTGTTCACTGCACAGACACACAGTTGTGTTTGTGAAGGATGGCAGCAGTTGGTACAAAAATGCTTGAATGTTTAACTGCAGTACTTCATTAATCATGTATATTCCGACAATATGGTTTAGTCATAAACATTAAACACTACTATGTTATTTTCTGAAATGTCTGTTTGCCTCTTCACTTGATAAACAAGCATCAAAACAGTCAGTTTTAGTTGCTAAGTTAACACTGTCTGTGTGTCCTCACAGGCCCTGGATGGCTTCTTCTTTGTGGTGAACATGGAGGGGAACATAGTGTTTGTTTCCGAGAATGTGAGCCAGTATCTGCGCTACAACCAAGAGGAGCTGATGAACACCAGCGTCTACAGTGTGCTCCACGTCGGGGACCACGCCGAGTTCATCAAGAACCTGCTGCCCAAGTCTCTAGGTCAGTAACCACTCTGGATACACGGCTGCATCCATAAAATACTCTCTGTTCAGTGTGTACCAGCGCCATATCTGCTTTACTGCGATATTCTGCTCTTTCGCACATTTTACTGAAAGCCGTATGTTTTACAGCGCTTTGATTGTGGTGTCATTTTTAAATCACACTGAACTGTTTCGAGTGTTAAGCTTCACGTACATACAGAGAAATCGTACCACTTTCTCTTTTGCTGATGCTCCAGTCATCTCTCCTCCTCCCTTTTCAGCTAATTAACTTCCCTTTTTGAGCCGCTCTCCCCTGTCAGCAGCACTGCTCCCTTCTATATTCACTCATGCTCTTCCTTCCCTTTCGTCACTTTGTTTGCGAGTTACTCACCAGGTCCTTTCATGATAAACATTTGCTTATCCTTATAAATTAGATATAGCACTAATAAGACGTTGGCCAATGTCTCTGCCATGTAGATATCGAGCTTACTTAAATGCAAACCGTGGCTGCACAATTTTGTGAAAATGCGTGGCCCTATTGCAAATACAAATAATTTCACAAAATGAATGCAGTCCAATTCCTTCCTATTCACTTGTGCTGCCTCCAGTGTTACAGCGCCCCGTCCAAAGCCCTGTTTTAAGTCGCCGCTCCCCTTCATCCCCTCTCCTGGTGCTTCAGATTGAGGTCTGGTGTGCCCATGCAGCCATCTGGGTAAGAGAGCAGCTCACAGCGAAGTACCCTGGAAACCATCAGTGGGCTGTGTCCCAGATACTGCAGATTATCAATGCGCTGAATGAGATCACAAACCAGATGGAGTGTGATGAGAGTTAGCAAGGGTGAAAAGAGTTGTGCGTTGCGTGTGCGTCTGTAGTGGTTCTGTGTGTGTGTGTGTGTGTGTGTGCGCGCGCGAGAGAGAGTGGTCCATGCGTGTTCACTCGCGCCTGGTGGAAGTGTTGGAAAGAAAGATTGGCACTGGTGCTTTAGAGGACATGCATATGGAGGCCTGGCTGTGATGCATGCCTGTGGAAGGATGACAGAGGGCTCAGGGTTCCAACTGCTCATTATGACTGATCTTTACCCAGCAACGGCTCGCTCCTTTCGCACTCTTTCCGCCTCCATTCTCTCTCATTGCTCTCATTATGTCTTTCACTTGTTGTTCGCTAGCCTCCCTTGGCTTGACTTTCGCAGCGCCCAATACCCCTGTTTTGTTTAGCAGTTTTGGCTGCAGTAAATTTGTCAAATAAATCCACAGGAGGCCACATGGTAAATGTCTATTGTCGTATTTTTTGCCTTACAGTAAATGGAGTCCCGTGGTCCAGCGACGGCCCAAGAAGAAACAGTCATACATTCAACTGCCGAATGCTGGTGAACCCTCACAGCGAGAGCCAGGACGAGGCGCACGAGCACGAGCCACAGCAGCAGAAATATGAGACCATGCAGTGCTTCGCCGTCTCTGAGCCCAAATCCATCAAGGAGGAAGGAGACGGTAGGAACACAGAGCACATGTACTAACTCCAACACTGTGGAGCACTATCAAACACCACATTTAGTGCATCAACAATGTAGACCACTATGTTAATATGTTTTTTGACTTGGCTTTGACCTTGGCCACAAGTAAGTAATTAAAACTGTAGATTTTCATAGTAGACCACCTCCTGTTCTATGTGTGTCAGCTGTGTGCCATTCTTTGCTTATATACAGTACTATACCTTTATGCCATGACTGGGCCATGGGCCAGAGGTGAGAGGGTTCCATGTCTGCACACAGTGCGACTGTGGTAGGCAGTGGTTACAGCTGCAGGAACTTGTCCAACAGTGAATATTCAGAAGGACAGAGAAAACGGGACAAGAATGAGCCCACCCAGAAGGCCTTGTTTACAAGTCCAAATGAGTGTCGGTGAGAGAATCTGTGTCAGTGCTGACATGCTTTTCATTTCCCAAAACATATGTAGCTCCTCTTTATAACTGGAACAGAAATGTTTAGGGTCACCCCTGTCCTTGCCGTGGCATAACTGCATAGACTGAGTACTGTCTTCAGAGCAGGTGTCATTGTTTTGTGCTCTAGCTGCATAAGGAGAGCACCAGATCCTTGTGCATAAGAGCACATTCCCTCACACATGAGCACACACCTCCAAAGGTCACACTTCATCATTTCCCTTGTTCCTCCTCATGAAGGGAGCGGCCTGCTCCCCGCGCTCGTTAATAACTGTATTAATTATGCTGCCTGGGAATAACATACATTTCCTTTTCTTTCTCTTCCTCTTCCTCTTGTCTTTATCACTTATACCCTCTACGTCCTTTCCTCCCTGTTCCTTTTTGCTTTGTGTTTGTCTGTCCTATCTTTCCTTTCACCAGACTTTCAGTCGTGCCTGATATGTGTAGCTCGCAGGGTTCCAATGAAGGAGAGACCCATGCCCACACACGAGAGCTTCACCACCCGCCAGGACCTGCAAGGTATAAAACCAGCTACTGCTTTTATAGCACAGCAACCTGAACTTTTCACATTTCTGCTTATTGTGTCTCGGTTTAACACATGTTGCTGCTCTGTAGCTTTATACCGTAATGTTCTAAATGATTACAGCTCTAAATGAATAGATTCTTTAGTGCTTCATCCTACAGTCCAAACAATCATCAGGATAATCATAGAGCCCCACTGTGGAGCTGTGTAATCATTATTATATCAGTGTAGGCCCCGGGGACTGACTGTCTCACCCCTGTCTGCTCTCTGGGTGGTAAAGGATCTACCTGAAGACTATTACACACAATGACTGTGTTCCATATAGGCTTATGTACTTCACTCTCTCCCAGACTCTAATAATAAAATGCATCATTTTAAACTTGATGAATATAAGAAAATGTCAATATTACTTTTACTATGTTCATATAAGTTACACAAAAAGTTATCTCAGTCTCACTACATTTTGTTTCAGGTAATTTATTAATTTAAGGGGAAAGAAACTGTTATTTAAAAGCATTCAGTCAGTTGTCAGGCAACAGTTTATCTTTTTCTAGAGTAATTGTGTTCTATAAGCTTTTGTCATCACTGCATGAGCTTAAGTAAGACATCCCTAATCCTCTCGCCTCTCAAATGTTTAGGGAAGATAACCTCCTTGGATACCAGTCTGTTGCGAGCATCCATGAAGCCAGGTTGGGAGGATCTTGTGAGGCGTTGTATTCAGAGGTTCCATTTACAAAACGATGGCGAGATGTCCTTTGCCAAGAGACACCAGCAGGAAGGTACGTAAAGTAGGCTTAGAATACAACAATTTGATGTGCAGAAATGGCTGTGTGCTTTCAGTGACATGTTGATGTTGTCCACAGTGCTTCGTCATGGCCAAGCTTTCAGCCCCATCTATCGCTTCTCTTTGTCTGATGGGACCATTGTGTCGGCCCACACAAAGAGCAAACTGGTGCGCTCACCTGCCACTAACGAGCCTCAGCTCTACATGTCTCTGCACATTCTCCAGAGGTATGCCACACGCAGCACCTCCACCTGTGTTACACAGACCAGCAGCAGGAACTTTCACTTGGCTTATTACGGGTTTAGGCTTGTTAGCAACCTACAGCGCAGCCTGATAATTTTATTCAGTGTGCAAGGAACAGTCACAGTATATGCTACACTAAAAGCAGAAAAGATGTTTCCATACTCCAGTGTGCATACATGTTTAAGGTGTTCACATTCTTTATTCAGTGATATTTATTGCATGCATTTTGTGTTTTGTCTGAAGGGAACAGACAGTGTGTGGAATGGCTCAGGACATGGGCCCTGCTAATCAAGCCACTGGCATGGCTCCCAAACCAATGAACTCATCTACTCCCTCCATGACTCCTCCAACCCCGGGCAGTCTGCCGGGCGCGGGGCCTCAGGGCCAAGACTCTACCATCAGCAGTAACAGCACGCCTTTCTCCCCGCCTGGCTCTGCCGGACCTAGAGAACCAGCTGCCATGGGGGGGCACATGCCGGGCTATCGCTTTGGTTGCCCTCCACCACACAACCATATAGGGGGCATGCAACCACCGCAACAGGGCACTAACTGGAGGATGAACAGCCCCTCACGGGCCAGTCCCAGCCCAGCGGGAGGACCCCACCCTCCACAACAGAACTCTATGCTATCACCCAGACACAGGGGCAGTCCCGGGGGTGCCAGCAGCCCACGTGTCACTGGGGGCCTGCACTCACCTTCACCTGTAGGCATGTGTGGTGGAGGGCCTGGCAGTGCAGGTAGCAGTGGCACAGCTAGCAGCCATGCTAACAGCTACACAAGCAGCTCTCTTTCAGCCCTGCAGGCCCTCAGTGAATGCCATGGAGTGGGACATGGGACCTCTCATGGGCACACACTGGGGTCTCCAGACCGAAAGATCAGCTCCCCAGCCGGGGTCACGGCAGGGTCAGGGGGAAATGCACATCTCATGAATAAACTCGGAGGGGGTGGTACACCCACAGGTACAGGGGAATCATTCGCCCTACACAGCGAGGCAGGTGCAGGGCATACGGACAGCAGCCTCACGGACCCTAAAGAGGAGCGAGACATCGCCTCTGACGCCCATGACCCTCACAACCGTCTGCATGACAAGGGCCATACCAAACTACTGCAACTCTTGACCACAAAACCAGAGCCTCTGGAGACGCCCCTGTCTCCTGGAGATGGTAAGGACACGGGTAGAGGAGCTCACGCAGGGGGAAATACTCACGCCACATCCCTCAAAGAGAAACATAAGATCCTGCACCAACTCCTGCAGAACAGCACCTCTCCTGTGGACCTGGCCAAGCTCACGGCAGAAGCCACAGGGAAAGAGCTAGGCCCCGACCAACCCCAGGGCAGCGCTGCAGCTGCTGGAGAGCTCACCCCCAAACAAGAGCCTCTGAGCCCAAAGAAGAAGGACAATGCCCTGCTGCGCTACCTGCTGGACAAGGATGACACGGGTCTGAAGGATAAGGTTCCTAAGCTGGAGCCTGGGGAAGTGAAGGTGGAAGTTGGCAAACACCCTCTGGTCAAAGCAGAGAAACAGGACACAAGCTACGACAGAGCTGAACAGGTCAGTGGCCACTTAAACAATAGTTATAGTGTCTTTAGAAATGATCATCATCTGCTTTAGATTACTGTGGTTTGTCTTTAAAATGAGAAATTAGCCATGGCAGAGAAACTGGTTTTGTAACCTCTCTTTACACTGTTACAAAACTAAACTTTGTTACCCTGTTCTGCTCCACTTGCCTTCTCACTTCATATGATCTGGGTTATGAAGCAGATGTTGCTTCATCTCAAGTCCATGAAGAGTTCAGCTGCTGAATACACAAATGGACAGAATGCGCTCATGTCCAGAGACGCGTCCTAATGCATTTGATTAATTCATATTTTATCTCTGTACTCTAGCTTCAAACAGCTGTGACATTTGAAAGGAGCCCTTGTGGTTCTGCAGCCATTTGATCTTGATCACCATTGGCCAGTCTTAAGGTTTGGCACTGTGCTCAGGTCAGGTCTGGCACGGAGAGAGTGAAGGGAAAAGAAGCAAAGGAAAGCTAGCAAACTGCAAATTCACTATTTGTCCAGGACATAAAACACGTTGTCTCTTTGAACCTCTTATTCAAACCAGGATTTTATTTGATTAATTAAGAAATCATAATTTAATATTGTCTGTATTCCCCATCAGTCATAAATCACTGCATTGCTTTGATGTACAAGTACACGTTTGCTTTACAATTGTTGCAGTACTCAAGAGTGTAGATGTAATTGATCAATGCCGAAAAATACAAAATGCGTATATCAATTAATGTCAGCTTTATTTGTTAATTTAATGTTTAATTAAAAGCAATCTCCGTTTCCATTTGTTCAACTTAACAATGTAAATCTGTGTAAGAAAGCCGTCTCCCACATCGATGATACAGGGACTTGGATACATGGAGAGTATGTGCAGGATGCTTGTCCACTTGAGCAGTGGAGGAAGTGAGAAAGGTGATTGGATGGATAATGCGAGGCACTGTTGAACTGAACAAAGAGAAGAGAGATGAGGGAGGTGTAGATACCCCCAGGAGAGCGCAGCCTCGGCAGGCAGAGTGAAAATGATGAGCCATATGCTCCTGCATGTCCTCTCTGCTGCCATGGAGATAAAGGGGAGAGGGAGTGGTGAGGCTGTAGCACGAGCAACACACCGGGAACAATGGAGAATCCTGGCTGTAATATTTAGATGTATGTGGGCTTTAATTAAACTGATATCTTTGTGATGAACTCATTGAAAGTGATCTTTACTACTCATTGAATCATAACAGTGAGTGGCACCATACTCCATTCCCAAAGTCCTACTCAACCCACAGCATGGCTATTTGTCATCCCAGACTTAGCCAGGACTTCATTAAAAGCATCAGTGAGTGGGTGTGTATCTCCCTGGCATATCGCTGTGCAGTCATGTGTGAGAGCTCGCTGCACTGGTGAAAGTCCACTCCAGCCTCTCTCCACCAGCGTCACCCACAGCGTGCTGGCTGCCTCGCTCCCTCGCTCTTTGGCTGAATTATTGATGCGCACTTGTTAATTTCATAAGTGAATTCTACTTAAAAAACAACTACCAGAAATGAAATCAGGCATTGCTCTCAGAAAAAATCCAAAGGAAAAAAAACAACAGCCACAATATAAAGAACAATATAAACAAAATGCAGTGTTTCCAAGAGATGCTGGAACTATAGGGATCACTATTAAAGATGGTTCTTTTAGTAAGACGATCGTATAAGAAGATCGTATCAACCTTTTTCAAATACTATAGGGATTACTATTGATCTTAATTTTATTCCGTGTGGTTTCACAGACAGCCTCCCCTCTCAGATTTGGAGGATTTTTTAAAAAAAATTTTAGTGTTCCTACACATGTGTGAACACATGCAAAGTTATTTGTTCGAACTCCCAATAACCTTTTTTTTTTTTTTTTTTTACAATTTACAAAACAGGATGTTGAGACACTAGTTCTGCTCGCAGGTGATTTGTGTGCATTTTTAAAGAGCTGTAGCTCAGCAATGGCCCCATGTATATCTAATCCAGTCCAACTTTATTTAAAAGGTTTCCAAAGTGCTGCACAAACAAGGTACAATGTAAACAATAAAAATGTAAGAACTATAAAAACAGGTAAAATTAAATAAATAAATACCTGCCAAAAACAAAGGGATAGATTAAAAAATAAATAAAATTAAAAAGGACACAGAGGGCCACACAACTCACACAGTGTTAAAAGCCAAAGAGTAAAAGTGGGTTTTAAGACGAGACTTAAAACCCTCCACTGTGGGGGCCGTACAGACGTGGAGGGGCAGAGCATTCCGCAGCTAAGGGCCAACAACTGAGAGGGCCCTGCCCTGTATAGGGATAAAATATGCTAGATTGTAAGCTTTTGGATTCTTTTCCCCCAAACTGTCAGGGCCTCCACAGAAGTGTATTGAGTGATCATCCTCATATATAAGAAATTAGTTATTGGGATATGACCTTGCTGCAATAGAAACAGGATGTCCATCTGATAAAGGGTCTTTGAGTTAACTTCACAATGGAAGAAATCTCAAAAATGGCCCTCTACTCTATGCAGGCTTTGACCATGTTATCAACTACTGAGACACTTAAAATGCTTTCCCAGATAGAAGGCATATCAGTGTGTAGCTACACATGTGTAGGAACTCCTAAAAAAACAACAACATTGCATCCAAATCTGAGAGGGTCAACTGAATTTGGTTGATTTTTGAGAATCCACTTTTTGTAGCAAAACGTCTCTTGTTAAGTATTGTTTTGATGACGGTGGAAGCGGTGGAATTTGACATATTTAAATCAGCTGCTTACTTTCAGGCTCTGGGCTATGGCTTTATTTGTAGGAAATGCTAATATAACGGGCAGCAGAGGAAGGGAAGGAGAGAGTTCAGCTTCCTGACAGCTGGAGCATTAGGTTCAGTATATAAGAATATTGCAGTAATTCATATACATAAAGCTATTGCGATTGTTTTCTTGAGTAGAAGTACAGTATTGATCTTTCCACTGGCAGTTGACAGTAGCGTCAGGGCTGTGAGAACTTGCTCGAAGCCAATTAATCTTGCTGTATATTAGGGCTCCAATTAAATGTACCCCCGACTTCAAAACCTGCTATTTCAGCTTTGTCGGGCCCGGCTGAGATTTTGCTGATTTTGCTTTTGTCACCAGCTTTGGACAGTTGTGGTGTAAAGGCTCTTTTTGTGTTTGTGTGTCGCTTCTGCTTCACCCACACAGTTCTCAGTTCCTTTAAATGCCATGGCTGTTACTAGGTCAACGTGGCACTACAGTGCTACTGCCCCAGACCACGCTGACATCAGACACATGCTTAAACAAGACTCCGATTGAATGCAAGCCCGTGATATTGTCCTGTTGTTACTTTGATTTCTTAAAGCCACACTGCGGAACATCCCAGGTTATACTGTACGTCACAAGAAAAAATAAACTCCTTATGCTCCACTAGACGCAGAACATGCCGCTTTTTAAATTGACTGGCAGCTAAATATTAAAGCAGTGACCTCTCCATGGAAACGAGCTGGTGATGTCCCGCTCCCAGCAAAGTTAGGAGATGCAAGCCTGCTCAGTTAAAGAAGTTTTTTTTTTTTTCAACAAAAACATCGATATTGGATTAAGTAATACCTTTTGTGGCTTTAATAAATATAATTACCACTCATTAGGCCTAATGTTCTGTTCCAGGGAGCAATAGGTAATGAAGTCAAATTCAATTCCAAGTACAATTTTCTGTTTCAAATTTTGCATCTTCTTCCTGTCCCTCGAGCACTGTATTGAGTACAGTTATTTCTAATCCTAAACTGTGAAACCTGAAGCCCGGCCCTGTTTCATGGTACATCCGCTCGCATACATTGGAAGAAGTAGGTAATATGGATGGATGGAATATGAGCCCCTAATTGAAAAGGCAATGAGGGAAGTGAGCGCAACAGAAAGTGGGAGGAGAAGAAAAGGGCAAGGGGAGGAAGAGCCAACAGGAGCATTACATCACTCCTGACCTCATTAGGGCTTTTCTCTGTCCCACCGCCGCCCCCCCACCCGCTGCACCGCTCCCGAGCTCTCCCACATATCCGCTCTGAACTCCGGCCGCCAAGTGGGAACCATCAAAGCAGTCTGCGCCGTTTGTAAAGAGAGACGTGCAGTAACAGAGAGGCAAAAGGTCTTTAAATGTCTATATGTGGGTGTGAGTCTAATCATCCGTGATTGAAATTACAAGTAGTTTATATCGGCACTGACACTTGCTCGGAAAATGCGTGCTGTAGTGGTGCAACACTGAAAGTGGTGGTTGGTACATTTGTATTTATTTTTTCCACTTTTCAGTCTCAATCTGCAGATCTGTGTGTTTTGGTGCGCTGCTCTCTGGTGGCCAAAAGTGTTACTGCACTTTATTTACTTGTTATTTAGAAAGGCAGTATTTCAGATGGCATTTCTTGTTTTGAAAATGTGGTCTTTGAGCAGACCTGAGATTCTTTGTCAGCATTTAGAACTTTTCTTTCACTCATACTCTATTATGGGACATAATTTTTGGCTTCTCTCGGAAAGCTGTCAGTTTTATTGAACTTACTTAAAACTGTGTAATTGTGTGTATCAGCATAACCTTGTCATTATTTAAGATTTTCTGTCTGAACAGAGGCTAGCGGGTGGTTGTGAGAAGCCCAAGGCTGTGAGTTCAGCTGGGTTTGGCTCTCCAGCTGTGTACAGTGAGGGTGCACAGACGCTCTACTACGCACATAGTAATGTGTACTAACAGACTGCAGGGCAACATGGTGCACATTATTGTAGCTTCTGTGGGAAAACTAATCCTTTTGTTAATACTCCTTAAAACACCACAAAGCTTCCGTATCACATGTTGTTGAGTGTTATTAGATTTGCACCAGACCATTTGAAATGGCTGGAACTCCATGTAAAGTTAGTGTGCTTTTGAATATCTAAATTGGTGTTGTGTTAAATTTGTTGCATGTGCGGTCCCTGCAGCCATCAGAACTAGACGACATCCTGAATGACCTGCAGAATGCCCCGCCACTCTTTGGGGAGCAGCGGCCGGTGTCACTGCCCAGCCCCATGGACAAACAGAATATCATCAACGACATCCTGCAGATGTCCGAGGCCAACCCTGCCATGGTGCAGCAGCACAGAGCCATGGGACCAGGCATTAGCACAGCAAGTGAGTTCACATTACTCAAATCCACTAAAGCAGACCCTATTGAACATAGTGTGGCTTTTATGTGTTTATACTGTGTGAAGTACTGGGTAGTGCCTTTGTCTTAAAGCCCCTGTTTTTGCGTCTAGACTTCGCAGGCGTGAGACCGAACCAGCCCGGCCGAGCTCTGCCTGTCAGAAGTTTGTCTTTGGATATGAATGCCTCCCCACAGCAGCAATCATTACAGTATCCTATTAGAGCCACAAGTCCGTACACACTACTACAGCAACAGCAGCAGCAAGGCATGATGGGAGGTCACAACATAATGCCTAACCAAGCTGGCATGGTCGGAGCCGGTGAGTTTTTATTACCCATGATTGTGCAATTATTTAGCTAGCTTATTAGTATAATTTCTTAAACAATTCTTACACCCAGGACACCCAGGCCCACGGACAGCAGTACAGCACCAGGAGGGCTGGGGACCTGCCTCTGCCGCCCTCTCAGGGCAGCAGGGGCCCATGCAGGGTAGGATGGGCCCCACTCCTGCTCCAATGAGACCCAACAGCCAACCGGGGACAAGGCAAATGTTACAGTCCTCTGTGATGACAAATGGTGAGAGATGTCACTTTACACATTTTTCTCTTCAAGTTCAAAGTTTATGTGTCTAAACCATTCTTTTATATTTAATTTTAGCTCAATCAGAGATGGACATGGCTATGGTAGGCCACCATTTCTCACAGCAGCAGGCTCCTCCCAATCAAACCGCCCCCTGGCCTGACAGCATGATGCCTATTGACCAGCCATCGTTTGGGAACCAAAACCGGTATGCGTAAAAGAACAAAAAGATTACCATTGAGAAAGCGGAATACCATAAGTATTGGATCTAAAGATGCATGTGCTTTGTGACAGGTCGGTACATCCTGCGGCCCAGGACGAGCTTCTGTGCAGCACTGGTGATGGCGGGCCAGTGGACGAGGGTGTGCTCATGTCCCAGTTGTACACAGCACTCAAAGACTTTGATGGTTTGGAGGAGATAGATCGCGCGCTTGGGATCCCTGCACTGGTAGAACAGGTCTCCTCCTTAGGCACACTGACACTGACCTGGCTACAGATTTCATGACTCCACGTCTGCATGTTTCTGTTCCAGAGCCAGTCCATAGAGCCAGATCAGTTCCCGCAGGAGGCCTCAATGATGCTGGAGCAGAAGCCCCCCATGTACAACCAACAGTTTGGTCCACCGCAATCCCACATGGCCCAGAGGGGATATCCTAACAACCCCATGCAGGAGCCAGGCTTCCACCCCATGCAAGGCCAGATGGGTCCACGGCCGGGGTATCCCATGATGAGAATGCAACCACGTCCTGGTCTTAGGCCCGCCGGAGTTCCCAATCAGCCCAATGCACTACGCCTGCAGCTGCAGCACCGACTGCAGTCCCAGCAGGTACAGTGTGACAGAGGCTGTGTTTGCTCAGTGTGAGCACACACCAGCACTTGCATCATTATCCTTGAGGCTGACATTTTGGCAGCTTAATGTTTAATAAATAACACAGATCAGAGGGCAATATTTTACTTCTTTGTGTGCCTGTAGTTCATTGAAACGAAAAACATTTAAACTATATCGTTGTCTGCCTTGTCCAATAGAACCGTCAGCCCATGATGTCACAGATGAGCGGTGTCTCTAATGTAAACCTACCTCTTAGAGCCAGTGCTCCCAACCAGGTAAATGGTCCTTTTGAAAGACTTTCTTCTTACTATGTCTTCGAGTTATAATACTGACTGTGTCCACATGTGTGCAGGGGACCATCAATGCTCAGATGTTAGCCCAGCGCCAACGGGAGATGCTGAGTAATCACTTAAGGCAGAGGCAGCAGCAGCAGGTGCAACAGGCGCAGCAGGTCCAGCAGCAGAGGAGCATGGCCATGAGGGCTCAGGGTCTCAACCTGCCCCCCAACATGGCCGCGGCAGGCATGAGCAATGCCCGGATGCCCCAAGCCAACCCCCAGCAGTTCCCTTACCCGCCCAGCTACGGTACCAGTACAGGCCTGGCCTCGCCCCCTCCTCCTACCAGCCCCTTCTCCTCCCCTCTGTCCCCCAGCCTGCCTTCTCTGCCCCCCCCTCAGCTCCACATGCATGGCACCTCCTCTTCCTCCACCACCTCCTCCTCTCAGATGTTGATGGGAAACACAAACATGATGGGCGGACAGTACGGGGCCGTACTCAGCCCCCAAGTGCAGCACAGTGCCTTTCAGTTTCCCAACTCAGGTACTGCCTCAGACCAGCCGCCACACCTCTTAAGCCTGTGTGTGCCATGTGTCCATGTCGCGTCTCTAATTAGTCGGCCAATCATCTGCTTTTAGTCGCAGCTTCACTTGATTTTTATACCACTGTTTGCTCTGAAATGCTATTATCCGATTAACCTTAAAATGATCAACTTGTCTTCATTTGTCAGAATAGTTCACACTGGAACTACTCAAAATGGTGTCTGGTAAATTCACTACTTCTCCACCAGAGGGCATCCTTCGACCAATAATCAGCGCTCTGAAGAGACTGCCTCTACAAAACAGCTTATTTGAAGCTCTCATTTGATACCTAATAAAACGTGACTCCTCCTGAATGAAATTGTGTAGATTAATATCCCTGAATTTTCTTGTCTTAACTCTTTAGTTATAACCAAACATAATGCGTATATTAGCTATGTCATCTAGGTATCTGTTGTGTTCTTTCCCAGTCCTCCAGTGTCCTTGCTTGTTGCTTGTGTGCATGTATTTAGCTTCCAGTGCTTGTGAAATGGAATCCATTTTGAACTGTCTGATCCCAAGTAACGCCCACTAACAAAAGCCCTACCATTTTTGTTAAAGTGTTTATTTGTCACGCTGATGTGCTGTTGTGGTACTCCCCCTCAGGTATGAGCCAGCAGGCAGAGGGAGGATTTGGGGGTCCCGGGACACCTCAGAGCCCACTGCTGTCTCCACGTATGACACACGCCCAGTCCCCCATGATGCAGCAGGGCCAAGCAAACACCGCCTTCCAGGGCTCCCCCGACTTGAATGGCTGGCCGCAGGGAAACATGCCAGGAAATGGGTAAAGAAAAGGCCACTGCGTCTCTCCAGCACATCCAAAAGATTCTCAATAGTCACTCGGTATACTAGTATAATCTTTGGTATGTGCAGAAGATTTAAAGAACTTAAGTTAAAATTTCTGCTTTCTGTGAGAATTAACATTGTGACATGTTTGTGTAAACAGCAAGTCCATCCCATTATCAAAGCTAAAGAAAAGACCGAAAAATAACTTGGGCTTAGTTTCATTTAAATGCTGTTCTGAGAGCACATAAAATAAAATGTTCAATATGCTCCGTGTGCTCTTCGATTGTACAAGCCATTGCTGATCCATCGACAGAAGAGTGAGGCCTAACTCTGTTTTTTGCTCTCCAGTATGTTTACGCAGCAGCAGCCCTCGCCACAGTTTCCCCAGCAAAACAGCGGCAACATGTACAACGGCAACGGCATGAACCCCATGGCCAGCAGCATGGCGCCAGGCGGGATGAGCAGCATGGGGCAGATGGGGGGGCAGATGAGCAACACGTCGATGGGCTCTGGTCCCTCCCCCGGGTTACCGTCAATGGGCCAGGAACAGGTACGTGTACTTCAAAGTGTTTTGTTCAAGTGTGCCTCATAATGTTTTTTTTTAACTGTTTTTGGAAACTTGTAAAATTTTAGCACAAGACAAATGGACGTCATGTAGATTTACACAGCGATCCAGGGAACAAGAAAACTAAAAGGTTCCCTCCTACTTTCTCCAAGTTGTCTGCACACTATGTATCCGATCGTAAGAGTCTTAAGTGTTTGGGCACACTTATTGAACTTACTTGCTGTGCTAGTAAATAATTTACTCAACAGTCGGCATTCTGGTTCTTGCCCTGAACTTACAGGACAATGATGTAATTAGCAGTGGGCACTTTAGAGCCAGACCATTTAGACATTATAGACTGATGTCGGGTCAGGGAGGTCACTGGCTAGTCTCAAACTATTACACGCTTTTCTACATATACATATGACATACCACTCAGTATTGTCGATTTAAAGGCTCAATATAATGCTTTAGAACTTCTTTATCTGCTTTAGCCTTGATGTTATTTCTAGTTTAACTTAAGATAAGGTATGTGTCGAGAAAATATCCTTACGTACAGTATGTAATACTGTTGTATAGTATTACATAAAGTGGCCGTTAGAAAAATACAGCATAAAACATATTTGCGACTGAAACGGGTATGGACAAAAACCTTCCATTCAGCTCCTTCCACTGGGCTTTCACTCACCCCACTGTGACCCCCCTTTTTCAAAAGAAGTTCCCACGCCCCACCCTGTACTACAGTCTACCAGAGGGCGCACTTCCTCCTTTTGTACACCATGACCGGGGCAGCTGTACGGTTTAAACAAAACATACAAATAAGATATGTACAGGCAAAGATGCTAATAAGTTAGAAGAGAGTTTGGCTATAGACATGATCAGAACAAGTTTGGTGAAAGGAGGAGCTTCATAGTACAGGATGTGTGACAGATATCGGAGTGTGGGCTGGCGTTTTGAGTGCGGAAGAGGGAGACAGACTAAATATACATGATCAGAGAAACCCGTTTGACTAAAACAAAAACCTGTCCAGATGTGTTTTTGATGAGGGTTATAAAAACTCAATTTTGCATGTTTTAGAACACGCAATAATAATATTAAACATCAGGGTCATTCTTTCATTTGTATTATCACTTCATGTAGCATTCAACACTGTTATCCCTGAGGCTTTTAAGCCCAATAAAACCCCATTAATATTTAACCAAGGTGCCGCTGTTTGATAGTCTGCACTTGAAACTGCAAGACACCAGTTTATCTGACCGTTGATTTATGTCCTTTGCCGCTTTACAAAAATATATTGGCACTTAGATTATTTCAATTATTTACCGTTTGGCCATTAATTGTTTATCAGCAGAAGTTAATGCTCTTGAAGCTTCGGCCATGTCAATGGGGACACAAACTGCATCACCTATATGTTAATACTGGCAAGCACAACATCCTCAGAAAAAGAACACCAATGTCTAGTCACCAACAAAAAAATCCAAAGCCCTTTGTAGATTGATTTGATAGAATGTTATTACATTGTCGTAACCCTGTATTAGTTCATAAATGTAATCAATGTCACCAAATAATATGGTTATTTAGCATAGTGGGTGAGCTGATGTAATTTTGCTCTTCTCTTACAGAAGTACTGTTGACCCTCATGGAGTCGAGGACTTAAACCTCAGTGAAGAGCTGGTGCAAGGAGCCCTTTAAAGACTGTATAATTATGTAAAACCCACTGGCCCCTTGGACCAGCCAGGCCGTGCCCGGCCCGCCCCCGCCCAAGATCAAATGGGCCCAGTCCTAACAGAGGGTGGGGGTGTGGTCCCTGCAGAAGAGAGCCCCATTTTGAGCCAGTCTGTCTGCCTGTCCAGCCGCATTCACCGTAGAGTGACTTACCGTAGGCCTCCCTCCTGGCGTGGGACACTGACTGAGGGGCAGCGGTGGCTCGGGTCCCTCCTTCTGATGAATGTATTCCTCTCAGTGGACAGCGGCCATTCACAATCTCATCTCAAAAATGATCCACACTGATTTTCGCTGATGGACCCTCACTTTATTTTCCACAAAGATGGAAAACAGCAGCAAAGACTTGGGATTCTCAATTATGAACTGAGCTGTTTTGCCTTTTCGTTCATGATTTTAACCTGATTTTATTCTGGTTTTTGTTATGTTTTTTTTTTCCTGTGAGAATCAAATAATGAATGAAGATATGGTTGAAAAAACACAACTAAGATTAGATAAATTTAGTGCAGAGGTTTATATAGTGTATTAAATTAAGTTTTATTTTTCTGTATAGACTCATTTTAATTATTTTAGATGATTGTTTATCCTTGTAGCAATGAGAGAACTATTTCTAAAAGTGTGAGCGAGGCACTTTTTAAAAAATAAGTTTAACAGTTACAGTGGTTGTATTCTTTCTGAGAAGTCTATTATTAACCTTGATCAATGGAGTATACTTTGGTCCTGTAGTTTCAGAAGATGTCGAAATCAAATACAATTACAGAGATTGTACATATGATGAGTAAAGCTTTTTTCTATTTATTTTATTCCTTAGGGGGGGGGGTCCTCTGTCTGGTCAGATCTGCCCTCGATGTGGGGCAGGTTTGTTTTGTTTCTCGGGGTGTGGGACAGGAGCCCATGATGTGCTCTGGCGTCCCGGTACGGTATACAGACAGGGGCGTGGGGGGGGTGGGCGTGGGTAGCAGATTGGGAGGGGGGGATTGTCAAGAGTTGTGTGGTGTATACATTGTACAGATTTACCGCTTTGCTTCTCTGCCTTTAGCATAGAGCGCCACGAAAAGCTTAAACAAAAACAAAAAAACAAAAAAAAAAGAAATCGACAGGACAAATTGAACACAGCCATATGAAAATCTGAAGTGTGCTTTCTATGTCGTCTGGAGCTGCTAGTCGCAAACTGTTTCTGGTGTGATGTAAAAATGAGCAATAATGATTACTTGAGAATCTCTTTGCGTTTTTTTTTTGTAATTTTTGTACAGAATCTTGAATTACGAGGACACGTATAGATACAGTACTAAAAAAAAAAAAGTTAGTTTTTTTTTTTTTAAATCGCAGTTTGTACCAAGAACGATTTAACATCCACGCATACGTTCCTATATTATGCAGCGCTGGTCGGAGGGGGGGGGGAAGTAGTTCGATGTCGCGCTCTCCCTACCACCAGCGGTTCATTAATCGCAGAGGTCACTTAGCCATATTTTGAGCTCAGGCAGGAAGTTCAACTACTATCAAAGAGTTGCTCTCAGTTTGACCTTCACAAAGATATCAAGTCACTTTTCTCTAACCTCAAATTTTCTGCAAAACTTTTTTATATATATGAGGTATTTTAAAAAACCCAGGACTAGCGTGAAGCAAGCCAAATATTCAATACTTTTTAATTGGACTCCATGTTCATTGTTTTTGGCCCATGACAACAAATGGATTGAAGTCACTGGATGGGGGAGGGGGGGTGAGACGCGTCGGACGGAACCATTCTGAATGTATTGTCACAGAAGTCTCTGGAGGCGTGTGCGGCGACGCGCAAAGATGGCCATTGTTATTGTGAAACTGTACCGATTATTATGATCTGTAGCATCGACTGCACGCATTTCCCTCATCATCACTTTTTTGATAAAAATCCAATCGTGAAATCCAGAGGAGCTTCGCCTTTTTTTCTTTTTTTTTTTCCTCCGAGCCATTTGAAAGAGTGAATTCACATGCGCGCGCCCTTTGCAAAATTTCCAAAGATTGTCACCATTTTGAAAAAGCCATGTGGTAGCAGTGCATTTTTAGCATTTATAATGAGGACGGGGAGCAAATGCTGAAACTTTGCCCCTTATATGTACAACTGTTCAGGCCACTAAATACAGAACTATTTTTCCGCTTATGTTTTTTGGAGATGCCCTTTTGTATTGTCTGCCAATTTTAGAGCTAAGATGCAACCTTGAAATGCTGAAAAGCCCTAGCATATTGCCTTAGATTGTTCGTCTTTGTTCTTGTACATTACAGTTGTGTCTGTATAAATTTGTATAATGACTTGTGTACAATATTGAATGGTTGCTGAAGATGGTCGCACACGATCCGTCTCTGTCATAGCTCTTGTGTAACTTTTTTTTTTTTTCCTCTTTCATTTTCTTGTCACTGTTGGGTGGTACATCTATTATCTGAAGGGATACTGAAGCAATATGTAAAATACTCTATGGACTTTCTGATTGGAAAGCTTAATGTTGTGTTTCCCCCGACATCTTTTTTTTTCTTCTTTTTCTGGCATTGTTCACAGGAGTCACATTGTACATCCACCTGTAGTGTGTGCGTGTTTGTGTGTGTGTGTGTGTGTGTGTCTGCGTGCGAGTGCGTGTGGGTGTGAGCGTTTTATGCAAAGTTAGAGCATATAAGACAAGTTCAAACCACAGTTATGCAAGTTGTGAACTAATATGGCTTCGCTGATGCTATTTGCCTTGTAAATAAAGAATTCTGTTATTACAATAATCCTGTGTGGTGCTCCGATTTTGTGTGTGTGAACTATAAGGCCACCCCATTACAATGTACAGCAATGAAACATTTGGGAAAGTAGCTTAGTGCTCAATACATGGACAATCACCGGTAACACCCGTGGAAAATAGATCTCTATTCTATATTCTAAATATACTGCATATTCACACATGAATATCAAAACGAAAAATGTTAAAATCTCAAGTGGAGTTTTAACAGGACACGTGCAAAAATGACATGAACAATTATAGTTACAGGCTTACAGTATCTGTATCATAACATTTGGATCGAGGCAAAGAAGCCATTGGCCTGGGTGCCCAAATTGTGTAGTCACTGTATTGTAGTCACAACAGTTTATTCAAAACCAATGTCTCTTGGTTAAACTCTGACAAGGTCAAAACATGAAACTGTAATAAACAATAAAGAAAAGTTGATTTCTTTCGGATATTCTTTTTCGTTTAAAAGAAGTTCAAAAGAAGTCATGCTCTTATGCGTAAATGTTGACACTGACGCATTCTGTCTCTCCTGTTGCAGATCAAAATAAATCTGCCTTTAATTGATTTCGAGTTGTTTTTATTCTTTGTTTTTGTTTCGTGACAGTAATTTCCCACAATTTCCTTTTAAACCTTTTGTCGATACCATAACACCAACTCTTCTCTCATGCGTAATTCACAATCTAGTCATGAATAAGAAAAGCGCTTCCATTTCATTAATTCAATCAAGATATGGCCTCCCCTATTGTTGCGCGTCCTCCAAATCACCACAAAACAAGCCGTATAGCCTTTCTAAAGAGGTCCCTTAAAGATACGATCTGTGTGCCTGAGTGGGGGTCTTATATGGAAATGCATTAGGGAGAAAGCGCAGGAGTTAAACGTGCGGGCTGCGGGTGGGTTGGTCCGTGTGGATAAGGCAGTGTTCTAGTGGGTCATTGAGATGCATGAGGCTGGGGGGGCGCGCTGGCCAATGAGGAGCGAGGCCGGACTGTATACAGTAGAGGTGCCCTCAGATGACCACACAGAGCATCCAAGACGAGCTACGAGGTGCGCACGAGATTCCCGATGCTTGGAGCTGTGTGGATATGACACCCGGGATTTCTCTGTAATCTCGCGTTTGGTCAAAAAAAAAAAAAGGTAAGTGCTTTGAACTATCACGCTGCCCAGGAAACCAGATTTTGCTATCTTGATGAAAAGTTGGAAGCTTAAAAGTTTGAAAGTATTACTTCTTCATGTCAACCTTATCTGGTATATTTCACATTTAATGCTGCTGTAACGATCACTGAATTAGTGCCTTTTTAAATGCCAAGAGGTCATTGTAAAGTCTATAGCGCGCTTCATTAATGTTGACCTCTGCTCTGGCCCGCTGTTGACCCTGATTTGTTTCGCTATTTACCGGCTCATTGGTTTCAAAAATAATGAAATAATAATACACACTCACCAGGGCGTGTTGTGTACCCTTGTTTTAAGGCTTGATTAACTTTTTTTTGTGCGCAGTGACGTGGAAATATTGCAAAATTGGCATGCGTAAACGAATGCATCAGATTTGACCAATATTGCGTTGGAAGTATTCCCAAACGCGTAAAACGTATATGTCTTTACCAATCGGGTCAAGAGGTCAGATTGATGCGCAAAATGCCAAATTTAGAGTCATTGATTTATGTGTGGTAAAGATCCTGTTTCCTCTTTTAGTTTTCTTGCATTAAACTTTTATACCTTCCCCGTCTCCTGTTCTCCCAAGGACACGTTTCCAGCTCACCCTGACGTTTCCTCATCATGTCCGTGTCCATGATGCCCCTGAAGACCTTCCACCCAGGCGCACTCAAGGCCAGTCCTGCCCGCGGTCTTTACCCGGGCCCCATGCCCCCACATCACGCCTTCATGGACTTCTTCCCTCGCCCTCACAACCTGCTGCACCCGCTCAAGTCCCTGGGTCGCCTCGTGTCAGACGCGTCTTTACACTTTCACGCGCAAAGTGCGAATGGGAATCCGGCATTCCTGAGCCAAAGCCACGCGCCTCTCCTGCACGAGCACATGCTGAACCCGTACATGAGCCAGATGCTGCCGGGGCACGCGCTGTACCCCAAACCCGAGGAGATGGCCGCAGTCGTGACGGAGCACGCCGCCGGGCCGCTGTCCTCTCCGGACTTTCGGGGCAGTCCGTCCAGCGAGAGGTCCTCCTCCGCGATGTCTTCATCCACGGCCTCCCCGCCCAAAGACGCGCTCACGCGGCTGAGGAGCGGCGTGGAGAGGACCCCAGAGAAAAGCACGTACAACTTCAGCCAGGACGACCTGTTCATGGTGCTGTACGGATACTCCGGAGGGAAGGACCGCGGTGTGGGGCATGCAATCTCAGGAGTGCCTCTTATGGAGAACTCAGGTAAGAAAACACAACATGGCCGGCACATTATTTGTTTATTAAGGCAATAACATATTCTAAAACATTTGTAATTTTCAGTTTCTGAAAACCACGTTCTGCCTTTAGACAAAGACTCACTGGACCTCCCTGAAGGTAACAGACTCTTCCGACTTCCCACATGGCCTATTCTTTACGTTAGGCCTGTGATTTTTATTTCATTTTTATTCTAATAAAATTTTAATTCTGTGATATTTTGTTGCAGGACTCTCCCTCGTCCAAGCAGCCTGGGGGAAAGTGACGCACTGTGGAGTGTTCGCAGAAAAAAGCAGCATCCCCAAAGGCACGCGCTTTGGCCCCTTCCAAGGCAAAGTGGTCAACACCAGCGAAATTAAAACATACGACGACAACACTTTGATGTGGGAGGTAATGTGCCAAAAATCATTATTAATATTATTCTACTAACACATGATTTATTCCATCAATGATTACTAACTGGCAAACATTTATTTCTCAGGTTTTTGAGAACGGGCGCTTGAGTCACTTCGTGGACGGGCGCGGGGGCTGCGGGAACTGGATGTCTCTGGTTAAGTGCGCGCGCTTCCCGGAGGAGCAGAACCTCACGGCGGTGCAGGTGCAGAGCGAGATCTTCTACGAGGCCTGCAAGGAGGTCCGCGCGGGCCAAGAGCTGCTGGTATGGTACGGAGACTGTTACATGCAGTTTCTGGGCATCCCGCTCACGCTGAAAGACGCCAGAGACGAGAGCGCGGCGGTTTTCCCCTCTGAAGGTCAGCAAATACAACCTCAGTTAACCTCGGTGCTCGGTGTTTCTTCATTTATTTAATTCTTTTTTCTTCTTTTTTCACTTACAGATACGGGAGAGGGTTTCAAATGCGACAGATGCGGCAAAGTCTTCGCCTATAAATACTACAGGGACAAGCACCTGAAGTACACACGCTGCGTGGATCAGGGAGACCGGAAGTTCCCCTGCCACCTCTGCAACAGATCCTTCGAAAAGAGGGACCGACTACGAATACACATTCTCCACGTGCACGAAAAACACAGGCCGCACAAGGTGAGGCTCTGCGTAAAAGGCCCCGGTGTGAACGGGCAGACTTTTACGCACAGACACCGACACAAGTTGGTGGTGCTGAAAAGACAGCTCCCTCAATTCCGTACCTTCTAAATTCTGAGACATCACACACAACCAGATATCGAACTGATCGAGATATTGAACTGATCGAGATAATACTTAAAGGGACTATTCCTAATTTGGAACCTTTTTAGTCACAATGTGACGACGACCTTTTTCGTCACATATTGACTATTTGGGTACAATACACTTATATGTACATACACTTATATATGTTTTTCCCACAAATGACTACTTTTACAACATATTTTTATAGGGCAAAAATAATTTTACTCCACTTAAGAAAAGATTGTCTGGTATAGCTCCTTTAATTGAATTGTATAAATCTTTCTGTGGCAGTGCTCAGTGTGTGGAAAGAGCTTCTCCCAGTCCTCGAGTCTCAACAAACACATGCGCGTGCACTCTGGAGAACGGCCCTACAAGTGTGTCTACTGCAATAAGGTAAGAGCGATTTTTTGTTTCATTTCAATCCATTCATCTAACCTTTCGAATCGAACTTTTAACAAGTTGAACTGAAGAGCTTGGGATTTAGTGCCGTTTCCTTGATTAAACATTTATTTCGTTCGCAGCTCTGGAGGAGGCCTGTAAAGTGCGGCCCGCGGCCCGCCCCCCCCCCCCCCCCCCCCCCCCTCCTCTCTTTACACTTAACTCCTTTTGAAGCCGTGTCATCTCAGTCCCATTTAGCGCTTCCTTGTTTCACGGCGCGTTTGGCAGGAGCGCCGGTGCATTGTGCGTCCTCCCCGGGCACGCTCCGCGGACACACTTAAAGCGGCTAATTATCGCCAGATGCACACCCACGCTTTTGTCCGCCGAGATTTACAGCTTTGGAATGAGCAGAAGTGTTTTGTTCTCTTCTCCCAAAAAGGAACAACAAAACAAAAAAAAACTCCCCCTTTTTTTTTTTTTTTATAAACCCGCACTTTTGTTAAGCTCATTCTGTTTCTCCTTGACGGAATATCTGGACGCAAAAATGTCGAAGTTGTTTTTCTACGCACGAATTAATTATATTTTTGAATATAGCCTACCAAAAAGAAAAAAAAACACACACACACACACGTCGGAATTTTTCCCCAAAGAAATAATTGTCCTACAAGGGGTCTCAATTTGCAGGACGTCATTTGGGGATTTTTTGTTTGTTTTCGTTTTTACGCACACACGTCGCATAGGCCAAATACAAATGTACACTTTGACAATAGAGTAAATGTATTTTTCTGACCGTACCCTGCTTTTCCTTACAGGCCTTTACCGCCTCCAGTATCCTGCGCACACACATCCGCCAGCACTCCGGGGAGCGGCCGTTCAAGTGCAAGCACTGCGGGAAGGCCTTCGCTTCTCACGCCGCTCACGACAGCCACGTCCGCCGCACGCACGCACGAGACAAGCCCTTTCCCTGCGACATGTGCGGGGTCTCTTTCCAGGAGGAGCCGGAGCTGAAACTCCACCTGAAGAGTCACAATAGTAAGTCTGGCATTTGACAAGTGGATATAGGGTTTATTTTCAAGCAACGGCGAATGTTATACGTTATTTTAAAGGTGATAGGCCTACATTTGCACACAAAAAGACTCTTTTCTTTATTTGCTTGTTTAATTTACTTTTTTTTTTTTTGTTTTTTGTGCACAGATAGACAACTATTGGAGCAAACGGTGATTGTCCCTGCTTCATCGCCTCAAGAAAGCCCCAAAACTCAGAAGCGTGCTGGTCCCAATTATTCTTACACTGGACTCACAACGATCAACCCAGAATACAGACCATGGAACTAAACTATATAAAACACATGTACACATTTCACTATTTTAATTATTGTTTTTATTTATGCTAAAATATGTTGTAATGTGAATTCTCTTTACAAACATTATTACTTTTTATTCGTGGTTAAGTTGTCTCAAATTAGTTGTGTTCTGAGTTTATTTATTTATTTATTTATGTGTTATTTAGTTGCTCAAAGCTGCCATTTTGTGGGCCTCATGTAAATATAATAATGCTTTGGCTACATTGTTATTGTTTCAGTCTTATTTATGGGCAAAGGCTTAAAAAGCGGTGCTGTCGAAATGTTATTGTGTGAAGAAGAAAAATCATTATTTATAATGTAATATATTTTTCATGTAAAAAAAAATAACTAATTGAAGCAAAATGTCCTGTTTTTTGTTATAAGCTTTTTGTGATTTGAAATTAAAGACGAGGGCATGGATTTAACCTGCTGATTTTTATTTTATTTTCCAAATATGATATAGTGAAAAGCAGAGGGAATTCGGCATGTACTGTAGTTAACGGAATGATTTCCTACACATCAATAGACTAATAAAAGGAGTCTGGATGCTTCCACTGCTGGAAATGAACAAGCCCCTGTGGACCCAATGAATGACAATGCAGTGCTGCGGTGAGGTGGTCCGTCCCGAGCACAAAGGAGCTGACATCTGCCCTCATCCTGTCACCAACTGGAACACATGTGCTGCAGCCATCCAGATCTTTATCAAGTGCCGGGGACTTCATGTATTTCGGACAAGGCGGTAGAAAAACGCAGTGGGATTTCTATATAAAGTATGTTGAATCCTACTGACAATTATATTTGAGCTTTTTGTTCTCAAAGAAGAAAAAAATAAGGCTAAAGGAAATTTTATGTCATGGGCTATGAATATAATTTACCACTTTACTTAAGAGTTTGAAAATGTTCAGAAACAACAGCAGCAGCAGTTCAGGACATTTCAACTGAAAATGTTTTCTTTCTTCAAATACATATTACTGTAGAATAATCAACATACATCATTTACCAATACATTCACATGACATTTGTATCAGACTTGTACCAAAAAAAATGCATACATGTGGTCACAGTGTGGGTTCTGACGGACGAGTATCCAGTTTTTGTCTTCGCGTTTTGCAATGTCAACCTTTAACCTCCGGGTCGCCACACTTCACACTGGGGGGGGGGGGCATGTCGTCCGACAAACAGTGCCTTCAGTTCAAAATTATGTAGCGCAGGCTGAACAATGAGTTGTGTGAAGTTGTCACAAATCAGAGGCTGGTGCTCCCAGCTCACAGTTTGTTTTAATAAAGACAATACATGAAATATATGTTGAAGAGCATTTTAACTTACAATCTATGAACCGGATCATTCTAGCTTAATTTGTATTTTCTTTCTGTTGTGTTAATAAAACTTCAGATCTGCCCTGGGGAGACACAGTACATTGTATATGGAAGCTGAAGTTACATTTTATACATACGTTCAAATGTACTTTAAAATGATCCTGTGTTCAAATATCTGCCTGTTGTTAAGATAATTAATGGTGCTGCAGCTCCTCTGTTAAAAACACTCTCGAGTCAAGTGTAGGATTCAGACTGATCACATGCACAAACTTTCACACCTTTTCACATCAGGCCAATCGCTTCTTTTCAAATCAAACTTGCTCCCACACTGTATTGTAACTGGTGTGTGTGTGAGCGTGTGTTTGCAAATGAAGGCTTAGGAATGAGTGAAGTGCGGAATCATTGTTATGCTGTTGGGGGAAATGTATATGTTGTATTTAATAATGATGTGAACTGTTGTTTGTTGAGGTCATCCTGCCCAGGGACTACAGGAGGAGAGTGCTGCAACCTGGTATAAAGCATCTCTCCTTTCTGAGGTTAATATTGTATATTGTATATTGTATACTGTCCCTGTTCAAATCAATCAATAAACAAAATAAACAAACTAAAACTATTATCATACACCTTCCTTCGTCACGACCAACTTTAGTCTATGACACTTCCCCGCTGAGCCGCACAGACGCGGGAACTGTCCGGTCAGTGTGTCCACCTTGTTTGTTTTCTATAACGCATGGACAGCAGCCTGGCAGGTCAGGGGTCGCTCCTTCACCCAATGTTTAACTGCCTCCCCGTCACTTCAAATGGCCCTCATATGGAAGCCTGAACAGGTGTAGATCACCCTATATTGCCCCGGGACCCACCCACCTACAGTATACGGCCGGCCCGAGCCCAGTAACGAGGCCGGCTTTGTAAAAGAGCAGTAACTCCCTTCTGTGGTTTTCCAGTAGCGAAGGGGTGGACCGAGAACAAAACAATACAGATAGACAGAAGGTGAAGACAGAGAATGAGCTGCCACTTTTGACTTACTCAGATTGTTAGCCAGTCGTGCTAAAAGACGGGTTTTTTATTAGCGCCTCTCTGATTGGTTGATTTAGGGGAGAATTTTTGTATCCAGGTCGTTTATACACATTGATTTCACACTTAACCTCCTGGCAACTTGTCTCCAAAGGGCTATCTGTGGCTGCGTATCCATTTGATATTAATAAAAGCATTGCATTAGTGGGGCACTTTAGTACAGCTGTGGTTTGGGCCAATGTTATCCCCTGCACGGCCATACAGTATGACTTCAAGTTGAATGATATCAATGCGGTGTAATAAATCCACTCAACTTAACTTTATAATTAAGTATGGATTGGAACTGTGGAGTTACTTGTTTGGAGTTGGAGCATTTCACCTGTTGTTTCGAGAAGCTTCCTCGCCATGTCCAGCAAACAAGTCTTGAGTCAGTATCCATGACCGTATCATACACAGAATGATCGCAGTCACTGGAATGGAAATACAGGGTAGAATGCAGGAATGGTGATCTGCTAAAAACACATGCTATATCAGCGTATTGATGCACTATGCTAAAATTCGTCCCCCGTGTCCAAAAGTCCAAATAAGTCTCTTCTTTGTGCACTATAGAAAGCTGTTTGCAAATGTGTGTGTTTAGCCCATTTTGTTCTCGTGTTTGAGCACAGGATAAAGCCATGTCTCCTTCCTCCGCGGCTCATCTGCTAAGCCAGTGGAGCTGAGTGGTCCGGCGCTCTGATGTATTAGTGAGTATTGATCTCCTAATAGCTGTCAATAGCGCGTGTGCCTTGTGTGTGCGCCGGGGCCGGGGCTGCTGCTGCTGAGGGGAGGCCTGTGTCCACATAAAGCAACCACAGCGGCTCTCAGCCCATCTGTGCCCTGTCTGCACCCACGCAGACCGGCATGACTTCATAGGCACCGCCGACTAAAGAGGAAGAAGTGGAGTTAACTTTTCTATGCAAAAAAAAAATCAGTATGTTGAGGTATTTTTTCAATCTCTAGAGCTGTAAGTACAAGCAAAAAAATAATAATTGTAGTCTGTGTAAGTTATTGTACTTATGAAGTATAATATCTGCTGAATACTTTTTACTTCACTGTTCACTACAAAAAAAGGATATATTAGGTTAAATGTCCCTAATTGAGCACAATATTTTAAATTTGCGTTGTGTTTTGACTATTTGAATTATTTTCACTTGTTTTGAGATGTCTCTGACTCCATTCAATACATTTTGTCTTTATTTCAGGTTGCTTTGTCTGCCAAGGGGGAAAGAAAATTGCACTTGTCCCATTGGTAGTTTTACTTTCTCATTTCAAGTGAGATTTCCTCAAACAAGCAAAGCATTCTTGGCCCGAACAAGATTAAAGTCGACATGAGTGAAGATCAATATTTTCAAATCAAGTCATTTAAATCCATGCTTGACATTCTGTTTTTGTAGTATACATTTTAAAGGCTGTATCAGTACTTTCTACTCCACTACATGCTTAACAATATCAAAAGTAAAAGTATTTTTGAATTGTGGTCCGAACACTTATTTTCGTAGTGACCTCTTGTGCAGTAGGTGTATCTAAAAGTACCTCTGAGTTCAAAAACATAGAGTCTGAAAACGCCAGTGGCACATTCAGTCTCTTCTGTATTAACAAGAGCACAGCGGACGTTTAACTCTTTCAAAAGTTTCCGAAATCTGTGCTGAACATTGGTATAGCTTGGTAGCTGCAAAGACTGCATCAGCCTTTCCTGACTGGGATTGTGCCGGCCCCAAATAAAAAAAAAATACTTGAATGACTTCTGCATGACTTCTGCCTTTGCTGAGGTGTACATTTGTGTCTGAATAGATCCGGTGAGCTGTGTTCCTCTGTGACGATCTACTTGCGCACTGTCATTCATTCAGGTTTTCTTCAGATCAAACGTGCTCTAAATCTCCTCCATATTGCTCATTGTGGATGTGGGTGTCCTGTCCTCTAGGTGGGACTGCGGTGCGTGGAGTGGGCAGATGGCCTGATCCTCTTCAGTGGGGGCTGGTGTGGAGCTCCAATGCGGTCCCAGGAGACGCCACATATTTGGGCTGCACCCTCCTCCCCATATCCTGTACTTAGCCTTACTGTATCCTTACTGTACTTCCAATACAGCACTGTGCCCTTTCACCACACGGTAAAAAGAGCCTAGGTTTGGATTACATACATTACATCAACTTTGAAGTTAAAAAGTTTGCGGCGTCACATTCGGGCGACGCTATTACCCACTCCGTCAGAAACACGTGATTGAAATGAGCGGGCCTTGTTGGTTATCATCTACTCTGATTGTGATTCATGAAGTGAGAAAGTGGGGTTCCTCTGGGCATGCGCCACACTTTACAATGACTCATGGGGTGCTATTTGTGTGTCCTTATGCGCACGACTATAGTGAGGAACCCAACTGTTATTCCTTTGGGTGATGGAGCTAACAGTAGAGCGGGAGAGGTTACAGAACTGCCCTCCCTCATACACAGACTTTAACATAACATTTAAACATGGCCAGAACATGGACTAAAGCAGCACTCAGACTTGGATCAAATAAGATTTAAGGAAGACTAGTGGCATCTTATTAGAGCTGCGAAAAAAGAATCCACTAAATACTGAATTCTGTAGCCGGTGATAAATCATTTCCGTGTAAACCTCTCGTGACGGTTGCCTCGTGCAGTGAGCTGCCCCATGCAGAGCCGGGGCCCATTCTGCGGCGATGTCCCTCTCAGCGGGGCGGGCATGTCAGGAGACCCTGGGACGTCCCGAGTGAAACCTTAGCACAGTGGACCTCATGCCGCTCCAGCTCTATAGGAACAGAAAAGACACGAGGAGGCATGTGGAGACGCGCCATGTGAATGTGTGGGGAGTGACTGTGTAGATACCTGCAAACCCCAATGCAATTTCAATGGACCAATGGACTTTTGAATTCACATTAAAGATAGAAGAATAGTGCTTATCTCAGTCAGAGGAAAGAGATGCACTTTTTTTTTGCATCTATAGTAAATATATTCAGACTAAAAGAAAACGACTAAGATACAAATAGTTATTTCTATGCATATGAGTAAGATGCATTGTGCGCCTTGAGGAGCCGCAGTGCTGTCCTCAGGGGGGATTTGCAACATATGGACAGAGCAGGGCCACATGCAGCCCCATGCACAGATGAGGTGACTCTGCTCTGCCTCTGTTGGTTCAGCTAATCCTGACTAAGCTCTCCACTTATGCGCACACTCAGATCCAGCTCTCATGTTGCACACATCCACTGTGAGATAGGATCTTTTTGTGTCCTAGGAATGGGAGGAAAACGTATAATTGTAAAAAGGTGATTTTTAAACGGTGTCTCGTAGAGGTCGTCCCCATTTGGAGAGGAATCATGCCAGTTCGGACATTGGCCGGAGTCTGAAGGTTTCACGGCGTCTCTCTCAAACTCTCTGCACTCAGAACAGATCCATGTTCGTACATCAGGTCTTGGGCTGTGGCTTTACCTGGCTTCTTCATGTTACTGAGTTTGAGATGAACTCTTTCTGAAACTTTGAGCTAGTCCAGGGCACCTCTCCTCTAGCTCCACCAGTGCACCATGGTGGGACCTCGAATCGGCCGCCAGCTTTGAGAGTTCTTTTAATAAATTGGTATTGTATTCTACCCGTGACACCCATACCATTCAACATTGGTTTGTGAAAGAGCTCTTGGATGCTCCACAGCACTACTGGAAAAAATATTCAGTGGACTGTTGGACCCTATCCCCACTGTGAAGTATGCTGCAGGGAGAATCATGGTGTGGGGCAGTTTTGTTGCCTCAGGGCCTGGACAAATTACTATCATCAATAGAAAAATTTATTCACAAGTTTATCATGAAATTTTGCAGAAAAACCTGAGCCATTCACAACATGCATGGAATAAGTAAGTGAACCCTTGTATTAAATAGCTGGCTGATCCTGCTTTTGCAGCAATAACTGCTTTTCTGCAGTTGCAGATTAGACGCTCACAATGATCAGGATGAATCTTGGACCATTCCTCTTTACAAAACTGCTGCAGTTCAGTGAGATTCAGCCGGTGTACTTACTTATTACACACTCTCCTGTTATGGCCAATAAAAATATGATCAAATATAAATGTTTGGGTGGTATCAGTTCAGGCAGACACTGTTTAATAATCCCTGTAATTTTGATGAAGCTCAGACCACATTTGGTGACCAATTTAGGCAGAAATGTGAGAAATTCCAAACGGTGTAATTACTTTTTCTCGCCACTGTATCACTTTCCCCCTTCATTTTGATCAGCATACATTTGCACTGCATGTTCAGGGTAAGACACTAAAAACATGCCCTATCTATTTATCCTGCTTATCTATGTGTTGTCCACAAGACAATTGACCATGACCCGGGCCACTCATAATGGCCTCAGGGGTCAAAGGGGAGCATGTCCTGAGCCCTGGGGTGCTCCTATTCAATCAAAACAACTGTTTAAGGACTTGATGAGATTAGATACATATCTCTATTTGAACTGATAAAAACAACCAAGTCAAGAGTCCTGAGTGGACCGTTTTATAAACAGAGAGAGTGGAAATGACACCAATGAAGCATAGCATTATGATCGCCGAGGTGAAGTGACAACGATCAGAACCTGTTCTTCAGGGCATCTGTTCTATGGGGAATACAGCATTTGATAGCTGCAAAACATTAAGACAGCAGCTACTGGGGTGTTGTCTTTATGGAGTGGTCATGAGAAGGAATAAAGTACTTGGGTAGGTCAGAGTACCCTGTGGAGTAGTACGGATGATTCTGCATTGCAAAGAACATAAATCCATTTAGTTTCCTCTTATCTAGAAGTGCAGTAAGCCTTTGGGGAGCTACTTGGAGAGGGACTGGTAACTCCTGAGTGTTGAAGATCTTGGGTGTAATGCCTGTGACCATCCCCTCTTTCCCTGAGTCATGAGAGCTTTCCGACTGTGGAGCTGAAAGTCAAACGCCCCCGGTCACCTTCCTCTCGTCCCGCTGAAACATTCATGAAGCCTTATGACCCTCTTCCTCACCTAATGTTCCCTAACAGGCCTTTACGACTTGAGCCCTAGCCTAGCGCCACCTCAGTGCTCCCTTTCCCGACATCTAACTCCTTAACGTCCCGCGACCGTGTGCGCTTTTAGCCCTTTCAGCGATACTCCTTCCTTCCCCTCGTTTGGTAAGTGACTTGACCAGACTAAAGACGGCTTCAGCTGCACTTAGCTTGATTACCCGGTCATCCCTATGGTCATCAGCGCTGCAGGTAGTGGTCAGTGGATCTCTTCTCTCAGTGACTTTGCAAGATTGAGCTGGCTATAGGGGAATGCCTCCGCCTCACGTGTGGTCACTGACTGGGCTTTGTAATCGGAGCCCTGACCGAGCATTGATCTGTTAAGATTGTCACTTAGAAGAAGAGCCACCATTAGGGATGAAAGTTTGACAGTGGATATCAACATCAGGGGCTGTTGTGACAGGTTTGGAAATGATGAGGGGTGAGATGTTCCACCTCCAAACAACAAGAGCCTATCATTATACACCGTTTGGTACCACGATACTTCTCTACTATTACTAAGGTATAATTGTGCTGTGACGATCATTCTGCAGCTCTTTGTTGCATTTGAGATGTCCAAGGCAAACCACTACCCTCATCTTAAGTATGGGCAAAATCATATTTACTAACAGTGAATGTTCAACTAAATTCTGGTGATGAGTGGTGTTCTTTTTCCACAGTGGCAAAGATTTTTATTATCATTCACTGCATAATATTCCAAACATAAAAAAGGACATAACTAATTGCTGTTCAAGAAATTGATAAAACTACAAAGGTATTGTAAAGGTCTTGACATGAACAAACTTCAGATTGCTGTTATCCCAAGTGTCTTTTTGTCTCCTTGTATTGAGCGGGATGACCTTATCTCGTCATTGTCCCCTCCGTGTGTGTCCTGCACTGTGGTCCCACTGGGACCCGAGCCTATAAGCAGTATATGTTTAACTGCTATCCTGGCCTCCCCACCGTGTTTACCTCTCAGCCGTGGAAAAAACCATATGCTAAATGGGCTAGCGTTACAGCTCTAGTTACCGGCCGCACCGTGAGGCCCCCACACGCACCGGGCTCAGGGGCCTTTAATGTGAGGTCCTGTATTGATCTGTTTGTGTCTTCCTTAACAATTTCAAACACATGAGATTCATCGGAGCCGCGCACAATCTTCTGATGGCTATTGATTCATCTGCTAACACACGGCTATTAATTAGGAGTGCTTTTTGAAGTCCGCTTATGGCCAAAAGAATCAGATACTGTATGTTACGTACAGTAATGATTCCTCTCTCGTATATCTATACTGTGTGTAAGTTATGCTACACATTTTCATAGGTTGTCGTTGTGTATCGACTTGCTTTACATCAAATACCTACAGATGCGGTAAGATGCACTCCACACTTCTCATAACATCAATTTTTTTAAGCAAACTCATCTAAAAGTGCACAGCTCTGCAACTCTATTTTAATTCTTTCAATGGAGATGTGCTGACTCGTGCGGTTTCTTATGGATTTTGTAAATTCAATATTTCTGAAGATTCGTCTGCATTCACAACATGGGCAATTTTTGGACATTTCTCACTATTTAAACAGCATCACTATTATTAATTTTTAATTAATTAATGATTTTAAGTAAACCGGCTTGGAATGGAAAGCCAGGCTATAGTAAAAAGATGCTATTGCTGTGGACCATTCGACATGAATTTATTGGAATGCTGCAGGAATCGCATAAATCTCAGTGATTCTGACAACACAAGCGCTTTAGTCCAGAGTAGGAAAAGATTAGGCCCGTACACAAGGCTCTACTCCACCAGGTAATGGCAGCTTATTCCATACCTTACTTTAACAGTAATAAAACATGTAGCTTCTTCATGACATCATTGTACAGGGGTCTCACACTTCAGAAGCTCAGGCTGCAGATCAATGTGTCTGAAGCATGAGGGCTGCCTTTACAATAATGGGCTACATCAACTTAAGAGCTACTTCCCAGAAGACCTTGCTGCCCACACTCTCACACACAGCTACAGCAGAGCAGCAGAAGACCGAGGTCAATAACGGGTCCTTGTTGACTCTTTGTTATATTATCAGAGGTGTGTACAGTAGCCAAAATAAATACTGATTTCATTGAAGAAGTAGAGGTTATACGTGTAATTAGTGATGCAAAAACCTACTCAAGTAATAGTAAAAAAATAATAATAATAATAATTAAAACAAATTATGTGCGGAAAACAGTCCTCCCCGTGACTTCAGCACGTGTTTTGGCTGCATAATACATCCCCAAATTATTATTATTATACGTATTAGTTGACTCAATATCTTCTTCTGTTCCATCTGACTGAATATACACGTTTTTGCCAAGATAGGCTTTAAAATTGTTGGTAACTTACACACGTCCAAAAGTTCTGTTTTGGCCATGACTTTCCCAAATTTCTTCCATTTTAACATTGTTTTGGTCATTTGCATTACACAGTTTGATGAAATAACAAATTGCATATGTTTTGGAGAGATGTATTTAAATAAAACAGAACTCCAAGTAAGATTTTTATGAGGGAACAGCATTATTATGTGATCAAAAGCTCAATAACGTCAATTGAGAAGAATATGGTTGATTTCACCACATGAAAACAGAGCAAATGGTGGGCATTTCAGTGACTAAATCCATCAATGGTATCTCCTCATCGCGCTCAATAGCAGGGCAGCACATGGCACCTCCATCTATCATAATGTCTGTCAGGGATTAGGTGGAGACATGGCCTCCTATTGGAGCCTACATTAGCTTCAATGATGAGGCTGTTGTTCTGTGAAGGCCCAGGTGGAGCAGCGGGGCGTCCCGGGGGAGAAAGGTTTATATGCGACACTAGTTCATGCTGTGTGTCCTGGATCAGCCTGAGGACCTCCTGTGTGTGTAGAGCGGCATCCAGACACAGGCCTGGCTAATGTTTAAAGGCGATCCGCTGTGGCATGAAAACCAGTGAGCTGAGTAATGCTTTGTGAGGTACTTCAGAGCAAGAGGACACAAAAACTCGCCAACGTTCATTTGTAATCCGGACATCTGTGAGCTTTAGGAACGCTTACAAGTCTATCATATGTATTTGTCTATAATTAGCAGCTCCTCAGTGTAAAAACGATATCAACTTCCTAAAAGTGCTTGATTAGTGGTGTGACATCTCTTGTCCCCTTCAGTGTCCCTTCAGTCTCGATGCACCAGCTCTTGATTTATTGAATATCGTGACCCCTCTGCTGTTTCCTAAAATAGAAGCAGCGCTGACCTTTGAGTGAGCACAATTACTTAAGCCAGATCAGGTGTCACTAAACAACAAGGATTTTGTCACTGCCAGGTTTGAAACATTTGACACCACCTCTTTTTTAATAACGAACAATTAACAACAATGATGAATCTTAATGATATGCACAAACATGTTACCTGGGTCATTTTGTGCATTCAAAGTAAAAGTCTCATCTTCAGTCAATCTGTCAGAGTCCTCTCAAATGTAATGTGCTTGGATATGTTTGCAATCTGAAGAGAAATTGCAACTGTGATCAAAGTTGCAACATTTCACAGGAAAAAAGGCTACAGTATTTTTGCTAAATCGCACAGCCTCACTCTCTGATTAACATTCACCTGTCTTCCAAAACAACAAAGTAAAAGTCCTCACAGCAGCCCACCCTTTCGCTCGACCTGATTGGCCGCCGTTTGCATCACGGGGCTCCATGCATCTTGGCTGATCCGTGCAGTTTCGCCTCTTGTGCCCCTCTCTGTGTTCGGGCCCAGCGCCCTATTGATCCCAATGAGTAAGTTAATAAGCTTTGGGCTCATTTATCAGCAGGGTAGAGACTGGAACTGCACACGGCAGCCTTAATCAAGTCGTCAGTGGCCGTCGAGCATGAACACAGTAATTAAAGGAAGAGGGAACGTGGCCACGGAGAGGAGAGGAGGGGGAGAGACTGTGTGGGCTTTGGGAAGAGATAGAGAACAGCCATTTATAAAGACACACGTTTAGAGCCATCACTCTTTTAATGCCATAAATACTGCCGACATTAATCCGGGCTTCGTTAATCAGCGGCTGAAATACAATCGAGCAGGTGATCCGGACACTGGCTCCATGGCAGATCATTCATCCCGGCTCCACAACAACAAGCTTCCTTCTTCTTAATGGCACAAACACAGCCGAGGAAATCGCCGATAATCATCGTCATATAGGCCCCAGTATTTCACCACAGAGGCAGGGAGATGATCTCATTTGGCCCAAAGAGGGGATTTACAGCAGCTCAGTGAGGGATGGGAGAGAAGCAAAGCCATCGCTTGTGTCAACAAGCAGAGGAGAAACTCTAATAAGGCAGATTTAGAGGTGGCTACAGAGCAGAGAGATGGGATGTATGGCCGGGGCAGATAGGTCAGGGTCACACATGTGGGTATTCTGTCATGACACTGATTTGACTAAATGAGGTTGTTGTTTCGTAAATTGGCCTCTCATGAATCTCCAGCTACTTGGCGCATCAGGTCAGCCCAATCTCGTCTGAATTACATTTTAAAATCTACATCAGGGCCGTGTTTGAACCACTAACGAGTGCAGAAACTTTTGCTTTGACCAATCTCTGTCTCTGTACAGTGTGTTACAGGGCAGGTGCTCTTATCCCCTTGTGTCCTATTAGCCTTAACCCTGACCATTACACTGCCCATACACTCCAGCCAGCCTTAATGAAGGCGGCTCCCACGCCCAGAGTCCCTGACAGGCTAAAGTCGACCTGAGAACCACTGCTGCAGAGGACAGGCCCAGGTTTGACTCAGTGTGCACAGTCTGAGGGTCATCACAGGTACAGTCAATGTGACAGTGATCGGAGAGGCACAAAAAAGAGTCAAGAGTCTGTTAGTCCGGACAACAGGGCGCTTAAGTTGTGCTGAAAAATGTACCAAAATGCACTCAGGCAGCTGTGGAAAATTCCAGATTATACTGGATATGTTGCTGCACTATGTCCTGAAACTCCAAACAGCGATACCACATGATCTTAATGAAGCGAGACACCAAAATAAAGCATTTCACAAGCAAGAGGACCTAATGTATCAATAATGTTTGGCTGCCTGTTGAAGCAAAAAAAAGAAGAATATTTTCGCACGAATAAATGTTATTATGTATTATTCATTATTAACTAACACATTGACTTCTTAATGGTTCATTTTGGTGAAAGAGTTTCAAAAGTTATTTTGACATTTATCGTGTTAAATATAAATTAATGGGCTCTCTGGAGTAAAGTGTAGCCAGTGCAGTGTAGTGGCATTAATAGCCTGTGCATCTCAATCAAAACAGTGGCAATAATCACACGGCAGAGGAGCAGTGGCCTGGACACTGATCCCCCTCTGGGATTCAAACCAACAACCACAATCACAACCTGCTTTACAGCTCATAATTAGCCCGGGGAGCACACATCTCCCGCCTGACCTCGAAACGTAACAGTGTGTGGCTGAGGACTGCCCCTAATCCCCCTGAACATACCTGCGTCAGTCCCCCTGCACAACTTAATTACAGCCCCATAGATCTGAGCTTCTGTGATACAGAGATCAACTCATCGATCTGTCACAGGCAGATCATTAGTGCTGTGCTGCAGTGCCAAAAACCTGTTGAAGAGCAGGGCAAACAACAAGTCCATTAGAGAACTGTTGTATGTGTGGAAAACACTGTCAAAAACACAAAGTTCATGCATCGTGTGTAAATGAACAATACAGAACATTATGTCAGGGCCTGCAAGATTGGACAAGACAGATTCAACCATTAACTGATGTTAATTATTACACAGTAAAATATTACATCTACTGAAATCAATCTTGTTTAATTTGTTCATTAATTCAATCCAAAAATGTATAAGACTGCAATTCCAAAGTTTTCACTTTCATTTTCTGCATTTTTCTGTAAATTATACCTGTTTTTTTACCCTGACTTTGAAGTCATGGCAAACTTTGCTGCAGAAAACGGTTTGTCCCTTCCATCATCATTTATCTAGTATTTAAATGTTGTTGTGTATTTGTACATATTATTATCCTATGGGCAAATGTATTCTCAGAATTGGGTCCTGTGGTAGCAGTGGACAACTGCAGTGCCCGGTTTTAATGGTCATGCATTTGAACAATGGCAATTTTTTGAGCTAATGTTACAGGAGACTTTACTCCTTATGCATAACTTTGCTGAATCTGATCAGTTATTGTGTGTGAAAAGCCACAGACCAGTAACTCTGGTACTTGGCACCGCAGTGCACTGCAGCACCACTTCCATCATAAAGCCCGTATTGATTATTAAATAATCATTGGCGGAGCAATGAGAGGAATGGATTCAATTAAAGCCTCTGCCTGGTGACAATTAGTTTTACTTCCACCTCCTGGAAATCAGCGGTCTCCCCCATTAATAATGGCTAACTAGTAAACTAAATAAACGGCCAGTTGTTCCTTGGCCACAAAGGCTTGAGATGACAGCGTCTGCCTCTTTAGCAGGGCAGAACTCTCCTCTCTTTGCATTTAAGAGTTGTATAAAAGTTGTCTCCATTGTGTGGCATGCTTACTGGCCCACACCGGCGGCTAATTGTGCCTATGCCTTTGTGACACAGCACACTTCTGTCGCGTGGGAGGCAGGGCCCGGCTCAGTGACACAGACTGGAGAGGAGCAGGGATGAAGGGGCAGACAGCGATGAGCCACAATGGTCTCTTCAGATTATGGTGCGGACAAAGACACAGGAGCAGTAATTACAGAGCAAACATCTCAGCATTGTCTGGGAAGAAGGCGCCAGCAGCTGTGTGCCCCCGACCAATACTGTAACAGGAGTGTGTGGGGTCAAAGGGCGCAGCCATGGCAGAAAAATAAGGGCAGTGAGTCTGCGATTATTTCTTATTAATCAAACGGCATAAACCTATCATGAACTGACATATCTTCTTGAACTTCCATTGAAAATGATAATTGTGTTTGTCTGAGGTAAAGCTATACAGTGTATCGGCTTTACTTCTGTGATTTTGAAGGATGGCATGAATAGCAGTGGACGCAGACTGTAAATTAAAGTAGAATCAGCAGCATTCGTACAAGCCCTAATGGTTTCAGCAGTTGTAAATAGTGGCAGTAAAAACAATTTGGATTTTTTGGTAGCAAGTAATTGTCATACTTAATAATATCTTCTTAAAGCCACACTGTGTAAAATGTAAACTAATAAGTTCACTAAAGAAGAAGGATAATTTTATTTATGGCCGTTTTTAATGTTGAAAAATTGCTCTGAAAACAGGCATCTTTCCTGTGAGTGGACTCGCCTCTTCTGTATGGAGATGCTTTTGATTACAGGAAGTAATGAGGATTAAATAGAACGTTCTGTTCCATTAGAAAAAGTAACATGGTCTGGTCACTGTCTAGTCTGGCATTAAGAACCTTTGGTATCAACATTTTGCAACAGTTTAGTTGTTCTTGTAACGTAGCAACAAATGTCCTGAAATTTTACACAACACAATGCTCAAACATTAGTACTTTTACATTTGTGTTATCCTCCTTTCCCAGTCATCATTAGTGGCTCAGCTGTTAACGTATGAAATCCTTAAATGTGATAAAACCAGCCTAAGTGCTAAAGAAATGAAGTTAGAGGAGAAACGAAACCACTCGAATGCATCTCAACCAGCGCCGCCTTTGTGGCACATGCTTGGACGACCTCATTACCGTATGTGTAGGTATAGAGGAGCCCTATCCCGTCCCTGTACCCCCACCTCGCTCTGCACTCCAGCCTGGTTAAAACAAGTGTCCCATTTACAGTATAGCCGTGGGGTAATTAGCGGGATAAGGGTGCTGTTGAGGGGATAAGCTTCTGCCCCTGCGCTGCACCTCTGGGTGGCAGCGGGCCGGGGTGCTGTCACAACAATGGGGCAGGGGATTTGGCTTTAGAAGCATGCCGGGCCGGACCCGCCCCGTCACCGAGCGGGAGAAGTGACAGTGGGATTAATGATTGCCAATGGGCTGATGCGCACAACTACGGCAGCTGGTCCCAGACACTAATCTGTGGTGTCAATGTCCTAATTATATACAACTCACCCTGGTTAATAACTATCATTGGTTATGGAATTATGAAAATGTTTTTACTAGATTTTTAGTAATGTTTCCAATATTAATAACAAGCAACGTCGTTGTTTTTTTTCCTGGACAAGTGTAAAATATAAGGGAAGGCGTAAGTGTCCGTGAAAGCTAGTTACAGTATACAAGGATAGTGATTTAAGAAAAGCATGAACAAAATAACCAGTAACAGTCACTGCACCTGAGCTGCAAGAGCCTTTACTGTGGAGAATCTCAAAAAATAAATGAGAGATCTGGATGATAGGATGCTACATTTTACACTCAGCCTCTGTGTTCAACAGGCAGCGCTTGTATGACACAGTCCCCTCCTCTTACCTGCTCACCTCTGCCTGAGGCCCTGAGCATTCTTCAATTAGCTTAAGCTCCTCGGCAATTATTCCTTTCATATGGAGGTAATTGTCGTCCATGAATATGAACTGTTAGGCAGAGCCTCCTCTAACACACCGTGAGGGCTGTGTGGAAGCCTGCAGCTATGGGCCATTTCCATATGCGTTTGGAGACCTGACACAGACCGCTGTTGACAGTAAACACGGGCCTGTTCAATCTCAAGCTCAATGGGTTCTTTCAACTCTAAGTCTAAATAAACAATACACAGAGGACTTCCCGAAAAACAGTAGAGCATCAACCAATGTGTCAAAAGAAGAAGAGCTGTTGATGTATGCAGCACACATATTATTGACTTCACTTCTACTCCAATAATGATTTGGAGTTCTTTTCACATAATAGCAAGACGCGACATGAGTTAAACTAGAGAACGTTACTTTGGATTTCTCTGTACCACCTTTTACATAAATTTGAGTTGTAGCTTAAGGAAATAAATGACTTTGGAAGTTTTACATGCCAACAGAGTCGCCCACACCCTATTCCAAATTGAAGCCACTATGATTAATTATATAGGGAAAATGTACTAAAAATAAGCCAGGGAATCTCTCTGCCGCTCCTCTCAGCTGGTGGGTAAGTTCCTCTTTGCTAAAGTGCAGTCTGCGTCACACTTCCCCGCTGGGAGCCCAGTTGTCCTCTCTGGTGCGTAACCACATATTTGTTAACGTCTTCTTGATTTATTAGGGAAGCCAGTTTCACCCCTGCTTTTGTAATGGAGGACCTCTCTCTGGGTGTCCTGTCCTGCACCAGCACTGGACAATGTAATGTTAAAGCAATTTTCTGCAATGGGACGGGGGTTTGCGAAGGGGGGTGCGATTTAGCATGAGCATAGGTGCCCTGCTGAGACTGCTATGCTCAGTGTAAAGGGGAGGAGGGGGGGGGGGGCTGGTCAACAAAATGACAACACTAAGTTGCTCCTGTGCCCATTCTAATGCAGTTCTAGGACTGTGGCGTTTGAGTCTTTGTGAATGGCCAAACCAAATAAGGCAGTAGGGAAGAATATTCGCTTTAGAAACCTCAGCCCCAGCAGAGGCGCTAGAGTAGCCAAAACTGACACAAGACCAAAACATTTTAAATATATTTGTTTTGACTAAAATAATAATAGTGTTATGGTCAATAGTTACCGCATAGCTTATAGGAAAGAACAAAGCGACCTGAGCGGGTTCGGAAGTGGGAGACTCTTGAGTTATGAAACTATAGTGATACAATAACAGATTTTAAGTAATATATTATATCAAAAAGCCAGAGTGTAACTTGTTCCTGCAGGTCTAATTTGAGAGCTTTCCTTTCTTCAGAGCAGAGAGCTGTAAACAGTAGCACAGCGGGTTACAGTGCACACAGAGCCCGTTACAAGTGCGAGTGCTGCGGCAGAACCATTAGCTGATGAAATTCTCCAACTACAATACAAACATGTGGGCTCTTTTATTGTTTCACTTTGACACAAACAACAACACAGACTCCACTCTCTATAGTGTCTGCGTTGGTTGTGTGATTCTCTAACCACTAAACCATCTGGCAGCGCAACTCAAAATGCTCTGTGTATAGACAAAAAAGCAAAAATGTCTGTTATGAGACTTCCTGTCTTCCTCGAACCCACGCAGTTACATGATGTTCCCGTATGGACAGGGCGAGTTGGCCGGTAAACCCCACGGTGTGGAGGGCAGGTGTGGGGGATGGAGCTGCATGTTCTCAAACATGAGTCTGATATAGCTGCACATGCACAGTTTCATTAGGGATTCCTGTAAAATGTCAATACCGGCGGCATGGTTAACAGGAAGAGTGTGGCAGCAGTGGGGGATTAGAGCTAGGAGGTGTGTGTGTGTGTGTGTGTGTGCGTGTGTGTGTGTGTGTGTGTGTTGGGGGGGTGTACCTCAAGGCCACGGGGAGTGTCAAGCAGAAGAGTAATGAAGATGACGATGAAGGTGCAGACATCAGGAGGAGAGAGACTTCACACCCTCTGAGACAGGGACAGAGTGAGAACAGGTAAAAGTATGACCTGTATTCAATCGTAGGCTTGAATTGTCAGCAGCTGCTAGATTGTTGAGTAAAACCTAATTTGAATGTAATAAATTGTCATTTAATCTCCCTGATTGATGAATATGAAACAGACATATCAAAATATGGCCTACAACAGCACGGTGCAGCAGCGGTTAGCGCTCATGCCTCACAGCTTGAAGGTGACCACCAGCCTGGCTCCACGTCATGGAGTTGGCCCCCTAAACGCCACCCCATGCTGGCAGCTCACTGCTCCTACAGTTTGCACAGCGACATTGAGGATGGGTCAAACGCAGAAAACAAATTTCTCTACAGAGATTTCTCTACAGAGATGAATTAAGTACAACTTAACTTAAAAAACAATTAAGTAGGAGACACAAGTCAAACCTTCATCAAAACTTCACAGGGGGGTTCCCAGAGCATAGTAGAAACGAGGTCCAAAAGTTATGACAGAATGATGATGAATGGAATGTCTATTAGTAATATATAATAACAATACATGATTATTCATATATTATAGTGATTTTGTATTGATTTATACAGTTCCTTTGAAATAAATATAAATGCTGGAGAAGGTCGTTTGGGCCGCCAATTTATCTGTCGATGAACACAGTAGAACCACAGTACCACTGCATGTAGGCTTTCTGCATGAGTATTTGGCGCCATCTGTTGGTGAATTCTCTGTTCCCCAGACTGGACACTGACTTTACTTCATCATACTGGCCACTAGACGGTGGTATTGCATTTCTTTCCGTTTTATCTTACTCATAACAACACCACTCCATGCACTGCCTTCTCCAAGGGTTATTTATGAAAGCTTAGTCCATTTCAGTGTAATGGTAATACTTATCATCAAGGTTTGTACGCATTTCAATAATGTGAGCTTCCATTTGAACAAGACCCAAGAGAAGTATTGATATTATAACTAGATTTGATATCTGACCCGCACTGCACAAACCCGTTATTCTTGTGGAGAACAGAGCCTATTTATCGGATAGTTTATGAGAAATGCAGTACAGCAATAATTGTTGGCAGTGTTTGTGGGAAGCACTCAGATGTGAAAAACAGCTCTGTGCTGACCCTCTTGGCCAAGCAGCTTCATTTTCACGTTCACATGGGAGCTTTAGAACATTTTGATGCACTGAGCACTTATTTTCTGAATAAAATGGACACATTGTAGTTTCAATTCAAAGAAGCAGTGTTCTTAAAGGTGCACTATGTAACTTTTTATGTGAGAAAAAAAAAGAGTTGATATTTGCGTGTATTTGACCTTTAGTGACTCGGTGGCTTTATGGGAGCAGCATGGCACCTTTGCTTTCCCTCACAGTGACCTTTATCATGCTCCAGAATCAATTGTTTTTGGGTTTCTGGCCCGTTTCTGGTACGAACCCCTAAAAACAATTGATCCTGGAGCGTCATAGAGGCCACTGTGTGGGAAACAAAGGTGCCATGCTGCACCCATAACGCCACCGAGTGCAAATATTAAGATTTTTTTTTTCACCTAAAAAGTTGCATAGTGCACCTTTAAGAATATGTTACACAGTAAGTCATGGACTGAACTGATTGACTACTTCTACTTTCTCTTGCTATGTCTCTATCTGTCTCTGTATTATTCATTCACTCCTTTGGTGGCAGCCATAGCTGCCCTGAGGCAGACAGAAGCAAATGACTGCCAATCTGCGTCAACACAAATCAGACATAATATCACATTAAAACAGGGCATGTGCATTAAGAAATTTGATAATTGGACCGACCATTGACTGGTCACTTAACAGAAATAGACTTATTATTATTGTGGATTAATTATGAGATTGTATCTACGCTTAATTAATGCAAAGGGCACACATTGCATGACATTTTCCTGTCAGCAACTTACATCTTTAGATAATATAGCCTAATGGATCACTTTTCGTTTAGTAAGTCGCATCTCTCAGACGATAGTGATTTATCAGTGTTCCTTGACATAATTTTATTATAATGAGGAACGTCCTTTTTTGTGTGTGCAGAGTACATTATATTGTGTTTCCTTGACCCATTTTATGACAGCAGAGTTTTTCCTACCTTCAGGCACTTTCCCCTCCAGCCTGGGTCCCATTGAGCATTCATGCCGCTTGTGCTATTGATTTGGCTGCTGTGTTGATCTGTGTTTAGATGAGGGGCCCTGGAGTGACACGGCCCTTTAGTGATGGTCTTGGGTGCTGCTCATTGATCCTCTGATTGACCATTGTCACTTTCCGTCCGATGCCGCTAACCGCTGGACTGCATTAGGACTCAGACCGGGCCGGCTGCTGTATCATATAGAGTGTCTGTAACTTTAGACGCTGATGTAAAAATATCTTTGCAGCACACATCATGTTCCAGCAAAACCTTGGCGTTCAGGACAAAAATCAAAACTTTTTTTCGCGGTAGTTTCCACACTCAGAGAGAACGTGAACAAATGGAGAAAGCCCAGGATTGATCAGGCAGCTTACCTTGTCCTGAGATGAATTAATGACCTTGGAGAAAGTCATCCATCCACATGACAAGGCCAGGCAGTCCAGTCCTTTAGCAGAGAGATACATCTTATTCTATAGAGCCGCAGATAGTTTATTCAATGTCTGTTCGATAGGATGTAGTCTGCAGGGAAAAATAACTCCAATCCCACAAAAGGCCACATTCTATGTATTGTATTACAGCAGCACACGTGTTTCGAGGTTTCACTGCAAGCCATATTTCTGCTGAAAGTATGGTTTGCAAATCACAGACTTATGGTTTGTTTGTGGATGTTTAAAATAAAAGATAGAATAGTACTGCCATTGGCTGTTATTGATGCCAAACAACAGACCTATGCCTTCGGCCCATCGACTCATTTATGCTGACCCAACATCACTGCATTTGAGTACACTATACAACACAATTCGAAGAAATCGTTTAGAAATGTTTACGAAGAAATGTTTACAAGCACTGCACAGCCACAGATTGTAATTTTCACAGCAAATGAATGTCCTCAATAATACATCTCAGTAAAAGAAGATCCAGCTATCACATTTTATCCTGTCACTCGTTGAGGGATAAACTTTATCTAAGACTATTCTACACAACATTTACATCAAAGACTTTTGCAGTTTCGAACCCTGTCAGATCTGTGAATGTCAGTATCCACCAGGCTGTCAGGAAGCTGAACTCTCCCCTGCCCTCCCACTAATTAGCCTTTTGTTTTGCTCCAAGGGTTAGAGGGTTATACTGAGTGAGAGTGGGCCTATGTGCAGCACTACATATGGGAAACTAGCAGCTAACTGAACTGAACTGAACTGAACTGAACTGAACTGAACTGAACTGAATCGATGAAAAAGTGTTAGTGGTTAGGCTAAAGGGCGAATTATAATAAATTGCATAGTTTGCAATCCCAAATTCTTAAGCTTCCTTCTTATCTTTAAACCTACAAGTGGTTGGCAACCGGTCTGTAGCTTTACCATTGTCTTCTGTGGCTGAGATCAGTCACTGCTGGATCAGCAGGGTCCCAGCTGTCCTCATGACGTGTAGCTAGACCACCACCATCCGGACCTTGGGCAATATGGTTCACGAAGACCAAGAGACTAAATGGCAAGCAAGACAAATTATTCAAGATGGACAAAACATAAAAAGAAATACAGAGACATTTGAAATTATACGAGTTTGGTTTTGGCTGTCTGACACTCACACAAACGAGCCATTAGCCACAAAACCCCGAAGGTTAATAAAGAACTACAAATCCCGGTGCGCCAGCGAGAAAAACAACGGACCCCCACGATTGAGGTGTTTGGGTTCATCGGAATCTTTTCCTTCAGACAACATCGGTATTTATTGCTCTCTGCATTTTCAGACCGTTAATGTTTTTTTTTATGTTTATCGTTTGGCCAAATATTTTATGGTATTCAATCATCATGACATATACGATGTAATTTAACCTAGTGACAAAAAGAACCCTACAGCCACGTGCTTAATCAGTATAACAGAAGCTTGTTTCACACCGTAACACGCAAATACAGAAATATAAATACAAAAGTGACATTTTCAGTGTTCCCTGAAGTGTTTATATTCAGATTTGACTCAAACTAGCCCACTAGCCTGACCCCCCACGTGATATTGCACACAAAAAAGAACGGGTTAATGTATTTTCCTACCGTACGTGAAGGGCGCAGTAGCAGCAGCAGCGCCACCGCATCAAACGGCTCATTCAGTGAGTGGCCGCCGCTTAGACAACAACAGGCTACCTCCCTCAGTCCTGGGTAAGCCCTCTCACATCTCCGCTATTCTTTATTACTCTCAACTTTGACCAAAAACAAGCTTTTTTTTTTTTTTACAAAGCTAATGCACACGCTTCCTTCATTTTTACTCATGGTCGCGTTACGATTCTTTTGAAAGTGATCACTGAGACGTTTGTGAACGGCGTACTCTTTTGTTCTCCTTTGACCATCAACCGGGTGATATTTACTTTTAATCGCGGCGACACTGTGACATATTTGGCATTTGATGACTTGGACATTGAGCTACGATTAATGTTGAATTATTATTTCATTGTGTCATGTTTATTGGGCTGTTATAACGAGACATTAACTGGGCAATTGTGCCATAACGTTAGAAGTTAAAACATCCGAGCTGTCATGTGAAATAATCGCCTCTAAACGTGGCTACTCTTTAAAACGTGGGTTATACAGTATGTCTCAGTTCATGTTTTCTATGTTTTTGTATGTTTTCTCATAGGATGCTGCAAAGCTATGGGACAAAGGAATCAAAAACACCTCCAGGCTGCTTTCTAACATAGAGCCATAAAATAAACAACTTAGGTTAGGACATGCTAAATCCTTTAGATAATTAATAAGTATTATGGTCACAGATGAAATAGATTCATAAGATATAACTTATTTGCCAATATTCTAGTGATGCTTTGGACTCCAGAGTTGAGATACCAGTGTCGTCATTGTTTAGTGGAGGCTGTTTTGAGCTGATGTGCTGCCAGATCAGCTGTAGTAAGACATGAACAGGAGATGCACATAACTAAAGGGGTGTAGTGCGCCCCGGTTTGATCGGCAGGGCACAGTATTAGCTCTTGTTGCGGCTCACCGTGTCCTCATGTCAGCCGAGCCAGGAAGAGCCATCCCCAGCTGCACCATGACTGACCACGACGACACTGGAAGTGACTTGTCCGAGTCTCTGGAGATCAGAGAGCTCCAGGACCAGTATGTGGACCCTGAGAATAGCTTCAAGTCCAAGAGTCTGCCTATTCTAAACGGACCCTGTGAGCAGGACAAACAGGCTGAGGAGCCGCGGCTAGTGGTGACTCATGTGGACCAAATCAAAACACCAGACTCAAGCCAGGCAGAGACACCTTCCTCTAGGACGGACTTCTCCCCATCTGCCTCCAGCATGGTGGGGCTCAGCAGCTCTCTGCCTGTGGAGGGGCACAGAGGAGCAGGGGGTAAAAAACTGGGCTTTTCCCTCGCACACCTGATCCGAATCCCAGCTAGAAAGTACGTGCAGGTTATCCTCCGAGACTCCCGCTGCTTTCTGTTCTGCATGTGCTACCTGACCTTTATTCAGTCCCTGATGGTTTCGGGCTACCTCAGCAGTGTCATTACCACCATTGAAAAGCGTTACAGCTTGCGCAGCTCCGAGTCTGGCCTGCTGGTCAGCTGCTTTGACATCGGCAGCTTGCTGGTGGTCGTCTTCATCTCTTATTTTGGGGGCAGGGGTCAGCGGCCGCGCTGGTTAGCCGTGGGTGGTGTGTTCATTGCCATAGGGGCAGCGCTCTTCTCCCTGCCACACTTTATCTCTCCCCCGTACCAGATCCAGGAGATGAACTCGTCTGCAGGCCATGAGGGCCTGTGCCAGACAGGGAACAGCAGCGGGAGAGACATGCTGGACGTGTCGTCCTGTCCTCGTGACCAGGAGGGCAACGAGCACAACCTGTATGTGGCACTGTTCATCTGTGCACAGATACTGGTGGGCATGGGGTCAACGCCCATCTACACCCTCGGACCCACGTACCTAGACGACAACGTGAAGAAGGAGAACGCATCTCTCTACCTAGGTAAGACAATCTAAATAATAGCACGGGGCATTGAGCCAGAGAGGAAATCACTTACACTGTGTAATCCATTTTATTGCCTTGGCTGTGAGTGACATTTACAAAATGGTTTGAATTAGGTTAGAGCACAAAAGCAATAAGGTGGTGACAATACAACTTCTGTTTTCATTTCCCTTGCACAGCCTTTTGGGCCACAAATCTATCTCAAAATTAATTGAACAGTGGTCCTCGATATGAGCTTGTTTTTGCCCTTGTCACATATAAGGTCCATCCATCCATCCATTTTCTTCCGCTTTATCCGGGGCCGGGTCGCGGGGGCAGCAGTCTCAGCAGAGATGCCCAAACTTCCCGATCCACACACACTTCCTCCAGCTGTTCTGGGGGGACCCCGAGGCGACACCAGGCCAGCTCGGAGACATAGTCCCACCACCGTGTCCTGGGTCTTCCACGAGGCCTTGTCCCACTAGGACATGCCTGGAACACCTCCCGCGGGAGGCGACCAGGAGGCATCCGAAACAGATGCCCGAGCCACCTCAGCTGGCTCCTTTCGACGTGGAGGAGCAGCGACTCTACTCCGAGCTCCTCCCGGGTAGCTGAGCTCCTCACCCGATCTCGGAGGGTGCGCCCAGCCACCCTGCGAAGGAAACTCATTTCGGCCGCTTGTATTCGCGATCTTGTCCTTTCGGTCATTACCCAAATCTCATGACCATAGGTGAGGGTGGGAACGTAGATCGATCGGTAAATCGAGAGCTTTGCCCTCCGACTCAGCTCCCTCTTCACCACGACAGACCGATACAGCGACCGCATCACTGCTGACGCTGCACCGATCCGTCTGTCGATCTCACGCTCCATCCGTCCCTCACTCGTGAACAAGACCCCGAGATACTTGAACTCCTCCACTTGAGGTAAGGACTCCCCACCGACCTGGAGAGGGGAAACCACCTTTTTCCGGTGGAGGACCATGGCCTCGGATTTGGAGGTGCTGATCCTCATCCCGGCCGCTACACACTCGGCTGCAAACCGCCCCAGTGCGTGCTGAAGGTCCCGGTTTGTTGAAGCCAACAGAACAACATCATCTGCAAACAGCAGAGATGAGACTCTGAGGCTCCCAAACCGGACACCCTCCGGCCCCTGGCTGCGCCGAGAAATTCTGTCCATAAAAGTAATGAACAGAACCGGTGACAAAGGGCAGCCCTGGCGGAGACCAACACGCACCGGGAACAGGTCTGACTTACTGCCGGCAATGCGAACCAAGCTCCTGCTGCAGTCATACAGGGAACGGACAGCCCTTAGCAGAGGGCCCCGGACCCCATACTCCCGGAGCACCCCCCACAGGGCACCACGAGGGACGCGGTCGAACGCTTTCTCCAAGTCCACAAAACACATGTGGACTGGTTGGGCGAACTCCCACGAACCCTCGAGCACCCGACGGAGGGTATAGAGCTGGTCCAGTGTGCCACGACCAGGACGAAAACCGCATTGTTCCTCCTGAATCCGAGGTTCAACTATCGGCCGGATCCTCCTCTCCAGCACCCTGGAGTAGACCTTACCGGGGAGGCTAAGGAGGGTGATTCCTCTGTAATTGGAACACACCCTCCGATCCCCCTTCTTAAAGAGAGGGACCACCGCCCCGGTCTGCCAATCCAGGGGCACTGTCCCCGACCGCCACGCGATGTTGCAGAGACGTGTCAGCCAAGACAGTCCTACAACATCCAGAGACTTAAGGTACTCAGGGCGAATCTCATCCACCCCCGGAGCCTTGCCACCGAGGAGCTTTCTCACCACCTCGGTGACTTCAGCCCCGGTGATGGGCGAGCCCACCTCCAAGTCCCCAGCCTCTGCTTCCTCATCGGAAGACGTGACGGCGGGGTTGAGGAGGTCCTCGAAGTACTCCTTCCACCGTCCGACGACATCCCCAGTCGAGGTCAGCAGCCCCCCACCCGCACTGTACACAGTGTTGGTGAAGCACTGCTTCCCCCTCCTGAGGCGCCGGATGGTTTGCCAGAATTTCTTCGAGGCCGACCGATAGTCTTCCTCCATGGCCTCCCCGAACTCCTCCCAGACACGAGTTTTTGCCTCTGCGACCGCACGAGCTGCAGCACGCCTGGCCTGCCGGTACCTCTCAGCTGCCTCAGGAGTCCCACAAGCCAACAAGGCTAGGTAGGACTCCTTCTTCAGCTTGACGGCATCCCTTACTTCCGGGCGCCACCACCGGGTTCGGGGATTGCCGCCGCGACAGGCACCAGAGACCTTACGGCCACAACTACGAGCAGCCGCATCAACAATGGAGGAGGAGAACAGAGTCCACTCGGACTCCATGTCCCCCGCCTCCCCCGGAATCTGGGTGAAGCTCTTCCGGAGGTGGGAGTTGAAGACCCCACTGACAGAGGGATCCGCCAGTCGTTCCCAGCAGACCCTCACAACACGCTTGGGCCCGCCAGGTCTGACCGGCTTCCTCCCCTGCCAGCGGATCCAGCTCACCACCAGGTGGTGATCGGTTGACAGCTCAGCCCCTCTCTTCACCCGAGTGTCCGAGACACGCGGCCGGAGGTCAGATGACACAACTACAAAGTCGATCATCGACCTCCTGCCTAGGGTGTCCTGGTGCCACGTGCACTTATGGACACCCTTGTGCTCGAACATGGTGTTCGTTATGGACAAACCGTGACTAGCACAGAAGTCCAATAACAGAACACCACTCGGGTTCAGATCGGGGAGGCCGTTCCTCCCAATCACTCCCTCCCAGGTCTCACTGTCGTTACCCACGTGGGCGTTGAAGTCCCCCAGTAGAACAATGGAGTCCCCAGTCGGAGCACTATCTAGTACCCCTCCCAGGGACTCCAAGAAGGCCGGGTACTCTGCACCGATGTTGGGCCCGTAGGCCGAGACAACGGTGAGAGACCTGTCCCCGACCCGAAGGCGTAGGGACGCGACCCTCTCGTCCACCGGGGTGAACTCCAACACGTGACGGCTGAGCTGGGGGGATATGAGCAAACCCACCCCAGCCCGCCGTCTCTCCCCGCGGGCAACTCCAGAAAAATGGAGAGTCCAGCCTCTCTCCAGGAGTTGGGATCCGGAACCCAAGCTGTGCGTGGAGGTGAGCCCGACTATATCTAGTCGGTATCTCTCAACCTCCCGCACAAGCTCAGGCTCCTTCCCCCCCAGCGAGGTGACGTTCCATGTCCCGAACGCCAGAAGCTGTGCATGTGGACCAGGTCGTCGAGGCACCCGGCCTCGACTGCCACCCAGTCCTCTTAGCACCCGACCCCTACGGATCCCTCTGCGGGTGGTGGGTCCACAGGAGGGCGGGCCCACGTCGTCCCTTCGGGCTGTGCCCGGCCGGGCCCCGTGGGCAGAGACCCGGCCACCAGACGCTCGCGTTCGGGCCCCAACCCCAGGTCTGGCTCCAGGGTGGGGCCCCGGCTGCGCCATGCCGGGCGACGTCTCGGTCCTTGATTGGTGTACGTCCATAGAAGTCTTGTGAGCTGCTCTTCGTCTGACCCATCACCTCGGACCTGTTTGCCATGGGAGACCCTACCAGGGGCATAAAGCCCCAGACAACATAGCTCCTCGGATCATTCGGGTACTCAAACAACCCCACCACGTTAAGGTGGCAGCTCATATAAGGTATTATGGAAAACATGGATCTCCTTTTTTATTTTCAAAAGGATTAGGATTGGCTTGGATTAGATTATGTTTTTCAAATGAATGCAGTGATCTCTTAAGCATCATATTTGTTTAAATAAGTGCTCATGAGTAATGGTGTAATCTATATTCGGCATACACTATCTCTGAATTGTCCACGGCTGCATGTGACCAGTGCAGAGACATGTGCCGCATGTGCGCAGCAAAACCCTGAGAGTTGAAGATTGCGATCATCCCACCGCGTTCTGTCCCTTCTGATTTAATCTCCGCGGCACGCAACCTCTGCACCGCGCTGAGGTAAATACAGAGAATGCAATGTCAAGCTCAGACCAGAGGCACCTGAGAGAGGAGCAGCCTGGATGGAGCAGAACTGGGTTGGAGATGATTTATGTTCCACTATTTCATACGGGGTGTATCTGATGCTTCCTAGTGTGTAGCACAAGTTCCTCCAATGTCCTTAGACTTGCATCCCCTGCGTGCTCTTAAATAGAAATAGTGCTGAACATTATCGTCTGTAATTATTGCAATTGCAATTAGATTTTCCATTTATAACTTAACGATTCTGTTTACAATGCACATTACGTACAGATAAAGCAGCATTAAGACCCAATGGAGGAGTTTCTTTTGTTACTGTTATCAGAGGAGATTGTGCAATAATTAATAATTGCAGACTTTGCAATTTACAACATTGTGATTTTTATATTTTCTTCCAATTCAATTCCTAAAGTTAAGCATATTTCCACTCCCACACATTTTAATACAGCAGCTATTTTCTAATTTATCCCGTGTGCTGCAGCTTCAATTTCATTTATGGTTATTGGCTAGACACATCATGCATAGCTGCCATCCACAGTAGCTGTCCATAACTCTGAAGGCGACTGTAGTGGAAATGATCCTTGGACTTTGAAGTGGGGGTTACTGGGACATGGGGCGCCCCTCAATCTGCTGCAGTGTCTCATAAACACGGCGCCGTCCCACTGACCTGTATTTGCTCCACAGTAACATGATGGTACGTTCATTATTAATGTTGTGCCATTAAGCATTACATGAACAATGTGCAACCACAATTCTTGAAAAAATGGGGCACTGTGTAAAAAAAAAAGAGAGAAAAAAAAGACATTGAAACATGACATAAACTGCATAACAGTGTGCATACAAATTGCCAAAGAAACATAGTAGTTATCTGGACAGTCCGATATGACCCGATATATCTAAATCAAGGTTATCAGACGCCAGTCATGTCAAGCTGCTTTTAGACTCTAAAATGTGGCACATTATTATCCACCGTGCTGACAGCCTCCAGTCTCCAGCACACTGCCCAGGCGGTGGAGCATATTTGCTATTGAATGCTCTCCCCGGCTGCTCGGCTGCCCTCAAGACCCTGCATCGATCCGTTTACTGCATCGCAGGGAGCCAGTGCTGCATACCGTGGAGCTGTGGACGGAGACACAGTAACAAGACTTACTTCTCTGCCTTTACAAATGCATCGGGAGTCAAGGAGTCAAGAGGGTCTAGTGAGCGCTGAGATCCACAAAGAACAGTGATTGTAATTGTATGTAGCTTGAAGTACATGACACGGCGACCTTGCCTGCTTTTTTTCTTTGTAATCGCTCTGGGACAATGTGTTCCACCATTTGACAAAACAGACGTGCTCCTACATGCAATTAGCAATTTTACTGGGACGCTTGGGTGATTACAGACACTTCCTAAAGTAACCATTGAGGAACAGCTGTAGGTGGTTTGACTAGATCTGTTACACAATCTTTTTGCTGTTTGCACAAGCCTGTTTACTCTTGCTTTTTAATGAAAACCCAAAGGGATTGATATTAATGTATGTGTTTTTATTATTGGAAACTACGTTTGATATATTCATATTCAAGTCAGTGTCGAGCACATCCAATTTGAAATGACTCAAATATAGGCCACGCATATGCTAAGGGGTTCCCTCTATTTTCACCTAGAGGGGTCTTTTTCCATCCCATTAATAACTCAATTTGCAGCGGCCCAAAAGGGAGGAGCGGCCCGCGTTTGTAGGACGTTCACACTGAGGGGTACTTCTGGTGCCCTTAGAGCCTGATTGTGAGTCTGTGTGTTGTAGAGTGTGTTTCTTTGTGTTCGGATGTTATCTTTGTATTTGTGCGCATTCCCCTTTTGAGCCTCTTGTTCCCTACCCTGGCCCCATGTCACTATAGCAATGTGATAGCAGTGGCCTCTACCTCTCACATAATTCTTACAGTAAATTGCCTGTAAAGAAGGTACAAGGTCCTGGCTCTAGTTTCAAAGCAGCCACCCACATCCACTTATTGCTGTGACAGTTTTACAACATGGCATTTTTGACGTTACCATGGTGAACTGCACTCTGTTTTGCATGAACATGGCTGGTGGTTACATGTCGAGGTTGGCGTCTTTGAGAAATTCAACAACAGTGTGATCCAACTCACAGAAACGCACGTGAGGCTGAAGGCTTTCTGTTGTATGCCCATTGGCTGTCTTTTGCTGAACAAGTCTGAGCTATGTATAACAGCTGGTGTTTAATATGAATGCATTGTGAGGAGTTAAGCTACTGCCAGCATTTCTTGAGTCGGTTTCCTTACGTTTGCAAGATAAGACAGAACTGCTACAATTCAGTAATGTAGATGAAAAGGTCAGTAATAGACCAAGGAAAAAATAGTTATAGTCTGGATTCTTAGCCCTTTTTTCTGAGACTGTGGCTCTTTGGACAGAGCACATTTCTGGCCATAATTGTCTTACTTTTACAGGGCATGGTTAAGGTTAGGTTACGGTACATTGTTGTACCCGTATATAAAAGTGTCCTCTGCATTTGCCGCTGAGGTGATCCTTCTCCAGGTCTCTCTTGACCCATGGTCATAATAGCTGGGCACCTGTCTTCAGAAGCTTCTCACTCTTGCAGTCAGAAGCAATTCAGGTTAAACACACAAACTAGACGTCTATTTAAATTCAGGCCACTCTTGAAGCCATGGCTCAGGACTGCCATAACTCCAGGACTATTTTTAAATGGCAAGAAAACATTTTTAGCAAGAGGCAATGAACCACTGTTTCCGTAAAATATAAGAAAATGTCAAAACCTATTTCCATTATTGAACACCAGAGCTTGTAAACCTGAATAAACTGATTTATAAGCTGTTACTACACACACTTTATAAGCTGTGGCGTCTACATAATGTTTCTAACCTGACTCTCCTTTTACATTAGATCGCCCACGCTGTGCTGGCTCTTTACATGCTCTGCCTCTTTCATATGAGGATAAGGTTAATTGATTCGTCCTAGCTGTCTGTCCCCACCCCCACCCTTTCCAACTCCAACTCCTGTCAGTGCATTTACTGGTCTTTACTGAAGTAACATAGCAGCTCCTGCATTATTAATCTTTCATTAGATGCTCGTGAATAAAAGCTAAGATGTCCAGACTCGCTGACATAACTTTGCTTCTTGCTGGACACAGCGGGCCTGTAGAGGAGACTGTTTATTTACTGAGTAGGTGGGAAGGGGTGGTGTCTGCCTGTATAGACGCATAGTGCACATAGGTGCTGGAGCTCTCCCTCGGACAAATTTAGAAAGAACAGTTGCTCTGGAAGGGTTAAAAAAAAAAAGGAAAAGTGACATGCTGTACAACGAAGAGTTCATGAGTATGGGACAGGTGGTTACAAAAGAAAAAGCAAAACCAAACACACACAAAATAAGAAATTAAATCTAAAAGTACATGAAGACCTCAGCCAAGGCACTGGTTCAATCTTGCAATATAAAGAATATCCCAGATGTCCTCAATATGGTGTCCATAGCAAGAAAAGTTGAAGAAGACCTTATAATTCAGGGGTAGATACTCTTCTCATCGAGCCCCAAATAATTTGTGTTGCTCCGATACCAGTTTTTCTGATCTGACACTGATACATTCAGAGTATTCGCCGATACCGAGTACCAATCCGATACCACTATAGAAACAATAGCGAAGCCTGTAAAAAATTATGCATAAACAAAGTCTGTGCACTGTGATTATGCTGCTTGATTCTATGAAGGCAACATTTAAAAAAAAAAAGATACAAACGCTAATTTGATTATTTGGGGTTTATAGACTGTATAGCCCAAAATCACAATTTGGTATTTGAGGTTTATCAAATGAGTTTAGGTACTCACTGATACCGATACCAGGAAAATCTGTGATTTTGGCATAAAATCTGATACCAGTATCAGTTTCAGAACAACTCTACAAATAATAATCATGACCTTTCTTAGATTTTCATGCACATAGTTTCAGAACAACTCTACAAATAATAATCATGACCTTTCTTAGATTTTCATAGCACATAACATATAATCGTGCACAGCTGTTGGTTCTTTCTCACTCACAAATGCTTTATGTTTGCGTTTGTTAGTCAGTGCAGTGTCTCGCTTCCATTAAACAGTGTGTCCTGTTTTGCTCAGTGGCAGCCAAAGCAAATGCACATAGCACATACACACAGAGATAAACACACTGCTCCCCAGAGACGTCTGCTGCATTTCTGCCCCCTCAGCCTCCTCGGCCTGACAGATCAACTTTCAGGACGGGCACACGTTTGCGCCTTCACACACTGGCACACGTATAGAATCATATAGCAGCCGCTTCCGATATCGCCAAGGTCCCTACTTTGAACACTGTGTACTGTACCTAGTACAAAATTACCTCTGAGTACTGTTAAAGCACAATTCATTTTTTCAATCTTCCACAACATAATGACCAGGTGCAGGGGATTTACAAAGTCAAACAGAGGCATTACAGGTCAAAAAATATAATTAAAAGCCATCACAGTAGCATTTTTCTGTACATTTGCGCTAACAGTCGGAGGGTCATAAAGGATGAGGAGTGTGGGGTTTTCACTCTTAATTTAACTTGACTAATTGGGTTTTACAGTGCTCTGAATTCACTTTGCTAAATTTGCTATATGCTGCGGCGCTGTCCCTCCTCTGGGCTCTTGAATCATTCAGTAGGAACGATGTATAAAGTCGAGAAAGAAGAAAGCGTGGGAGTCAATTTTCTCTCCAAAGGCAGCGGCCCTAACTGTAACAAGCAGGCTGCGGATGTCGTCGCCTAACCCCCTGGTTCACCACTGACGAGGGGCCATTTTTCAGCATTGTGGCTGTGTTTGTTTTGACCATGTGGGGAGGTTCCTGGGGAAATGCCACGAGGGCCGTCGGCGATCGCAGGAACACTTTGTCTTTTTAACTGCGTTGAGAGAGTGCGGGGGAATAATGACATTTTTCCTTTGTTGGCTGTAGCTTTTTGGTCCACTAAATCCTCCTTGATCCCCGGCTTTCCGTGGCCCGGGCCTTCAAATAAAATATTGTCCCAAAATAGAAGGGAGGCTGGTTTATTGGCTCTGATTAGGAATTGGGTTCCCATCTATTGAGCGCTTTAACGGTTTAGATTGTAGATAAGCAGTGTTGAGCCCGGGACAGCCATTGAATTCCTGAATTGAGCTTTACTTCCAACTAGAGGAGTAGCCAAAATATTTGAGTGTAAGATTTTACTCAAGATTTGATGTAAGAGAGGGTAACCAAATGTTTTTAAAAATATTGATTAGTTTACACAAGTACAAGTAAAAAGAGTAAATTTAACTACTCACATCTGTTTCTAACAAATCTTGCATTCAATTCCTTGTTCATCTGGTCTCAACTTTTGTTTTTTTTCTTGCTTTCTCAAACACTCGGCTGCTGCATGTCTTCCATGATTAGGCTAATCCGAGTTGGAGACAAACATGTTGTCCACTGCCAGTCCCATCCAGTCGGGAAATGGAGTATTTTCCCATAATTCTCAGGCCTTTATCTGTCCTTACTAGAAGGAATCAGCCCGGACTGTATGTTCTGTCATAGGATTCCAGTGCAGGCATATCACAGTCAGGTACATTACGCTCTTATTATTCAGCAAAGTGCGATGGTCGGCGTTTGCACCCACACAGCCCTCCAAGTCACTATTCAGGATAGTCTCAAAGGGTTTTTTTTGTTGTATTTTTTGGCCTGAGAGATGAAGAAAAATATCTCCATGCCCTCTCAGTGTTTAGCTGGTTATTGTTCTGCTTGACCTCTGCTCTTCTAACATCGAGACCGAGGGAAGAAGAGCCTCTTGGGAGCAGCGTTGATGGCATTTGCATAAAACCAATCTCCGCCTCTGTAAAATGAAAAGCATTCTCATCAAATTATCAATGCGTGTTTTAACTTGTCTTTGTGGGCGGCCTCTCTCGAAATTTTTTTTTTTTTTGCTTGTCCTTAAGTCCCACCCCTTAAGCACTGTTTCTGGGCAGAGTCCCTGTATGACCAGTAGTGTCATCTGATTGGTCAGATAGTCACTTCTGCTTTCCAGGCTAGAGACGCTCCTTTATCACTGTCTCCACTGTGACAAACTTGACTTACAAATAACCCTTTATCTTCATGGAAAATGTCAGCAGTTTTAATATATTGTATAACGCTCTCTTGTCTTTTGTCTATCATTGTCATGGTAAGAGACATTTATTGCACTTTTCCACCCTCCTCAAAAGACCATTATGTCACTTGATTACATCACATTGTAACAAAATGCCAGGCTGAAACATAGCAGCACAACGAAATGCCACTGTAAGTTACTTCGTGACCGCTGCTGTGGGTTTTGTAACTTTGCTGACCTTTCGCTCAACACCAAATGGCCCGTAGTAAAGCAAAGCGTACCATTCAGAAGAGCTTAAGGCTTTCTCTATTGTTGCATGGTAATACTCCTGTGTCCTGTTTACATATACTCACTTAAAACGGGCACGTGCCCCCCTCCTGACCTTCAGCTGTTGCCCTACTGTGCAGGCTGCTCATAGCAAACCCATCTGTGTGTTCGGAGCTTCCTGGAGGGACAGCAGCCTTCTCTCAGAAAGAGGGATGAGTCTGACCTCCGCCTGTGGGGCACGCACACACATGCTACTAGCACGCTAACACGCCCCTCGCAAGCGTTAACTCCACACATGCTAACCTCGCACACATGCTAACAGAGTCAAAACACATGCCGCCGGTGCTGAGAAATCGGCCTGCTGCTTTCACCAGTCTCCAACATGACAGTAAATGTAGCGTTAAGCTGGTTGTGCATTATATAAGAAGGATATTACGAGATGCGAGGGAGATACAGCTCATTGGGAACACTTTGTTTTGACTGGAACTGTCTGCATACATTAGCTGACGGTTTAGGAATGGGAGAATGGGCTTTGCATATTATGTGAGGGTTACAATGTGAAGGGCGCGTGTGATATTCCAGCAGTAAAGAAATACTACTTGCTAAACATTTCTCCATAACATTTGTGGATGAAAATTGATTGTATTGCTCTAAGAAGTGTATATTTTTGGTAGAAATAGTGACAGACCAAGGCCAAAAATAACACATTTTGTTGACGAACCGTAGTGTCACTGAATTCTGTATCTTTCAAACTCTAAAGAAACTAAAAAAGTCCAAAATAATCATCATCATGCGGACATATTGTGACATATTGAGATCTTGTGCAGCCCTAGCAAAATTCAGTCCCTCAATAAAGCTTTTGTGGCTGAATTGATCTCGGCCGGTATAGACCAAAGTGGCTGAATGCAGCGAGAGGAGCGGCGGTGCACCTGCAGTGGGGGTGGTGAGGTCTGTATAGCTTTGGGGGGTTGTCATGTGGAGCACGGGGCTAAGTGTGTGTTGAAGGCAGGGATGGCGTTGCTTTGTTTTCCTCTGAGCGTGCGGCGCTATTTGAACATCTGTGCCTGTTTGTAGACACTGCAGAGAAGTGTAGGCCACCAGTGACAACACAAGCGCTATGCTACTGTCACACTGTGTGGGAGGCACCTCCCGTACCTGAAAACAACAGTTACTGCAAAGGGGACTGTGCATTTGCTGGGGACTTGCTTGGTAAACATGAGATAATCTTAGCTAATCGTGTAGTTGGTTCGGGCTTTATCCGCAGTGATACAACACAATTCAATCTGGCCATTGTTGTCACAGAGCTTCCAATAGATACACATTTACAGAAAACGCCATCGTAATTCGTTACTGAATGTCATTTTTGTGAGATGACTTTAGACAGCTGAGTGAAACTGTAGCAGTGTGTGTGATTCTAAAAGCTTAGTGTATGAAGGTGTGAACAGTTTTGGAAACATTAACATTTGAGAGAAGAGAGACAAGAATCTCGTGAAATGTAGAACATTTTTGTCAATGCACAATTAAACAACACAATTAGACAGATTATTTAGGTGTTTGCAGCCTTTCTGATTGACTTTTTTTTGTTCTGCCCGTTGAATGGGAATTGAATACGATTGATTTTGCAGCCCTCTTTTAAGCCATATTAAACTTTTTTTTTATTTTGTATGCAATGAGAGTTCATAGTAGTTTAAAATTGAAGGTAAAGTCGCCTTTCTGCAGACCGAGCATGTGTTAGCTAGATCACTAAACCACTTCCAAGTTCCTAGCAGCCCTCGGATACAAGTGTTTTCAGCTGCCGCGAACGCGCCACATTTCTACAGTGATTTTGGACCACTCACCGCCTGCTTAGTGCGCGCAGCTCTTTCACAGATTCTTGGCATTGCCGCCGCACACCATATTGCTGTCCAATTTCAGTGAATGAGAGATGCTGAAAGGCTGCAGGTGCTCCCATCCTGTTCTAAATGCCACACTCCCTCCCGATGGGGTAAGGCGTCTTTATAATGTAAGTTAAGGTTCACAAAGATCCTCATTCACTGCACCATCAGCTGCCACACGCTAAAATGCTGGTGCTTAATCAATTCAAAGACAAACAAAGCACCCACAAGCTTGTTTTCCTAACAAACTGTGTGTGTTGGCAAGAAGCAATTAAGTGGCAAGGTTCTCTCTAAATTGGCTGCAGACTTACTGGTATGAAGCGCTACTAATTGTCCAAATTTCTTCAATAAAATAACTCCTACTATAGGCTTTGTCGCACAAAGAGGGGAGCTTTTCTTCTGAAAAGCATGAACTCAGTTAACTTGCGAGAGATTAATTTGAGTCGAGGACAGCGGGGGAATAGTTAGGTAAGAAATAACAAGGTAAGTGGGTCTGAACAATTTAAGAATAAATACCACAGGTTTGAAAGGGAATTAGCACATTTTTAAGGCTATTCAGGGCAGCGGAGCCTGGATTAGCTTTTCACAAGATCACTAAAATTATGTAACACTACTACTATTGCTAAAAGTGCTTAATACTAATGCAACTTTTAAAGGAATAGGCCACCGTTTTTACATACTAAAATATGTTCTTACCTCACTTTAGACGTGTTAATATATCCCCGTCTGGTCTTTGTCCGTGCGCTCTGTTACGCAAACGGAGCACATACGCAGCCTCTCCCACATGTCACATAGCTCCGAAAAAGCTCACGATAGAAGCTACCAAGCTCTTCCACGTGTTCCCTATTTAAATAAAGTTACGTGAAGTGTTTTCATGCTAAGTATATTTACACAGAAATGTAACATGTGAATTTTATAAGCAGATAAAAAGGGGGACTATATTGTGAGGCGTAATGATACGAGGAGCACAGCGTCCGCGTAGTAACTCCTAAAGACTTCCCCCGCTCACTTCCGTCAATAACCTTTAGGAGTTACTGCGCGGACGTTTTACTCCTCGTATCATTACGCCTCACAATATAGTCCCCTTTTTATTTGCTTATAAAATCCACATTTTACATTTCTGTGTAAATATACTTCGCATGAAAACACTTCACGTAACTTTTTTTAAATAGGGAACACGTGGAAGAGCTTGGTAGCTTCTATCGTGAGCTTTTTCGGAGCTATGTGACATGTGGGAGAGGCTGCGTATGTGCTCCGTTTGCGTGACAGAGCGCACGGACAAAGACCAGACGGGGATATATTAACACGTCTAAAGTGAGGTAAGAACATATTTTAGTATGTAAAAACGGTGGCCTATTCCTTTAACACCCTACGCTAGGGCTGAAATATCTAAACATCTATTTGCAGCTTTTCATTTTGCGATTTTGATTGCGCTTTATCTTGCAGCCCTACTTTGCACAATGTCCAAACTGGATTTGCATTTGTTGATTTCTAGATGAGCATTCTCAAAAATATGCCCATAACCTTCACATACTATCCTATACACATCAGCAGAACACTGTCAAAGAAAACATGAACTCTTTTGAGACATCAATATAATCCATAATACAGGATTTCTGCAGATTTTTTGTCCTGACATGGCTGAACCCATTTACCTGTGATGACTAATTCTCAGAATAGCTGGGCAATGGTTACGTAAGAAATACAAAAAAAAGGGTATAATGGTTTGGAAAAGTCAGAGTCTGAAGTGTGAAAGTATGAAGAATGTGAAAAGGGCTTTGTCACATTACGTCTGACTGACATTCAGGCACCAAAGAGAGAGATTGCTGAGCTGAGTCCATTTGAATTTGAAGTTAATTTGGATCTAGATTTCAATATAATGTCACTCCCTGACTGTGTCCTTTTTTTAAAAAAACGTGCGAACCAGTAACTTACATTGTCACTTACATTGATTAACAGTGGTGGAATGTTTGGGACACAAAAGAAAATCACAAAATCCAAAAACGAACGACAAAAATTGAAATACTGGGAAAGAAAGGCCACATAAAAAATGAAGACATTACTTTGACTGGCGTTCAGCCCCTAAAGAGAGCGCTGGGCCTTTCATTTGCCTGTCACTTGGTGAGAAGTGAAGCAGAAGGGAAAGGGAGGAAGGATTTCCAACCGTCTAATAAATAATGCTGTATAACGTCCCTCGGCCTCCCATGGCCATGCCTTGACTGACATTAAAGCGAAATTGCTTTGTGCTCCCTTCATTCACAAGAATCCTCCCCCACAATCCAGATGAAGGAAGGGCCCAATACGACTCTTAAGACTCTGCAGTCTTTTGATCCGTTGTACAATTGGTTGTTTTGACAAAACATTGTAAACAGCCTATACCTAGAAGAGATATGATCATATGAAGATAGATATTGTGTTGCCACTGTGTCAGAGTCTCCATTAGTGTAATGTTAAACTTATGGAGATTTTGAAATGTATAATACTCAATTATGCTTGTATTGTGTGTTCTTTTATCAATGGTGATCTTGAAGATATTCCACTGCTCTTACCAACAAAATACCTCTCGATCTGGGACTCTTTTGAATTGGAGAACATTAGAATTTTATTTTATTTAAATGTCAAATGCAGATATTGTAACCAGTTTTAATGCAGCCTAATTGCGGGGCCTATCTGCATGAAATTAAAACTGGCTTGTTGTGTTCTCTATTACTGAATTATAGAGAAATCATTTTCTCACAATAATATAAAGTAAAACAACTTTATTCAATCATAGAGACACAATTATTGTCTAACGGACTTAAATCTACAAGATAAATATGTCTAGTTTGTGGACCCAATTTCTACAGAATTTAAAAGGTTTCAATATATGACTTTTCAGTGACTCGCCCTCCATCTTAAGTCATTAATGAACTCACAGGATGCTGTGAATGCAACCTATGAAAGCTGCTAGCTAAAAGCAGCCACCTTTAACTTTGTGAGACTCCATATTCCCCACGCACTGACTTTAAACCTTTGTGAAGCCGACAGTGATGGATTAGGGGCCCCAGTCACATGTTCAAACAGATGAACAAGCTGCTTACTGACCCAGCATGCATCGCTGGTCCCAGCTCTGCTTCCATCACCAACTTGCTCTTGATTTTTATGACTTTGCCTTTTTGGATTTCTATACCGTGCACTGTCCGGCCCCTTCGGCCCATTTGAGTGCACTTCAGCAGCAGATTTGTCAGATTTTCACAGTCAGCTCTGATCCCCGAAGTCTTAAGCTAGCATCAATATCAGCAGAAAGTGGTCATGTGGAGGGAGTGAGGATCCGTGACCCCACGCACAAAGTTGTACGTCATACGGAGTGGGCAAATAGGAATCCCACAGGAAACACCTCAGTAATAAAAAGTGCTGTGTGTAACATTGGGGCACTATATCTCCTTCAGAACTATTAGACATTCTGTGCAATATTCATCCATGGTAAGCACTTTCAGGGGCGCCTGCAACTGAATGGCTATAGCAAGCATTAGATCCAGTATTACATCACAGCTCGATGGTCCAAGGTTCGAACCCCGTGTCTGCGTAGGTTTCCCCCGGGTACTCTGGTTTCCCCCACCACTAAAAATCCTTGCATTATGGTGTATACGTATGTGAGAGTGAGTTGCTGGTAGTGGTCAGAGGGACCGATGGCCCAAATGGGCAGCCTTGCTTACGTCAGTCTACCCCAGTGGCTACAAAGTTAGATTACTACATGCATGTAAAAATGTCCCATGTAAAGCACTATGTGACCATGTCTGTGAGAGGTGCTATACAAATAAAGTCCTTTCCTTTCCTTCCTTCCTAATCTTAAGTTTTAGATCAATGACATTTATCCCTAACTTGCAACATTTGGGCCAGAGTCAGATGATCAAACAGGCGTTTTCAGACATCTTTGTAGGCACCTTTGGTAACAGAGTTTAATAAATTGAGAGAGCTGGATACATTTTGATACACTGTTCCTCCTAAAACTACATTTGAGATTTTTAACAACTCTGTAGTGAATAACACCTATTTGTTAAGGTGGCAACAGACTGTGCTTATGTCTCACCTTCATATTCATCATTTTCTTTGATTAAAAAAATCACTTTCTAGTCTTCATAATTAAGTCCAATGACTTGTAGCCTTGCAAGAAGGTTGAAAAGACAGACCATAGTTGCTCACTTTTTTCCAAACCACTCAACCAGACAAAAGTCATGTCTCCATTGTTATTCCATATATTATTAATGCAGACAGCGTGTTCTTTCACACTTTCGTTGACTGCCGAACCATAGCGATGTCTCAAACTGCCACTGAGGAACAACTAAAAATAGAGAATCCCCTCCACTCTCTTTTTCTAAATATTTGATTTAGGGAAGTGAGCTCAGGGAACCCCTGCTTAGAAAGTAAAGCAGCGTGCATGAAAAATTGATCAGTGTTCTGCTGTTTGGGGCCTTTCTGTTGCGACAAAGAGTTTGGATTATTGCACTGCAGTGAATTGGCTTCTAAGACTTTCACAGATGACAAGAAATGAAACCCTCTCTACTCAAGTAATGTATGCTATTAAGCCAATGTCATATTTACCTGCTGAATTGACCAGTTAATCTTGCCTCAACAATAAAAAGAAAGAAAACATGTTGGTTTCTGAAGTAAACACTAACACACAAGTGCAGTCATTTGCATATTGATGATGGAAAACATATAAGTTGCTTTATTCTCCCTTGGGACTTGTTGCTTGTCAATACAGTGACAAGTCCATCATTGGCTCTTGACCTGTAGTCAGAAGTGAATGAATAACTTTACCTCTCCTGTCAGTTGTCTCTGTGAATGCTTAGCTTATCTCATAGATTTATGGACTCCGTCTTCACCTGCCATTGGTGCGTGCGTCTCCTATTCTAGACTCATCACTCATGCACTTCCTGACCTGAATATGGATGAGGCTGGTTCACAGGGTCACACTCTGGCATATGGAGCAGAAGGCTAAACAAGGAGGAGACAACCGTAGCAAAGGCCTCTGGCTATGCCCTTGTGACGAGGATGTTTTCAGGGTTTATCGGCGGAGGTGAGTTCTTACACAAGGGTGCTGCTGATGGGTGGCCCGCGCTGTGATTTTACTTTGATGCTGCTGTGTGTTGCGTTAATGGAGTCACGTCTTCCTTATGAAGTCTGAGCTGTACCACTGTGTGCTGACTTGGCGGCAGGATCAAGGTACTTAACTGTACTTTATCCATTAACATATCCCACACATATTCTGTATTTGAGCTCATGTTAAAAGGCAGGATCTGTATTACACTAATCTTAAGCTGTGGCCACACACTTTTATCCTGCTTTCATCTTATCTTAGCTATTACACAACCTTTAAGTTCATTTGGTCTGGATTCTGGAAATACACAGGTTTCAGAAAGTCAGGGCAGGTCTCATTTAATTATTTGATTCATCATTTAATGTCATGTCCATTGGCCATGTCCATCTTCCCCCATTCTGTTGCTCTCAATCACAGTTGCACTGTTTTTTTAACCCTGGTGAAACTCTAGGTTTGTGGTAAATTCCATTTATTGTACATTTCAAATAAAAGTAACTCTATGTGTTGGTTTATTCAAGGACTTCAACATAACATTGGATTAGATTGGTGAACTTGCTATACATAGTGTGTGAAAACCAGAAACAAAGTGTGTTTTGTGTACAGTAGTGGGTCTCGGTGGATATGACATTCCTCCACACAGTGATCATCCAGGGTTGATTTAACACATGGAAGAAAGTGACCCAGTTGTACAGCTGCCTGCTCCAGATAGTTGGTAGTGAGAGCTGAATGAGTTTCCTGGTGTTGTCACGCTTAGTGCAATGGGTTTGTGTGTGCTGACTGAGTGAGGACCGCAGGGGAATATGGTTCACCGTACCACAAGTGTCTGCACAAGCTCGCATAGCTTTTCTTTGTTTTATGTGCAGCCTGTAATCACAGAGTTCATCTCCTGCACCTGACAAAAATGTTGTGAACCGTAAAATAGCAGCTCATAGTTCCCTGATGTGTCTTTACCAGTGACCACTTCTGAGAGAATGTTAGTTCCATCTTTCCTGACATATTCTCTGTACAGACACATTGCCCCCTTTCACCTTATGTTTAATGCAGCGCCTGCCCAGTCATGCAGTACAGCTCCCTGTCTTTGTGTGTTGTGTGTGGTTGGATGTATCCAAACAACTGGTGCATATTAATCCATTTGTCCCACTGCCCTCTCTCTGCCTCGGAGAGGGGCCATGGTTCCTGTATGCCCTATAGCTAAAACTGTAAGGTAAGAGCTTGTAAGAAGACACTGCTTCGTCAGCAAGTTGCCATGACAATGCCGTCGATCCCAGTTTCATTGTCTTTCTGAGTGGGGAGGGTCATGGGACTGATCCTATACACAGGGATATATGGAGCCCTGTGTTCGTGAGCCACTCATCCTCTGTCTTCAGCTGTGGCCCCAGTCATTGTGCACACTTCACTTATTTAAGTTTTTCATATCTGAGGTGTCATTTATGAAAACTGACTCTGATTATGTAAGAAGAATATAAATCTGCCTGGACGCTAACAAAATGACAATAAGCTTTAGAGGTTACAATGTCTCTGAGAAAAACACACAAGGTTGCTGCGTGCTGCCAGCCATCATTCCCAGACTTGTTTGGAGGCTGACTGAGCTACGTAAGCTAATAGCCAGAAGGAACGCTACATAATTCATTGAAACTAAGTTTGAAGTCAGAGAGCACAGAGGAATTACAGATTACACATACCTCTGCACTTTATAACAAACATCCGTACAAGAGATGCAAAAACTACTTCACTGTATATGGGCGTAAACAAGTCAGTACTCGCCTCTGTTTTCAAGCGTGATAAAAGTGCTACTTGCGCCTCAGTCTGCCCTTGACCTGGCTGTGCCGGTCTTTCATTTGGTTTGTTCCTAAACTGTAATGCATTTCAGTCAGAATTACTATTAGCAGAGATTGATTTGGCCGTTGCTGGCGTTGATTGGTTTGAGCGGCTGCTCTGCATTCCCCTTCAGCCTGGAGCCTGTGACTGCAGGAGTCTCAGGGGTGTGAGCTGAGGAGAACAGAAGGTCAGTGGAGATGATGGTGGGGGTGGGCTGCTCCGCCATTTTATTGTTATGGCTGAAACTCCATCACAGCCAAAGCAGCTTGACTGGTGTCTGAGGTACAGATTTTTGATAGAACTGCAATCAATATGATCTGATTAGTTTAAGGTGGTATTGTATAAATGAAAAGATAGCTAAACTTTAATGTTCAGTCCACCATTGATATTTCCCTGTAGCCACCTCAGCATTGACACATGTCGCCATGCTGCTGCTGTTTGTTGTATAGGTCTCACTCATCCCTTGGAGCTGAATGAGTCAGAGTGAGGCAGAGGAGGAGGCAGAGCCGCTCTCTGAAGGTTACATTCTGTAAAGGCACAGTGCTGAGCCAGCTTCGTCACTCAGTTACACAGGAGGATCAGTCGTTTCTCTGCTCCCTCTCTTCCCCAAACTCCTCAGCGGCTTTTATTCCCCCGTATGTCTGCCGCTCGCCACGCCTGATCACTTTTATTTCTTGTTATTGAGCCATCCCCCTTTCCTGGGCCATCGATCACACACCACGCCTAAAAGACTAAATTGGGGTCAATGATGGTCCATAAAAGCCTTTCACCTTTTTCTCCTTTACTTCTCTCCTTGATACAGTCGCACCTCTTGGTCACGTGTGGCGTGATGTGCTTCATGTGTGCTGCAGAGGCAAGAGGCTGACCTTGGGTGACTTTAAAGCCACCAGGTTGGAATGACGACAGGCAGTGGAGGGGCAGTAAATGGCTTGCCATGGGTTTTAAACAGCATTTAAAAACTATTCATGACACTTCAGAAAAGCTCAATTGACCTTGATCTTTAATGGAATCCTTGGTAAATGCACCATGGACCAAGGTGTCCATGGTTTAATTTACTTTACAAATAGTATTAGTTTTTATTTGGAAGCATTTAAAACAAGAACAACATTAATAATTATGGTACATTTGAGGAATAAAGTCTATAAAACCTTTAGCTTTTATTTGTTTTGTACAGATAGTGTATTGTGGACAATGCTGATGTTTAGACTGTTGACTTTGTTTGCAATAAAGAGATGTGGGAAGGTTTTTCGTTCCTTTGGTTAATAGTTTTGTTTTGTTTCATTTTATTTTATGAAACAATAAATAAATGTAATGGAAAACTCCCAATCGATTACCTGTGGTGTGAGGGGAGGTAAATGAAGCCTATAACTGTGTCCTTCACGTCCGGACACTGAAGGTTTATTGCTCAATAGTGAAAGTAAGCGAGTGGCTTCATACGTTCCTCATTGGCATGCACCCCTCGCTCCACAGCAGCCCGCCTCCACTGTGTGAGTGTTTGCGGGTGATGGAGCGCCACTGCTGTGCCAGCATATTCCTCAGCCTGATGCTGTGCCCTTCAGCCCGAGCTGCACCTCTGCATGCCTTTATCCCAAACTCAGTGATCCCTCCCGACCAGTGTGGAGCGGGCACACAGTCAGGTTTATGACCCACTGTCCTCCAGCAGACCAATGCTGTTAATGTGATGGATGGAGAGGCGCGGCGACGCTTACACAATCACACCAGAGAGGCCAGAAATATGGGCTGCCTCTCAGGGGCCTGGGAAAGGGGAGAACGTGGGCTAACCAGGAGAGCAGAGGGTGCACTGCAGACTAGCCCTGTGCGTTGTCCGGTATAAATGACTGTAGTGTGGTGCAAGGTGTTATGCTTGGAGCGCCAGGGGGTCAGCCGCCTGAAAGGTGAGGAGGTGGGAATAACGTTCACACAGCGGTTCCTTTGTGTGGAAATCTATGTGCAGTTTTATCTGTCTTCTTTACGCCTCTCAGTTTTCTTTACCTATGAAATTCAACATTTTTGCTCTTTGTACATAATTATCATCTTACCGCTAAAGGCTTTTCCAGGATAAAACAATTTTCCCGTGCCTTGCGCTTGCACTAATACTCAAGATTTAAACCTCTTTGCCCTGACCCTTCCTCCTGCATCTCAGGTCGCCCTTATCACGGCCCCAGTCCTGTGCTTTACGATTGTTCATAATTCTGCTGCTTCACCGTGTAAAACGCAGGTTATGTGAGGTGTTTTTGATTACAAGATGGAAATAGTGAGATAAACCGTCCCGCCATCTTTGCCCATTTTAATGAATTGTTTATGGAGCGCGCAGTAATATCCTGTTACTCTGCAGGATATGAGGCGGAGCTGTGTGAAAGATGAATTACAAACACAGAGCACAGAGAAAATGAGAGATGCAGTGAAAAGGGAAGGACACCTGCTTTAGGTACGTACTTTAAGAGATTAATTTCTCAACAGGAGATTTGTTGGAGATGGCACGTTCGCTCAAAGTCTGTACAGGCCTAGACTTGTCTGCGACTCAGTTAATGTACATGGCACAATATAGAGACCAAAGCTTCAGGAAATTGTAAGACAGGACGATTACAATCACACTGGGTCAGCAAAGAGAATAATTACGCATTTCTTTATTTCAAATCATGTTTTAAGAAGAAATCTTAGTCTTCCTGACACTCTTTATAAAATTGTATGGACTAGTTGACTAGTGGATTAGTAAAAAACAATAGGATGCTGTGAAATCAATGTTACATTTTCATTTTGGAGGACATAACTCAAACATTAGATTCCCCACCACAATATTAAATGGCTCCATAGAAAGTTGTGATGTTGCAATGCCACGTGAATCTATTTAGAATTTGATGTTAGAGAAACACGTGGCAATGTTCGAAGACTTTGAGTGACAGGTACGGTGCTTTTTTAGTTTGTGTTCTGCCTAAAAGCATGCAGTAGATGTAGATTTATGTGTTCCCGGGAGTGTTATGTAAGCAGACAGGAGGTGTTGGCTGCGGATGGCGCTGAGATGAGACACTTGGATGTTGATGTGGACACGCACACCTGCTGCCTCTGCACTCAAACGAGTGCGAGTGAACAGACCGCCACGGGCTCCGATGCCAGCGTGAATCCAGCAATGTGACATTTGAGAGACACAAATAGAGAAAGTAGATAACTGCTCGAGAAAGGGGCATCATATGTTTTGTTTATGGTCCGATGTGAGCCTTCGAATTTCACATTGTCTTAACTTACTGTATGGAAAATGAACAAATAAAAGTCACTTCTTCTTTGATTCACGGCCTTATGACATCATCAGGTGGGAGATGAGTTTTTTGAGCTCTTGAGAAACGACAACATGGTAAAAAAAAAAAAGTTCAGAATATTATAGTTCCTTTTAGTTCCTGTGAAAATGAGAGAGAATCTGCTGTGCGTGAGAGAAATTAATTTAGTGAAACATGTTATGAGATTTCCACGCAGGCCGCCTTCATTAAAAGATTATCCCGGCCGTATACGCAGAGACACTCTAACGCCTTGGCGCCCGCAGCTCTGTTCCAGGTGTAATTATAGAAAGTTTGCCCTCTGATCACTGCTGCTAAATGGCTTTGACTCACGCCTGGGCTCCGTGTCCGCGGGAGCTTTTTCCACTTGTCCAACTGGGGTTATCTAACTTTAATGAGTTTTTCCCTTCCTGTGGCAGTGTGTGACGGGCTATGATTGGCTCACCTCAGTGGCAGCCTCCTGGAGTTTGGTGGAACAGGAAAGCAAAAGACCACTTTTTCCAATTCTCTGTGTGACCTCTGCGGCTTCATGGGCCGCTGTTCAGGGGTCTTGGGAGTGCGAGCGCTGACCCGAGGCAGCGCCGGGGCAGGTTGACCGTCCGGACAGCGCACCGGGGGGAACCAGCAGATGTGATTTAAACATTCAGACAGAACTGTGTCATCCGCAGAATTAATGAGGAGGAGGAGGTGATGGAGGTCCTCTTCTCGCTGTTTAAATGAGACCGAAAGTTTTCAAAGAAGGTCTTGGATTGGTCTTGAGAAAATACTCTTCAGAAGTGGGGCAAGTAGGACACAGTACATTCCAGTGAAAGCTTGAATACACGTTGCGAAAGATAGGAAAAACAAGAAGAATTCAGGGAGTGCTGACCTCAGCCAAGGCAATGAATGGAGCTTATTTATGTTTAAGTAAATCTTGTTTTCCCCCACAAAACATCTTATTACTGGTTTTATGTGATTTTTTTCTTCTTCTCTTGCAGCTATCATGTATGTGATGGGTGCCCTGGGACCTGCAGCAGGCTATCTGCTCGGAGGCGTCCTCATCGGCTTCTACGTCGACCCCAAAACCGTAGTCAATATCGACCAGAGCGACCCGCGCTTCGTTGGCAACTGGTAACTTCTTCGAGCACCTGCATTAAACCGAGTGTGCCAACCCTGCCTCCCCTTTAGCAACGCTGTCTCCTCTCCCTCAGGTGGAGCGGGTTCCTTCTGTGCGCCGTCGCCATGCTCCTGGTCATATTCCCCATGTTTGCCTTTCCCAAGAAGCTGCCTCCACGCCACAAGAAGAGGAAGAAGAAAAAGATGAGCTCGTCCGGAGACGTGTCGAGCGACGACGAAGTCATGAAGGAGAAGTCCAGCACAAAGAGCCAGAATGTGACCTCCTCCATGGGCTTCGGCAAGGACATCAAAGGTCAGAGGGAGGTTTTATCTCTTCCTAGGAGGTTCCTTCCCTGCTTTAGTCCTGAGGCGAAGCGCAAACAACGCTATTGGTGAACAAACGGCCTACACTTTAATCAATTGCAGGATTTGTCATCTTGTGTGAGGTCCAGCACTGATAGTATTGATTCTGGATGGGTCGTCCATACTGCTGTCTAATGAAGCAGCTAATTCACAGCCAACATTGCTGTGTTTGCTTTGAGAAGTTAGCAGTAAAAAGGGGCAAGGTTAAACACTCATTTTAAATTCAATCTTCAGAAATAAGGGCTCTTGTGGAATGCACCCTATTCCAGAAAACGCGCAGGTATGAACATGTACTGTTATTAGGCTGTTAAAAGCAAGGTCTTACAAATGTCAAGTCTTAAATCTCAGGTTCTGTCAGTCAGTGGTTCTTAAAGGCACACTGTGTAGCATTTTAGAAATCATGCACCTAATGACCAGAAAATGCTATTATTAAAGTGGGTAATTAAAGACTGGATTTGGGTGAAAACCTAACCCAAATCTCACATTTGGCTGCCTATTTCAACATCTCCATGGAAACGAGCTGGAGTCGTCCCTGCTCCCAGTAAAGGGTTAGGTTTAGTCAGGTTTTAGGAGAGGTGAGACACACAAGACACATAATTGTTTGCTCATTTTTTAAATCACTTTTATCTACATTTAGACAACAATACTGTACAGTACGTTAACCATGTACGCAAATATGCAACCAAATCTGTAAAGCTATTCTAGTCCAAACTCAAAATGATCAGTAAACATGAGACTACTCCTTTTCTTATCTGCCGTAGCTAACTGTGGAATAGCATGCCTGTTCCTTCAGTCTAAGCGTCAGGGATGTTTTTCTTCTTTTCCTTCTGCGGCGGACTCTCCAGGTCTATCCCGGTCTTCCCTGGGAGATCCCCGCTCTAGTTATGTTCAATTGTGCTCCAGTGTTTCCCAGTCCTCTCTCTGGTCTCTCTCTGCCTCCACAGTCAGACAGCTCCTCTCCGTCTCTCTCTCTCGCTCTCTCTCTCCCCGCTAAATGAGCTCTCGGGGGAACTCAGTCACGTTTCCACACACAGGCGGAGAAGACAGACTGCAGCCGAGCTAAATGCCGAAGCTTTATCATACGCAGATAACCGCAGTGAATCCAAGTCCGTGTTTAGCGTAAGCGCCGGGCTAATTATCTCGCGCGAACAGACAGTAAAGTATATTGGGTGTCCGCTCCTGTCTAGCTCGCCAACCCTTCCCCTCGTCCCAGCAGGTCGTATTGTGCGCGCCGTGGCCATTTCTGCCAACGAAAGCACTCCCCTATTTCAGATCCGTAATGTATTTTCACTCCCCGCTTGTCCCTCTCTGTGTGTGTGTGTTTTTCTTTTTTGTCCATCGCACCAATTCAGCATTTTCTGTGAAGGATCTGCTGTATTCAAGTGATGCTTTCTGCCCTTTAGATCGTAAACGAGCGGCGAAAAATGCAAACGCCTTACATTTTTAATAATGCACGTCTAAGGGACAGGGTTTTTGATTATGGCATTTTCCAAACTGTGGTCCACTGAAAACAATTATCAGCGTTCTGTGGCCCCATGGGAACGGGAGAATAATGGAGTGCCGCCTCGTGTCGTACAGTGAAGTGGCAAACAATTGATTAATTGATGAGATCGTAGGCAAGATAGTGTTATAAACTACTGTGTTGTCCCTGCACACATTTTACTCATGGTTTTTGAGTCGTGGCTTGTACAAAGAAAGCGTATTTTCACACTCTCCAAAGGGTTTGTCGGTAAGTCATCGGTTTCTTACTCCAGCCATGAATGCCTTTTCTTAAATAAAAATACTAAAGGTTTGATAGATGATGGATTTCAGACAGTTAAGTTTGGTTCCAGATAGTGCAGCTTGTTGACTAATTCAGAGTGCAGCTGCCAAAGACGTGGATATGTACCCCCACCATCTGTGCCCTTCCAGACCGAGATTAGCCCCAACTCCCCAGGAATGAAATAATTAGTGTGGCCGTTTAGTTGGTACTTTTGATCCGCCGTATCTCCAGCAGATGCCACAATTCCCCGTCCCCTGACGAAATTAGCCAAATTAGTGCCAAGATAGTGACGGCTGACTTGAAACGCGCAGTAATAGGACAGTTAGCTTCCTAAACCTCCCTCGCAGGAGATTAAAATTCACTTTGTCCTCACTCGGCTCGGTGACATGTGTGGGAACTGTCTGAAAATGCATGAAAAACTGGCCTCGAAAGGGAGATTTTCACAGAGAGGTGGGGAAGCTGCCACTTAGACAAGTCCCCAGACAAATATTTTAAGACTTAAAGCAGAAATACTCATGGCAGACCACACACACACACACGCTCACAGACAGAGCACACTGCAGCTTTGTTTGGGAGCTGAAGTTTTCAAGATAAAATACAAAAAGCTGATTAGAAAGTTTGAGTCTGGAGGGTGCAGATAAACTCCTCCTTTTGGCTGCTGTCCATTTTGTCAGTCCTCAGATAGTTCAGTCAAGGAGAGATTGGGTTGGAACTTATGATAAAGCAGCCTTTCTTTTCTAATTTGCAGCGATTCCTTGTGAAATATGTTACGGCCGGGATATGCAGAATTATACAACACAACAGCTTGATAAACAAATGGAGATCAAAAACAGGGCTCACAGTCTTGCGCAAACTATACAAATTAAAGTCATAGAGTGCTGAATGTACAAACGCAATTATCTTTTTTTACATTGTCGGTTGGACTTGACTAATTTCTTCTGATTGGGTTAATGTACGGGCGTGATATAACATTGAGCTCACCACCTTTTGCCATAGAGCCAGTTGTACTTCTACTACTTCTACTACTGCTTCTATTTAACATTTGCAAAGTGCGGCGTGAATGGAGGCTCCCACAGGAACGCACAGATCCCATTCTGTCACACAGTGCTCGGAGCCTCTTACTCTCAGCCTTGTGTGAGAAAATGACCTTGGGAAGAGAAATCTGCAAGCGACTGTTCAGGAAAGTTATAGGAGAAAACTGTATGCCACGGGTCAAATACGTAGCCTGCAGTGATCCCTCTTTCCTAATTGGTGGTTGCTGCAAAAGTTTCTTTGTTGGCCACTAACAAGGGAAACTATAGCAATAATAATTGCGCTCTATTTACAAATAAAAACCTTTGCAGAGCTTTAGTAATTGTTTGTGCTTATAAATGACTAACAATGGATGAGGAATGACTTTTAAACTTAATGCAAATTATACATTCTGTGAAAATCATCAAATAGACAGACATAGACATGGTCAGGCAGTGTAGAACAAACTTGCTGCAATACTTTCCCCGTTGGTCAATACTACACACTGTTTATCGCGCACAAATCTCAAAGCTTTCCTGTGGCCTTTATTTTTTATTGGGAAGTGCCCCAGAGATCCTGATCAATAAAATAAAATGATTTTCGACATAATCATAAATACTAAGCATTTCGCCCAGGCCACTCTCCACTGTGAGAGCTGTAGGGACCTTCCTCTATACAGTCCGTAGATGCTCCTTTAACAACATTGTGGAGAGTGACTAATCTAATCTTTAGGTCGAGCAAAGATAAATTGCTTCTCCATTTAGCCCCCCAGAAGTAGCGGTGAAGAGCAGCAGGCATTCCTCCCCGCCTGGTAACGCTAATGCAGCCGCAGCAGCACATGACCACAGTGTGATCATATAGACAGTGTCCTTAAGCCTGCCCTTGATAACTGTACCAGGACCACTGCTGTAGATTGGATTTGCAGAGCAGAGCTGTTTCATGCACATCCGCGTGATGGAGATGCCTAAGCCTCTATCTGGGATCCTCCAAAGACTCGGCACAAAATGAAAATGCATCCGTTTATTTCATTAATAAAGCCTAATGGGAGGGAGATTCATAATGACAGGATTTATGTTTGTTGTTTGCTCGAAGCCATGCGTGAAACAAGGACAGTTAGCCCGGTGTAATGGGGCACGCTCCACTGTTCAGATGTGTGTGTCTGAGACAGAGGCACTTAGAAAACCCCGTTAACTTTATTACGGAGATACAATTGTGCTCAATCTTAATGCAAGATTAATGAGATATTGTAAAGCATTCCTAATTAAAGCTTTCAGTGATGCCATATTGACTCTTTTGAAAGGACGTGTTAACAGGAACAGTGCAATGAATAGTTTACTTTACACACTTCTGGATTTAGTTTGATGACATTTTGCGGGGTTCGTTTTGTCTTTGTGCGCAGACCTCCCGAAAGCCGCACTGAAGATCCTGGGCAACATGACGTTCCTCTTCGTCAGCCTGTCCTACACAGCGGAGTGCGCCATCGTCACCGCCTTCATCACCTTCATCCCAAAGTTCATTGAGTCGCAGTTCGGGATCCCGGCCTCGAATGCCAGCATCTACACAGGTAAACCACACATGCACATGCACAAGACAGAAATATGAAACAAACAATCCACAATCCTGCAACCCTGACACTGAAAGCATTTTCCCTGTGCGTCTATTCTTTTCACATGTGTTATTCCTGTAATTACCATTCAATTTGTGCTCATCCGTGCTTTCACCTCGTTCTCTCACCTCTCCATGTGAATGAGATGTTCCCAGTCTTGTTGCTATGAGTCACAGAGTCGTGCTGCCTTTCATTCAGTAATAAGCGACAATAACACCTGCCTGCTGTAACATGCTGGTCTCTTTTGACAGCAGGGCGCTACAATGTTCATCAGCAGCAATTGTACAGCATATAGAGGAAACATGAAGCCCGTAATCCCACCGTCTGAGCCACTGGTCCTAGGCCTAATCTGCCATTAGGATTAATGCAGCAAGGGGTGATTGAAAACTCAATTACAGCCCTGGAAGGGGAAAGGCGTGCATCTCTTTCTGTGTGTGTGTCCAAGTATTCCACTGGCTAGCATATGGTGATTTTCCCACATAAACACCGGCACAAAGGCATTGCCTCATCTTAGCTGCTGTTGCCAGGATACAGGGGTAAGGGCAAACGGGTGGTGCAGTTACCATGGCGACCCGGAGGATGCCAAGCTGTTGGGATGCGGTGATGGAGGAAGAGGAGGACGAAGGGGACGGGGTTCTGTTGTTGTCGCTGGGTGCACGGTGGCTCACTTAGGAAAGACAGATGGACCCCGTCCCACTGTGGCGTTCCCATGATGAAACTGGACACCAGATCACACATGCATTCAGTGTGGCATGCAATTATTCAGGGGGGTTATTGTATAGAGAGTGTCCAGTGATAATTTGTTTAGGTAATATATGTAACTCCCGTAAATGCTGTGGCTTAATAGTTTTTTGAACATACCACTTACAATTATTATTTTTTACCCCCTTTTCTGTTTCAAAGGGACCTTTTTTGTCTACTCTCCTGCAGTGTCCCTCCCGCCTTTATTCCAGAAAAGTGTCCCTCAGCTAGACAGATAAAAACTCAATTGTGTTCACTTGCTGTAGACTCTGGTGGGAACACTGCACACTTTTATCCTCAGCCACTCATGGCCACACACATGTCAGGGTAAAATAAATAGTCATTTCTGTTACTGCTGCATCTGATGGGACTTTCTGTGCTACATACTCATTATCCATGGCAACAGAAATAGCTGTTACATCTCTCTCTCTCTCCAGCTCCCCATGACTGTGTGCGCCACTGCAGTCCCCAGGCCGCGCACATCAGGCCGGCCCTGTGTTCCTCAGTGTGGTGCCTCACGCTTCTTATCTGAGCAATGCCCACTTCCCATCATTATTTTTATACTTCCTCGGTGTGGCCGCAGCGTCTGTACTGTAAAGCGCTGTAGCTGGTCGCTGCAATCTTTCTATACTGCCCCTTTCAAAACACCGTGCAATCTTCGAAGACTGAATAGAGATTAAGTTCTATATGGATCGCAGCTGTTACATTATATCATAAAACACGTGAATTGTATCAAATTGCAACCCATTAGAAAAACCTTTGGCATAGTGTGGCTTATGTCGCTATGGTCTGATGTTGCTTGTGCGTGGACATGTAATCCCTGAGAGCGCAGAGGTTTAGTAGATACTGTGGGGAGAATCACTCCACGGCTGTTGGTTGTGAGACAAAGGTGACTGGTTTCAACACTTGTTTTAGATAAAGTTTCAAGACACTACTGAGACACGCTCCCCTACAGAACTGAAGAAGGAAAAAAAAACAGGGCTCTCCCATCTCTGTACAAAGGCTTGTACTGAGCTACGATGACACTTAGCGGCCGCACCATCCTGCCAACAGCCGGTGGACATTAAGCCTGCCGGACACGGGGCACGTGACTGGTCATGGCACAGACTCAAATGACTCACTGCTCCGAGCCCACAGCGCTTGCCCGACCACATCGACAATCAAGTATTTCTGTTTGTGTTAGAATTCACTTTATTTCACCCAGCTTGGCATGCAATCACGAGACAACTTGTGACCCGTGAGACTGCGCTACTTTTTACAGCCGCAGATAAATTCATTCAGTGTTGACATCTTTTCACGGCTTGAAGCGCCATTTTCTGCTGTCCAAGCTCGGAAAACAGACCTGGAGTTGTGCTTTGGTTCACTCATGCATATTTGTTTTGATCCTGTATATTCAGTGTCATACTGATGCACAAATTTGAGTTTTTCTCTACTTTACTTTACGTGTTTACTTATCTGTTTATGTGCAATGGTTGTGAATAAATATGGGGCTTTTGTCTTCACATTACAGGCCTCATCATTGTGCCCAGTGCCGGGGTGGGCATCGTTCTCGGGGGATACATCATTAAGAAGCTAAAGCTGGGAGCCCGAGAGTCGGCGAAGTTAGCCATGATCTGCAGCGGAGTGTCCCTGCTCTGCTTCTCCACGCTCTTCATCGTAGGCTGTGAAAGCATCAACCTTGGTGGCATCAACATCCCCTACACCACTGGGTGAGCACAACTGGGGTCAATCAGGCGGGGATGATTTCATGAGCAACTTTCAGGAATAAGAAAAGTGACCTGGTAATGTTCACAAACCCCTCTCAGTTAAGAGTATACATACAGGAAGCTCGAGGTGATGTGTTTTAAAGAAATGAATCATGCTTTCACACATCCATGGAGACGTTTTTATCCACTTGTGAGTGTGAAGTCGTACTGCCACAGGGGTGTGTGTGTGTGTGTGTACGCCCGGGCTGGTGGCACCTGTCTCCCTCATGTGTTGTGGCATTGTGATGGAGTGTGAGTGATTAATTATCAGCGCTCGCATCTGCTCATGGCTCCGCTGAATCGCTATGCCACCTCTATTTCTGAAGCGGAGCTCGACACCGCTGCAGCAGCCAGCAGTTAACAGCCTCACATACACAAACACGCCGTGCACGTCTGGCATCCTCCGCACGTGCTCGCAACAACACCTATAGGCATTAGACGCAGTGCTATGCGTGCCACGACCTTGGGATCTTACAACATGTGCCTGGTATGCTCATTGTTTAGTAGTTCTACGTGCCATTCCGTTACCAGTACAGCTGCCCAATAAAAGAAGCATTGAATATTTAATAACTGTCTTGCAATATTTTACTACTCTCAACCATTAAATTAGGTCACACTCTTGTTCCGGCAGTAAATTTCCCATTAATTTTTCCTGTCGTTTTTTCATAAAAAGAAATTGATGGTAAGGCGGCTGCACATGGTCTCAGCATTGTGGGTTCGAGCTCTGTGACCATCATGACCAAAAACTAGACTATTTCATTTCGCATATTTATCTCAAACTTTATCAATTGGAAAGCATTTTGTCGCATTTTCAAGTACCGTATTTTCCGGACTATAAGTCGCTCTGGAGTATAAGTCGAAACCAGCCAAAAAATGCATTATGAAGAAGGAAAAAAACATATATAAGTCGCTCCGGAGTATAAGTCGCACCAGCCATGGCAACTGCCTGGCCCTGGAGGCGTAACTGAACCTTTGACGAGCCTCCCCTGGCAGCACGTTTTTCAAGCAAATACGGTACTCTTTTCCAGGAGTCCACACTCGAATTCTTGTCAGGCAGAGTCAGTGTTAACACTAACAACTTATTGATGGTACATTTAGTATGAAGATACAGTCGAGTTCTAAGAGAAGGGTAAATCTATTCTTTAAATATTTTATTATTCTTTGTTATAGACTCTGGGTACCGTATTACTCACTTCATACAACATTACTTTAAGTTCAGTCTTTTCTGTACTGTTAAGCACTGACTTTTCTCCTAGTTAACCGGTGTGATTATATCCCACATATTTGCCGCAGCCTTTGGGGCCTGTAGTGACCCATTAATAAGTGTGGCCTTTGTTGGGGCCAGTTTTTCTAACGGGGTCAGCAGGATTGTGTGAGCCAGCAGGTCCACTCATTATGAGGAGTCCCGCTCTGTTAGCGCTGTTAGCACCCACATGAGGAATGCTAGGCCCAGCCCGGTCACTCCAGCAGTCTGCAGCTTAGAGCCACAAACCAAAATCCCACGGCTTTTGATATTTTCCCCGTGAACAGGGCATGTCCAGTTATGTAACTGGACTGCAGTAGCGTTGCAGGCTTTGGAATTGGGCAGAGAGTCAAATAGCTGCTTCAGTCTGAACCTAGATTACCAACAGACCTTTCTCTACATGTGCAATATTGATGGGAGAATTATTGCCCTGTGTTTGGATCCAGTTATAGTAAATCAGATTAGGCAGAGTGTCCTTTGAGCTGTGTTGGGGCTTTTTAAGCAGCGCCGCCGCATGCTCGCTAACATCTGGAGGGTTCAGCACAGGCCGCGGTACATCCAAGTAAGAGGATGTGTCTAATCAGTGCAGTGAGGCAGCAACTCCCAACAAGACAGGTGCCTTTTTCAACATGCACCTACAAAGTGCACTCACACAAAGTCTATCCTGGGGCAGGCCATATTCAACTAACTATCCAAGTGTGGATAGATTTCTGTCTTTGCGTGTATCTATTGCCCCCTTAACCATCCAATTTTGTTCAGTGCTTTTGCTGAAGTAATGATTTAGACGTATTTCTTAAACTTGTGCTGTGCGCTGTGATTTTTGGATGTCGCGGTCCTTTCCGCAGAGCTCAGAGCAGAGATTTCTAGAGAAAACCCCGGCCTCGCCTCAGTGCTCCCGCTTTAGTCCAGGCAAAAGTCCTGTTTGACTTAGGACTGCTGGTTCCCATGAGAGATGCCACCGCCTCACTCACGCCATCTCGGCCCAGATTACAGCTTCATTAGCGGGATTATGTTCCAGAGATCATTATGACAGCCATGTAAGGGATGTTCTGCTAGAAGAACAAGAAATATGAATTACTGAATTACCATTTTTGCTGAGCATGGCCAAAGGTGAAGTATTGGCTCAAAATTTGAATTCTACTAAAGTGGACCATGGTAAAATGTGTAGAATAATATAGTTAAAGGGGCTAGATGCCATTTTATACTCACTACTGCCATCTCAGGTCATACGTGTAACTGCACCTTCTATATTAAGCTTGTGCATGACGGCACTTGAAGTAATACCTTTTTGAGTGCAGGATTTAGAGGCAGTTGTGGTGAATAGGTCTGGGCTCATTCTACACCTGAAACATACAGGGGGAGGAAAATACTTAGTTTTATTTTTTTTGAACTCTGTATTGTCCCTTTAATAGTTAGTATAATTATTTTTCCTCTTTTCCCCCAGGCCTACACTGACACTGACGCACAGGAACCTGACGGGCAGCTGTAATGTGAACTGCGGCTGTAGGATCCATGAGTACGCCCCTGTGTGCGGCTCTGATGGTATCACCTACTTTAACCCCTGCCTGGCCGGATGCAGCACTGTGGGCAACGACAGCACCGGGGTGAGCCTGAACGCAACGCCGCCATCCCCTCTGCGCTTTGTTCTGCTGTCTAATAAATAAGCAAGACACATAAAGGCCTTTGTGCAGAGTGAAGAATAGAAAGTCCTGGATACAAGTGGTTTAGGCTAAAACTGTGAAGTCGCATAAAGTTATGACATGGATTGTTTTTGTACATTCCTCTCATAAAAGTACAGGAAATCTGAGGCTACACTACAATGTAGATGGAGAATTATAGCAACATAAGGAAAGGAAATGCTGAGATTCTTTGTTCTGCAGAGCCACAAAGTCTGGAGACATTCTCATCATTTGTGTTTGGGGTAGTAAGAGGTTGAGCCCAGAGTCTTTATCCATAGGTTTTCTTTACAGACAATTTTTCAAACGGTCAGTTTGCAATTTACCACCAAATTTCTCTTTAAATGTACAATTGATTAGAGGCAGAAAATAATAATAATTAACATAGAATTGCAATTGTATTTTTATTTGACTATTAGTCATACCAAAATTCAAAATAACGATCACGTTTTACAACTTTGTTCCCCATTTTTGTCACATTGATATCTCGTAAACAATGCGATGTTAATGTCTCATTGTCATTTGTTTGCTCTGTGCAGATGCGTAACTACACAGACTGCGGCTGTGTCCAGAGCAGACAGGTGATAACGCCCTCTACAGGTGGACAAGTGAACCAGCTGAACCAGCTGCAGCTGGTCATTGTCAAGACGTACCTAAATGAGAACGGCTACGCGGTGTCAGGAAAGTGTGACCGCACCTGCAACACACTCATCCCCTTCCTCATCTTCCTCTTTATCGTGACCCTCATCACCGCCTGTGCCCAGCCTTCTGCCATCATCGTCACGCTCAGGTGAGACCCGCTGCAAGGCTAGTTCATACTGTGGCCTACAGGAGAATGCACACTTTGATTTTCTCTTTTTTGTTTAGGTCTGTTGATGATCAAGAGAGGCCTTTTGCATTAGGAATGCAGTTTGTGTTGCTCCGAACTCTTGGTAAGTAAAATATTCACACATGAATGCAGGCATTGATGGATTCTTGTGAATTCTTGCTTTGTCTAAACAACACATTTCACAGATAAAAGGAAAAGGTAATGGTATTTGTCTGTGAATTTAAACATTTTTTGTTCTCAATCACACCCTATTCACACACATCCTTTCTGTCACTTTTTGCAACCAGAATCATAAGTAGTGGTGGTCAAACATTTGAAATGCAAAAATAGTATAGACCATCCATGATAAGAGTCAGATCTTTGATTATACAGATTTCACTGTTTGGGTCAACGTGTTTTTCTTTGACTCAAAAAGATACATTTAAGCCGATTTTATTATGGGCTGCTGTAATTAATGTTCCTCACACTTGTCGGAAAGTTTCTGAGCCTCACTGCACATAACTCTAAGAATGCAGCGCTGCAGTGAACTTGTGTGCGTGTAACAGAGGAACCCTGGGGGTTAACAGGCCATGCTCTGACATGTCTCTGATCCTCTTGGTATGACTATGTGAACATTCAACTGTCTCGCTGAATCTTGTAAACCACGGTCATATAGTGGTCAGCCATCTTTCTGTAAGACCTTTACCATAAGCGGATCACATCGGTTGTTCAAGTTTTTCACTGTTCGCCTTAAGGTTATTTGGTTTGGTGTTAATCTAAATAAACGTTCTAAGGGTATAGTGAGCATAAAATTCAACTTTAAAATATATTCTTGTGCATGATTGTGCCACCAAGTGGTCAAAGCCTGGTACAAAAATTGCATTTTGTGCGTGCTGTACAATTTCTAAACATAATGGTGATGTTTCCTTCTTGGATCAAAATAGTAAAAATTATGTGAAGTGTAAGTAATATGAAAGTATGTTTTAAAGATCTGACCCTTTCTTGCTACAGCCTACATCCCGACGCCCATCTACTTTGGGGCAGTGATCGACACCACGTGCATGCTGTGGCAGCAGGACTGTGGGGTTCATGGCTCGTGCTGGGAGTATGACGTCACCTCGTTTCGATTTGTGTACTTCGGCCTGGCCGCCAGCCTCAAGTTTGTGGGCTTCGTCTTCATCTTCCTCACGTGGTACTCCATAAAGCACAAAGAGGAGCGAGCCGAGCGCTGGCGCCAGCACCTACCCCCTCTGGGCACCGTGAGTGAACTGATCTGCCATGTGGGGGGGCACAAGAGCCACGCCCGCACGCGGTCCTGTCCTGTCTTCATACCGCCCCGGCCTGAGCCACCAGCCGCTCTGCTGCTCAACCGCGGCCACAGCAGCCTCAGCTGCCCCGGTAATGCCCTCAAAGCAATAACCCCTCCTATCCTGCTGCCCCCCCACCACAGAGGCTCCGCCCACGTCTGACCTGACACGTGCCTTCATCTACACAGATCAGGCACCAGGGGGTACTCCTCTCACGCCCTCATGACCACTGTAAAGGGCTGTCCATCAGAGACTGAGCATATCATCAGCTGCATCACACACAGAGGAGGCGGGACATTCTCCAGGTGCTACTGTTCAAAGGCAGGGCATTATTGTACAGGCCGCATCATCACCACAGCGTCGAAAGCACAATCTGTACTATGCAAACCCTGTGTACAGCTTCTTCACATGTACCTCCTCAACTATTTACATTGTGTCAACTCATGAGTCTTTTAGTACAATCCCTCTTTGAACACAGCATCACTATTGTTAGTCTGATTATCAGTTTCTACTTTACTTTTTAATTCTCTTTTTGTAACAGTGCCTCTTAGGCTGTCTGGGCCAGTTCAGTTGTGTGCCAGCTTCCAGGCTAAGAGCTAGCACAAGAGCCAGTCACTGTCCTCTCAGCTGAGTGACAGCGTTTTGCTTTGTCGCCCGCGGCTTTTGTTTTGAGTCACTTTGCCTTGACATGTATGTAGCTTAAAGCCAAGAAGCCGCAGTGGTACCATGTTAGATCACATCTCATGAATCTAGATATTTAGCCAAATAAACGACAGGCGTATCATCTTTGTCCCTGTGCTGAAGCTATCGTATGTCCACAACATTGGATTTCACTTGAAACAGAATGCAAAAACAGAATATGGCCCTTATTATCAGTGAAACTGTTGCATTCTTTTGGCTTTGTATTGTATTATATTCATTACAATGGTCATCAGATGTATATAGTAGTTCTCGTAGTCTAGGCATTTTAAGTGCTGCAAGCATGTAAACAAAGGAAACCCCTTTAGTCAGCGGTCCATACAGGTCCGTCAGTTCTTGAGTGTTTGGCGCCCTCTAGTGGACACGATTGTGGGAAGGCAGGTGAATGTTGCTGTTGTCAAGACCTACTGTAACTTCGAGTATGTGTGTATTAGTGATCGCTACACTAAATTTAATACTCCAAAGACTGACTGAGCAAAAGACGGCATTTATTTATTTCTAGGACAGAGTTGGAGGTTGTGCAATGTGTTCATGTAGATGTTCATTTTATACCACGGCTCATGTTCTATCCAATGCCTTTTTTTGATTCTATAAAAAGGAGTGTGTTACTTTAGTATCATCTTTGAGGGATGGGTTGCGAGTCTAAGATAAGTATTTTGTGATTTTTGATGACAATTAAAGTAAAATCAATGCAGTGAATATTCTTCTTCTTCAATATTCTTGTCAAAGACCCTATTCTGCCAGCTGCAGTGTTTCACCTGGCGATGGTCGATAATAGTATTGTGATTTCAGTACCTCAAATGATATATCAATAAGTGATTATTGTGTACATACCGAAATGAAACATATTTTAGAGCTTACATACGTAGAAGCATATTTATGAACTAATCCATGACATTGTAGGAGGAAATTAAAATCTAAAAAAAATGTCTTGTGCCTGAACAGTATTCACCCTGGGTATAGGGTCAGGGAGGGGGGTATCTTACCGCCATGTGTTTTTCAGTCCAAAGAAAAATGATCGAGATCTGCATTTGTAATGATTCTCTACTCTCCTCGTGTATTGATTTAAATGTTTAAGTTCTCCCAAAAACAAGATTTGCTGCTCCCAGGCTCAGATAACCTAGCTTTGTTTGGAAGTGCTCCTTTCACACTGGTGCAAAACCCCATTGTGAAAGAGTAGGAAAAAATACTTTGACAGGATGCACCAATTTCACTGGATTGGTTTGAAAATGGGAAATAAAATCGGGTGCTACAGCAGCACATTTAAATTACTATTTAAGTACTACTTTGCAGAGACATAATACTCAGACTTGCGGGAAAAAAAATTGGGACTCCGAACTCTACTCAAACAAACTGGGACTTGACGCTGACTTGTTCCTGAGGGACCATGACTCAACTTGAGGTTCAGGCCAGGGGTCTTGGCCTCAGACTTTGACTCAGACTTGCCTGATTTAGCGCCCAAGTCCTTGGTTCTACAGACATCTGAATATTCGATTTTCTAAACAGGCTTTTAAAAGATGGTTTTAAGTTCAAAGCTAGTTACTGTTGTTCCTGTAAGAATTCATATAAGTATTGTGTGGACACTACTCGGGAATTAATAAAACTCAGCTTGACTTGTGACTTCGACTTTGTTTTAATGGCTCAGACTTGGATCTGCGCATTAAAAACTTGGCTCAGACTTGGATCTGCGCATTAAAAACTTTGACTTTGACACTGATTTGATGGTGACATTGACATTGTGATATGACTCCTGCTTCTTTGACCTACTTGTGGTACATAATTTGTGCTGCGTTGGAAACCCCAAAGCATTTTCTTGCACCGGGAGGGGTAGAGAATCAACCCTAATTGCCAACATGTACAACATGCAAATGCGACACCGACGCGCTCTGTTCTGATGCCTAAACTACCACTGCGCGATGACTTCAACATTTCCTGCATTCGAGTTTGGGACAGTGAACTCCAGGGAGTCGAGTTGTGACCTGAAAGTCGAGCTTTTATTGCTTTGTGTTCCTCAGGAGCAGAAACCGAATTGATGTTTGTGAACTTTTGGTTTACAAATGCCTTGAATACTTGATATTTGTCATTAAACTAAAACAACCCAAATTACTTGTCTTATTTCACTTAGAATCGCCATCTTGTGCATGCAAATTACATCACATTAAGGATATTGAGCCAGTGTCTCAAAAGGCTTATTTGTTCTGAACTTGTTGAACACCATCTGCAAACATATAGGTAATTGAAGCTGCAAGCACTGATAAAGGCCCTGGCTTGTATACATCTCCCACTCAAAGCGTTCAAATGTTTTTTGTTTGGTTTCAAGGAGAATATATTGCAAGCATATCATAAACTGCAATTCTAGAAGATATAGATGGGTAGGCGCTATAGCTGTGAGTGGTGCAAATTTACTGACCTCTATTCATTCTGCTTCGGTGATTCAAATTAGAGTAAGATAGGACTGTGCCTGTCAATGATGTCGTCAATGTGACTCCGGAAGCAAAAATGAAACTGTTTTGTTATAGATATGTATACATTTTTATCATTCCCTCAGGCTAAGGAAAGGTTGTGTGTACGCAAGATCGCAACATCGCCTCGACTAATGTTGTCCTTGCGCCAGGCGGAAGATCGGGCCCTTAATGTATAAACCAATACAACAATAAAGTTTGTCTGTATCTATAAGCCTGAGGCAAGAACACTCCAGGCTTAAGTTGACAACAATGAACAGAATTGGATGAAGATGGATGAAAGACGTGAACGAGGTTGCAAGGGTTTATTTCAGCTTCATGGCTTTTGAACATACATTTCCAGACAGCATCAATGTTTCTGTAAAGCCATTGAACCAGATGGCACATGTTTAGGCGCACCATAAAATACATAGCTCATTGAAACAAAGAAGTAGGATAGTTTTACATGAAACGGTTTTGATCACTGCTTAAAAGTTCAAACGTTTGCATTTGAAATGAATGGGCCCTTTGCAACACTACACTGTGGATTATCAAGCACTACATAGCGCATACAGCAAAGATTTATCTGGTGGCATTTCCAAAAAAGTTACACAACACACACCTCTCCCATGTGACCCCCTGTGATAATTAATGATCAATACCCTTTACATTAAAAAACTGCTGTGAATGTGAACAATGTGCAAACGCTGCAAATTAAACTGGTGCAGTGGTGCAACTAATTCATGAATAGTGCTCTAACATGCAAAGTAAAAGCTAAAGCTATGCATTTCTCTGACCTGGTGGTACATTAAGCAGATCATTATAATGAATATATGCTTCCAACAGAACTGTTTCAAGATTGTCCAAGGTCATGACAGCGTTACAAAAAAGGCATATTACGTTTCCAATTAAAAAATATTTAAAAGCACCTTTGAATAAAAATGTTATTTATGTTTCTGTAACCTTTTTAGAAATGTCTCCAGCTCTTGCTGATGCTTTATAAAGTAGTCAGTAGAAATAAAATATTTAATAAAATCTGAATTTACACTGGACAAATCTCAAAGACACAAACTGGAGTTTGTGTGGGAAAGTGCATTTGGGGTGAGTGGTCCATCTGTAACAGAAGGGAGCGACTGAGGACTGGGCTGTCCAACTAAAGAAGTATTCACTCAGATGTTACAGGTGCCACCACTCACTGAAACATCCAACATCTAAGGTGTTATTCCCATCCTCTTTTATCCCAATACTCGCTTTAGCTGCATTAAGGCTCTTTTCTAAATATAGATTTGAAAACATAACACTGTTTTACTAATATGTAGGCACCTGTAAAAAAATAAACAATAACTTTAATACTTAATATACAACTCTTGCTGAGGTGGCATCACTCGCCTTTGGCAAGCTCATCTCCAAGTCACTGTCCCTATGACAACAAGCGGCTCACTGGCAGCTTGGCTTAAGGTCCTCCCTCAGAGTGTCTGAGCAGAGGGCGTAAGGTCCTCCCTCAGAATGTCTGAGCAGAGAGCTGAGGGGACGAGCCACTGCCCTCAAAGTCCACAGTGAGAACAGCCCCCACACTGTGCAGAGCACTAGTCTGTCCAGAGGGGGCACTGGCCTTTTCTGTGGGCCTTACAGTCTGGGGGGCGAAGGGGAGGTATCCCTGGGCCTGGAAGATGTCCTCCTCCTCCTCATCCAGGCGCAGGCCCGGGCCCCTGGGCTGTGGCTGCAGGCTGTTGTGCGTGCGCAGCAGGTGATCATGTCTTGTCTCTAACTCTGTCAGCCCATTCCCACTAAAGCCCTCCTCTACCTCAATGTCCTCCAGCTGAGTCCACACGGGGGCGCTATGCACACTGGCTGACTTGACAGAAGGAGGGAGGCTGGCGCGAGCGCTCTCTGGTAGCTCATTGACTTGAGTCCTCAGTGTGCTGTCCGGTAGAGGGATGGGGCTTTGTGTAGCTGGTAGAGTTGTAGTCAGGGCGGGGGTGGTTGTACTCGGGGTGGAGGTTGTAGCCTGAACCTCAGTTATAAATGCAGGCCACAGGTCTCCACTGCCCTCGTCCAGTCCTCCCCCAGCCCCGGAGCCCAGCTCTGGCAGGGTGGAGTCGTCAAATGTTTGGGTACGGTTGTGTTTGTTTAAATCAAGTAGCAGTGCAAACATGTAATCTACTTCCTTCTCAAAGTTGGCCCAGTTGTCTGGGCTGGGAGTGTAGTCAGGCCTGAGTTCATAAAGGCTTTCGTTGATACTGTAAAGGTCCTCCAGGCCCTGCCAGTTCACCTCCTCATCCGTCAGGTTGGGGAGCTTAACCCTGTCGTCCGTCCCATGATGGCTGTGTTCTGTCAAAGAGAGAGCACTGTTAGACCAAGAGAGGAGATCTTTTTCTCTTTATGCAAAGCATGCAGCAGTGCCGACTTCTTGCTCTCTCAATTCCAGCTTCACCACATTTAAGGCTTAAGCGACACACAGATATGTTCTGAGAGCAGCATTATTAACCAGAGCACCAAAGCATAAAACCGCAGCCACAACTAGCCAACACATGCTGTTTAAGCAGTTTGCATTTCAAAAAGAAACCGCAGAAACATGTGCTGCACAACAAAGTTAATGGAACACTTAATGACAGGCCTGGGCTGGACCAAATAGTCACCTGTAACAAAAATAACATAACTGAAAAGAAGAAGCAACAGAAACCGTGTAAATGCGGGATCCCAGGACAAAGTAAAGTCAAACAGAGAGGGGGCAACTCCGGTAATATTAAAAGCCAAAATAATAGTTGGGCTCAGTGCGTGTGTGTGTGAACTAGTGGCACTTTCCCTGAGAACAGAGCTTTAAGACTCACAGGAAGGAGAGGCTGGGTCTCCTCTTTGACCACTTTCGATGCTGCTGCGGCCTGGTGAGCAGGGCCAAAACACAGTCAGTGAGAGACAGACGTTACAGAAACAGTCTGAACCACGGCTACAAGCTAATGGCCACAAGCAAAGGCCAATGTCATTCTAATGTTCAATGAATGTTCAATGGGTGGTTGTGATGGACATGAGGATGATGTTTTATGACTTAATTCTAGTGCTACATCCACACACTTTTTGTTTTTATAGATTTTTACTTTTGGCATAAGATTAGTGTGGAAATAGCTACTCCTTACATTTTAATGCAGCTGGATTGGCCAAGCTGTTTAAGCACTAGCTTAAATATTTTATAACAGGCAACTAACAAGCCAGGGCTTAAAAGGCTTTTCTGTGTTGAATTTGACTGGCAGATTAAAAGAGAAAAACTGAGTGCACAGAGACGACACGAATGAAGCTGCATCAAATGAACAATGATGGTTATAATCTGTTAGCACAACCCCAGCATGCAGCCACACACCACGGTCAGCGCTCCAGAGCCAGATTAGTGGAAATGAGGCAATCAGCCCATGCAGGTGTTAAAGAGAAGCCACTGAAGACAAACAAAAAGACTGATACCTGTGGGGCTCATAGCTTCCTCCATCTTTAACTCCTGATCAGAAAAATAAAAGCAATGATTGTTAAACGCTTTGATTCAGACAGATGTGTGAGGGGGACAGAACATTCAGACTGGAGTCTCATGCACTCTGCTACTCCTGCAGACAAATGATGCAATCATTGGAAAATAAAGGGCACAAGGTGACGAGGAGAGACTGAGAAATGATGTGCATAAAGTGAGTTTAAGGGTTCAACAGGGTTTCCCTCCTCAGTTTAACACTCGCTCATGACGGAGGCGATGATTAGTCTGAAGTCACACTCCACAAATGCATGCATTTAACGGCTACATCCATTTCACTCAACTGGACTTTTTAATAATCGCCTCTTCCAACTCAAACATCACCCGATGGAAGCACAGTATCGGTTCGCAGAGCTGGCGTCGCAACCATTTGAGGGCAGCCTAAAAGATTTTGAGCTGTTATGTGAAATGTGCTGGCATGCTAATGACAAGTGCAGTTTGCCAACTCTGAAACACAATCAGTTTTCACAGTGCAGCCTTGCTGCTCTCTGCACTGCTCTCCAGATCCTAATTACAGACGTGGAGCTTTATCCTCGAGACATAATCAGTGTGGTCGGTACCACACACAAATGCTGTGGCTGACTTAGGTCATCGTGTCATTACTTATTAAGCACCTAAAATGGCAGGGACCGGAGCTTAAGGCAGGTCCTGCCTATAAAATACTAAAGCGGATTACAGAGGTGATGCATGAATGTTTTAAATGAAACCACAACTTTAACTGCAGCGCTGACAGAACACTCTAGAATCTTTCTGACGCTGTGCAGCTACAAACGAGGAGTAAAGCTTAGATATACAGCTGCTGGAGTGACTTCTATATGATGGTTGTAAGAAACTGAAAAGATGTGAGTGCAGATGGATGTGATGGTCTTCAGGAGAACACAACGGGCTGGTAAAAAAAAGGTAATGATTATGATATTGACATACAAACATGTGACACTGTGATGAATGGAGCTCCATCTGAAAAAGTGTGATATAGTGTAATACAGTGGATGGTCGACATGCACATGCAACATGCAAGAGAGATACAACCACACCAGAGACTGAAGCAGATTCTTCACATTTGCCCAGATTCAGGGTTTTGGTCTGTGTTCAATCTGTTTCAGTCTACGTTGGCATGACGACTACTTCTACACCCAGTGAACCGTTTTCCAGAGCACACGGAACATATGAAAGACCAGGTGCATTTCATTTACCTGAATCCAAGCCTTTAGGACGCGGATTACACTGTTTGTACCCCTGACAGCTCCTCATCTCCATTAGCTGAGCATGAAGACTGTTCAGTACCTCCCTGTCCACATTGTACACCGCGTTGGTTAGCTGCAAAACAAAACTTCAGAGAATTAGCATTTCTACAAACCAGATGGGCAGGATATTTCCTCTTGTTATCACATAAAATGCCTTTCAAATTACAAACTAGACTTGGGCCTTAATGAGGTGTGCTGTGCGTTTTTATAGCGGAACGCAGATGGACAGGGGTAGAGGAGATGCGGGCAGATGTTCACCCACCTGGTAAGGGTCACTGTTGAGGTCAAAATACTCCAGGAAGCCCGTGGAGAACTCGCAGAACAGAGTGTTGTGCGTCTCGTTGATGGTTCGTAAGCACCAGTAAGTGTTGTTGTTGGAGCTGGTGCACGCGCAGAAGCCGCCCACTGCAGAAAGGAACAGAAACGCAAGTGAAAAAGGTGGCATTACGCTTTTCGCAATTATTATTATCAATTCAAACACACTATCTTGCACAGCTTTTGGTTGATTTTATTTGCATTAAAAACGACTTACAAGACCAGAATGGCGCCGTTTGCCAGTGGTCATTGTTGTGTGTGAAACAGGTCAATCCGGGCAGGCTGCAGTCATCCCCCTTTTTCAGTCTCTTCTTCTCCTTTCTCTCCTTCTTGCGCCTGCGGATCTCGTTGTACAACTGCACCCGAGCGTCTACCTCATGCGCCGCTTCCCTAAGGGACAGAATTGAGAAAATGTGTTACAACCATGACATCAGCGCAGTGCGAGCAGCCGCGGCGGTGGATTTAGGGAACTTCCAGAATATTTAGACAAGGCGGCAACATGACAGCGTGTTTGTTTTTATCTTTAAGCTCTTATAATATTCACTTCCACCTCCAAGTGTAAACAAGCCACTGCTTTGTCTTCCACTGACAGCTGCTTTGTTTTGGAATAATGTCGTCCCAATGTTTTTCCCAATCTGCAAGATCGTCAGTTGCATCTTACCATCTTTCCACAGGGCACAAAACCAAAAAACAGACACAAAATGTGCATGCACAACTGCAGTCATTACATGCTCTTTTAAGGTAATAAAGTCTTATTGCAAAAGTCACAAAACAGATATGGTCATGCAGTGATGGTTGCATGAAAGGTTATCTCATGAGAGGAAATGAAGCAAATGAACAACATGTGAACTCACAACTATAAAAACAATTGGCAAAACAACTTAGATCAAATGCGATGGCTGTTATGCGTTATATTGCGGAGATGGTACTGCACAGGACACACAAAAGTACCAAAACTCACTTAAAAGGGTGGAGCTGATTTTTCTTGTTCTTCAATTTCTCCTTGTTTCGGATGCCTTTGCTAAAATAGCTGGTTTATAAACAGACAAATAAGATTGAAGCCTAAAGACAGAACTATTTTTGCAGCGACGTGTGAAAAGCGTACCTCTTTTTGCCGCAGTCGCACTCGTCGGGGCGCGTCCTCTTCAGGTGACCCCTCACTTCACGCAGGTTTTTGATCTTGTCCTGGAGCGCCTCGATCTGGAAAAGAAACATTTTTCAGTTTTCATTCAGCCACTACTCGGGGCATAGATGACCTCTGGCTGTAGCAACTCATTGTTTAAAGTAGACTTTGAAGATGTTGTTTAAGCTTTATTTTCAAATTCAAGTTACTGTCATTGTCAATCATCACAAAATCAAATCAAAATTACTCGTTAAAAAAAGTCAAAAATCTAACATAAGTTCACATGTATCTGTGTTTTCTGTGTCCTTGAGAGTCAGGGAAATGGGGTGTGCTGAGAAGCTATATTTTGAAAAATCCATCCCATGAACTATCAGTAAAAGTTAATTCCATAGATTTAATAAAAAAAAATCAAGATCAATCCATATGAGGAGAAGAAATGTAAACGCGTCACACCGGATTGCAGCCTTAGGCTAATTTCAATGCGTCGTCCTTCAAGCGCACTCTCAAACACACTCATTCATCCTGGTCTATTGTACATGTTTTTAGTGGTAGGGGAAAGTACTCAGAGGACACGGGGAGAACATGCAAACTCCACACAGAAAGGCCCCGTCCAGGTGGAAATCAAACCCAGGACCTTCTAAGCTGTGAAGCACTGCTGCTACATGCGTCAAATAATATTGTATTTTAAAGCCATAGTTTGTCAGTGATGACAATAAAATGGCAATAACACAGAAACTGATCTGGGAGATTATAGTCGATACTTTTCCAGCATTGCCATTACATAGAGGCCAACAAGAGGATGATTATTAATAATTAAGTGTCACTGAACAAAATAAATGTAATTTATAATAATTGTGAACACTCACCTCTTGATCTACATAGGTTTTGTGGTCCTTCCAGGCTTTAGAAGACTGGTAGATTTCCCGTTCACAATGGACAGAGTCATTCACCAAGATGTAGCACCTGAAATAAACTACGGGTGAGTAAACGTGTTAGAAAACCTAAAGTCTTACTTTATAAGTTTCTCGTACTTGTGGGTGACTCTGACTGAGTTGGGGTATCCCACAGCATTGGTGTCGTCTGCCAGCATCTCCTCTGAGCCGTCGTCTGTTCCCAGGGCCACGTCCTCGGGGTTGTAGTGGCGTTTGGAGATGACCCGGCGCCGCACAGCTGACTGGTCGTCCGCCTGGAGGTCCACGTCGTAAATCTGACCTTCAAATTCCACTGAGAGGGACCGGGCGGAGCGAGTGTGGACGAAGCGTGGGCGGAAACCTGCAATTCAAAAGACAAGTATGGTTATGTGCAGCTGAGGAGTCGGCCGTAGTTTGTCTTGGCTCCACAAGAGGGCATGAGACTACAGATAAAGCAGTACACGTCCCTAGTCCTTTTTTTGATCCTTCAAGAGGAATGTCATTGTCTTGTTGTGTCTTATTTTGTATACAACCAGTACTTTAGACCTCTACAAACCTGTTTAGGAGTTCACAGTTCAATAAATTCTCCTTCAAATGTAAATGCACCTGTTTAAAATGTGAACTGTATCGCATATCTAGTTGCCATACAGCAAAATGGCTCTTGTGCTCGTGTACTCACGGTGGCCTGGGGGGAACTGCCTCTGTGAGCGGCGGTCGGCCCGTGTCGGCTTGAGCGGGGCAGCGTCGCAGTCACAGCCGCGTTCTCTCTGGTCGTAGCTAGTGCGGGGCCTCAGGCTGCGGGCCCTCTTCCTGGAGCCCTCCTTCTGACCCCCCTTGCACTTCTGGATGCGCCACTTCCCGGTGATCTCCTCCACACAGTGCCATTTCTATCAACACAACATAACTTGTGGTTACATATAGTGAAAAGTCTTCATCTGTGTCTGTTTTACCACACAGATGAGAACCACCCAGAGCTCATGGCAATCTGTTTTGTGAAACTTCGAAGCCAGAAAGATTTACCGATAAAGCCAGCTGTAAAACGAAAATAAAAAGTCATCTTCGTGGATACTGCTCTGTGAAGATTTTCCAATAACATTTGCTTTTAATAGAATTTCTGTCACACCGAGTAACAAATCTGTGAACAATGGGGCAGCGTCAAGAACGGGAATCCAGCATAAAACCATTTCAAAATACTTTACGCCACACTTGGATGCTAACAATGTGCTGTGGCGACCGCAGAGAGTATAAAAAGTTGTTTATTTTCCCAACGAAAGTCATTAAAGCAGCCTTTGAAGAAGAACAACAGCATTCTCTCGCTGCCACATAACATAAATATTACTAATTATGTTTCTATGTCGCAGGCATCAGTGGTGGTCGAGGCTGCATCGAGGAGTACTTAGGGTCCTCTGCACTTCTAGTCTTTAATCAACAGTCAAGTCCATGAAAGCTTTGTCTTCCCTTGGGCTAAGTAGATGGTGGTACAACAGTCTTAGGTGGTATTTGGCGTGAAAAGTGCCAGAAACACTGATTTAGATCCATGTGGAAATCCCTTATTCTCACACATGTGGTGCCAAGTGCGTCATCGGACAAAAACACGCACGCACACCTCTAAATCCCCTCCGTTATATTTCTCAAAAGTTCATCCCTGCGTGCAGTGGGAGTCGGGGGGCTAATGGACGAGAAGCTGGTGATGTTTTGCAGCAATGGAAGAGAGACATCTGCAGAGAGAGGAGCGCATGATCCGGGGCAAGTGTGGGAACAGGGGTCCGAAAAAAATCAACACAAGGTAGATCATGTTTCCTGTGTGAGGACTCTGCAGTGATGGAGAGAAAACGGGCGACTCACAGCTACATCTGAAGGCACAGCGGGGCCTGGATTATAAAACTTAAAAGTGAGAAGATTTCAAGATCTCTGTTTAGACTTCATTTTGAGATAATACATACAGTTTATTTTAACTTTCTATCCAAGCGGAGGAGCAATTTTATGAGAAAACTTGCACCATGCCCGTTCACGCAGTGTCGTCTTCTACGGGGAGTCAAACTTGTGTCTCCTCCACTGCCTTGTAACTCCGGCCGTTCCGTCCAATAGGATTAGCGACATGTTCACAAACAACTTATTCTGTTGTCATGTGGTCAAAGTCCACAGACTGTGCCCTCGTAAGAATGTGTCCAGTCAGGATTATGTGGTCAAAATGATTCTCTTTCAAATCTAAATCATGTTGGACTTTATTCTTTTGAAAATGTCCTCATTGCGCTTCTGCATCGCTTTGTGGACTCGTGTTGTAAGACGGGGACAAGTGCGGCACAGAAAAGGGAAACAGTAAAGCCATAGCAGCAGCACATAGGGCCATTTTCTCAGCTTTATGACCTCTTCGGGCGCTTACGGGGAGGCCAAACTAAATCACGGCAGACAAGCCTCTTATGACTTGTGTAATTCAGCTCAACATTCTGATGTAATAATACCTCATTTACACCGTTTCTACACGTCCCCTTCCACGCGTGCTCCGTCTGAGCGCCGCAACAAAGTCAGACTTTACATTACTTTGACAAAATGCGCATTAGGTCTGGATTAGATCAGTTAAACCGCTCAAAAACTCACTACCTGGGTCGTTTATTGCGCTGAACTCCCAAGGCCGCGCGCTGTAACGCCGGGCCGCCACGCTGCCAGCAAATTAATGGGCCAAGATTAGAGACCGGCACAGAATGCGAGTGAACCACAAAATAGCGCTAAAGGGTGCAGTTATGAGCCAAGTGATGTTCCGTAAATGGCCGTTTGATTTGCGGCGGGGGGTAAACGAAAGTTCAGCTGTAGCGACGCTCAAAAGGTCACAAAGGCGTTGCTGCAGAAAAGGAAAAAATAAAAAAAAACACTAATGGGGGGATAAAAGGGAGGAGACGCCTTTTGTTTCGCAGCCATTTGAAGATACAAAGTCGCTGCTTTGGGTGTGTGTTTGCTTTACCTGCCCGGGCTGCTCGCATGGCGTCTGGAACTCGGCCTGCTGGCACGTCTCCCTCACCTTCTTGTATTTGGGCAGGCTGTTGGTGTGCGTGTTCAGTGAATCATCCTTCTTCCTCAATATCTTACTACACACACACACAAAAGGAGATTCAATCAATACATGCAAAGAAAACAATCTGCAGTCTAGAAAGGCGGCTTAAAAATCATGTGACGAGCTAAGAAGCGGGTTTGTTTTTGTTGCTTGCTGCAGTATTTGGGGCACAAGTAAACCACAAGTAAAGCAGCAGGATTGGTGGAAATTCAGTATTTCTTAACCCTTTAACCCCCACCTGAACCGGGTTTATTTTGTTTAGTTTGACCCAAATGTAAAAGCTTAGTAAAAATAGCGAGGACGAAAACGCAACAAAAGAGTGACAAAAAACGTGCTGGAAAAGCAACAATAACACAATAAACAAGTGACAAAAATACAACTTAAAAGTGACACAAGAGCAAGGAAAAAAAGCGATGAAAACACACACAAAAAAAACTATGAAAACACAACCAAAAAAAGATTAGCAGCTTTTGTAGGTCTTAGCTTTCAAATGAGGCTTTACACTGGCCCATAGTCTGTAAAGTCTCCAGTCAAGACGCTTTTAGTTTTGGGTAAAGCTGAACTGGAGAAAATGCACTCGGTTAAGGCTGCTTTGGGTGTGTGTAAGACATTCAGCACAAATGAGACACAAAAGACGCAGGAGCTCGTGGACCTTATGTACAGTATAGTTACATGGCAACAATAAAAAAAAAAAAAAAAAAGGTCAAACCAGAGAAAAGCAGGTCTAAAATCGAACCTGTTAAGAAGCGTTACTTTACTCAGCGGTACAGCACTAGTTCATGTACACCTCTGCTGTTTTTACATTTTAAAAGCTTCATCTGTTTCCTGACATCTGCGAGTGTCTGGGTCCCACACCAGCGCCCTTGCCTTCAGGCCAAGTTCTTTTGACCCCGCAGCTTTGGCAATGGCACCGGTCCACTCTGTCGCCTTCTCATGTGCCACTGCCACCGGGCCTGGCCAGACTTCGCCCCCTTCGCCCATGCCAGGCACCCTCCCTGTTCCTGGCTTTAGCCGCGGCCCCGCGCCAACACGGCTCTTAGCTCGAAATGACAGTGAGAAAGCGAGAGAGAGAAAGAAAAAAAAACACGGGCCATTTAAGACTAGCCTTGTTGTCTTGTCCGGAGTTGTTTACCGCGGGGGCTCCAAAAGAGGAAGGCGGCCAAAGCGCTCACACTGTGTGACTGGGCTGGAGTCTGTAAGGTTCTAGCCAAGGGCGATTAAAAAGCTCACAGTTGTCGTCTGTGTCACTCCCTGATGGCTGCATTATGTTGAACTGAAGTATACTCTCAAAAGGCCCAGCTGTCAATCAGATTATATGAGCTCACCGGTGGCATAGGGTTGTACGAGGGTACCGACAGCACAACATAGCGGGGGAAAAAAACATTAGCCTCTGTGATTAAATGCCCCCTGACAAGTCGATGGCGAAAAAGCAAAAAAACTTTCTCATAAACAGTGAAATCGCATATGGGGACAAACCGCCAGATGCCACGGCGTCTCACCGAACTTGTATAATTGACCGTCGCTAACTCGAACTTCTATCGGTGTTGTCAGACAAAGCAAAAGGAAGCCCGAAGCGTGGTAATTTTATTTATCCTTTTATTGGAAACGTGTCAGACATTGACGCAGTTTCTGGCAGCTGGGAAACGAATGCGTGCGTCACAAAGCAATTTGGTAAAGTCGAGGATGTGGAGAGAGCATAGCTGGGGGTGAAAACAGCTGCTGTATCAGAACGTGACAACGAGTACAAGCAATTACAACAACAAAAAAATGCCTCTGTGTTTCCTTTATTTAAGTTGTGTTATAACGTTGCCATGGTCTCAACTAGGGTGGCACAGTGTATCGGCAAACGATCGTGTTCTCCACATCCATATCGCAAGAAGCTATTTACTTCTCATACTGTGCAGCCCTACTACACTGTGAGCTCAATCCAATCGGCTATCTAATTGCAAGTATTGACACGACAAAGGATGAGCAGATGAAACATAGTATCGTGCGTGGGAGGCAGAGACGAGATTAGCGGCGTAGATTTCATTTAATCAAAGCAAGATCTGACTTTGTTTGTATTGTCGCTGATCAAACACAATGGCTAGTTATGTGGCAACCGCTCGTTCGTCCGTTTTCTTTTTCCTTTTTTTTGGAAATCGCCAAAGCGTGTTTTATTCCATCGAAGGATATATTTTAACCTCTTCCACCGTAGCCGCGCTCCAAGTCCGCTGCGGTCAGGAAGTGTCTATCAGATAACGCGGAGGGGACTTGGAAATGCTGGAAAACCGCGCTTGATTTTTGGACGCAGTCAAGATGCCGGGTCAGGGCTGTAGACCCACTGTGAGCTAAAATGACATGGACTTGTCTGTGGCGCAGAAATGAAATAAAGAGCAGCTTACCCCCGCTCCACCAGGAATGTGTCCCGCCAGACTTTGGGTTTCCGGTTGGGTTTGAATCTAGGGAAAACAGAACGCACGAGGTCTATTAAATTCATAAGAGCTACAGTACAGTAGAAACTCGGCATATTCATAAAGTGGTGCCAAAAGCACAGCTGCACTCATCCTGGATGCAGTTTACAAGATATTTCACAGCTCTGCAAGCAGCCTGCTTAACTACTGTAGCGGCAGAAAAGTTATTCCCTTCCGAGTATCACCTTATAAATATTTGACCGTCCAAGTAGAACTAGGCCTTGGGCAAAATCAAAGCAGGACAGATCAAAATTGTAAACCATGTCTAAACCAGTAAAAACACCTAACTTAGCCTCTTAACCCCGACCTGAACCAAGCACGTTTTCTCCAGTTTGGCTTTACCCAAATCTAAAAGCTTCTTGAAGAAAGTGTAAAAATAGCAACAAAAATGAGGATGGAAATGCAAATGAAAACGACAAAAATGTGACAAGGCAATGAACAAGTCACAAAAAAATGCAAAAAAGCAGCAAACGAGAAGTGATGAAAAAAGTGACGAAAAAGTGACAAAAATACGACGCAAAAGCAACAAAAAAATACAAAAATTTTACATAAATGTGACGAAAAAGTGACAAAAAAAAGACAAATGTAATGAAAAAGTGACAAAAATATGACAAATGTGACAATGACGTGACAAAAAAAGACAAAAAAGTGACAAAAACGCATTTGAAAAGCAATGGAAAAAAAGTTAGAAAAGTGACAATGCGGCAACAACATAAGGAAAATAACCAGTTTAGATGAGTTTTTGGGTAAAGCTGAACTGGAGAAAATACGCTTGGTTAAGGCGGGGGTTAAGAGGTCAAATACATTTGTAAAGTATAAATGAAATAACCTCAAATTCTAATGAGTAATCTCTAAAATGGCGGATTGCTCCATGTTGCCTGTAAGAGGTAATCATACTCTGCTGCATCTGATGGTTCACATTTCACCACCACTCACTCAGACCAATGTGAGAAACGCTTCATAAAGTGGACGGCATGTGTCTGTGCTTAGTTTTAGAGGGTCACATCATGATTTGATTGCACACCGTCGTCTACACTTTTTATAGTTTCTTCTGCAAATGATCAGTGGCCAAGCATCGAGACCCATTCAAAAAATCCAGATCGCTTGGCTGATTCTTGTGAATAATAAAATAGGTCCTTGAACAGACTGCAGCGCTCGGCTGCATCTAAATTAATCACTGGACGTGGAAAGTTCCTTTTGCACAATAATTGCGAATGGGCAGTGTTGTACGGCCGTATTTTGCACACAGCGTAATTACAGTACATGATGTCTCCTGCCCTGACAGCCCTCACAGACCTGTTCCCAGTGCGGTCCTGCTCCAGCAGCTTGAGGATAGACTTTCCATCCATGTCCGGAGGGGTGTCCAGGCCAGCGATGTGGAGGATTGTGGGAGCCAGGTCGATGTTCAGCACCATGTGAGGGTTTCTGATGAAGCACATGCACAAAAAAGGTAAACTTTAAAAAATCCAATTACGGTACTTCACGAGTGGCGTTTCATATTTCCCTGGATGCAGTTTACTTGGAGGAGTCACATGGAAAACTCCAATATATATATATATATATAACCTTATTTCAATCCTATCCACTTTATTTCTGGAGCACACTTTAAAACGGGACATTTCCAAGGTGTTGCTCATAGTTGATACACACACAGAGCATAAAGAGCAAAGTACCAATACGCAATAAATATGAGTGATAAAAACGAATAAAACAGCCCAATTAGAAACACTGTATTTTACTCACACGGCGCCTCGTTCTATGTTTGGTCCTCGGAGGAAAAATGGGACACGGATGTCAAAGTCATAGGGCATGGATTTCCCCTTGACCAGCCCAAACTGTCCGATGTGGTACCCATGATCCGCTGTGTAGATGATGTAGGTGTTCTCGAGCTCTCCGGTTTCTTCTAGCATCTCGTAAACCTAACAGGAAATATTAAGGTCTATTAAGCCACAGTTTTTCTCAAACGTGATCAGACGTTCGCATTAGAAGACTCACTTTCTGCACCGAGTCGTCGACAGACATCAGCGTCTGCAGCCGTTTGCGGTGGAGGAAGTTGGTGAACTCCATGTGGATGGGCCTCATGGGTCCCGTGTACTGCATAATCCAGTGTTTGTCCATGTTTGGGGCATAGTTGTAGCTTGGAGTTCTGGGAAAAAGATGATGTCAAATAGATTGGTGCCAGAGTAGCATAGATGTATTAAAATGATAGGTGTGTACAGCTACGTGCGGGTTATCATTTCTGCATCAAGATCCCCAAAACACCTGCCTGATACATTCTGCACTGTGCCGTCGAGCAACAGGTGCCACATTTGTCCACAACATTTTCGACATGCATCAGTAGCCTCTCTGTTTGTTGAAGGAAATGGCTAAATACTGAGCTGCTACTGCTTTAGCCATTTTTCCACACCTCTCTCCCAGCCATCCCTCTCCTCGCACACAGACGAGACTCTCCCGCTCCGCTGCACTCTTGGCACTGGCCCGTCATTTGTGGGTTGGCACATGCTTAAGAAAATAATAGGCCCCAAAGTCAAGTTTGCAACAACTTCTGGACCAAAAACGTATAAGTCATGGTCATCTGAAATGCAGGAATAACACGAGTGGGTAAACAGCACCAAGAGCCAAGAGAAGCTCTTCATCTATCTGTCAAGTTACTGCCCAAAATATTTAGAAATAAAATTATTTAAAAACCCTCACAACAAGCAGCTCCTTCAATAAGCAACACAACTACCTGACTTCTGCCCTCGTCTCCCCACGAACACTTTGTGAGAGGTGAACTCCTACCCACTCAGCTCGGCGGTCTAATAAGCTCCACAAAGGGGCCTGTCTCTGGGCAGTGGGCCACCGTGGTATGGGGTCCTGGGCAGCGGGGACCAGGAATGTGGAGGTCAGGAGAATAGAGTGAGTCCATAGGTGAGGTCACACCTGCCACCTGCTACATATATGCCCAGGGATTAGGCCTGGATTATGGCAGCTCAAAGCCTGCTGTTCACCCCAGAACTTTAAAAAAAAAAATCTCCTGACACTATGAGACTCCAAGCCACTGCCTAGAGCAATTTGTCACGTTTCAACTAGACTAGAATTCAGCTAAGGTGTACTTACAAACCACATGTATGTGCTCAGAGAGAGATTGGAACGAGCGAAGATCTAAGATACTGAGTAAAAATACCTTCAGTGAGGAATGTTAATGGCATTAACAACAAACCCGCTCCCTGCTATTGTTCCTGTCAGAAGTACAGACACCCGTTTGATTTATGAGGCGACTCCTCCGCTGCCACGCCGTCTCTTCTGTAAGACTTTTGCCATCATGTCTGCCCAAAGAACGTAGCATAGTAACAGGCAACTAAATCCCTTCAATCCATTCAAAACAAATCTATAAAACAAATTTCTTTATTGCATTCAACTGTGAAATTTTCCCACATTTTTTATAGGCTTGTATTGCCAATAAATATCAAAACATACACCCACTCGGCACAACAACCTGGGCATCCACGGCAACCGCTGACAACAAATCTGCAGCTAACCACAATGAAAAGGGGCAACCCCCTTTAGTCAGCGGCGGATCAGACCAGGCCCTTCAGCCAAAGGCCCGAGCTAAAAATAAATTAATAAAGTTTCAAAGGGTGTTCCGAAGCACACAATGCATTCCTCTCTGCAATGGGCACACTGGTGCTACTACTGATTGATATGGACAGGGTCAGGAAGCCCTCTGTCTGTCCTCGAGTGAATGAGGAAAGACGGGAGAAAGACGGGACAGGCAAAACAAAAGGTGAAAGTATTTTTGCTCACTTCACTGCTCTTTGGAAATGCATTCATGTGAGAACTTCTCAAATGAATGTCCAGTAGTTCAGGCTCTATTGCTACATCATATTTTTTTTGGTCAATTTGTAACAGCTTCATAACCAATCAAAAACCATCCCATTTCTGCATTGCCTCCCCCTCAGTAGAGAAAATGAGAGAAATCAGTTTGGCCCAAATGCTAGATCATATCCCTGATATTTTCCCCAGCTATTCTTGGATAATAAATCACAGTGATTTCACGCTTGCCCCAGCAGCTTCTCAGCAGCCTGTCATCGGCGGGGTTAGAAAGGCATGCGTGCTGTAATGTTATTGGATACACAAAATCATTATGAGTGAAGGTGGATGTCGATAGCAGCAGAAGTGGATTAGACAGTAAATATGGGTCTTGAAGATGCCCGCTGACCCTGTGGTTTCATATGATCCTGAATGTGGCTTACATGTGCTGGGAGGCGTTGGGGAAGTGTTCCGCATACTGCGGCGCAGAGTCCTCCGGGCCGTGGGGGGCGGCGTGACTGATAACCATCATCACAGGTCGGTGAGGGTAGACCCTTTTGGACATGCGGAAAAAGTTGATGCTGTCATTGGTGATCAAGTCCGTGAAGTAGTCCTGGGAAAAGAAAACAACCATTTTAATGCTTTAAAAAGGAGAGGGACACAGCAAAAAGTTATTTACGGAGAATACACAACAGCAGCATTGATAAAGTAGCTCACAGCTACACTTTCAATCACGGTGACATGTTTTCCTCTTGCAGTAATTTTCAAATAAATGGAGAGGAGAGCGGCAGTGAACCGGGGCCACTGAGTGCACTGCTGCACCAATCTGCCGAGTCAACAGCTGGCCGTCTGCCTGAGAGTAAATCCAAGAGTGTGTGTATACAGTGTATGTATGGGCTGCTGCCACATCAGTGACTCTCCCTCTATTCAATGTGACATGGTTTGATGTGAGAGCGGCCTGGTGTCTTCGATGGTATGCCGTTATGACAGCGAGCCCCCTCCTTTGTCCCCTCTGCCCATTGTATCTGTCCTCTTTCATCATTTTGCTCAGCTCAATTTTGTGCAACCCTTTGAGCCAATTTCAATTACATAATTCAACAATATGGGATTACATTAAATAAGACACAGTGAGCCTGCTCAAAGTGCAAAGAATCCAAAGTGATAAATGGTAAGAAGCATCGGGGAGGACACCCAGTAAAAGCAAATCACCTCTTACGAGAGTTTAGATCATTTGTCATGGAAACTTCAGAAAGGAAAAGCTATAAAGAAAAGGGAAATCCCTGGGTTAACGGCACGCCTCGTATTTGCATGGAATCAACCATTTTGTCATTGTAGTTTTATTTTCTATAAAACTACAATGACAACATGGGCAAAAGGGGTTGATACACAGAAGCGGTGACATCAAACACATGATGAAATGCCGTTTTATCAAGTTCTGTTGGGAATATAATTCATACAATGGCTCACGCCCCGAATCAAAACAAAAGTTTCCAGTAGATTAGCCACACTACCTGCAGTTTTGGCATGCCGTGCTGCTGCCTGGCATTCAACGCACGGAAGGGAGTGCCAGCATTTGAATGAAAGGGGAAAGGGTGATTTCCCTGAAATGTCAGAAGTGGGTTTGGCTGGTGCATCCTGTCACTATTAATAGGCTTTATAAACGGGCTCGCTTTAACGGCCCGGTGATGCATATGGCAATAGAGCCTGTGGATTATATGCACCTGGCAAAAGGTACAATTTTACTTGATGCTGCTAATGGTTCAATAATATGGGCAACTGCAGCCAAATGTCCAGGCAGGTCAGAACAGAAGTGATCCTTAAAGCAGACATTCAAAGTGTAAAGTATAACCAACTGTAACAGGGAGACTATCAATATGTGGCAGCTATTAATGATGTGATATTAAAGCCACACTGCAGAACATTGGTCTGGGGAAAGGCTTAAAGTACTTTAGAAGTACTTTTTTTTTTCTATTTGTGTGAAATGTGATGGCTTTAAACACATTCAAAGTGAAGAAAATGGCACTCCAGGTCCAGTTACTCTTCATCACATTCCAATAGCACCTGGTAAATCCAACTCGGGCGAACTCGCCATCCGGACTCTATAGAATAAGTGGAACAAATCCTTAATCAAAATGTCAAATAAAAGTCCTGGATCTAAAGGCGTCAACCTCAATGAACTCATCCTCCCACGCACGGAAAAACTGAGCGCATTTCTCTTCGAATCATGTGTGATTCGAGCAGCTGCGATCTCTGTGGTCCTCGCAGGTCGAAGACACCCATAAGCCCTCCCCCCCCCTTAGCCTGAAGTAGATTCATGGGTTTTCACAGTCAACAGCAAATAGTGTCCATTTGGTTAGTCGGCCATAATATGCTGACCGAGCCCTTACACTGTAAACACTTTGGCGTGAGTGAGTTTGCGCCCCAGTCCGACTTGGCACAGGAACAGCGGCGCTAACATTCGGGTGTCGTTTGGACAGGCCTTTTTGACACAGATCCAAAACTCTTCCTCTTCAATTCCCCATGTCTTTAATACCTCACTGCCTCGCATAGTCTCAGGCGAAGCTATGAAAATAAATTGAGTACTTGGTAAACACTCGGGGAGGCTGATGAGTGAAGGCCACAAAAAGGCCACCTTAGTCAGCAGAAACGCCAGAAACTGAGGCGAGTGTTAATTTCGGACAAAAATCTCTAAAATTGGAGGTTTTGGGATATTTAAATTTTACAGCGTCTGACTGCTGAAATGTATCATAATAAAAGGCAGAGAGCACCGACGCCACACGGAGTCAGCGCATTCCCTGTAATCCGCAGATAAGGATCCCTGCCAGCCTAGATAATAATCTTTGATACGGCTACTGTCTGTATTTAGCAACCCGGCGCAACCTCCAATTTCATCTCACGCAGTCTTCATATTAAGTCATACTGGGGGGAAACAAAGTGTGATTGAGTTAATGGGACTCCCTTTAAAAAGAAATTATGGGAACACATACCTTAGCGTACTCAGCGCCGTGTTTCTCCTTGTAACCATTTCGACAGACGGTATAATTATAGAAGCGGGAATTTTTGATCAATCCAACCCATTCGCGCCACCCAGGAGGAATGTAGCTGCCGTTGTACTCGTTGAGGTACTTGCCAAAAAAGGCTGTCGGGAAATAGGAAAGGAAAGTGAGTTGTAAAAGAAATCATAGGTCATACCGAAACTATAGCATACCTCCTGCGTGAGCTTATCTGTGCGCATTAAAGCAGCACGATAGGAGAGAGTAAAAAAAAAAAAAAAGCTCTATTCGATGAAGATCTTGAATATTGTGAGAATAGAGCAATGTTTTACTTAAAGTGCATATGACAGGTTAAAAGTTAAAAGTTAAATTATCATTTCATTTAACCGAAGCAGCAATTTGAAAGAAGAAATGTTGGCCAGAGAAGTTTTTTTTATTTGAATTTTTAAGCTGCTGACAGGAGGTGACATGTAAAAGGTAAAGTTCCCATTGCAGTTTGACTTAACATGGTCGGCACGGCAACAGTTTAAAATCGCTTGCCTTCATCTATGTCACTTCCTGTCAGTTTCCAATAAGGAAGTGAAACTATAAACTTCACAAAAATGGCCAAACTAAAGAAAATTAGTAACAATCTTTAGCAAAATCTTAAATATAATTGTGCTAAGCAATGTTTTAGCAAAAACTGTGTCTAATGTGCCATATGCACTTTAACCATGTCAGCACAGTTCCACTAATTTACACATTTCTTTCCAGTAGTTTGTGTGACTTAAAACAATACTGAATCAGGACTAAACTGAACTTTTGCACAATTTTAAGCTACCATGCATTGTAGTTTTAGGCCATGCTGCAAAAAAACCAATGTGTCAAAGACCTTGGAAATGTATGGATATTGCATCATTAATATTGCAATAACAATATATGGTGTATCTCTAATGTGCTTGTGTGGTAGAGGCCTTACTTTCTTGTGTAGGCTGGGCAAAGAGCCAGCCTGTTGCAGAAAAAGCTAATTGCACAGAGAACTAAAAAGGCGTGCTGCAGCCTCTGGACCCCACTGGGCCGCCCAGTGCAGCGCCTGCCCGTCACTCACACATACGCGTTCTGATGGGGCATGACAAGGAGCTGGCACACTCCCCATGTTTGCATTTCTCACAGCCAGACATAGACACAGGCTTACGGTAATTTCTCTATTGATCAACACGAGGGCAATGCCAGGGCAAAGTTTAAGCTGGATTTGTCTATAGAGCCTGTTGGCAAAGGGCCCGGGGTTAGAGAGGGGTTGTGGAAACCAAGTGTAACGTGTGGACATACCCGTTCTGTAGCCGGTGTTGTTGAGGTAGACGGCGAAAGAGCGTGGTTCGTGTTGAGCTTGCCACGAAGGGGACGAGCAGTTCTCATTGTTGGTGTAGGTGTTGTGGTTGTGGACGTACTTCCCCGTCAGCATGGAGGAGCGAGACGGGCAGCACATGGGGGTCGTCACGAAGGCATTGGTGAAAGACGTGCCGCCATCTTCCATGATTTTACGTGTTTTGTTCATAACCTGCAGAGACCCTGGGAAAGTAACAGTCATGTCAGATCTGTTCCTGAAAACAACATATGTCGTGATAGTCGTGACCATGATTTAAATCTTATCTTATTTGTTGGACACATTTTAGTACACTGAATAAATGTGTTGTTTCACAGAGCCGAGTCTTTTGTAGCCTCCAAGTGCTAAAATAATAATTATTCACTATGTTAATAGACCAGATGGCCATTCTGCACCGGCTTATGGCCTCTGTTTAATATTTCATAGATGAAGACCACAAGCCAGCTACAAAGAGTAATGTAGTGAAATTAAATGTGCACTCAAAGGCTTATGTAGAGAATGTTTGCCGCTCAAATGAAATGAGATGGTATTGAGAAACAGCAGGAAAATGTTCTTACCCAACTCCACGTCTTGGTCGTCGGTCATGATGAGGATGATGTTGGGCCGGATGTTTCTACGGTCTCTTTGGATGCGCCCCCTCAGCCCTTGGGACCTGGTGGTGAAGGCACAGCCTCCTGGAGCCCAGTCTAAGGAGAGCACGGCCATCCAGGCCAGCCACCGCAGCAGCATGGTGCCCGCGCAGCACACAGGAGGGCAGAGCTGGGATTACTGCAGGGCAGGAGGGAGGCCACTCGCACTGCCGCTCCCGACGCCACGGTCAACTGCAACAAGGAGAAATGAAGAGTTGTGGAAGTTAGGAAAAGGGACTTTCAGAAATACATATCAGAAAAACACATGAGCACCACTGAAACTATACTGCCTAACTTTCTCAAGTAGAAAGTAAACTGCAAGCACTACAAAAGCAAGGCATTCTCACCATCAAAAAGTCTCCAAACGCCTTTCTACATCCTCCTGTACTTTCATGCACTCTGTTCCTCTGTCCCTCAGCCCACTGTCACACTCTGGAAGTCTCCATATCCACTGAAGAGATGTTGTTCAGCCAACTGTGCCGTGAGAGCACCATTGGCTGACCACTCTCAAACACCCACAGCCACTGTTCGGCATTAGCCAATCCCGGGGCACCTTCCGCCTGTCACTCAAAAGTCAACCCCTGGTGAGTCAAGCGTGACAGAGGCTGGTGGGGAGGATGGGACCACACTGAGGGGGAGGGGGGCCAGGGGCACAGAGGCGGAGAGAGGGTTCTGCTACATTAACCCCAATGCCACTGTCGCCAATCACACATTATCACTGAGTCATCGTAGCACTTTGAAGCCTCCTGCTCTTTTCTGGAGTCACGCTTGACCATGAAGCCTAAACATCCTGTCTGCAACTACAAAGATCGTTACAGTAGAGTTTGGCCAAGCCCTGTCACAACTCAATGTAGTGCCACATCGAAGCATATTTCAGAGCTTAGATCATATGTAGCAGAAACACTGAAGGGCATGTTCTGAAGCATGAAGCTGTAATAATGCATCGTCCATCAGCGCCTGTGGAAACAGGGCTCCATGCTGTTCTCCTTTCTGAGCTAATGGCCTGAAAAGCGACAGCAGGTCCATGACACCTGAGCCTGGTACTACCCACTGGGCCGCTCCAGAAGCAGATTTAGCCCAGATTTGCATTTACTATTATTGCCCATCAGTCAACAGCAACACTGGGATATTTTATTCAACACATTAAGGAAGACGGACGATAAGGAGAAGGCAGTGCACTCATTACTCTATTAATTATTCCTGTATTAGAGTCAAAGAGCAGGCTTTTTATAGTTGGCTGCCGTGCCCCAGAGCGTCAGGACCAGCCGCCCAGTCATCACAACATGCCTGTGCAAACACTGGCTCCATTTGGACAAACATGCCTCCAGCGCAGGGTGGCAGAGTGCACAGCAGCTCAGCCTGAATCAGACACAACACAACTACTGCACCAACAAACTCTGACATACTGAAGCACATATGATCTGCTTACTCAACAAGCACATGTGAATTGTGTCTTCACTGTGCACTGGACAGACAACTACTGTAATATTTGCCGTAGTCTTAAAATTCAATTTAGCAAGCAGTACCTCTCAGCAACGGTGTGTTCATGCAAAGACAAGAAGTGAGAAAACAGACAAGGCGGCGCATTGTGGAAAGAGACACAAACCTTGTGGCGCTGATGTGGTTAGCCTTGGTGTTATCAATAGCTACACTGTGTGGGATGACTGAGACGGCAGGGCTAATAAAGTGGCATGCATAATGGCCTTCCGGATGTAGATTGAGGCTATGAGAGCAGCCCTCCCTCTGCCCTTTAGGTTACCTCTCGTCCTAACTCAATTTCACCTGATCCACTTTCCACAGGGTCACCCGAAGTTCACTTATGAGGACCTCCAGTAATGGCACACATAGATCATCTGACAACTGTCAATTTCAAAGTCAGAGAAATCAGCAGAGTGGCTTTTGATGAAGCTTTCCTTATGACAAATGGGCTGTGCCATGTGTGAAGTGCTCTGTCGTGGTGAGTGTTAAGTCTTACTTATCTTATCTCTGGTTTCCTGTTTAAATAAGTTGTACTTACCAGCCTTGAGCCTCAAGTGTCAACTGATGTGGATGTAAATATTGTTTCAAAGCCATATTTCACAGCTATTACAAAGTGAGGTCATGGAAGCACAAAGGCTGCAGAGTGCATTGTGCAGTGTGACGGTCAGGTGACGTTTTGTCGTCTCGCTTTTGCAGAAACATTGATTCACAATGAACCATAGAAAATGTGAAGACTTCGGCTTTTAACGGCCACCATTCAGTGAGTGAATCAGGTCAGTTCTAAAGAGTTGTGTTTTGTAAACATGGCTGACAAAGTGTTATCCGTGCGCTGTTCTTGCCCAGGGGCACTCTTGTGGATAAGAGCTAGTGAGAGATCTGCACCACTGCAGTCGCACAGGAAAGACACAATAGAAGAAGTGCTCAAAGATGTTCCAAGCCTTACATGTGTTACAGCCCCTTTATTTTTAATTAATGACTTATGACTTGAGAACAGCACGATCCAAGTGAGCAGACTCCTTCCACACATCAGCTGTACACACAAGGGGTCTTTATTCTCGGACTGGGAAGCTCATAGTTTCTTCTTCCTCATTGTTTTGGAGGATTAGCACTAATGACCCTTTAAATGGGCCTTTGCAGCAGTCATCGCGGTTAAGCCTGGGGAGGAATACTGCGGATGGACGGAACATAAAATGCCCAATGGTTCAAAGGCCTTGAACAAAAAGGCCAGTATGGACTGTAGGGACCCACAGCTGGCAGAAACATAAAAAGATTTGCAATTTTCAGATTAATGGCCATCAACACTGGGACTTTTAGAGCACCTCAGGATTCACTAATCTCTGCTCTCATAGTTTTTTCCACTTGCAGAAGAAGTCTCCCTCCTTCCTTCGGCACAGGCGGCACCGCTGACTCGGAGCGGCCGCTGTTGGAGACAGCTGTGCTTTGTGTGCGGAGTAAAGCGGAGCGGACTGGGACCACTGCTTGTGTAACCGCGCAGGGCAACAGTATTTGGCTGGCTGGCAGTTGTGCCCTTCACTTAGTGCCTCAAAACCGCACACCCCGCTGCACCCTGACCCTCCCCTGACCCGCGTGGTAATATGGCTTTGATGGCGGCTTGTTTAACCTAACCTCAGCAACCTGAGGCTACCCACACACAGGGGTTAAGAGGGGAAATTCAGAGGGAAGGAGAAAATTAAGTCAATAGGGGCGCACAGAGGAAGTCGGAATGTAACAGTATTTGTCACAGCGATGGCTAACAAGTTGAACAGGCTGAAAGGGAAGGTACAAAACATCATACAACACCTAAAGACTTATGAACCTAGAATAACTAAGGTTTTAAGTAACAATTTCACAGTGAAATGATTTAGACCTCTCAATCACAGCAGTGCCATTGTTGAACACTCATAAAAGCTACATAAAAACATAAACAAACTAGTATACACTTTCAGTTCCAACTGTAAACACTTGGAACAACATGGTTTTCAGGGATTAGACAACTGCCATCGGGCCCAAGGTAATACAGTGTTCAGAGGTGAGCGGGTTCGCATTCCCCAATACAAGATGCAAGTCAAACCCAAACCAGATGCAATGCCTGGCTAAAGTAAATCAGCCATTCATAAAAAGCCCCGTGCTATTAGGGACAATGGGTATTTCAAAGCACATCAAATCCCCTCTTATTCCTATCCATTCTCTTGCTCTCCCTCGCCCTCACGGTTTGCCCTGGCCATCTCTAAGGCGGCCAAGTCATACAGGAACAATGGTAAAGGGAGCGGAATGGCATAGTATGAAGTCGGCTGGCTGTGACTTTATACTGACGACTATTAGAGGCAAAGATATAAGGATTTACAGCATGTCAAGGAGGCATTTATAACTCCCATTTCAACTCCGTTGTCTTTGGTTGAAGCGGATGTCTTTCATTATAAACAATTTACACTCTGTAGTCACATGGAAGTGACTAAAGACCTAAACTTGAAAACAACACAAAAGCACATGTGTCATTTTCATTCTCACATCCCCAAAAGTTACAAATTGACAGTCGAACCAAACCAAGTTCACTGAATGGACTAACATCGAGCTGGAGCTCCCCTCTTTTTCTTAATGGATCACCAAACGATTACTGTGTGAAGCAATTGAGAACTTAACTTACCCCACTTTACTTTAGAGGCTCCACTCTGGCACAAAATTACTATATACACACACACTTCAATATAAGACATTTTCCAGTACTCTCTGAACAGGCATGACCTCGCTCCACTGCTAAAACTGATAATCGAGTGCCGTTTCCTGCTCTATCTCTCGCCACAGACACAACAATCTATGAACATTTTTGCACATTGGCTTTTTCTTTCTTTGATACTTTTTCCAAAACCTTTGAAATTGGACCTGAAGACGTTCTGAACCTACTTCAACAAGTGCTACATGTTCATTAAAGATGGAAACGAGCAGAAGATAAAACACCAGTGCTAATACGAGCAGCAAACTTTTTAGTGGCGTCTGATTGCTCCCACTCCGCTTCACAGGGGAAAAAACTATTAAGCGAAGCCTTAGATTAATATTGAGGTTTGTCCAAATATTTCTGTAAACCAGGCGCGTTTGGCTCGTCCCCTGCCACGAAGACTGATGAGGGCCTTTCCACACTGAGAGGGGCCTATGTCAAAGTGCAGCGCGTCCAGCCATCTTGAGGGGCAGGACAGTGCACCCATCGTCCCGGGACCCCTCCGAGCTGAACTGTAGCCCCTCTGTGCCGCTCACACACACTTTGGCTGCGGGCGCGTTCTGGGAAAGGGCTCAAACTGCGGTGGTGTTTTCAGGCTCTTAACTCCGCTGATTTGTTTGACCCAAGACGCCCAAATTGGTGCAGGATCTATGACAAAATTCCATGGAGAAAAAGCAAGCGGAGCAGGGGTGCGGAGAGATCACTGGCTCTTTGTTCCTCCCCATGTTTACGACCGGATAAGTCCTAAAACTGACAGGCCCGTTCGCAATCTTGTAATGTTGCGTGCTGCTATAAAAATTAACAATAGGAGTGCACAAACAAATTGTGAAAGCAGTGGGTTCAGGAAGGTCATATATCCCTCCATTTATTCCGAAGTTTTCATGTCGGAAAGTGTCCTAAACCAACTGCATTTGCTGATACTTTGCAGAATAAAATGCGTTTTTGAGCCGCACAACATCAAATGACTCTTACCCCAATGGCATAAGTTCATATTTGGGGGGGAAAAGACCAGTTTAATGAAGAAAAATGGCCCTATTTCAGTGAAATGTGAACCCTGAGTGCTGGTGGTTTCCCGTGCATCAGTAAGAGACCCTTTGTAGTGCCAAGGCGCCCAGGCCACCCCATCAATATTATGGATGCAACCTATAATGTACAATTAAAAGAATCCTGCTCGCATGGAACTTCAAAGAGAATTTATGCAGGTGGTCTGCGGAGAATCACCGGGGGGACTGTGGAGCCAATGAGGGAAATGATTATCATGCACAAGGCCATTGCAGAAATGAAGAAAAGTGGTCCCATTTATTTGTACGGGAGTGCGTGCATAACATGTGGGCCAGTGCTGGAGGTGGTATGTATTTAAGTGTTTATATCCTGAATGAACACCTTTAAATTAGGCCGTAAACCAAAAAGATCCAATTTTACAAGAGGAAAAGCATATTTACCCTTCAGCGGGGTGAAGGGAAGGTGGGACAGAAAGGGGGTTTGAAAGTTGCAGAAACCACCGCACTAATTCATGGCTGGCTATACCGGCAGAGTATTGCAAAGTAATCAGAAAATAAATGTCAAATGCCGCACGCTTTGAGTAGACACACACTTGTGCAGTTGTATCGGTGGAGTGGGGTTTTAGTAATTAGCCTACACATATAGAATATGTCCTAAGCCACACTGAGAAGCCGACCAAGTATAAAGAGGGTCCATTACAAGTTCAACGCAATTCACTTTAGCTTTTAAACATTAAAGCAGTACTCATGCCCCTAGAGGCCATATGTGCCACTGCAGGTGTTGTAGCACGTTGCGTTTTTTTACTCATTGACTGTCCGTGAGAGTAAATACTACGCTGACAGAAAAGACGGAGGTAGAGGGATATTGTAAATCCAATTACACAATGGAGATCTTTTTTTTTCACTCAAACTTGACTGTAAATACTGTTTAAGTGGAGCTAGCCCACAGTTAGCTTTGTCCGTTAGCCTGTTAGCTTCTTCCATTAGTGCGTATTGGTGGCTCCGACTCGGAGGCAGCGATGTTACAATTGTGGTTTTCTGGCCAGAGACACCAGGGGGAGATGAAATAACCCCCAATCATCCCATTAACACTTGCATTACCTCCAGAGGGACTACGAAAAGAATTTATTAAGGTAAACAAGTTGCTTAGTACTGCTTTAATACAATGTGGTGTAATAGCACGGTGCATGGTGAACAAGCACAAACTTATACATGCAAGTTAACCAGAGTGCTAATATTTTAGCTTTCATTTCTCAATACAAATCTGCCTAAGCCTTAGGGACTTGGGCTGACCCTGGTGCTACTGTAATGGGAGGGAAAAACACGTGAACGAAAGTAAAATTTAAAAGAATAAATATGAGGAAGCGCTTCAGATGAGTGGTGTTAGGGAGTGAAACTTTTTAAGCCATTGTTTTTGTTTTATTGATAGAAGTTTAAATAAATAAGTGGCTGAACTAAATTGAACATCGGCCCGAGTTGGAGTCCAGTCACCAGTTTTGTAAATTATTGTAGATTATCGTAGTTATTGGCTCCGATGGCTGACTTTTGGCATGAAATGTTTTTTTTGTGTGCTCCCATCAAAAACACGTCATCAGTCCATGAGAGAGTCACTCATGGGTGGCTTTCACGTCCTTTTGACACATCAAATATGTAACCCAGATAAATAATTCCCGCGACCACAAAAGAGAGCTATGGCAAATTGCTTCAATGGGTTTCCACTGAGGTAATTGTCAAGAATAAAGAGATTGACTTCTTTTCCATGAAATCAGCAGCACAGTGGCAGCAAAGAGGATGCAGAGCCAGAGGAAACCTGACAGCGAGCGAGCGAGTACAAGCTTAAAATGTTGGATGGTCTTGAAACTTTAATGATTACTGACTTAGGAAGTGCATGTGGAGTAGGTTTTTCTAAAGCTTTGAATTAGTGAAACCACAAGAGTATGAAAAAAAAATGGTCAAATGTGTCGACTTCAAGATTTAGGGGGAAAAAGTGCAATAAGCTGTGAGAGGAAAGCTACAATTACATCACAGTCTTCAGTTCAGGGAGTTCAGGTAGAAATTCATTAGTCTAGTTGACAAGTGTTAATTGATTCAAAGCACTGTCTATTATCTCTGGGAACCAATTAAGTGAAACCCCCCCAGGCCTGAGGTGGGGTCGTCGCAGTCCCAGTATAGTGCTGCTTCTGGCGGTTGAAACTGAACACCTCTTAAATATGAAGCATGTGCAGGCATATTCAGCAGACCCATAGACAAACATAGATGAGAACCAGCCTGCGTGACCCGGGATGCCATAAACTTCTCCACGACACCAACACGATACCGCTCGTAAAAACTCGATTTGTCCCGACTGCACCTGCATCTGCGCCTGTGGGCACATGTGCGTGTATTTGGGTATCACATTCACCGAGTGTCACTCAGTAAAGAGCATGAGTGAGTGAGTCAGGCAGTGCTGACTGCAGACAGACACACAACCTGTAATTTGTACACGGGGAGCTCTCCTTTCTATCGCCTGTGGCACTGGGTGGCTAGAAGAGCATGCCACAAAGTCATTTGTAATTTAATTAATCTGAGCCTGGCTGGGTAAAAATCTCAGGGCAGGCAATTGAGACAGGAGTTTTTGAGAGATTGACTGGTTTCTAACTTTTAGTCAGTGTTGTCAATTCCTTATTACAACAGCTGAAAGACAGTGCATTATGCAAATCTCAGTTTAAACAAGCTTTAATTCAACCCTTCATTCTGTCACTTTGTATCCACGCGGCAATGTCAAACTGTTGAAATAAGGACAAACAGGACCAGGGGCTAGGCCGCAGCACATGTCCAAGTATCCGCAGAGTTCTGCACTTGTACGTGCACACTCCACATGCACGGCATTGGCAAAGCCTGAATGTGTTTGTTCGCTCCGGGGGAGAGAGGAAGAAAAGAAGCAGAAGAGCTGAAACAAACGCATGCTGGCTTCTATTAGTCGAGCTGTGGAGCGCGATGGAGGGGCGAGAGAACGTATTCATTCCCCCTGCCCACCCCTCCCAGCCCTCCTGTCCCATTATCTCCACTCGGGATAGGCCGCAGATGAAAAGGGACAGCCCCCCCAGTGACGGCACTTCTGCCTCCCAACTTTACACCGACGCATTCTGACGGCTGCTTAATTGTACGTGATACAGGCAGGCCTTTCTCTTTCAGATCTAAAACAGATTGCTTCTCCCTGGGGAGGGGATTACTGGACAGGAGGAATGACAAAGCAGGGACAGTGCAGAGTCTACAGAGGGGGTAAAGCTCTACACGTTTCTCTATGTTTCTCTTTGTACATGCGGCTGTCACAAGGAGATTATAGTGTCCATGTGTTTGAGACGCTGCACGTGTGTCACAACGGGACGTAGCCTGCATATCTAACCTCTAATCAGGACTCTTCAATCTCCTCTCCTCACTTTCCCTTCACCTCTGGACTCATCCCTCTTTCACTTACCGCTGTCATGTCATCTTCCACTTCCCCTTTGTCCGTCTTGACCCAGCTTTCCCTTTCGGCCTCCTAAAGCTGTGCTGCGCCTACCACCACTGACATGCCAACAAAAGCTCCTTCGGACATCCCAGGAAAGGCATTACAATCCTCTTTCTCTCCTTTCGCCTTCAGCCACTAACGGCAACCTCACACTTTCCTGTCGCTCCATTCATTCCTGGGCTGAAGCTACAAGGGCCTGGTCAGGGGTCAATCCTGGTTACTGCATAACTAAACCATCGAAAAACACATAAATCATATATACTTTTCACAAAATCACACATTTCGACCACAACTGCTCGTCAAATCCACGCCACAGACAATAGAAAAATACCAGGCTCGCTCCAAGACAGGAGAATGACCTTAAACCAAAACTCTTGGGGGTGCTATTGTGAGCTCCAGATACCAAAATAGAAGTGTGCAAAGTTGCTGCCGGCATTCACATATGCATGCTGTATATCCCCAGAGGCACGTTCTCAAGAGTCAAAAGCTAGGCCTGTGTTTGAACAAACTGAAAGCATTGTTTGATCAGAGAGGACAACAAAGCGCCCGGGAAAGTGGCTGACTCATCTAAAGATAGCCTTTCTGAAGGGAACATGCAGGAACGAATGCGAGCCAATTGCTCCTTGTTCTAATACTGGTCATTTGCAGCGATGGGAGCCGTGCAGACAAAAACCAACCATGCAATCTGGCCGGAATAAAGGAGACTGTCATTAACCTGAAGAGATAAACAAGGGAAGGAGGAGTGGGCGGTTTGAGGAAATCTTTTCCTTTTCAAAAACAGGAACACACACACAAGCTTGTTGCTGGGCTCCAAGCGTACAGCAAACTACCACCTTTGATTTCCTTTGACTCTTCCCTTCAGGATTACTCACTGAGACTCACCTCCCCCCATTGATTTGCATGATGATGATGTGGCAGAGGTTTCCATCAGATGCCCTTCCAGGCAACAACCCCTCATCAGAGCTTGAGGATAATGGGAAATGTTCACCAAGTTATGCCCTCTTGTGGATATAGTGTGTATTGTAAACTACAAACACATCAAACTACTAGACCTTTGAAATGTGCTTGGCATATAGCACAAGATGAAGCAAAAAGAGAAACAAAGACTGATTAAATCATGAGCGCAGCGTTTCCGAAAACAGGGTGAAAGTATTACCCAGACTAAAAGCTGCAGTGAAACCTTCCCAGCCCTGCATAAAATCAATGGGGAACAAATGTGCAGCGCTTTATGTGTCATAACATGTTGATTTAAGGCTTCATGCATTTTTTGCAATTGTCCAACGTCAATGCCTCTGTCTGTTTTCATCAACCGCCGTGTATGAAGTCATGCAGGATGTCTGGGTATCTCTGAATCACTTTGGCTGGCGATTTCAACACGACGCAGTCGCTCCGTGCCTTATCACAAAACTGAATTCCAACTTTTACTGCGTTCCCACATGCACAAAGAGCACAGACTCAGATGATGGCAAAAAAACCGCTACTGGAACAACGTTTGTCTTGGCAAAGCATGGAGCCCTCAAACCTAATTATTTGCAGCAGCTGCTCACGGTCTTGTTTGTAGCAGAGTGAAGCTAAACTGTTTAGAGGATCTCCGCTCTTTTCTCTTGTGAACGGGCGAGTGTGCGCTGCATTTAAAACGTCCCCCCGCGCGACGCTCTGCTGCGCTCCGGGGCAGGGTAATCACAAATTGAATCTATACACCGCGGGGCAGAGTTTAAGTGAAGGGGTGATTTATGGACTGAGCTGGTCGATGCTGAAAGCTTGCGGTTTTTCTCTGGGTAACTTCACTTTGGTTAATGAACTGAATTAATGATTGTTTGCTTTTAATTCTGCTAATTGCGACTGGTGCTGGATATTGGCTTTGAGATGGACCACAGCTTGAAAGTATGCGTAAAAACGACTGAATGCAAATGAACGTTGAAGACCAATAATACAAAACTGTATACATGTAGGTTGAATAAATTGCATTTTTGATAAAGGACACCTTGCAGGGTTTTCAACACTAACATGGCACCTATCCGCACACCATATCTCAATATCTTCAACAGACCTCAAGACATACCCATCCCCATCTCCCGGGGATTTGCAACTAGCAGGAAGTGGAGCTATGGCTGGTTTACCAAAGTAAACACACAAAGAGACAACAGGAGCTTTCACCTATGCAACCAACCTCTCCACAGAGCCAGACTGCTGTCCACAAAACCTCCACAGCTGCACAATCTCTATCCAATCTCTATTTTCACACTGCAAAAAAAAAAGGACTGTATGTATTGCCTTAGATAGCCAAAAGTTAAGTGGGTATTTCCAAAAGTCATGCCTTCTTGACATTTGGGTCGGAAAGCTCTCTTCAGTAGCTCATCCATTCAGTGCAGCCTGACAAGATCTGCCAAAACAGGAGTGTTTTTGGAAGTAGATTTATGAAAACTTATTTGGACCGGAGTGGAGGAATGTTAAATTGTTTTTACATGTTAAATAAATATGCCCTGTTCATTCCCCTTAGGCAAAACTGGCACGCAAAAAAAAAAGCAGGTAATGCCATAATGGGCTTGATGAAAACTTTTTTTTTTTTGGAAATCATAAATCATTTCAGCGGACAAGTTTTCCCCCTAAACTTGCACAAGATGTCACAGGGAAACAAAATCGTAAATCTAAACTAACAGGTGAGCTCTTGTGCATTAGGGCACAAAATATGACATTAATGGAATGCGCTGCCTTCTAATCCACTGAGACGGAGGAATTTGCGACGGAGGGAATTCCTGTCATTCAGAGGGAAAACTATGAAGTCTCCGCACACGCACACACAGAGCGCTGCTGTACGGCGCTGCACACAGACCCGCAGCAGAAGCGAGCTCCGCAACAAATCCCTGCTTATACGGCAGGCTGCGACTCCTTCACTGTGAGCTCAACAAGTCCAAAAATCTGTGCAGAAAAACTAAGTGACAAAAGTTGGGGCAGTACCTGAAAAGGCAGAGGGCGCAGAGCGGTGTCCCAAGTGAGTAGGAATCCTCGGGGTTGAGCTTCTGCGTCCGCGTGTTGCTTCTCTTGCCGGGTCCTGCTCTTGCTCATAGGCAGGTGGGGGGGACACTTCAAGCTTTTTAGGGGCTCAGGGAGTATTGAGGAGGGAAGAGAGAGAGAGAGAGAGAGAGAGAGCGAGGGGGGGGGGGACACGACCACACAGCCCCTTGGAAGACAACCTTCTCTGCGCTAATCCCCGCTCCGATGTGATGACACTCTCTAACCTCCACCATCTGTTGAAACACGTCCCGGACCGGTCGGCAACACTAGCGCAGCACCACTGCCTCCGCGGCCCACCGCTGTTGCTGCTGTGTCAAGAAGCCCCCGCGCACGCTCTCTGCCCAATCACAAGAGGGGCTGCCGGGTAAAGGGGAGGCTGGGACAGAAAGGACACAAGGCAAAGGGAGACACACACACACACACACACACACACGCACGCTCACATTCAGCACACACACTCCGATGCAAGACACTGTGCTGAGAGAGTGAGGCAGGAGAAACCCCCCCCAGTCATCGTAACCTGAGAGGCGAGAGGAGGAGGAGGAAGGGACAGCGAGAGCAGAGAGAGAGAGAGAGAGACCGAAGGGGAGGAGAGAGAGTGGCCAATGCACAATGCCAGAGATAAGAAATAGTCACCAAGAAAGAAGTTACTGTCTGAATTCATGCGCATGTGAACATCTGTCCATTGTGAGGGCAGTCATTGATCACCTATTGACCGACACCTAGATAATGCGTTCATGTCGGACTTCAGCATATTAGAGAAAACATTTCATTAGAAGTTGATTGGTCGTTTCAACTTCTTTTATCACAAACCTCTAAAACTGGATAACTTACCTGCCATAACTCTACTCGAGTGAATTAAAGCCCTCGCTGTTGACATCCAAAAAGGATAGAGTGACAGTGACTGGGGAAGTTTGTTTTCCCTTGGCAACAGCGCCCCTAAACAATTAGCAGGGCTGGTCAATATAGACACAGGAGATTTCTTTCTTGTCAAGTCAACTTCAGAGAGTTGTATTCCGCTATGAGCGTATATAGTGCAAATATCCTAAAGGCCAGTGGTTCTCAAAGCTAAAGCTAAACAAACATGGCAAGCCACAGATGGGGGGGGGGGGGAATCCAATTAAATGAAAATCCTATTATAATCAAATACACATTTTGTTTTGAGTTCTGTTGATTCAGACATTCATTAGGGATGCTCAGTTTCTTTAGTTGATTAATTGCTTTATTTAAAAATGATCAAATACCTTAACAAGCTGTATAGGAAATAGAAAAAAAGCTCTTTCTGCCATGAATTTTAATGAACCGTGATAATAAAGTAGGATGATCAACTCAAAACAGGAAACTCAATAGTACTTCATCATCCGTCAACTAACGATTACCTGTTAGTATTTCTTTTATCGCTCCAGCCCCCGTCAGCGACCCACCCGTTGGGAACCACTGATCTCAGCCCTGAAGATAAGAACCCTGCACATTTATTTGACTTGCTGACGTTACTTAGCAGCTCACATAAAAGCCTTAAGAGACACATATAAACTTCTCCCCCGTCTGTGACCCCCTTCGTCCCCTGCAGCTACGGAGTATGTGGTCCCGAAGAATCGGAGCTCAAGTGGCCATAAAACGCCCGCATTGGCTCCGCGGTGGGACTGCTGTTGGCACTAAACTGTTACATCTGCAACGGCACGGCCCGGCGCAGGCAGGCGGCACCCCTCGCACCTACGTGTGATAAATCCTTACTGTCCCACGGCTGCATTCCAGGCCATCACCACCTATTGCCTTAAGTTAAAGAAAGGAGGGCAGAGGGGAGGACACTAAAATTACAAAGCTAAGACGAAAGAGAGAAAGAGGAAAGCAGTTGAGATAAGCAGCGGGGTTGGGTTTTTTACGGCGGGATGGCAGCGCAGCGAGAAAGAGAAACTGTGGCTTTTTTTTTTCTTTTTTTATGGCTAACTTTACAAAAAACACATTGAGGGGAAAGACATTCATCATTTTGTTGAGCCACTGTCCAACTCGCTAAGCCATTAAAAAAGGATTACGAGACCTGGGCTTCAAAGGCTGGCACTAATGAGTCGATGCTTGTTTGATATCCCGCAGAAGCAGAGAAGAGTTAATCAGAGGTGTGACATCATTTACATACTAGAAGAAGCGTCAACTTTCCCCCCCTCCCTCTTTCGCTGCCCTTTGATGCATCCTTGTGTATTAGTTTGATCAATGGCTCGGCAAAACAGTACGGAGGTGTGAATGGGACCTGGGAGGTCACGGGAAACTTGCCCTCCCCAAAACACGCTCAAAATTTACAGTCGGGTATCGCTTACCAATCCGATTACGCTGCACAAACACGCAAATATCAGAGCCCCCCCCCCCCCATCTTGATCCCCCTCAAGGTTCACTTACAAGGATATTGGATTAAACTAGATAAAGCCTATTTTGTACCCGGGATGTGAAACTCTCCGTAGCCCCGGCCTGATGTTTGCTACAGCGGCGAAGGAGAGAGAGAGAGAGAGAGAAGGCCCTTTGAGGGGGGGGGGACAGGGCTCAAATTAGATTAGCAAAATTCACAAAGACTGTCCCGTACGAGCCCCTCCTGCACGGGCACACACGCACCCCCCCGTTCTCACGGCCGAGAGGTTTCCAAAGGGCCTTCAGGCGGGCCAGGGGCTACCAAATCCCGGCGCTCTTTACTGGATTAAAAGATGGCCACCCCACAGAGGAGAAGCAGTGTTTTTGCAAGCGCTGAGAACATCTGTAAATAACAGAATCCCATGACGACAGAGGGTGATAGTTTTGACAGAAAACAACCTGGAAAAGAGGACGTGGCAACTGTTAAGGCATGGCCAGATCTAATCAGCATTTCACTTTTCATTTCTTCTGCAGTGACACAAAAGCAGGGATTGAGGGAGGTCTATTAAACAGCCTGATCTTATGAATGACTAAGTGACCTGTGGGGGGTCAAACTGAATCCAAATTCAAAAACACCTCTTAAAGAATTGATGTAATGTACGATAAAACACATTTGAAAAGAAGAGTCTAATTGGGCTTTGCGCTTTAGTATGGACATGTTGTTCATGAGTTTTGAAAAATGTTCCCGAGTTTCCCGCAGCCCGCCATGGGCCGGCGTGCAGGTGCAGGCAGGGGCCAGTGCTGGGGGGCTGCTCGGTTCACTAACCTCATTCTCCATGGCTAACTGAGATACACAGAAGTGTCATAGCTGTGATCCGGCCTCTGTGTCAGTATGAAGGGAGCGGAAGCAACAGATTATAGCCTGAATATGAATGAAAGATGATTGAATGGGTATAGAAAAGAAAGAAATTCTTGATAGAAATGGTTGGGAATAAGAATCCATGGACCACTGTTGATGAGAATTGGTTTGTTTCACTTTCTGCAGCAAGTTATATATTTTAAACTACTGAATTAGTGCAAAGCTTGCTTGTAGTCTGGTTAGATCAGGGGAGTCCAATTAATCTTTTAGTCGAGGGCCACATACCGACCAATACACAGTGAAAGGTGCAGGGCCACAGACTTAAAAAGGAAGAAAGTGTGCAGCTTTATTACAACAGGTCCCAGAATTCATAAGTGATCTTTCCGAATTTAATCAAGCAGCTAATACTAATCTTGATGCAAGTCCAGAAATGTGCTCATGTGCTCATGCCACAGGGCCACAGCTGAGAGGAGGGGAGCCCCAGCGTGCAGCAGGGAGGCAACAGAGGACACGCACAGTTGGTTATGAATGCGCAGAGGAGAAATGAAAGGCACAGGACGGGACGGCGGAGGGGGGAAACAAGAGATATATGTACAGTAGGGACCAGAAGCAGCAGCAGCAAGGGTAAAAGAAAAAATAACACGGCCCGTCGGGGGAGGGGCGGGGACCCGGTGGCAGCTGAACTTGCAGGACATGCGTGTGGAGCACTTTCACAGAGCGGTCTCCCTCCCGCTGGGCCATACATGCGCCCCTACGCTGCACACGAAAACCCCACGCACGCACACATGCTCGGCTTCATCTGTCACAATAATGCATACAGTTCAAGAGTGATTAATTACCTACTGGCGCATTTAGATTCATTTGGGAATATCGTAAGATTGGTGTGTTTTATCACTTTTTTGTGTAGGTCGCTGGTAAGTATAGCATGCTCAAGGTTTTAACCAAATATAGTAAATGTTTTGTGAGCTCATGCGATGTAGAAGTACACCTCATCTTCCCTCATCTATTTCATATAAAAAATGTGTTTAAAGATTTGCAAAGTGGCTTTCCAGACACAACACCCTGTGATCAACTTGAAATATACTATGTATGCCCATGACTAATCCATCAACAAATACTACAGTGGCAAAGTCTCATGTGCCTTGTAGTTACATGGCTTTTATCATGTTGTATATTGCAAGTGACAAACCAAACAGCGATGCATTTATATTCAAAACGTGTCCGAATTCAAAAGACTCTCGATTTTGACAAGTCTATTGATGAAAGAGTGTGAAAGCGGTCGACAGGTAGTTCCGCAGACAAACGCAATGCGCTCGCACATAATGAAGCTATTAGCAGCAACCTGAGATCAACTGTTAGCTAATGGTGATAGGATTTAGAGGCCCGTTCATAATGACATACAACAACACGCTTGAGCCAGGAGCCAGATGTGCCTTTCCTTCAAGAGCAGAGCGAGATGCTGATCAAATGCAGCTGAAAATGCGAGAGTAAACTTACTACGGTTTTGTGTGTTTTACCAAGTTCAATCAAGGAATCAAACGGCGAGGAAGAACAGCACCCATTCATGTTCAATTAAAGAGATACTGATTGGCAAAAGCAATTATAGGAGTTTGACAGCCGACGTGGAACGACTTAAAGACACATTTCTAAGAATACATAGGAACAATATGACAGTAGAGCAGTACAGGGGGGAACAAAAGGCAATTACAGATAGACCACCAGAGCAGCAGTTTTCTGAGCTAGATTAGGACTTCTGCTAAAGTGAAGGGAACTGATAGCTTGTGAAAGCCAGTGCTATCATTTTCCTGATCATGAAAACTGCAGAATGATGGAAGTGACTCAGGAGTGCGCCCTCAAGGCTCTGCGCGAGGCTGAGAAGCAGTCCTGGAAGACGAACAGATACAAGATACTGCAGATTCACCGGGAGATAGTGCTAATCACTGAGCTCCAGGATGACAGACGGTCTGACGGGCAAAACAAAAGGATCAGCGGAGTGACCAGTGTCTGCGGACAAGCCTCCAGAGCATGAGAGGAAAAAAACAGTAGTCATCATTACACATACAGAAGAGTGTAAGAGAAATAGTGCCATCAACTTACAATGGTAATGACATGTTTCTGCTTGTCAATAATGGGGAGTTTAATGAATGCTGTAAATGGTCCAATCAAGGCTAAACTAAATAGATCAAACAGATTTGTGATAACAAGACGACAACAGTTGGGGCTCCCTCTTTGCCCTCAACAGAGCCTGAGGGAACCATAAATCATCCATCTTAAACAAAAGGAAGACATTCTTTCCTCCCTATGACAACTTATTTTGAGTTGGGGATTGAAGTTGGGCCAAACTATTTATTTTTTTGTGACACATTTAATCCAAAGTATGACGTTATTAATGGAGTCTTTGAAAAGCTCAAACATTGACAGCCATATTGCACACTCCCAGCAAATTATTGTTAGAGAGACTTTAACTGTACAAAGTGACTCATACCCCTAGAGGCCAGAAGCGCCTCTGCAGGTGTCGTAGCACGTTGCGTTTTTTTACTCATTAATTGTCCGTGAGAGTGAATACTACACTGACACAAAAGACAGAGGGGGATATTGTACATCCAATTACACAATGGAGATCATTTTTTCACTCAAACTTGGCTGTAAATACTGTTTAAGTAGCGCTAGCCCACAGTTAGCTTTGCATGTTAGCTTCTTTTTCGTGATTCCATTAGTGTGTATTGGTGGCACCTACCTGGAGTCAGTGAAGTTGCAATTGTGGTTTTCTAGCCAGTCACCAGGTGGAGATGAAACACCCCCCAATCACCCCATTAACACTTGTATTACACCCAGAGGGACTACAAACAGGGTTTATTAAGGTAAACAAGTTACTTAGTATTGCTTTAAGTGGGAGAGACCAACATTTTACGATTCAGCTTTTTGTCCATGACTTTTGACTGATAAAAGCACAATGAATCAAATTTTTTTCATCGATTGCCCAGCCCCGATTTGGAATATAATACTAAACAATACAAGTATATTAGAGGGTGAGCAAGGTTTGAAACCCGCCGCTTGGAAAGTGATGCTTTTCAATTTGTTGAATCGCGGGGACAAGGATACACAGGGTGAAAGCATTGAACGTACAGGAAGTGTGTCATTACATTCAAAATGGTAGATTGGAAATGGTGTCAAAACGTGCCACATGGGCCTGCTGAGAGAAATAGGATTTGCATGGGAGCAGATTGGCCGTTGAATTATCCTCCTTTTGAGCCGCGGATAAGGTACACTTTTCATTCGTCAGCAGAACAGTCAGGAAGAAAAGACTGCTTACACTACACGTTTCCCTATAGTAGCCTGTCCGCAATCTAAAAAAGGTGAATGCTCTATTTAACAGCCACCATAAGCAAACAGCGTGCCCGGTAATAGAATGCAGGATGCTGTGTGCCGGGCTAATAGCCGTTTACTGCCGTTTGCTGACTTCCACATGGAGAAGTGGACAAACTTAGGTCATTCTCTTTCAATACAAACAACGCTCGCAGTGGCCAGGCAGATGAAAGCCCAGAGCATGCAAAAGGGGGCTTTCGTCCAAGTATTTGTTGTGTTCCAAAAGCACAGAGAGGCACAGCGGCACTGTCGATCCTCATTTGCACACAGATGGAAAAATGGACATATAATCCGTTCAGTCCACTCCAAAAGAGGACAACCTGAAACATGAGCCCGGAGCCACCGCACAACTGCGACTGCCGGGATGTTTATGACCGCCGCGCGACCACACAGCATTATATAAGTCCATGCATTTGTGCGTCCATTACCCACACAGGGAACCAATATGCTTTCTTTCTCATGTAAATTATAGATCACCGAGGAGCGTATGTAGGTTAGTCATGCGGACCATACAGTAAAGAACCTCGATCCTTACATCAGGCTCGAACATGTGCAAGATCAAAGAAAGTGCTTTTCAAACATAACTCAACAAAATTAATGACATGATTTACAAACAGTGTACGGTTCATATTAGGCTGATTAGCACACCTTTTATCCCGAATAAACAATTTCTACATCGCGCCGTTTTTGCTGAAAATGTGGTGACATATTTTGAACCAGTAAATGAAAACATCATTTCAAAGGCGAAAAAGGCGCATAAATCAACCTTCTGGTTTAGTCTAATGCAGTTTGACAATCTCTCGGAGGAGATTTACCTGCTGTTCGTGATGTTGTCAATTTTTGCAGCCAAATTGAACTCAGCCCTCTTCTGGCCTCTCTGCCGTATGAAATTCTTCAGTGGCAAAACAAGCTTCTATGACACTGTGTCATAAAAAGAAAAAATGTATTCAACCTTTTGAGATTCATACTTGATCAAAAATTTACATATGTGAATTTTAATGTCTCTTATGTTTTGAGAAGTGTTTGAAACTCTACGCAACTTGAAGTGCCGTGATGCCTGCTGTGGTTAATTTAAAACATAGCAATCCTCGATGTCTATGGCCCTCCCACGGCCCAATGTAACGAGAAAGCGCTGTCCTTAACTCCCACCATTGCAGAAAAACTCACCCCAACCCTTTCCATAGCACCGAGAGGAAAAAAAACACCCACCAAAGCTTCACTATTATGAAACAACGCACCACAGCCTGTCTTGATACCAGCGCTGATGTCTGACAGCGCTTCACATCCACGGAGCAGGGATGCCATCAGAGTAAATTTATCATGGGGAGCGAGAGGAAGGTCTTCAGAAAACGTGGCATCTTGAAAACACAGAAGGGGAAACATAAAGCTGTTAGAGATCAACATATCATTTTCTAACAAAATGTAAGACATAGTGATCAAGATGTGTTTGAAATCATTATCAAATAACACGCAAAGCAAAAATGTCCTTTAAATCACAGGGAAAAAAACAATAGTCTAACCATGAACGCATGAAGGACGGTGTAAACAAGATTTATGATGTGATGACTAAAATGTATCACTGATTCTTTCCATGATTCATTACTCTGAGCAAACAGTCCAAGAAACCCAGAGACCATTTTTCAAACAGGTGCAAATTCCACTGATGCCTTTGTGCATTTGGAGACTATTGCCTCTATCAACTTGGGCCAAGCAGCACAGTGATGGCCAGCAGAGATGTCTGACAGCCAGACCTGCTTTGTATCCCGTCCAAATTGTGAAACATACGAGTGACTTGAAAAGGCAGAAATGTTTTTGTCACGATAATTGGACGCAGGACTTGGGTTTTTTGAGAGAAAAAAAAAATCAATCAATATGTAGACGGCTGAAACTCCCGAGGCTTTTGACTGGAACACGCTTCCAATTTCACACTTCTCGTGCGCCCTGTTCAGTGCGGACACCCCATCCCTCACTGCAGAGTGTGGCTGCGTGGGTGGGTGTAGAAAACTCCCAGTAATCCAATTAAGCACATAATTTCCTTTTATTGAAATCGACTGTCAGAAAGCGGCCAAGTTGGAGTGAGTGAAAAGCGAAAAGCATTTTATTAGAATAGGAGGCTTTTCTGTGTACTGTTGGCTGCAAACGCAAACAAAGCATTAGAGCAAAAAAGAAAAAGAAAAAGGGGGCTCAGATCTGGGCAAACATGGCGGGGGCCTCCTTCCCCTCCACTTTGTAACTGTCCTGCTTGGCTGGAGATCAGCTCCCTTGTCCCGGGCCAGTCTTTAGCAGCGATAGCCTGACAAGGAGCCAAACTGTGCGGGCTTGAATATGCATGAGTCCGAGATGGGGCTCCTAACTGCGGCCACACAAAGACGCAGGAGCTGGAAGAGAGGAAATTATGGATTCATAGCAGCTGTGCAGTTAATGAGATGCTGCAGTAGTAAGACCTAGCAGCACTATAAATAAAATCTTTGACCCTGGTCTAAGTATCCCCCTGTTTCCAGCAATGAGAGGAGGAAAAACAAGAGCAGGAATTCCGAATATCCTCCTCGTAAGCGCTTATCTTCTCTCTCGGGGCACGGAATCTCAGCTCCACTGACAAGGCCAAACAGGAGAAAATGGGAAACATCTGAATGAGTTGGTCCAATTGTATCTTCCAGTGTGAAGATGATCCAAGAATTACCAATGATACAAGCTTGGCACTATGACTGATCGCTTTATTTTACGGTTACATAACGCCGACCTTACAGTGAAAGAAAGATTCCTTGTAAACATGTCTCGGCTTTCATGTCAAGGGAATGCTGTTATTGTGTTATTGACCACATATGAAGTACATACAGTGAATCAAACTGGCATTACTCTCAAAAGGAAGAGCGAGCAAAGAGCGTGAATAGAGCACTCAGGAAGGATGAGGAAAGAAAAAAAAAAAAAAAGAGTATTTGTCTAGGCCTAAGAAGGATGGCTCAGGTTTTCAACAAGTACTCATGTCCCTAAACAAGCACTCTTAATTCCCCATTCTTCATTTCCTGTTCCTGCCGGAGTCCAGGTGACCCGAGCACCCGCAGATCTGTACATGGGCGAATAAAGGATTTCCCCAGCAGGAGAACCGTGCTGGTGGGAGGCTGCAAATCATTTTCTATGGGCTTTAAAGGCTTTGTAAAAGGCCTATAATACAGTATTATTATTACCCGACTAAAATTGCAAAAGTTTTGTTATGGAAATGAGACCACAAATTGTTGGCCAATTTATCTGGTGTACTTGAACAATGTTTCGGAGGAACAGCACACCGAGAGTGTACAGCTTACGTGCACATGTGTCTTTATCAGGTCTGTAGAGGGCTGAGTAATGCAAAATGTCAGGTTTATATTAGTCAATAAAGAAAAGTATTCTTTTAAAGTTGGACCAGAGGCCAAAGATGGTGGACTTCTCAGCAGCTGGAAAAACACAGTTCTCTTGATCAAATCCTCCATTTTCGAGCAGTTTGGTAATGAAAGTGTAATTACGCAGAGTCATAAACGGTCAAATCCATCTGTTTGTCCAAGCAGTGCGGTCCTAGGAGAAATGATTAAAGACTCTTCAGTGTCAATGTTTGTAATCTTTGTTTTTCTTATGTCAAACTCGCAGAAAACTAATTATAAAAAGCACTCATTCATTAACACATTCATGACAATCATAAAAGCAGGCCCCTCACATCAGCAGCCAGCAGAGGACACAAGCTCAACATCCCGATGAGGTCAAAGAAAGTGTTCCTGTCAGAAAGTATGAGTCACGACCAGTGTCTTCGCTTGTGATTAAACCTTCAGAAAAGAATACCATTGCGAACATGTTTGTCGTAGATGTGACAAAGTTGCTGCTCTAGAAATTGCTCACAGGCAAACAGAGGGCCGTACAGGGACAAGATGTGTTTGCTCCGAGACTTTTGGAGTCAATTGTCAAGGCCACGCAAGTCTTAGCCATCTGGAAAGAAGCAGTAATGCCATTATTTACAGCTATAAATAGAATAAATCACAATCGCTGTTATAATCCCTTGACAACGCAGTGGCTTTAAGCACTACCTGATGAAGCAATAAGACAGACTTAGAGATGGATTCCTCCACTCGACCAAAGTGTCCTGTTTCCCCCGGCTAAACACCCACAGGGCTTATGAAGAGGACATGAACTTCAGCCTGTATGTTGCAGTGATAAGGAATATAGGGATTAGACATGACTCTCGTTTTCATGAAGTGTTCTTTGTAGAAGGGATTTACATGAAAAATATTTTTTAGAGCTTTTTACCGTAATACAATTTACTTCCTCCTGGATCCGATTCTAACCTTGGATCCAGGAGGAACAATGCGGTTTTCGTCCTGGTCGTGGCACACTGGACCAGCTCTATACCCTCCGTCGGGTGCTTGAGGGTTCATGGGAGTTCGCCCAACCAGTCCACATGTGTTTTGTGGACCTGGAGAAGGCGTTCGACCGTGTCCCTCGTGGTGCCCTGTGGGGGGTGCTCCGGGAGTATGGGGTCCGGGGCCCTCTGCTAAGGGCTGTCCGTTCCCTGTATGACCGCAGCAGGAGCTTGGTTCGCATTGCCGGCAGTAAAGTCAGACCTGTTCCCGGTGCGTGTTGGTCTCCGCCAGGGCTGCCCTTTGTCACCGGTTCTGTTCATCACTTTTATAGACAGAATTTCTAGGCGCAGCCAGGGGCCGGAGGGTGTCCGGTTTGGGAGCCTCAGAGTCTCATCTCTGCTGTTTGCGGATGATGTTGTTCTGATGGCTTCAACAAACCAGGACCTCCAGCACGCTCTGGGGCGGTTTGCAGCCGAGTGTGTAGCGGCCGGGATGAGAATCAGCACCTCCAAATCTGAGGCCATGGTTCTCCACCGGAAAAAGGTGGTTTCCCCTCTCCAGGTCGGTGGGGAGTCCTTACCTCAAGTGGAGGAGTTCAAGTATCTCGGGGTCTTGTTCACGAGTGAGGGACGGATGGAGCGTGAGATCGACAGACGGATCGGTGCGGCGTCAGCAGTGATGCGGTCGCTGTATCGGTCTGTCGTGGTGAAGAGGGAGCTGAGTCGGAGGGCAAAGCTCTCGATTTACCGATCGATCTACGTTCCCACCCTCACCTATGGTCATGAGATTTGGGTAATGACCGAAAGGACAAGATCGCGAATACAGGCGGCCGAAATGAGTTTCCTTCGCAGGGTGGCTGGGCGCACCCTCCGAGATCGGGTGAGGAGCTCAGTTACCCGAGAAGAGCTTGGAGTAGAGTCGCTGCTCCTTCATGTCGAAAGGAGCCAGCTGAGGTGGCTCGGGCATCTGTTTCGGATGCCTCCTGGTCGCCTCCCGCGGGAGGTGTTCCAGGCATGTCCTAGTGGGAAGAGGCCTCGTGGAAGACCCAGGACACGGTGGTAGGACTATGTCTCCGAGCTGGCCTGGTGTCGCCTCGGGGTCCCCCCAGAACAGCTGGAGGAGGTGTGTGTGGATCGGGAAGTTTGGGCATCTCTGCTGAGACTGCTGCCCCCGCGACCCGGCCCCGGATAAAGCGGAAGAAAATGGATGGATGGATGGACAATTTACTTCCCTCATCAAAAGCATACCTGGAGTTGGGTTGCTTTTGATCACACCTCTGGTAAACTCTGGAAGAACACAGCAATGACGTCTACCCATTGCTCGGACAGAAACTATGATTTAATCACTGAAAGTAATAAAATGAAACCGGCCACTGCTGGAGTGGCCAAGAATATATGTTTTTACCCGATTACAAACCAGACATTTGGACAAATCTGGCAAAAAGATCAAAAATATCGGCCGAGCATATCGGCCCCAAAAATCGGCATCTGCCTTAGACAAACCCATATTGGTCGAGCTCTACTGCCAACCTCCCACCCAGCTCCTGATCCATAACACAAACTCTCCTCTACAGAGTCGAGAGAGGCAAAAACATTGCAACTACAAAATAAAATGCTGCAGCTCATTCTGAAACGGTTGCTACATCCAGATAATTGGCAAAGCATCAGTTTTTTTTGTTTTTTTTAAGGAAGAGCGAGGGTCTTAAGGAGACAGAGGCAATTTGTCACGCATGTTTAACTGGAAGCAAAGCAAAGGGCAGCTTTGAATAAGATTCTGATCAATATAGTATTTTACGTCCAACAAAATCGTGATTAAGTTAGTGATTAATGTATGTCTGAAATGATCACAAATCAACATTTTAAAAGGTCTGTGGCTCTTATTAGTTTGAACATTTAAAACTTATTCTATCTTTGACCCATAATTGACCAAGAAAATCAAACTTCAAACTGACACAAGCTGCCATTGCCATACACTAGTCTGGCAGACATACCAGATCCTGTCCAAACAAATTCGTGTAAGCAAAGTTCCTTTTTAAGTGGTGCTTCTGAAGCCCATTTTTTATTACCAAATAGCTTTTCACCGCTGGCATTGTATTTGCTCCTTCTAGCTTGACAAGAGGGCAATATATTAAAATGTATGAGGCTTTATCCTTCAAACAGAGCCCAGTTAGCCACGGCCAGACCACAACACAGAAACGGAGTCGCCCCTTAGTCATTGTTTTTACTCAAAGGGTTTCATATCCATCCTGGCACTTTGTATGAAATGAATGATTGTACAGGAAGACACAAGTGGCTATTAAACTATTAGCAGCAGGAAAGGAACATGGCTTCCAATGCGCAATGATATACACACACGCCCAAACCAAATAACATGGAATTAAAGCTGCACTTAATGTGATTTGTAACGCTCCCCTTAATTTAGAACATGTTGAAACTAGAATTACGTTTCTTTTTTCGGTTTCCATGTTTGTGCATATTTTAAAAAGGATCTCTGCAAAAAAACAAACCAAAAAAAAAAAAAGACCCATTGCCTTGAGATTCGACTTGTTCCAAGAAAAAGATAAAGTCACTGTGTCTAAAAGCCAAAACACTTGTAATTTGAAATCTCCTCAATGCAAGCCAGATTTTAAATGCGAAACATACCGGAGCCGAAATCCCTTTTATTGTTATTGACAGGGCAGCGTAGCACCAAAACACAATATCCGACAACAAATACCTCATCTAATCTTAAAGTTGGCTAATCTCTTGCTGAAAACGTCTAAAAACACATTCCGCGGATATGAGAGGTTTATCACGCAAGGCTTCAAAGCTGTGACTGTGAGAACAAATGGGCACGCAGGTTACTCTGAGATCCTCGCCCCATCTTGCACTGATAAGAAGCTACGCCAAAATGTAGCTCAAAGTGAAAAGACCCATTTTCAGACAATTGCGAATCTGTATCCTAATCTATCAGCGTTTTGGGATGCACACTACATTTCTCAAGTTGTGGAAATTCAAAATCAAAAAAAAGGAGAGACCGTGATAACCCCAGACCAAGGATAACAAGTCTCCCTAAGCCCAGACCTCCCAGCTCTCCATGAAGAGCTGCAATAAAACCGCTCTAAATCAGCTCCACCACTTCTGTAGATAAACAACACGTCTCCGGAACATTGTCAGTCTGTCCACCTGTTTACCATTATTTGTCTTTTTTTATTCTCCCACCTGCTTTAGCCTTTCGTTCAAGAAGTATCTTACGGGAAAATGTTCACAGCACTTCTAAGGATTAGCCGCTAAAATGTCATGTTATTGCCGCTCACAGTGTGTCAGCAAGAAAAGTAGAAACGATCCAGACAACAGGGCAAGAAAATAAGACTTTGTTGTTTCCAGGTCGGAACAAATGCCACCTTTGTAATTTGTAAATTACGAAACTGCTTTTCATTTTGCATCTTAATTAGACCCCCTGACCGCTGCGTCATTTTCTCATGGTCATGTTGTTTTTCCACCGTAAACCATTTCGAAAATAAAAATTCACCTTAGTGGTTTCATGGCACCAATTCATAAACCGTTTTAAGGCCAGGACAGCGCTGCATGAAGGCTGTTCTTTGTAGCTCTAGTAAAAGTCGATCTAGCTCCGGACTGAAGTAAATATAAGTTCACCATGTTCCCATAACAGGTTTTTATAAAGCATTAGCGGAACATATTTTACAGGATAATGTGACTTATTTGCAAAGCTAAAACACAAATGCTGCGATCCGCCAATTCTTTCGCACACTTTGCAAGTCTGGTCCGGATTTAAGTTGGTGTCAAAGCAGGGGAAAAAAAACACATCTCTCAATCTGAAACTAAGAAAGAATTGGCCGAGGAATCTTTGTGTGGCAGAGATGCATAACAAGCAAAGTGAATTTCTGCAGTCTTTTCAGTCCAAACATATGAAAAAGAAGCACCGCAGTAGATCATTTTGTCCAGCTCGTACACCGTAATTTAAGATTCAGGTGAAGCTTCAACTGTGGAATTGACTGCTGGTAACTTTAAGTCCTTCACTCACCAAAGATCAGTAGCAATGAGAAGCAGACCGAGCCAGGCATCGGCGGTGGTGTAATGGCTTTGTGAGATTTTGTTCTTAACCCCAGAGCTTGTTTTGAAACCTCCGGGGGGCACTGGAAAATGAAATGCAAGTGCTGTGGAAAGCTCCGCACCTACACACTGGCTAAAGGCTCATTCGAATAGATGGAGCAGGGAGGCAGGCATTGTTGTTGAGGGGAACAGCTCTCAAAAGTAAATTGAGCGCGTCTTATCCCTCAATGCCCACTGTTCTCCAGGTGAAATAACCCCCACCGGGTCTACGAAGGATCCACCGTTACTTTCTGCATTCTTTCCGATGGGACATTCCTGGTTTAGGAGTGGAGGTAATGCTTTGTTGGTAACCAGTGTATGTCCCATCAGCTGGATAGGAATATTTTCCACATGTTCAAGCCAAGAACATATCTTGAATTAAACTCTTACTTAGCAGTTGATAAAAATATTAGGGCCTGACCAATATATCGGCCGGTCTAATATGAGGTATTTCTCATCGGCTATCGGGCGACAAAAATGCCAATATCTCTGGAACCAAAAGAGATAGATAGTGATCGCATTGGTTACAAAAATCGGTGACAAGTTTGTACACCTATTTTATATATTGTGTAATTTTGGAACCATAAGAGATAGAGATTTACCGTTTTTTGTTTTGGAATCTACTGATGTTTACCTTTCAGACAAGCTCCCTCTGACAACAGGGGGCGCTGTATATTCCTGCTTTTAGTATGTACTTCAGAGTTCAACACCGACACGTTTAAAAACATCATACACGGGATTATAGACCAGACATTTTACAAAAATATCAACAGTGCAACAGTATTGGTCAATCAAAATCCCCAATGATCAGCTTCGGCCTTAGAAAAAAACATCTGTCAACCTACATTAGATATTTACATGAAACCTTTACTGTAATAATACATGTTTATTGGGCCCTAAAAATCCATGTTGGTCGGCCCTAAGAAATACAGTATTTTATGGTCTGTATTTTGTCCTAAATCGATGCATTTGCGACGCTTACTGCGATGTTTACTCTACTACAGGAAAACACTTAACCTCAGCAGTAAGGCAACTGTTCTTCCATCAAAAAGGATCTTTCTTCTCACCGTCCTCAAAGATAAGTTTGATGGTAGCCGTTCTTAAGTCACATTTCCAAACGCATCTCTGTCCAGATGGCCTTAACTTGGCAGTGGCCACTTCTTAGACTGTCTGGGCTCAGTCAGGGTTACAATTTACCTGAGGCAACAGGGCACTTCCCTTTTGATTTCTGCACAGTTGCTCTGATCTGTCAAGCAGAAAAATAACCAGAGGCTACTTCAAAGACCAGGTCCCCTCACAGCAGCCGGGCCAGAATGCTACCGGCTTCTAGAGACGAGCCGACGCTAAAAGACGCCTTTATATGAAAATTGGTTTCATTAAGATCAGTGGAATACTTTGGGGGTCAGGGGGGAAAAGAAAACACATGTTGACAAGCAGAAACGTCCACACCTTCTTATAAACATCAACTCAAATTCTTCTCACAATGCATTTATGAGTTTTCCCCCAGGCTCTGTCCAACCGTACACAAAGGCCACAATGTGACTAGTCAGGAGTTACTGTACAACTGCTGGAAATGCTGAGGTGTAAAAGTAGGTTGGTGAACAACAAGACACTGTTCTAGCGGCAGCATGAGTGGTGTCTGTGTTGGTGAAAGCGAACACCGTACACTAAAACTTTATCTTAAGAGGTGTTTTATGGTTTCGACAGAGGGACGGGGTAAAATAGACCACTTATTCTGGAATAATGTTACTGCATACGCTGGTCTTGAGGTTTCCAATTACTATCTCTGATCGGACAGGGATTCAAACACAAGCCTGACTGAGTTAAAGTAGGTTTTGAAATTATAGCCGACCACAAAACTTAGGGTTTTGTACAAGACCGAGCTTAAACAGGGCCAGCACTTTTTGAATGTTGTTAAAAATTGCACACAAGTAAATGCTCAGATATCCAGACAGCTTCATATAAATGAAATGTATATGAGCACTAGTTTTAAAACACTGGAAGCCTGTAGCTCCTAAATGAGCATGATATGAAACACAATTCTGAGTTTGCAGTTTCCCGTAGGAAATTGTTCCTCGGTTCTGAAGTGAGTCAAGGAAAAAAACATAATCTCATCAAACACCCCAGATCAAAATCAAACTTCTTCTTTATTTATGTATTTGACGCTCACATGGTATTAGAGCTGAGCATGTGTGTTTACATGAGGAGCAGATTGTCAAAGAACTGTTCAGAGCACTGGTCAGGGATTCATTTATTTTCTGTAAACATAGTGTGTATGTGCAATCTTATACTGTGATTTCATATTATGCTGCAGCTTGGTGAGCTCTGGTCCAGATATGCAAGCGCAGCACTGACTTGACCAACATAAAAAGGGTTGTGTGTCCTATCTGTGACTGTCTACATCTTCTGCATTGACACAGATGCATTACCAGCCTCAAAAGCATGTGGCAAGTATTTCAGCTCTAGATAACAGGTTTCAGTTGGGCTCCCCCCCCCCCCCCCGGACCATGCGCTCAGAGCGGCCAGTGGCTCAGTTTTCAGAGAAAGTGAAGACATTGAAGTCATCTGTCTGGGGCTCTATGGATGCTTTTTGGAGAATGCTGGAGTTATGAGTTTGGCTCGTGTTACCTGGCTCTGCAGGAACTGACCTGAGTGGGACCTGTAGATTAAGGAACCATCTGGGAGCTGCAACTTGAACCTGGACAGGAGCAGCAGCAGCCGGGGACACTCCTGCTCTCATGTACGCACGCACATGAGCCTCCGGAGCTGTCTGGAACTACTTTTCACAAGAGCTTTATCAAACTCATAGAATCTCAATTGTGCATAAAAAATAGGTAATCAATATTGAGCGTCAAAAAAACTAAAGAGCATCATCCAAATCATCCAAAGGTTTACCTGATTAATTGCCTCCTGTGGACAGTGGCTTCCTGAGTGGCATTAGGAATGGTCTGGCAGGCTCCTCTGCAGTGGTTTCAGGACCTGCAGGTCCTTTAGTGGCAGACCTAATCAGTGTGCAGTGCACAGCACTGAGCCACAGGGAGAGAGAAAGCCTGGTTTCCATCTGAGAAAGCACTAATGGTTTCCAATGTCATCCTCAGGACTGTGGTCCTGTCAGAAAGGCCATCCTGATACTAGTTTTATTTTAAAGGGGAAAAAAATCCTCTTTAAATCTGCCTTTCATGTTTCTAGTTAAATGCCCTTCCCTAAAGCTAATGTCAAAGCCAATACTGTGTAGATCTCAAATAAAGACTTTGCATGAGAAGAGATATACCTTGTAAAAGCACACAATAGCTCACAGCAGACTATAACGCAGCAGATATAAAATAGCTTTATATTCCGAGGGCCCACAACATCACGCATCTGCTCATGTTGTTCATCTTGAACATAAATCTGTCTCATCTCCCACATCTTAATAATTGTCTCATCTTTGATCCATCTCGGTGCAGTAACCGTTCAGTGCTCTGTCTCCATCTTCATTCTAATCAAATGTTTGTTTTATAATGACAGGTCTATGATCCTCACTGCACCGAGCACAGGCCTCACAGCTGCCGCCTTCAAATACAGAACACACAGCACCAGCACACCATCTGTTAGTGCTCATTAATCAGACCATATCAGACGCAACGTTAAAACTATTGTTCACACCATCATCAAAAGACTTTAGTTCTGGCAAAAATACATAACAATCTATTTGCAACAAAACCCACACAGACGATAATAAACTGCACCTCTGCTGTGTTTTATTTTGCTGTGTATTTATATTTAGTATATAGATATTGTTTGGCGACATCTAAATGTAGAACAATGCAACACTAACCATACATAACACATGTGCTTCACAAAGAGACATCAGCAGCAATATAAAAAGATCAAAACTTTTTAAACATGTTATTGAAAGCAGATTAAGCATGACCACCCGGTAACTGAACTGCAGAAGTAAGACTATAGTTTTCATTTACTTTTACCAACTTTGTTCTACTTTCTGATGTAGAAGGTTTTAGTCATGTCCCCCTCTAATGCCCCAGACAAAAAGCCTCCCTGTGGACGTGACGGGGTAGACATTATTGTGATGAAAAACCTAATTCTTTCCAGCTACAGACTAAGTGAAAGTGAGCTACTATCTGGGTGCCGGTTCTTAATTGTGCATAACTAGAAAACTTGTAGAAAATGTGCAGTATTTCCTCTAAATAAAATATCTATAGTGTTCAGTTGGGAGCTGTACATTCCTCTTCAATGGGAAGCACATGGATATGTCAGAGAGGCAAAGGGCCTGTTGTTTGGACTGAAACTAGTGACTCCTCAGTATTTTTCAGATAAGACAAGATAATCCTTATATTATTATTTTACGAAAAGATAGATATTACAAACTTACAAGAGATACAAAAACAGCTGTATTCAAAATGTCTATTGGCCCGATTTTTTTGTTTCAACCTGTGGCATGTGCTACAAATTGCTTTCATCCCCTCACTCCCCCATCAACAATAAAACTCTTATCTCTTCGGCCGTATGAAAGTAGCTACTGTCAGAAATCAGGATCAGAAAGTACTGCAGTGTTTCACTTTTTGGCGAAGGTTAGGTGGAGCAATGCAAGCGCGGGCCCCAAACAATCTCGGATAATCGTCACAAAAGATTCAAAGATAACTCAAACACGCACGACTGGCCCCAGACACAACTCCAAACGTGTTTTCTTATGAGGGAGCAACATTGTAGAAAGCTCTAAAAAGTTAAGAGTGCATACACTAACCCCTCTTTAACTACACTTTTGCCACTTTGAAGCTTATCTTGAGACGTCACATACTTTAGACCTGAAGAGAAAGCGCTGACAATGGCGTTATCTGCTGACACGGACAAAAGACGACCTCTTAATACTTAACCATAATGGAAAGATCAGATTTGAGATTTTCATGCAATTTTAAAATAAGCACTGTCAGGGGAAAGGCTAATGGAATTTACAGTTTAGAAAATAGAAAGCGGCAAGTGTTAAGAGATAATATTAAAAGCCACAAAGGCCGGCAGTAACTCATAGCAGGAGGTGAGGCAGTAAACTATAGGCTGTTAAAACAACATGAAAAACACCTGTTATTTCAGGTTTTAAAACACGGCAAGAACAAACCACTATGACCAGAGCGCGATGGAAAAACCTCTTCAAGCAGCATCTGAAAAGTCCATCTTTAACCTTCCTTTCTCACAAAACGTAGGGCCTACGCGACAAGACAATATGGGCAGTGTTTAATAAGGCCATAACGACATCTGGGTGTGCCATGAAAATACAGCTACGGCAGGTCTGAGGCACGTTCTGCTTCAATCACTCCTTCAATAATCCAATGATGTGTGTTGCAATTGTAAGGAATAGTTTTAAAAGCAAAGTCTTGGAGAAGAACACAAACGACGATTCCCTTTGAAATCAGAAATAAAGTGAGTCGATCACACTTGTGCATTCAGTTGTGCATTTAATCCAACAGTGCATGGTCAGAAGAAGCCCGTCAATAACTGGGAAGAGAGCCTGGATTTGCACTTTGAAATGTTTATTTTTGCAGCCTTAAAACACTAAAGAGATCTAGTAAAACAGATCTGCTTTGGCTTTGGACAGATGCTTAGAGAAAGTACAGATTTAAGGAACAGACCTCTGGAAATTGGTGGAAAAGCTAATGGCATAATGTTCTGACTTCAAAGTAAAAAGCCTCCTGCTTGAACAAGCTCTGTCCGTGTCAGTCTGAAACACTGCCATGTTCTCCGGTTTTGAAGGACAGATGGATACTAATGGGGCATTAGCCTCAATGCTTCTTCTGCAATGAAAGTACCTAATAAAAACATTACGACATCTAAGAGCAATGTTCAAAGCCTAAAGAAATAGAGGGTCCTGAGACCATTATGTGTCATTGAAAAGCCCCACAGCTATTAGAGATGTGCTTTCATGGTGAACTGTCAAAGCTGCATGTTAAGAGTTCTTGATTTGACCAATGCTCAATTTTCTACAATGCCGTGTGTAGCGTTGGTAGAGTCTCTGCATCTCTGCAGTCCTGTGGACCACTTTCATTATTTTCATCACTCTATTAAACTTTGTCTTTGCTTTGGTCCTTGATCTTATCCTTTATACTTGCAGACTATTCCAGATGTGCTCTTGTGTCGGAGGTGCTTCATAAATCCTTCTTTTTTCCTGTCAGACACTGCTGAAGCTGCTCCTTTACCAGCTCGTCCACCCCCTCAATAATCAAACCACACTCAGACTGGCCAGCCCGATGGTATCCGTGTATCAGGGCTTGCTAAGGCGCTGTATTTTCTTTAGGAAATGACTCATAAATTAGCCAAGCTCCCAGCTCCCAGGCTGGCTGTGAAAGAGGCAGACAAGGTCCGCTGATTAGTGTGGCTGCAGGAGAGAAAGGCCAGACAGGCCAAGGCTGTAGGAGCCATTTAGGACCACAGTAGACTGACAAAGAAAACCTATTGATCACATGCATTCACTGGATGTGACAGAGGAGGGCAGGAGTCCGTGTATGCTACATGCATAAAGCCGCGATAAATAAAAGTGCAGCCTCAGTGGACACAAAGGGCTGTGTGTCAGAGGGAAGAGGAAATCTGCAAAAGCATTCCAGTACTTTATGGCCATACGCAGGAGTGACTGAGAGGAGTGAGCTTCTTCAATGCTCCTCCAGCCTCTGATAGTGACAGTCTAATCCAACCTCATCATTCCAGTAACACTTCAGGAAGAGCAGATCCGTGCCAGATACCCTAAGTTGTAACAACAACATTTACATTTGAGCACTTAGCTTTTGGACTTGCGTCAAAACTTTAAAAAAAAAAAAGCCGTCTGCTGAGCTAAGCCAGGATGATTTTGGTCCTCTATAGGTGCACCAGCTCTGCGACCACTGAGGATGTGTCACCTCAATAAATACATATTGATAATAGGAAAATAAAAGTGGAAAACAACAATACACAAGTATATGTTAAAAGCAAGTGAGAATTTAGGGGCCAACCTTGGGAATTATCTGGCTGAAAAAGGTAGTGTACAGGATCCTTTTATGTTCATTAACATTGCCCAATCATAGTTTTTTCTGATAAAAGTTTAAAGTTGCCATTCATCCTGAAGCCTTCATTGCCAGTTGTTCAGTCAGAAAAAGAACTCATACACCACGTGCAGCATCCAGCAGCTATAAGTTTTAAAGCCAGGCTCTTTAAAAGGAAATGAGAGTTGGAAGGACGACTATAATAACCCAGCTCTGGCCTGTCCCGATCTTATCAGCAGGTCTTCCATGTAGTCAGACATTATCGCCCTCAAGGACACCTGATGTTTGCTTTTCTTGCTCTCACTCGCTCGCTTTTTTTGTTTCACTTTTATCCGAAATATGTGTGACAGTCAGATATGGTTTTCTAACCTTGATGTGTTTTGGGGGTTACTTTTGCTGTCGTCAACATCCATTTAATATATTCACTTATTCTCGATCGGGGCCTCCAAGTAAATTTCCCTGGGCGACCCTGTATTGCCAGGGTCCATAAACAAAAGCTCCAGTAAAATATGTTTTCATTGGGAAAATACTATGAGGAAACCTTTTTCAATAAATGAATACTAATGAGCCTGACTGTAGCCTCATAAAAGCGGCTTAAACTTGTTTAGTTTCACTTTACAAGCCTGTGTCACAAGTTTCTGCTACATTGTCATTATTTTGTCACTCTACATTTGGTGGTGGTAAGCTACTATTGTAGCCACAGCCGCCCTGGGACAGACTGTCCATTTACCATGTGGCTATAATGTGTTGTTAATATCTGATCTCTTCTTAAAGGAACAGGCCACCGTTTCTACATACTGAGATACCTTCTTACCTGAGCTTAGACGAGTCGATGGGTACCTTTCTGGTCTTTGTGCATGTGCTCAGTCACGCAAAAAGACCAAAGATGATGTTAGCGTTCGGCCTCTCCCAGTATATTCCTATAGCTTAAACGGGGTGAAGCTAGAAGCAACCAAGCTCTTCCACGGGCATGCACACAGACCAGACAGGTACGTATAAACTCGTCTAAGGTCAGGTAAGAACATATCTCAGTATGTAAAAACGGTGGCCTGTTCCTTTAAGTCAGTGCCCTCTGCTGGACACATGTGGAATTCTTTCATGTAGGGGGTATTTCTAGACGGAGTTTAACATTTTTAACCTCCGTCTAGTCCCTTTAAGCTGCCCCCTAGTGGCTGGAGTGAGCATTCTGATTACTTCTTTGAAAATTCATCACTCCCCACAGGAATGTGCAAGAGACTTTTTTCTTCACTGTTGGAGAGTGTTCTAGATAAAACACATTATTGTTAAAAGGACACTAATTTTATTTATTTATTTAAACACATAAATAATGCTTTTCTTGTTGCCAGGGAAAGAAAAAAAGATCAGTATCACTTAAGTATTACTATGACAGTGTAGTTTAATATAGTAATAATGAGGCTCCCTCCAAAAGTGTAGCCACTCAGACGTTTCCTCACGTGGTTCAGGGCATAACAACCACAAAGTCTCACATAATTAAAGTGTAACAAAGCAGCGTTGATGATCCAGCGTATTTGGACAAATTAGGTTGTATGCTACCGTTTCTGAAAGAGCAGCCCATTCACACTTTACAACAGAGGACATGGAGATTTAAACTGTGAAAGAAATGGTTTATGGATAATCCCCAAGGATCCATTGGGACTTACAGGTTTATTTAAGCAGAGTCCCTATGGAGAGACTTCTAACCTGCTGTTCAGACAGACATAAATCCAATTTTAAGTGCATAGTCACGTATGTAAGAGCAGAATCTAAATTCAGCACACTGTTATTGGTGCCACACTGGGTCAATGAGCTTTGCAGAATAAAGTGTTCCTGCATGGTCAAACAAGGCCTTCAGAACTCCACGTCAAGCATAACTCTCACATTATTAGACCAAGCATTTCTGCCCAGAAAGGGTTTTTAAAATGGACATAAAACACAACTGTCTGGACTTTAGGACACAGTCGCATTGAGGCTGCATCAAGAGAGCATTTGAGAAGAGCCAGGTGACGTGCAGTCTTTGGGACAACAGGAGCGGCTGTGTGCAGAGGCAGGGATATGAGTCAGTGGCGCTGCTCTTGATTCCCAGCAGGACAAGAACACGAGGGGTGGAGGGAACAGTAAAGCTCCAGAGAAGGAGGGTCCTGGGATGGCCATTTTCTCACACCGTCAGAGCAGCTGTCCCTCACCTCCAGCGCTTACGCAGCTCGGACCAGGTCAAGTCTGCCTCAGCTGCCAAGACCACAGCACAGCCCACAGGACGCAGTAGCATTTTACGGCGGCTGCAACGAGGAAGGGGATCCAAAAACAAAGTGGGGGTGGAGAGGGCGGCCAAGTTGGAGGAAGTAAACACCAGCATGAGATACAGTAGTGACAGCGATTGTTATGCGTCAAGTTGTAAAAGGGTGAAATATAAGTAACTGGACGCCAAAACCGTCTAGGTAATTGTAAATGGTACAAACTATAACTCTAGCCATGGTTTATGGGACACATCCTATAAAGTGATTAATGAGCCGGGACAGTAATGCAATTTGGCAAAAGCATTTCAAATTGAATTATGCCTACTTTTATTATGTTTCCTGTCCAGACATGGAGCGGTAGTGGCCAGGTCTCGCAGCCAAATCTACCTCGTTCCCGAGTAAAGAATATAAAGAATGAGAGCCGCGTTCTCAGCCTCTCAGAGTCCAAGATGGTTGCATGCAGATTAAACATGCACGAGTTCAGCTAAATTGCCGTTTCTTACAGAGAGGAAATGGCTGAAGTTCTCACCTGAGTGCGAGTCATCAGGCCGTTGTTACGCAGTGAAATGTCAAATGGTTTTACAGCTGCATCGTCAGGCTGATGGCACAACATTAACCAGGACCCGTCACCTCCTGGAGAACAAAAGGTAAAGCTAAGGGAGTTTTTGACAAACTCTTTTTCTGATGTCGTTTCCAGCGTTGTCCCAAATTTAGAGCAAAAGAACTAGATCACCTGGTTCTCATTTGGGTAGCTTTGTTGTTTCTTATTGTTGCTGTCAGATTATGAAAGGATTTTAGAAGACTTGCTTCCAAAACCTTCCCCCATTTCCACCTTCTTGCTGCTTTTCCAAATGAAGGATCCATAAATCACTAACATATCCATACAAACCGGTCTACTCCAGTGGAAGACCTACCGCTCGGTGTTTGGAGATTTGGATGTGTTCAGACATAATGAGCGAATGCAAATGTCCCATTAATATTCAGATATTTTCACTTCCTGACTGACATGGTTTAGCTTCCAAATGGTGGCAGATGGTGACAGCGTCAAGATGGGAGTCCAACTCATTTACAGTAATGCCATTCGCCAACGATTATATTATTTTATTATTGTAGATTCGCTTTTCCACAGGTGTTTCTCGTGATATCAGCTTTTTGTTTCATTTTGATCGTCGGCATTGGTTTGCTTTGGCACGCTTTGTAAGTACACCGTTGATGGTTGTCCTTTATCAACTTCTCAAAATGTTTTTACATATGCACAACATCTCCTCTGAGACAAAAACCAACAAAGACCGCCGTGAAAATGGGACGTTTTCCTGTCGGCCATTGCTTCCACCTGTGCACACAGCGTCCAAACTTTGTCCTCATTAGCACATACAGAGGCGTACACTCAAGAGGGACACAGCCGGACCCTCTTGGATGTGAGAGCGTGGTGTTTGTAGAAATCAAGCAGAACAAGTCCCTGTTGATCGCACCGCGCCCACCGCCGGCTTCCTCTCTGAAGGGCCTGGCTGGTAAATATCAGCGGGACAGAGATGTTTCCTCCTGCGCGGCTCCTTGACCGCAAAAGCAAACACTCGGAGCTGACAAGTGGAATAACCATTGCCCACTCCGTCTCCCATCCTCTGACATTCTCCGCACCTTCCCCCGCACAATCTGACTTCCTCCGTTTCGCAAGCCTCGTAAACAAAACACGCCAAACGCTCGCATCGCATGAGTGAAGCAACCACCGCGGCCAAATGTCACCCCTACGCACATCCTCAGAAAAGTCTCTCCCCAAACGTTTATATACTTATCATTTGGTATAGACGGATGCTAAAACTTCTTTCCCCACTCTTCAGTCTTATGTTTTTTTTTTCCTTGTTTCGTTTTCTTGGCCAACAGGTCCCTCCATCTGTTAGCCAGCTGGTGAGGGAGGTGAAGGATGGGGGGTGTTGAAGGGAGATGGAGATGGTGGGTTTCGGTGGTTTGCTAATCTGAACAGGCCAAACTTTCTCCGGGTGACTGTAATAGCCCTTATGTGGCTCTCATTAGGCCACTGGGCTAACCTCGCTGTATGATGTCACATCCAGGCCAGGGACATCTGAAGGCAGGCCGCATTAGCGTGGTGTCACTGGATTACCCCTCGCCCGGGTTGATTAATTATTGCGGCGTCTGATGTTTTCATGAAGCCCAAGCTGAAAAGCCACCATCGGGAAAAATGTCAGAGGCAAAAATTATTGCATGGTTTGAATCGGCGCCATCGCACCAAATGTTGATTCATAAATAACCCGCGTGTATCAAGGCAGAAAGACGCGGCCAGCCTGTTCTGGTGAGATGAAGCAATGATCTCTCGAAATGTCCCGGACTGGTGGGAGAGCAAAGAGGCATTGACAGAGTAGAGCAAAAATTGTCACTACCTTTATTAAATTTAATCTGAAGGGACAATATAGGAGTTTTATTTCTGAGAATGCATGAACAAAGATAAACTTCAAAGTTGCCTAACCAAATTAATGTTACCTTATGAATGACGACAGTATTTGACAAGGGTTTGGGGTTGAAGATGCCACTCATCAGTAGGGCTGAGCAATTAATCGAATGTGATTTTGATGAAAGGCCGATGGGATCACTTGGCCCACACAAACAGGAAGTACAGTATGGCGCATGCGGTAGCCAGAGGAGAGGCCCTGGTGATTTTGAGTGTAAAAACTGCTACAAAATTGCACTAACCAGCAAAACAGAAACAAGCAGGGACCAGGACGCGCACACAGGGATGAAGAGTTTACCTTTGAAGAGGAAAACTATCGATCGCTCTTTGGACCATGTGGATGTGTTTTGAGGCTGCAGCGGCGGATTAGCTGGACTTCTAACAGTGAATTGTAAGTTTGATCTTTAACTAACAAATGCGCGGTTTACTCATTTCTTTATGTAAGCCATTGAGTCGTTAGCGCTTCACTCCGTGACGTCGTGGCCTTTTGAGGCTCCGCACACAAACATGCGCTGGTTGTTTGTGTCTGACATTCTTCAAACATTCCAATTTTTCGCGTCTCCTTTGCAGATGTTTGTGTGGTTGTTGTGAGGGGAGGCTGTACTGTGACGAGAGAAGTGTGGAGTTTGTTTTTGCTGCCGAGTTAGCTGGAGTTTTCAGTTTGGCCGGCATGTTGTACTTAATTTACCATATAAAATTAAGTAAATATCACAGTATTAGGGCCCCAAATCCGATATGTAAATGAGAGGATGCTATGTGCGTAAATGACTCTGCTGCTGATCCACTTCCATATGCTAATCTTTTTGCGCATGAGCAAACACTTGGTAAATGACTCCCTTGCTGTACTAACCTGATGCAAAGAATCATCATTACATCACTGAAGTTAACCTACTGCCGATGCTTACTATTCAACAACGATTAGGTAATGTTTTTCCAAAGGCATTTTTCTTTAGGAAAATAAATTGTCAATGCATTTCTTATTAGCATGTCGTCATACTATACAGGTCTCATTATGTTCTAAGTTGATGGACATGTTGAGAGCAGGTCTCTGATCATTACCCGACTCTGGCCAGCCTTACCCTCTGATGATGTTGGCTCACTTTAATTCCCAATGTTGGTTTAACCTGATGTTAATATGGCCACGGTGCCCTTCTAAAACAAAGTTCTGTTCCATAAGGCCTAACATGCATGTCAGCTCTGTCTGAGACATAAAGGATTTCCATTTAGGAATAACATTGCTGAAAAGTGACAGCCATGGAATCTCTCTTCATAACACCAACATGGGCCCAAGGACAAGACCCACATGAAAGAGTCTCAGAGTGTAGACATGAGATGGTAGCTGTATGAACTGAGAAGGAACATTTAATGTTATGGCAGGTCTTCTAAAGTTTAAGTGTGTGATCACAATGGCATGTTTAAGAAAGGGACTAGGCACACACACACACAGGGGTCTGTCCAAGCACTATTATACCAGACAGTTTTAAACCTGCGTTGTCATGGCAACTCCGAGTTGACCCTTAACCCCTGACCATGCTACACCTGTCAGCAAGTCACAACTGCTCTCTTGGAGCCCCGCCCCCTTTCATTTTCACTCTAACATTTGAAAAAATCCTGAGGTAAGCAACCTTTTATTCTTGGACAAACTTCTGATCATAATCGTATATTTCTTTACAATTTCACTTTACCAACAAATCCACAAAACCATTGACCCTATGACCTCAAAAACAAGTGACTTTCACAATTGCATCAGTGAGCAGCAGTAGCAAAGTTAAATTGGTTCCAGGCACAAGAGCGAGCTAAGGTCTGACAGAGAGGAGCCCTGATAAAGATAAGATTTTTTCTTCTTTCTTGTGAAATTGTTGTTGTAAGCAAGAAGATAGCCCGTACCTGATGCAAATCTGCTCTGGTGTTGTTAAGACAACAAAACAAAGCTACCAGAGGCAGGGAGTATTACCTTGCAGTGGAAAAATGAAAGATCAGCCATGGAAAATGTGTTTCAGCCCAATGTCTCCTAATAGGGTATCAGTATTAACTTAAGATACGGCAGCAGCGCTCCGAGCCAAGCATTGTGTTTCTTGGACACAGTTCTTGGAGATGCTCTTGGTTTCCCTCACAAAAAGAGCTGCTCTTCTGTGAATCCCCCACGTTTGAGGCCGAGAAAAGCCCATGTAATCAGCGCGTAGAGAAACAAACCCAGATGATTTCTATGGTACGGACTTTGAAGTTTTATGACTGGGACTCAGGGGAGCTGTACAGGGCAAGGCCTGGAAACGCCTCAGCAGCATCAGACAACTCTGGCTCGGACTCACGCTTTGCATCGTTTCTCTACGTGAGCTACCCAAACAAACATGTCAAGGAGAGCATGCCATTCCATTATTTATACTGAAGTAATCCCCTGTTCAAATGACTTCCTGCTCCCTATTCAGGTGGCGGGGTAACAGCCTTCCCCTTGTTCAATAAAATGCCTATCTATTCCAGCAAAGGTTTCCATGTCTCTACAAACACATCGGGGCAGGTCAGAAGAAAGGTCTAGCAGACAGAGAAACCATCTGCGCCCTCATTCATTCTGCTGGTCTGGACATGAGCAAACAGGCTGCTTTCACTGCCGTGGCAACCACTTTTACTTCTTTCTGGCAGGCCATTGGAGTTGCCACTATGACAGGGATGCCAACAGTGTGTTTTTCAGCGATACTGATTATTTCAGAGTTGCAAAGGCACTTCCTGACTTTTGTGACGCTCACTGTTCGAGAGGCTCAAATATTAACTAAAGGAAAAGCCATCAAGCGCATTCGAGACCAGCCTTCATCTATACGACAATGAGCCCATGCTTAATGTTTGCATATGGTAATCATTGTCCTGCCATAAAGACTTGGCTTGTTTTTAGGAAGTTAAAACCCTCATATGCGGCTAGTGCATTAAGATCAGACGATAAATATTAATGCGAGTAAGCATGGTGGAAAACTAATTCTTATGTTTTTTTTCTTATACATTCAAGCTTCACGCTGGGCTTTGAAAATACTGCCAAGCCATTGTTTAGTCTGAAGGCGGCTTCATTATCGTAAAATCTATTTTGGAACGTCAAATCCTGACCACGGCACGGTGTAATGGAACAGGTGCATAATTTGTCAGTGGTCATTCCTGCTGCTGGCTGTTTTAAAACCCAAAGCTCTTTCTATTACACGTCACACAAGACGCAGCGACGAGATGGAAAAGCGTCGTCCTCAATCGCCTGTTTGCACTGACACTTTGTGCAAATATTTCTTTTATGTGGCCGTCTCCTCGCTGGCGTCCTGCACTTGAGTGAATCCAAAGTGCAGTGCATTGTGACCCACACGGCTGTCCCACCAGCTGCCCCTGTGTTTACACCTCGCCACAGTCCATAGGTATGAATTAGCTTTATGAGGAGAAAGAGGTTAATGCTAGAGCACTGGCTCACTTTAGACTTCAGGACGGCCTTTCACCCACTAAAGTGCAGAAAGAAGGCTGGGTCACTGACACTTTGACACCTGGTAGCAGCACTTTTAAATGGTTTTATTGCAGAATATATGTTAAGTTAAAAGTGGAAAATTGATCTCACATCGGTCTTACATTTAGAGGGGAAAGGTTACCCGTTTTTAAACATTTTTATTTGGAGATATGGGAGTTTAGTTACGTGAAGCTTTCCTACATCAGTGTTTTAAAGACGGATATCATACAGGCACTGATACTCGAGCACTTTGCAGGGTACGCTTGGAATCATTAATGCTTGTAAAGGAACATTTTCTTTATAGTACCTTAACGTTTTTTTTGCTAATAAATCAGAGTTAGAGAAGAGCCCCATCGATGAAGGAAGAATTCAGAAAGTAAATGAAAGACTCAATGGGCACCTCAAGCAAAAAGGTTGGTATATTTTACAAAACTTTATATGGGTAAAAATTCTGTGTCCAGTTATACATTTAAATTGCCTTTACTTTGATTGAGGATGAAGGTTCTTGAGTCATCGTCTGTATTCTGTAGTTGTGTGCAGGATATTTCGCCTCTCACCCAAAAGGCTTCATCAGCGACAGTTGTTAAAAGAAACCCGATGAACAAATAAAGAACTCTATAAATGTTCTAAATGCTTAGGTCTTCATTTTATCCCCAAACATAGCTGTGACATATGGTGCCATTCACAAAGTCAATCTTATCTGTAACAGCACACCAACTGCAAGGACGAGCAGCAGCCCTCACCACATGCTCCAGTAAATCAAGCTGTGATTGCTATCCCGTGTCAGCGCGGGCCGCGGGGCTGACGGGCAGGTGAGCCCATATGACCACTTCATAGCCCCGCACTCCTGCCGCCTCAGCACAGCGAGCCCATGGGCAGGCCGTAAACGCTCACACAGCAGCTGCACAAGAGATCTAGTGCAGTCCATCTATGGCTCCTGTTTTTAAGATGCGGTCAAGGTGGAGTGGACACAAATGCGCCGCAAATTTAAGTATATTTATAGAGGGTAAGCAGATGATGTCACAGCAAAGCCAAATGAGAGTCAACGTGGAGCCATCTGTTACTAGGGCTGTTATTGTTCTCTCATTATCTGACAATATCACAAAAAGCCACAAATTAACTGCAAAATTACTTCAATCTGACCGATATATTCAAAACAGTCTAAAACACAAACATATTCATTTTCCTCATTTAGTTTCATTTAGTTTCTGCATTTCTTTAAAAGTCTTGTTTTTACTGCTTATGTGGTTTTAAAATGGTTTAGAAAAGTATTGCAACTATTTTAGGGAATTCATGCGTTGTATACACCAGCATTTAAGCTACATGACAGACTGTATAAAAAATTGCTACATTTGCAAGACATCAGTCTACAGTCGTCTAATAAATCACTTTGCAGTCTTAACATTTCGACTAACGCTACGGTAAATCTTGCTCATTTCAGTCAACAAACATTTTATTCTATCTGTATTTAAATGGATGGCAAAACCTGACATATTTGGAAAGCCTCCTTGTCATACAGTATACAGAATAAACCTTAGGATGACTTGACTACCTATTATCCCCACCACCAGCTTGTCCAAGGGGAGAGTTTGTCCTGATGAGCAACACCGTCTATGCCCTCTGGTGGAGGACCGGCACATTAGAGAATACCCTGCTGACCTCATCTTTCTGACGGATTTTTAAGACCATTGCTTTAAGCTGCATCTAAAGACTCAAGCTATTAAAAGACGTAATCTAGAAGAAAGATTTATACCCGCACTGAAGCCAACACTGATTTTAGCGTGTAAATGAGCAATTTCTAAGCATCCTACGAAGTCCAAATATTGACATCATGGGAGTACGCTACAATTACACGTTATCAATTATTCTTGAAAAACAAAATCCCCTTTGCCTCTTCAAAAGCAGCCAAAGAGTGACATAAATATGAAAAAGGGGCTTTCTTGTGGGAGCTTTTGTTAGACAGAGATGATGCAACAGACAATGGATGACTCACGGCCTGCAGCTCTTGTAATGGAAGCATTAGATGAAGAGCGAACACAAAGTATAAACCGCAATCTTAAACCAATCATGGTGTAATAAGTGTTTATGTGTCGAATTAACCGATGCGACTTTGGGATTGGAGTATCCACGTGCAACTTTAAGGATTGACAAAACAGTTATGAGGATGACAGAGTGTTTTCTGGAGCAACAACACTTGAGAGACAGACATTATGAGCTGCTAAACTAATGCAAGATTCACAGGCATTTCAGAACAAGCTTGCAGAGCTCTAAACTACAAGGTTAAAGCGATATTTCAGGATTTTTGATATAGGGCCTCATTTCCTAGTTATGCAGAGTGTTGTTGATTTCTGGATATTTTTTAATTTTTTTATTCATGCAGTCCTTATATCTGAAGAGTTTCGTGGTGCTAGGCTAGTGCATGTCTATGGTAACTAGTAGCCTGCATTAAAAACAGTCTGACCCAAACACAGTGCACCTGAGGCAAATCACTTACAACACAAGACTACCGATATAAATGTCTGAAATACAACCATTTTGCATTTAAAAGAACTTATATTTGAGGGGCATCAGCTTCTTGGTTGTTAGCTATGCTCAGCGGCGGAGCGATCTGCTGGGTTACCGGATCTACAGTAGTTTGTTTACCTGCGGCCACAATACTACACGTGGAATTCACAAAGGAGCTTTCTACAAATCAGATGTGGCAACGACCCCATGATTTTTAAGAGGTTTTTAATGCAGGCTACTAGTTACCATAGACATGCGCTAGCCTAGCACTAGCCTAGCACCACTAAACTCTTCAAATATAAGGACTGCATGAATAAAAAAAAAATACATCTCTCTCCAGAAATCATCAACAACATTCTGGATAACTAGGAAATGAGGCAAAAATCCTGAAATATCCCTTTAATCAGATTGTTTGTGTTGTTGCAGAGCAGCTTGGGTCACATGAGAGCGTTTTTACTTGGTGAAGGGAACCCCTGCAGGATCCTGTTTGAGTCTTGAGCCCAAACTACCTTTGGTCCAGTCCCACCGCTGGATGAAACATGACGTATGAAAACAAGCCGAATTTTATTGCAAACCACCTGCATGCATAACTAAATTGTCCTGATGCCCGAATGCATTAAAACTGTAGAAGGTTCAAACTGATAATGCCATGTTCTACACAGTAATGATGTTTGTATACAGCCTGCACGCCGTTTCTTTGGATACCAGAGTTTCCCCTAAACTAATGTGCTTTATTTGCTTTGTTTCCCCTCAGTGAGATCATTCCCTATTACTGCCTCATTCTACACAATGCATAGATCATACTTGCGGGCTGGACCATTTCAATGCCTGCTGGTTTAGATCTTTGCGGTTCACGTCTAATAGGAGGCAAACACAGCGTAACTGTATAGGCCAGTCTAGAATGGAGTGGCTGTGGCCTACCTGCTGTGCGCCCCTGCGACACACTTCCTCTGAGCAGTGCTTGGTAAAAGTAAAGTGTGCATTACAAGAGTAGTGAGGTTTCAAGGTACTCAATTCAAATAAATGTCAAATTTACAACTCGAGATAAAAACAGGGCAATAAAAATGGCAAAAGGGAAACTCTCCTTGAGACAGCTGCTATGCACATCTAATCACGGCTTGTTTGAAGTCATAAAAGCAAAATGGAAATTGTTTTGTACAGCCAGAACAACATTCTAGTGAGTCACACACACAGAATCCGATCCTCGCTCTGAGCGCCCCGGCTTTGCTTTTCGTTGCACGTCAATACGGCCCAACATCTTGCGCAAATGACAAACTCCATCTTCAAAAACAAAAAGTGACTTGTTAATGTTCCAGTCTGCCCATCACGCTTCAGCTGCTCCGAGCCGCGGCTAATGTTTCATGAACTCTGGATAAGTCCACTTTGCACTGCATTGCTGGGAAATGGGGATCAGGCTTTTTTGGCAGCGTGCGGGTTTGATGAGGGGAAACAAAACAGCGCCGGTTTAATTGACTGTGAAAGAGGGCAACAAATACTTGCTCATTGTGGCGATTCGTTTTCTCTTACTTACAACCACAAGCAATGTTGGCTTTTTCTTATGGAAGTCTATTCTTTTTAAGTCTATTTTGCCTGTGATTCAATTGTCAATAGTTTGGCTTAGCTTTTGGTTCAGTCCCGTTTCTATCCAGTTTTGGGCTAATTTTACTTAACTCTCTTGAAAATACAATTAGTTTCACTTAACACTGCGAACGACTCCACGCACAAAGTCACTCCAGGTACAAGTGAAGAGGAGCAGATGGAGCAGCAGGTGTGAGGCAGCCGAAACTCTCAAAAGCTGTTTTTTTGGCACAAGTATAGACATCCTCCTTGGTGTCCCGTGGTCACTGCGATTCGCTGGGGTTATTGAACAAAGCCGATCAGGAAGCTCCTCCCCCTCCCAAATGGCCAGTAACTGCATCATTGTTTGGCCTCCTCCCTTACATTTCCCTGCGAGTCCTGATGAAATAACACTGACACACGCACACGGGCCAAATCAAATGTTTAGTTATTTTTCCTACCTCTTACCACGGCTCGGTGCGGGACAGCAACAGGCGAAAACGGCTTAAATCACTCGTTGAGTTACAAAACGATGGGAGCAGTGAGAGGTTGTGATATCAATCCAAATTTGATGCAAAGGAAGTTAAGTCATCCCATGTGATACTAACATATCAGGCGAAGAGGAACCTGTGGTTAGAAATGCCAATGACAGAATCATGTCTCAGCCCCAAAAGCTATCCTATTATAGGGCAGCACAATATTGCTTAGGAAAAAACGATTTGTGATAGTTCCCAGAAGTTACGCACATGTTTGTAGAGGTCCAAACAGCAGGGTTAGCTGGGTTTTTAACCTCTTAACCCAGTACATTTTCTCCAGTTCAGATATACCCAAATCCATAAAGGTGTAACGCCTCATTTTGTAAGACCTACAAAACTTATCTAAATGGCTCTTTTTCCTCGCGTTGTCGTCACTTTAAAGAGACTAGACGCAAGTTGGTCATTTTATGCTCACTACTGCCACCTCAGGTCTTGCGCGTAACTGCAGTCTCTATATTAAGCTTGTGCATGACGGCACTTCGGAACCGAAGTAACAACTTTTTGAGAGTTATTCTACACATTAGGACATGGCTGGAACATGTAGAGGGAAGAAAATACTTAGTTTTAACATTTTTAAACTCTGTATAGTCCCTTTAAAGAGAAAATGTGTCACTTTTTTGTTGCTCTTTTGTGGCATTTTCATCCTCGTTTCCTTCTCCTTTTTGTTGCCATTTTGATACTTTGTTCAGGAAGCTTTTAGCCAAACTGGAGAAAATGTGCTCGGTTCAGGTGGGGGTTAGGAGGTAAACATAAGACTCCACTGCCTATAGAATTTGAAGGTAATTTGCCAATTGCAGCAACTGAATTTGCTCATTTTCAGCCCCCTGTGCTCAAACTGCTTTTATTCCAGACAGACATCAGATGTGTGGGCTTTGACAATAGGTGCACACATCATTAGGTACCAGACCCTTTGCTTTCCTGACACAAAACTGTTTTTCGCACTAGTCCAAATACAGTAAAAGTGATCCAGGCCAAGGCGCACCACAGTTCAAGATCAGATCCCACATTTTCTAAAAGACAAATACAGTTAATGTGCGCACTAAGGTTTCCCCTGAACCAGGAGACAAGACATTAAGACAGTATGTGAGTCATTTGACCCCAAGTCTAAACCGCCATGTAACCACCAATATGTAACACTCTGTCAACCCGGCCTTTGAGATGGTCCCCAAGAGTCTGGAGGACTGACCAGAGCAAGGCCCAAGGAGGCGGTTTGTGGCCAAGAGAGGAGAGAAAGACCAAACACTTCAAACGAAAAGACTTGTCGAACATCTCTTCAGAATAGGCTGAAAACGCCAGGTCATGCTGACTTTTATACTTGCTTTGCTTTCCTTCCAATAAACCACAAATCAAAGTGGCATGTTTATCCAGAGCCAAATAAAAGCTTATGATACAAAGGAACATCCAGGCTATTCATTTGTTTTGTTTTTAAAGAAATGACTCTGCTGGTTTTAGTGACAAAGAAGGACAGCAGCACCGTTTCAATAACTTGTTTTGCACTATATTTTTAAGCGTGGCCAAGCAACCTCAGTTCTCCACTAAACAATGGTAGATTTATTTGGTTTACAAAGTCGGTACAACATGGTTAACATTATTGTAATTCCAGCTGCCTTGTCCCAAAATATTCCACAACAAGCAGATGTTCAGTTTAAGATTAAATACAGTCTAAATGTTCTTAATAGGAAACAAGTCAGCATCAATCAAACGCTTCAAACAAAAGTATGGGCCTTGCCTGTAACCAAAGATGCCCAAAGTTAGTCTGAGCAGAAACGGCCAAATGACACCCTCTTTTAGCCGTGCTTCCAACTAAAACAAAACTTACATATGAGTTTGAAAGTAGTTTGACAGCGCACATCATCATCACTTACCTCTGAGTGGAGCTTGTTTGCAGCGTGCGTCCTCATGGATCACCGCCGCGTGGTGCGTCTTTGGCCAATATGGCGACACTTATTATCCCGGTAGCTTCAGTCAAAGGCGCGGTCAGTTGCACTTGTTTCCGATTTGCAATTAGTTTAGCAATAACTGTTAAGTGTATATTTTACTGTTGTAACAGATAGCACAGAGTCAGGTGGACAGCGCTTTCTTTTTTGGTTTACCTCTTGGTGGGCGGAGTTCAGTTTATTAAAGAAACCTGACAGGCTTAATATGAGCTCAGTGGTGAAACATAGTCAAAAATATTTAACGATTGTTCTTTTAAAACACCTGGCACATAGAATAAACAACAAATAATATAGCTTTTATTGCTCTCTAAGATCTGATGGTAGGTTAATTAACGTTATTTTGAACTCCTACATTTTGTCTAGGAACATGACCCAGAGCTAGAATAATACTGATGTACAAATTAGCCTGCTGTTTCTCATCATCAGCGTATGTAAAACGGACTGAATACCGTAGACTGGGTAATAATACACCAGTGAGCCCAGTGCTGCAGAAACAGATGAAAGAGTTTGATGAAAAACACAAATAAGACATTGCTGTCATCACAAACGGAATTCCAAGAACAACTCTACAAACAATGACACAAAGCAGACTCTCTGGGTTCATATGCTACTGCTGGCCCCACAACCACAGGATAAATACATATGAGAGGAGTCTACCATCAATTAATATCTGTTTCATTTCATTTGGGCTTCATAAGTCCATTAAAAGAACAGGCCACCATTTTTACATACTGAGATATGTTTTTACCTGATTTTAGACAAGTTGATGTGTACCTGTCTGGTCTTTGTGTGTGCCCTCAGTCACACAAAATGACCAAAGATGTTGTTAGTATTTGGCCTCTCCCAATGTATTCCTATAGCTCTAAACGGGGTGAAGTTAGAAGCGACCGCGCTCTTACACGGGCACGCACAAAGATCAGACAGGTACTTATCCACTTCCCTAAGTTCAGATAAGAAGATAAGATTTCTCAGTATGTAAAAATGATATGGTTTATCAATTGCATAATATACACTTCCAAAAAGTGTTTGTGTTCATAGTCTGAAAAATGAGTAATGGCATGTTTATGTATGCTGAGAGTAAGTAAGGAGACAAACTTATGTGTGTGTCCTCAATAGCTGCCACTATTTCTATATTCTATTTCTAAATCAATTTCCACCATTGGCATCCTTCTGTTTTATGTGAACTGCAAGGCTACACTGAGAGACATTTCTACTTTGTCATTGTGGTGGTGATCATACAATTTATGTTTTGGAAAATTCTTTCAAAATGTATTTCCAAACAATCAATAGGCATACATCATATATATCCAGTTTCAGGGTGACTAGAAGAAATGAGCAGTTCAAGAACAGAAACCGTTTTCATGGCTTCAGAGGCAGCACAGTTGACTTCAATGAATGAGGAAAACAACCCTCAGATTGTTTAAAAATGAGCACTACCATAAACGACAGAGACACAAATCTCCCCGAGTGGCTCAAGGCTTTAATGTGAAGACTCTCTGTAATTACACACTGCACTGTGGAGCAGCCATTTGAGCTGTTTTTAAAATCACAAATTCTGTATATTTGTCATTTGGGAAGTTCTGATGCACACTCCCTTCCACAGGGATTTATATGGAGGCCCAAGTGTGCTGAGGGCAGGAGGGGTCCCTCTCTGCTGAGCTGTAAATGAAGACGTGCAGTAGAGGCAGTGCACTGGTGACCAGTGATGGTGGTCCAGATCTCCCAGTCAGGCCTGCTGTTGTCTCTGGGTGGCCCTTACAGAGATTATGAATATGTCCATGCCATAAACACAGGAAATTAAAGGCTTTTCTTCAAAGTGTATGGAAGTACACAATCATGACATAAAATGACTTGTCTTTTGTAATAATAATAGAGCACCCATCTGTTGGAGAACTCGGATTTGTGTAACACTGCACTGTTTATTTACTATATACATTTGGAGAAACTACTGCAACATAAAGTTACAAACAGTTAAAAACAATGTTTTGGTACTAATGTTCCTACTACTGCTAATTACCCCTGCACCGAGATATTTCTGAACTCCCACTAAGTTACTTTATCTATAGAAAAAACAAGATAACGGTAAAAAAAAGTGTATATTCTTGTGAATGCACCCAGATGCTTGAATATAAGAGTCTACTTTCCTTCCAGCTCTGCATATGGCTCCAGTGCAACATGTGATACTCTGGCAGTTGTGGTGAAGACAGCCTGAGATCAAGCCATTCATCTGATACATTCATTAAAACACACAGTAAGAAACCCACCCAACATCTGTGGCTGTAATTCAACTCACACAATCCTCTGGCCCATTCTAAAACTCCAGGTCATGTTTTAATGTTTTGCTGAAATCACTGACGAGAGCCTGGAAGCGACATGTGAACGGAGAGAAAAATATTGATAGTGTAAAATGAATTAGTGTCTTCTTGATCTGTGAAAAGAGAACAGATGCGTTCCCAGCAGCTCCGAGGTGTTCAGAATATGAAACTAAATGATTGTAATGTGTGATGCAAGACATTTCCCTTTTCTGTCAGGAAACATTTGTTTATAGGAATATAAAGATCATATCATCAAGGCACCGCTGAGACCCATTCATGCCCTGTGTTCACATTCTTCCATATTTTCATAAACCACATCCTTCTCTCGTGAGTGCAGATCTGCTGAAACACACAGGATATCTGTCCATATACAGTCTTTTATAGGGCCGGGATATTAAGTGCACACTCTCACACAATCCCCTCAAGAGAAATTAAATTATATGCCAAAAGTCTAAAGCTTTCAAAGAGTACTTAAAGTTTTTAGACCTCTTTGAATCATTTATACTTTATCAAGTAAAAGTCAGTTTATTAGAGAGGTGATAGAGAAAGGTGGGGTGTTTAAATGATTTATCATACTTCAACCTTTACGATAAAGAGGGTTGTAATACTTCCTGAACTTGTAGGACTCGTAGGAGGATTTTTATAGGAGCAGATACAGTATGAAGAGCACTTTTACACTATTGCTCTCTGGAGAAATCCACTCCAAAAAGTCTCCAGCTTACATGGTTAGAATGATGTTTAAAGACGCGGGCCATCATCATTCAGGCTTGACGGTGCGTCCAAGGTGTGCTGCTGCTGCTGCTGACGTCTCCGCGGTAACACTCAGACAACCACAGTTTTACCAAAGTGTCCCCAACCAAAGACTGGAGGTTCTGTGCGTCTGTCAGCACCAAATTATGAGCACAAACCCAAAGTTAGATGGATTGCAGCCTGGTTTAAATATGGCCAACTTTGGTTTTCATGACCATTTCTATTTAGTCTCAGCTGGTGAAATCCAGAGGGGCTGTGATGGCAAATTGTCTCTCTTTGTAATGCCTGGACGTGCTGTCAAATAAGTTTAAAGAAATGGTTAATGATAATGGTCTGCCTATGATACTGTCACTATAATAATGAGTCTCCAGGTACTGCGTCACGTCCTCATTTTTCAGGTTTAGGTGAAGTCTGGGACTCATTCGAGACTGTTTAGAGTCAGAGTTGGGTAATCTTCAGTGGATTTGTGTCTGTGTTTTGTCCAGACCAAGTAAACTCAAATATGTCAGTTATCAAATTATGTAATCTAGTTGCAGTCGTCCAAGCACAGGTCGCGTCTCAGTCAAAGTCTGTCTGGCCAAAATCCAGTGCAAATTGATTCAAGACGACATGAACTTGTCTGCTTAGACTCCTAGTTCGATGAGTTTAAATACAAAAGGGACGTCCAAGCACAGGTCGGAGTCACTAAAATGTCTAGGCTTGAGTTATATCATCTTAAAAATACATTACGCAATTTTTTTTATGTGGGAAAAAAGTTGATATTTGTGCGTATTTGACCTTAGTAACGCAGCAGCTGTATGAGTGGTCAGTGTTACGGCCCCAGGCCTCCAGTCTCCCTCCTGTTTGTGTTTGTTTTGGTTGTGTGGCTAATTTCCCTGTTGTCTTCGATGGAAACCTGGTTGTGTGAGCCCTGCCCTGGGATTGGAGGACTTGTTTAAAGCTCGGTTCTGGTTGGCTGCTCGTCCCTGGTCCAGATTGGTGCCCCAATCAACCAACCTCTTGGTTTTTGTTACTTCCCTCTACCCTAGCAACAGGTCCTACCTCTGTAACAGTCAGCATGGCGCCTTTTACTTTCCACCCCTGTGATCTCTAGGACTCTCCAGGGTCAAGGTTTTCACTCTCACCAGAAAAGCTACAAAACAATTGATCCTGGAGCGTTGCTGAGACCACCGTGGTCAAAAGTAAAGGCGCCATTCTGACCACTCGTGCAGCCTCTGGGTCTCAACAAGGTCGCATAAAAACTTGCATAATGCACCTTAAAGGTCTAATTATTACAACATCTAGTCAAAGACCAGTTAAATCATATTTCATATGATTTAACTGGTGAGGTTGAGCGCCTTCTTCATTTGGCCCATTCTTCAATGCAATTGGGGAACTCAGTGGGCGACCGCAGTGTCCAGGGGAAATCTTAATCCTACAACCTATATAGTTGTTGATATAGACTCCATCCAGCATGATAAATGAATGTTGAAAACCAGAGACACTATTATTGATGGACTCACATAGTTTCCAGACCATATCATTTTAATAGCATTCAGTGTATTCTCCACAGTATACAGTACATGTTGTGACAGCCACTCCTTGACAGAGAAATGTGCTGTCCTTTCGGCAAGAGCACGCGCACACTGGACTCCTGTCAACAACAAAATGCATCTGCCCCTTGGAAATGGAAGTCTGATAGCATGCTACAGAGCGAACAAAAATAAATCAAATATCTTCTACAGTACTTTCACATCATACAGTATCATACCTTTACAGTACAATGCCTATGAAATATCTGTGAAAAAAGTATACAATCATTTTTTCGTTTTATTTCATTCATGTGAGCTATAAAAATAATTATCTGTACATTTATTCAAAAATGTCCAGTGGTTTTGCATAATTGTAATTGATTGGATCCCTGGTCTTCGTCACCAGTCACCAATTCCTGTCAAAACGAAAGACATAAAACATCAGTCTCCGAGTAACCGAGGCTCAAATAACCACTAATAGGAATAATAAAGTAAGGCGAAAGCATTAAAGCCGCTGTTTAATATTTCAACAAACACGCGCTGGAAAATGAGCCTAATGAAGGTTCCAGTGCAATAAATTTTGGTTTCGGTGTTGCCGTGGCGACGCTTTGGACACGCCGATCGCTTTAAAAAAACACGCCGAGAAGCCGCGAGCGGCGAGCAACAGCAGGGCCCCCGTCAGATCTGGGTCCAGCCTGGCACACTGTCGCTGGGAACTGCGGGCACCTCGGGAACCACAAGAAGAGGGACCGCAGACGACCTCAAGCCAGACAGACTTTCTCCCTTTTTCTCCACCAAATGTTGACGCTGAGGGTTTGATGCTGTCTGCTGCTGCATGTAAACTCCGCGAAAACCCCGGTGACATAATGGAAACGGAGGAGAGGGGGGGGGGGGGGGGGGGGGGGGAGAAGGTTTCGACCAATCAGTCAGGGACGCTGCCTCCTAGGTTTAGCCTTTGGGGTCAAAAGGAACGGACCGTAAACGAAGGTGGAGGCTTGTGCTGTTAAGCGTTTACTTACTGGTAGCTATTTGGGTCCCTACAAAGTGAGGTCACATGCTAAAACTGGCGAAAACTAAAGGTTGCAATGGCAGAAGTCATAACACGGTGGGGTGAGGCTGGGGATTGTCATAGCTACTTTCAAACAGAGACGTCGCCCCTCTTTGCTTCGCACTCACCTGAAAAGGCGGATCTTTTGTTGGCATCGTGGGTGCCACCTGCAAAACAATGACATTTAGTCGGGGGGGAATTGGTAAATGACAAACAAGTGAGAAGTCTTGCTTTCATCCCGTTTGTGGTATGTGTGGTTGTCCAATGGTGTAAGTTTATAGAACAACAGGAAATAGCGTTGGATTTCCCCCCCGGATTTGTCACGATACATTTGGGTGCCAGCGAACACACATGTGCTGTGATAACGGGAAATCTAATTAGGTCACATATTCATGGAGAGCCAGGTTCAAAATCCTATACTGCAGATAGACGATAGAGTACTGCTTTTATATTGTGAACCAGAGAGTGTAGTTAATCTTCATGTGCTCATCTCGCCTCCCGCTCAGAATCAGGACCTCACTCTTCTAAAGGCTGCTACAAAAAGTTTGAACATCGCAGCTGTCTTAATGCGCTCGCTCAGATGATTCATGTCCAGTCAGCAGCTCGGAGCGCCCTCTCACGCGACCCGGCCCTTTGTCACGTCTTGTGGCTGTCGACTATTTCTCTCTCTGTCACTTTCTCCACATGTGTGTCAGTCTGAACCACCTCGAACTCTCTCAGCACGCCGCTCCTGTTGCCAAAGTCTTAGAGCAGGTCCCTGGGGGCTATTAGCAGAATGTAACCAGGCATTTCTCTACATACACATTTGGCGAATAATTGGCCTCTGAGTGGGGCGTAGATTGCCATGTGACTTCCATTTTCGCAAGACTTTTGTTTGAGTTTTGTTTTGCATCGTCCTGAAAAACGTCATCCATTTTGTTGCAACATCTGTATCATTTTAAACAGCAGATGATGATGTTTTGTTTGCTATGACAAGCTTGACTTAATATGGAGTATTATTTGGATTATGACATGTTTTTTGGACCCATTTCATCACAGCAGCAACGACAAATGTTGAAAAATGCTCATGAAAAACGATTATTGTTTTATTTACTCTTAACAGATACATGTATATTGTCAGAGGTAGATGTTGTGCCGTTGTTGGTTAAAGGGCCTATCTCACAGAGGGAGTTTCCGCAACGTCTCCACAACTCGGACTGATGGCGCACATACAGTCTAGACTAGTTAGAGACTAGAGTCGCCGCTGGTCACGGAGATGTCTCCGAGATGTCCCCTGGCAATAAGTAGAGTCTCCAGGTAGTCTCAGTGAAAACGAGCAGGTACGAGTTCATGTCTCCGTATGGTCTCCAACAGGTTTCCGAGAGGTCTATGCGGTCTCGAGCAGCTGTGGCAGTGTTGCGAACACTTCTGTCGGATACCAAGTGTTAGAGAATTAACAATGGTGTTTGATACAGGGGAAGGTTTATTTTCCTACCATTCAAGTCTGTCCATGCCTCCACAGAATAGGGATAAATACCCTCTCAGAGCGTCATACTGATACGCAAGCAAACATTCAGTGGCTGAGAGTCTGAGCAGCACAGTCAAGGCTATGACAGAGATAGTACGACTGTACAGCTTGAACCAGAATGATAAATAGCGATTTAATGTTATCCTCTAACACCAAGGAGATCCCAAAGAGTCGGAGACATTGCAGGGACATCACAGAGACATCTCACAGGTTGAGGACAACAAATAGTATTCGAGACACCTGTTCGTTTTCACCAAGACTACCTCACTTTGATCGATGAAAGTTGTAGAACGTGCCCGTAAACTTACTACCGTATTAAGAATCAAGAAAACCCGGACTACATTAGGAGGTTTAGGAATAAGTCTGGACAGTCACTAACAATTTTGCCTTAACTAGCTCCCTCTATCGTGAGTTAAAGTGGGGAAAATCAGGTAGAGGGCCTTCAGGGTCACTTGTGGAAGCCTCAACGCCTTCAAGCTCCTCATAAAACAGTTTAAAAGTGAAGTAGTTCTTTTTCCTTATCTGAGCAACGACCTCACAATAACATTTTACTGCCGTCTACATGTACAATAAACGTGCACTTGAAATAATGTTTAAATATGTGCCTTATGGTCAGACCTCAACTCCCACACGCCTTGTTCTTTCACTCTGCCTTGAATCCGTCTCCTACACTTTGCCACTATAACACACCAGCTCGTCTGCATTTATGGCCGTACTTGTCACAGTAGTATTATTGCAATGAGTCACTCACTTCTGTCCTGCTCCGGAGGGTCCATGATGTCACTGTCTGTGTCGCTGGGGATTCGCCAGGGCCGCCGGATGGCCTGCAACTGCTGGTAAAACTCGTCCTGGCAACAAGAGATCACAATGAGGAGCCGTCGAGATGGAGAACATGCAGTTTCTATATTTATATCCATGTGGCTGAAACATGGAAAAGCTGTAAAAGTGAACGGCTACGACACCTTCACACATCCTCTATGACAGAGGATTTACTTCAAGGAAAAGCTTATATAAAAAGATTAGTGTTATTATGCTCTTTTTGATGTTGATTTGTCGATTTGTTTCTGGGGAAGCAATATAGTCCTTCTTCATTGGGACAAGGACAAAGGTCTTTTGGGAAAGTGGTTAAGGCTGAATAAAATTACATAGAAATAGGTTATTAAAAAATATTTATAGAGTGATATTGATGAAATACTGTCTGGGGAGATTTAGGACAAATAGACACGTGGGTGTAGATTTAAATAGGATTCTTTAGCACTGCCAGACAATTTCATCTGTTAACATGAACTAGATAAGTTTTACAGCCCTGTTTCTATATTAGTGCCACATACTTACCATGTGTCCTGGTAAATCACAGCTTTCGTATTGGGTTAGGAAGTAATTATCATGCAGTTACACTAGTACCATGTTTTCGAAAGCTACTATACTATTACTGTTCTGTAAAGTGACTGAAATGATTATTGTACGCAAATAACTCCATTTTTGTTTTAAGAACTACTTATCCTTACTCCGTACTTCGATGCCAGGTCAAATTATTCAAGTTTATTAATATGAAAGCTTCTAAAAAGTGAATTAATCATTGTTTTAGATCATAGTAATGGTTTTAGATTGGTTAGCACTCTTGTACTTGTGGCCAGGTGGTCTCAATAAAAAGGTCCCCCAGTGTTGTGGATAATCTCATGAGGTGTCAGCTGGTGTAAGTGTCACAGAACTACCCAGAAATTCCAGCCCCGCATTAATAAGGCCTTCAAAAAGGTCTCATATTTAATAGCGCCGCTGTTAAGTAGATCATGAAAGGCCCATAAGAACCAAATCCCATTCAAAGTTTGCCTCTAATGCCAGACTCATTTTTCCGCTGTGAACTGACATCCTACTGTAGAGACCTCCGTGGCTTGGTCCAAGCCCCACACGACGACGCAGCAGAGGGGGATAAGTGTGCACATGTGTGATACTGGCGCACTCTTTAGCCTTACTGTCGTGATGTTACACACATACTCGTCTGTGCTTCACTGCATCCATGTGACAAGACTATACAGAACACTATACGACCAATGCCAAACGTAAACTATGACTTCATAAGATGCTGGGATACATGATTCAATAAAAAAGTAGCCATTGGACAGTTCTATAATACTTCAGGGGATTTTGTTAACCATTATTGTTGATGATATATATATTTATATCAAATTTAGTACAAAAAATACACATACAAAATATTAACCCTGTAACCCCCACCCGAACTGAGCGCATTTTCTCCAGCTTGGCTTTATCCAAATCTAAAAGATTTTAAAAAAGCATCAAATAGCGACGAAAACGAGGATGAAAACGCAACAAAAAGTGCCAAAAAAGTGATGAAAACATGGGGAAAACTTGACCAAAAAGCAATAAAAAGGGAAAAAAACGACTAAAAAGGGACAAAAACACAAAAACAACAAAAATGCTGAAAAAACGTGACAAAAACGCGGTGACAACGTGACAAAAGAGTTAGGATCACTTCTGTAAGTCTTAGCTTTCAAATGAGGCATTACACAGTAGCTCTCCAGTCGATAAGCTTTTAAATTTGGGTAAAGCTGAACTGGAGAAAAAGAGCTTGGTTCATTAAAGCAGTACTAAGTAACTCATGCCCCTAGAGGCCATAAGCGCCACTGCAGGTGTCGTAGCATGTTGCGTTTTTTTTAATCATTAATTGTCCGTGAGATTGAATACTACGCTGACAGAAAAGACAAAGTAAGAGAGGGATATTGTGCATCCAATTACACAATGAAGATCATTTTTTCACTCAAACTTGTAAATACTGTTTAAGTGGCGCTAGCCCGCAGTTAGCTTTGCCCGTTAGCCTGTTAGCTTCTTCTTCGTGATTCTATTAGTGTGTATTGGGACCTCAAACCCGGCAGCGTAGTTGCAATCGTGTTTTTCTGGCCCCCCCAATCATCCCATTAACACCTGTATTACCCCCATAGGGACTACGGAAAGGATTTATTAAGGTAAACAAGTTACTTAGTACTGCTTTAAGAACTAGACAAACTACCCTTGTATCAAAATGCAACAGAACTTTGGGAAAGTTTCCACCAAATAAAGTGAAAGAAATTGTGGGATGGCGTGAGCAGGCGTTTTCAAACTTGAAGATAAAATTTGCTTCGACAGTGAAATAATGTGGATTGTTGTGATATCAATTGAAAATACAGTATTGTTTTAACTTTATCTGTATAACTGTGTTGCCATGTTGTGGATTTCCATCCCTAGAGGACAAGCGCAGTAGGAAAACAAATCCAAGTTCCCATAACATCACTGGGGTAAGCGCGTTCCCCGCCTCACCTCCGACAGATAGGCCCTCAGGCTGGCTCCAAGGCTGTCAGTGGTGCTGAGTCCCGGTGGGGTGAGCAGAGGGCGGGGGTGCACGGGCTGACTGGTGGGGGTCACGGGTCTGCTGCGGGACCTCCTGAAGGTCACCTCTTTATGGGCCCCCGGGTTAAAACTGCTGCGCGTCAGTAAACTATTCGGGGTCAGAGGTCGGCTGCTGGGGGTTCTGGGAGTCTGAGTCCTGCTGCTGGGGTTGCTGGGTGAACGCCCCATGGCCAGGGATGTGGGATTGGAGCCGAGCGAGGAGAGGCCCGTGCTGCTGGGCTTGTTGGAGAGGCTGCCGGCGGGAGACTGGGGCCGGGACAGCAGGCTGGTGAGGGGCAGCGTGTCCGGAAGCGTTCTGTGGCGCAGCGGGTTGTGGAGGAGGCTACTGTGTGGGTTATTGGAGCTGCGTGCCGTCATCTTCCCCACTTCTGCTAGTTTGGCCAGGTCCTTCTCGACCTCTGCAAAAAAAAACAAGCCAATCACAGTTACATTTGCGGGTCATGGCTATAGCTCTTCTTATGACAAGAGAAAACAGATTAAAAAAACCTGTGTGATCGATCAAAAAAAGGTTATTGATATTTACACATAATTTGCAACTTGTAGGTTATAACAGTGTGTCCCAACCAGGGCTATGGGGACCTTTGGGGTACTTGAGGACCTAGCAGAGGGTACTATTTCAGATTGGAAAAAAAAGGGAAACTGAACACTATTTTGACAAGAAAAGGTATATTCTTGAACACAACATTGTTTTTTTTTAACTTACAAATAGCCCTTTTAGGTAAATAAACTGCTAAACCCTTGAACCAAGGTGTACACGGATTACTACTAAAAGATCCAAGGGGTTCACAAGACAAAAAGGTAAGGAACCACTGGTTTATGGTACATAGTTTTTAGTAGTTGTCAAAAATATCAATGATTATTGCTATGGAATAGTTGACTATGCTGCCTAGTGCATACCCCTATTTGTTGTGTTTTTGACTCTTGTGTAGAAGAACTTAAGAAGATGAAGTTCTCTTGGACATTTTGAGAAGGGCAGGCTTTAGAGTGCATCAGAAGCCAAGATTTTGGAGATAAAGTCAGAGAAAACAGATTGATGGGTGGAACTGGAAAAGAGGAGAACTGGCCAGACAAGAGGCTTTGATTAAGACAAATAGGAGATTTGTGATGTTCTGTACCAGGACCAGGAGTTAGACGTGTGAGAAGAAGAAGATGTGGTAAATTCACTCGTGTTCTCGGTTACTCACCAGAACAACAAGGCTAATCATGCAAATACTTTCTGTTTTATGGCCCTGCCAAGAAGCAATTGACCAAACAACGCATAAAACAACGTATATTACCGAACAAACAGAAACGTAATTTACAGAAGTCCGCAGAAATGCTGAGGTAAACCAGACGCTCTTATATGAAGTTATGAAATGTGACCATGTGTCTCGTTGCGGGGGCGATGATTCACAAACTTTACCGAGCATTAAAGTGGGCGAGACTTGCGTAGTCAGACCCCGCTCTCGGGGCAGCGATGACAATATTTACACTGCCTGTAAATTGTGGCGAATCGTGTTTCCTCCGTCAGAGCGGCTCGGCGTATGATCTGCAGTAACCAGGACTCGCTCGTTTTGCCTGACAAAAACACATTTGTTTGTCTCACTGGTAGTCTCCAAAACATTTCTTGTTTGTTTAAGACGTGACAGTGCCAACTTGTGTGATCCACATCTGGGCCATTTCCACCATGTTTTATGCTTTTGTTCAACTTGGCAACGACGATTTCAACAAACCGGCCTGGGAGTTATCATTTGAGCGGCATAATTGGAGGGATGAGTCAGAAGGGAGTATTTCTGGGAGAAGTGCACACATGTGACGTTCAATAAATACTGTTGAATAAAGAAAAGCATGACAAGCATTTTGCAAAGCCTGAACTTCCATGTTTTTGTTTCACGATTAGTAATACTGCAGACAATTAAACTTTGTACGAATGAAGAGGAAAGCAATTATTGTGCAAGCTTAATAAATGACTGTTTATCTGATCTACCAGACATTATTAAGCAAACCTACGCAATAGTCCAGTATTCATCCGAAACACGTCATGGTTCATAGCAACCCACACAATACTTTGACAACTGTTTTTAAAAAGCTCTAAACAAGGTTGGGGATATTTTCATGTGAAGTTATTTGCTGAGAAATAGTGATAAACACCACATGCTGTTGTTCTGATTTTTACTGTAAACCGAGTTCTTCTCCGAGTGTCCCGCCATTAATGAGCCACCTATCGAAAGCAGCTTTATTTTGAAACGCAGCGCGCCGGACTGAGCGGCCCTCACACGAAACACACAGGCATTTCACGCAGACGCTGATAAACAGTGACAGCCAGAACAGAACAAAGGAGCACCGTCGAGATTGCAGCAAAAGTGATTTCATATGTTTCACACAACAATGATTTGGTAATAAAACGGTACTTGGGGATCAGTGTGGATAAAAATACACCAGCAGAACAAACAAACAAATGAAACAATTAGACTGTGGAAAATGAAATGTAAGTTATTTCACCCCTTAACCCCCCCCCCCCCCTTTTATAGTGTATTTGTCATGTTTTCGCCACATTTTTTTGTGTTTTCATCAGGTTTTTGTCACTTTTTGGTCACTTTTTTGTTGTGTGTTTGTTGCTTGTTTGTTGTGTTTTTTTCATCACGTTTTTGTTGCATTTTTGATGCTTTTCCATTGTAGTATTCGTGCTTTTCTGGCCCGTTTTATTTATTTATCTTTTATTTATTTATTTGGTTTATTTGATAGGGATAAATTGTAACACAAGTCTGATGTATGTATCGTGGTGCTTGTGGCAGAAGCTTATTTGCAGGTCTGGTCCCTAGGTGGGCTCACAATTTTGTCAATCTTTTGTCGCTTTTTTTGGGTCACTTTTTTTGTTGCATTTTTAACCTCATTTTCGGCGCTATTTTGACACTTTTTTCAACCAGACTTTTCTTTTTTGAAGCCAATAATCCCAATTCGAACCTTCTTGGTATGAGACAAGAGCACTAACCCCTCAGACACCTGACTGAGTGTTGATTTTAATCAGATTAAACAAAAAACTTCATTTAATTTTTTTTTTTACACATTGTTCCAGTGTTCTTTGGAGCCTTTGATGGCACATTAGCAGCACATTGTCATACTCAGCTCACACAGCCTCTACCATTATAACCACATAAAATCGGCGACACACTTATCACTTGCCGCGCTAAAAGGTGCACTTTACGACCGAGCGCAGACAAAGAGGGATTTCACTGGCGCTTTCACTGAGCCAACAATTAAGATGAAAAGTCAAGGTCTCCCTGCAACATGGAATCAATTAGCCACAAATAAAAGGTTGAAAGAGCGAAATTAGCTTCTGCAACAGCCTCTCCACTAAACCTCCAGATCAAAATATCCCGGGGAATGACTGCAGATCAATGCCACGTGACGGCCACTGGGGCAGTAGCTGTTGATGTCATGTGAAAGTGTGGAGAGGGTACTTGACTCACGGCGCCCTGCAGAGTGCGGAGGACATGTGTAGACAAACAAGTGTGCGGCATATGAGGAGCAAATGATGATGTTCCCCTTTTTAGACCCAGGCGTTTCATCTCATCGCTCTATAGATCAAAATGACAGATCGAAAAGCAGCCTCCAAGTCTATGACGTCAGTCGCCCATATGCTAGATTTATATGGCCTAATAGGTTTCAGTAGTTTCAGTGTCTAACAAACTGGTTAATGTACATCTGCTGGCGACAACTATCTCTGCGAGAAATCTGAATAATGTTGGATGAAAGGGGAATTAGAAAAAATCTGATATTATAGTGACATTTTACAAAATCATTTCAACACAGAACATTCTACTAAATAAAAATTAAATAAAATACCAAATTCAAAGGGAAAAGTTGAACAGAAATGTACATTGCGAAGGCTTAAAGTGCATATGACCTCTTCCAACAAAAAAGCAACAAAAAAAGTTACCAAAAAGTGACAAAAATGTGTTAATTCAACGAAAAGGCAACAATAGAGTAACAAAAAGGGATGAAATTGTGGCGAAAATGTGACAAACGCAACAAAAATGCAATGAAAAAGATTTGTTCAGATGAGTACTTGTAGGTTTTTGCTTTCAAATGAGGCCAATAAGCTGTAAACTTTTAGATTTGGGTAAAGCTGAACAGGAGAAAATGCACTTGGTTAAGGCGGGGGTTAAAAGGTTCAAGTGCATATGACAGGTTTTTGAAAATATGACTTATTTAGTTGTAATAACATCTGTTGTAAGTCATAATTATCATTTCATTTCAGTAAAGCAACATTTTTAAACAGTTTGCCTCTATCTATGTCACTTCCTGTCGGTGTCCAATAAGGAAGTGAAGCAAAAATGGTCAAACTAAAGAAAGCTGGGTACAATCTTTAGAAAAATCTTAAATATGATGGTGTTAACTATGTTTTATGTGTCATATGCACTTTAAATTTTATGACCACACACACTTGATGATGATAGCAATGACATTTTGAAATGTATTCTTTGTCTTAGCAACTACAGAGTGAGCAAAAGTGGCACTCACAAAGAACACCCTTCAAAAGCAATACATTCTTTGATTGTACTCCCCCTCCCGCCCTCCCCCTGTCTGTGTTCTCTTTATAGTCTGGCCTGAGTGCATTGTAGACTGCAGACTGCCTTTTGTTCCATAAACCCTGCATTTGATCTGACTTAACCATGCTAATTACTATTAGAGCCACCAATATACTCAGCCCTTTCAGAGCCCCGCGCCCAAGTACATACCGGCTAACTGCTTGCCCATGCTCTCCAGCTCTTTAGAGAAGAGGGCGTCTCCCAGTAGCAGCCCGGTGTGTCCCAGGGAACTGCCACCTCTGACGGGCTTCAGATCAGCCTCCCAGACTGCCTGACGCTGGAAGAGAGGGAGAAAGTCAAACACATTACAGGCAAGACCCTTCAATTAAACTCTTTATATCATTTTTGGAAATTGCTGGAAATATCCGAGCCATATCTGCTGGTAAGAAGGAAAAAAAAAAGGAGCCAATTATTATTTTATGAGCTTTAGAAAAACACAAGAAACCGCAGCAAGTGTAGATGAAAGCTTGAGGCGTGTGCAGTGCGCTCTGTTTGGTGAATGGAAGTAGACAGTCTGTCAGGAGTGGTTCAGAAAAGCGCAAATACATAGGAGCCACATACGTTCACTTTGTCTGCTGGCCCGGAGCCAACGACTAAAATAACCCCAATAGTTACGAAGTCTACAGAAAACCTTTGCTGCAACAATGAAGTAATGATATTATACAAAAGCACTTTTCATTCTTTGAATTGGATGTGACCTTTGTATTACCACCAGGTGCGGTAGTGGACGCACGCCTAATCCTTTGTGAGATTTCCATAATGACCCACGAGAGGCCAAATGATCGGTTTAAGAAAGAAAATCTGTCAGATATCATTTCTTTTGCAGGATATTCACCTATGAAGCTCTATCTCATGGGATGTTCTCAGCACTTACACTGGACAACGATGACAGATGAAATACTAAAGTCAGGGAAATTAGAAAAGAAACTGGCACACACTGTCGAGAAGGTGTCACCCGTACAGACGAGCACACCCTAGGGCGCTCACTCTATGGTCTGATAGACGGTTTCTCTCTGGAGAAACAATCTAAAGTTCCAAACTTCGAGTCAAATTTACTGTCAAACTGATCGTGTTTGGCTGATGCTTTTGTGACATGCTCCAACATCGGTCTACACAGATTCTAAGCTTTATTATTGCACAGTGAATATATTTCACAATAAAAACATCAACATGAACCTTTAGAAGAAGGATTCTCAACTGGTAGGTAGGGCCCCTGATCTTTAAAGGATCGCGGCCCTTTGTCACTATTATGAAAAATTCAGGTTCTGGTCATGATAGGTTAAAGATGGGTCGAGAACCACCACTTTAAAGGATACAGACAGTGAACTGTATGATTTAATAGTCTATTTGGTCTCAGACAGTGGAACATAGCACGCACCGAGCGCTAGAGCTGGTGGAGAAGACGTATGGTGTAAAAAAAGGAGTTGACGTGCCCTGATAAATGACAGACTAATATTCCCAGGCTGTGTCCCATTGATCTTTATGTCGGGGAGATACAGCGCAGGAGGCATTTCGTGGAAACACAGCCACAGAGCCTCGAGCCAGGCCCTAATTGCAGCCTTCATAAAGCGGCACGGCGAGTTCAATATTACAAGTATAGCCCTCCCCGCGCTCCGAGCGAGTATCAGCCTTTTCCAAGACGTGACATCATGTGGGCCCTCTCCATCTCTGGATCTTGTCAGCTCAGCCAAACAAGGCCACCAACAGATCTCGATGTAAGACTCCCAATCGCTTTTTCATCATCTGTGCGATCCCCCAAGTCCACAGCTTGCAGGCATTACGCTATATTTAGACGCCTAGTAATAGCCGTACGACTTTTTAAACATCAGGTTTGTTGATTGGACTAATAAAATGGAAAACTAAACATCGACAGGCGAGGTTTTGTTAATCAACGCTGGGTCCAAAATCATTGGGTAATGCGAACACGATGCTGCTAAAAATGTCCGAATTCACATATATTTCATTGCATTTTACAACTAGCTACATTCACGCCATCACACTATCGCAGTCAAGTGACAAAACAACAGCATTAACTATGGAGGGGGAGACTCGGACTGTCCGTCGCACCACTGAAAGGTAAGGTAAAGTAGAAACGATTGCCCTTTGTAAGAAATTTGCTCCCTTGAAAACATATCTCATAATCCTACATTAAAAGACTCTTTTAACTTTGAACTTTGAATGCCTGTTTTGTCTTTCGTTCAGTTGAAATGAAAAGTAACAGGACACAGAATCTGCAGAGAATTAACCGGGATGAAGCGATATTGAAGCAGACACAACAATGGAAGTGCTGCGTTTGTACTAAAGAGTGTTTTGGCGTTGAACTGCAGAGATGACCTGGACACAATAACGTGATAAAGCATTATCAGTAACCACGCCTGACAGTGCGCATCGCCTGGACGCGCTCCCTATATGTTTGGACGCTATGCTACACTTCCCAGACACAAAAAGTCCTCCAAGTTGACTCAATATCTTATCAGCGGAGTAAAGAACGGCTATAATTTTCCAATGACTTATGATTATATTAATGCCAGCATCCCTTCCCCAATATGGCCGAGCAATAGGAGCTGGAGGAGAAGTGAAAGGCCTTCTGGAGATGCTTTTGTCCCACTAACAAACATGGATCTGGTTTCTGCCGGTGAAATTGATTCCATGTTTGGGAGTTAAAGATTTTATAGCGAGCATGTGTGCCTCTATATGTGTGTGGTCAGGAGGAGTAATAATCACCACAATCTGGGGTTTGATCCAAACAGGGCCCGGCGCAGCGACTGGAGACATGTCTGTGCAGGGGTACGCATGTGGATCTCAGACATGCACAGAGGCGCAGGGCTCACGTCACGACTCTATAATAGCACTGGTTTATAATAGCGCTGGTTTACTCGGAAAGCATTACGGTTAATATACAAATGACGCAGCGATACGCCGACCACGCGTTCTGCCGCAGGCCCAATGACTTCAGTATCAAAGCAGGGTGCAAGTTGGGAAGAGCGTTTTATTCTTCAAGTAACACAAACTTAAGCTGTGACTTGGTGCCATAATAAATAATAGAAGTAGGGATTGTTGAAGTACCCCTGATAATTGCAGTAAGAAGTAGAATATGAGGCCATGCAATGAAGGGTCTTTAATGACACGATTAATAACTGCAGAGGAGTAACAACACATTGTGATTGTTGCTATTAATAGTAGCAGTGGTAGTAGTAGTAGTGGCAAAAGCAGTAATAGGAGGAAAGATGTGGGGATAGTGGTGCGCGATCTAGAGAGAAAGTAACATCCTTCTCTTGGACAATAGTAGTAGTAACTGTCGTTGTGGGAGCTATTTATCACCGAGTTCCCAGCGATGTCTCAGCAGTTTGGATTGATGCAGCCAGGTGAGGCTTGGTACACATCTGATATTCAACATAAAGGACCATGAAACCCTGAATCTGACAGAGCCATATTTATCACAATCTGATCAAAGAGGACTAGTATAAGAACGGTATTCCCAAAAGCTTTTTCAAGTTTCATGGGATGCATCAAGGGCATTCTGCACATTTTTGCAGAGCAAAAACAACTCGATGGATTTGTTCTCAACTTGTACAGCCTGAAATTGCTCCATCGACTGATTACAGTCGTTTGTGTGTTATTGCACACTTTGATAAGTCATTGAACCACATCAACAGTAAATCTACATTTTAAACTCGGTCCTGTTGTTTTGATTGGTGACAGATCACCTCTTTTTAAAAGGCTGGGATCAAAACACTGTTAAGAAAAGCAGTAAGCAACGGTCTTAGGTGTTATGTACACAAGAATGTTAAGTTTCAATCAAGCAAACAAAGTGAGAAAAACATTTGCAAGAAAACAAAACATTCCTTCAAGCAGTGTGTGTCTAGGAAACAGACATGCGTCTGATTAGCGGTGGATTGTAAAGGTTTTTGAAGTGACAAAACTATGTAAACAGACTAGTTCAAAGATACACACAGCTAAACAAAGTCGTGCCAATCAACTGAGTTTACACCATCAGATCTGCCTTTTATTTAGCACATGCATCAGGTTTACAATACAACATAAATCTAATAACAAAGCTTGACCCAACTGAATAATACCGGCCGTGAGGGATCACGAGCTTGGAGCCAGTCCCAAGTGCACAAGTAAAATAAATTTATCTAGCGCTTTTCACAGCTAAAAATCACTAAGTGCTCCTCAAATATACAACAAGATTTATCCCAGCTTGGATAAGTGGATAGCTCTTCACAGCACAGTAATAGCACGGCAATAGGATGAAATTAGCCTGGTATCTACGTGTAATAGTGTAAGTATAACAGAATGGTAATTGTGGTAATTAGGTGATATTTTCATCCCATTACCATGTCATTACTGAGCTGATAAATGCACAGGTCTGTGTCAGGAAGGGCATCATCTAGAATATAACCTGTTCCACATCTGTACCACACTAGGAGCCAAAATTTGACAATAAGGAGAACCCAGAAATAAAAAAGCCAAAGGAGGACCATAACATTTTACGACGATAACAAAATATGGAGTTATGGAGAAACTTGGAATACTCAAGTGGTCATTCCTAGTCTGATGTACGGCAAGTGCATTAATCATGTGCAGAGGATAACCATATGCAAGTGTACAAACTTAAGTGCCAAATAAGCTATAGTGTATTGGCTGAACATGGGCCAACTTCCCCTTGGAAACATAAATAAACTCCCCCAGCCTTGTATCCTGCCCACAGCATTGCATCACACGCTGAAGCTAATTATCTGATTTCTGCCATACAAATGAACGGTTTCCCCTGGACGCTTTTATGGCGGTAACACCCAGAATATGATTACAATAAAACCAAAAGCCGTACAGTGAGAATGAGATCGGCCGATGGCTTGAGGAAAATATTTTGTTTTTATGGAGCAATTATCACCTAAACGAGTTGGCGGCAGCAGAGTCCTAACGATAACAGTTAACAGTGTTGACTTTATAACAACACTATGGACACACTGTGGCCCGGTGCAATGAGTGCAGCGTGAGACTTGTTTATTGGCAGCTGTATGGAAACGAATGTTAGGGAGGCTATTTAAAGATTTAAGGATTTGTTAGCATGAGATATGTGGTCATAGGCTCAACTGGCCAAAGGTTTGACATTGTTCATTTAATACAGTAGATTACTATACACTGTTAATTAAGACAGAGCAGACACAGAAACAGATGTGGTTACACTTTTTCTTCTATGGGTCACAAAACAATAGAGGTTAAATCCCTGTGTAGGCTCTCAGTCGTCCATAGTATTGATATGTCTATAATTTTAGTCTGCTTTCATTTTCTTTTTTATTATGTATGTATAATTGTGTCCTTCAAAGTTTTCTATTCATTGTACTGTATACAGTACAAGACGCCTCTAGTTACTATTACTTGATTGAACATGTCTATTTTGCACCAACTGAGTGTTTCTTGAGAGCTGGACTGGGTTGGTTGAGTTACAGGAGATATGTTCTTAACCTGAGCTTAGACGAGTTGATGCGTACCTGTCTGGTCTTTGCGTGTGCGCTCAGTCATGCAAAAAGACCAAAGATGTTTGTATGTAGCATTTAGTCTCTCCTCTTCTCCTCTATTTAAATAGGGGAAAACGTGGAAGAGCTTGGTCGTTTCTTACTTCACCCCTGTTTGGCCCCATAGAGGAGAGGAGGAGAGGCTAAATCCTAACAACATCTTTGGTCTTTTTGCATGGCTGAGGGCACGCACAAAGATCAGACAGGTACGCATCGACTCGTCTAAGCTCAGGTAAGAACATGTCTCAGTATGTAAATACGGTGGCCGGTTCCTTTAAGGACGTTTCGCTTCTATCTTTGGAAGCTTTTTCCCGCCCTACTAGTCAAAATGTAAGAACAACACTTATTTAAACTTTGGCCACTCCAAAGAGGAATACAATTTTGTTTACAGTTTTCATTCATTAATCAGAAATGTACGAGAAAACCCATCCACAGTGATTAACACCCACTTAGTATGACACAGTGTAAGGGTATTGCATCAATCGTTTTGGCTTTATAAGTGTCGGTGTGAAAGTAAAGGTTTTCAAAATAGTCATCACTTTATTGAACTTAAACAGCCGCTTCTGTGGCATAGACAATCTGAATAATAGATGAGATCTCACATTTTTAAGTTGGTACAGCATCTACAGAGTTAAGAACTGAAGAGAAAGAACCTTACTCTTGTTAGAGCGGGAGACTGAAGCGATAAGACACGCACAGTGCAAAGTGTGGGGAAGTCTGCTCTGAGTTAGCGTGCATCTGTTCCCCACACGTCTCTATTCCAGCCCTTTCATTTCTTCAAAACGCTGTAAAAACTCACACTTAGCCACCCCGGCCTATTATATAAAAGCTAAAGCTATAATGACACAATGGGTAGCGCCGCCTTAGCTGTTGCCTTATTACCCGCATGTGACTGTGGCTAAGGGTGGTTTCGCTGCATCTCTCTCTCTCCCCAGAGCTTATCACGCAACGTCAAACAAAACTGTGGAAGCTACTGTAACACGTAAATATTTAGCCCCATTGTATAAATCCTCTAAATCGTGCTCAATTGTTGTGCGGTTAGGCGATCCTCTATCCATGTTTGTGCTTTCACAAGTGCCCCGAGAGGAGAGCAAAGTGATACAGTGCGATCCTAATTGGGGTATCGCTTTTTTGTCAAGAGATGGATTGCGTCTTGTCCTACTAAGCTGAAGGTGGTTTGGACAATGGGCAGCGAGAATGCGGCAGGGTAATTGATGGGTGTAAGGCGATCTTAATTGTTGGCTGATGGATTGAGGGAGGACACTTACAGAGGTAGATACATGAGATGACGACTCGCATTCCTGCACCCGTCCCGCCACCAAGTCCACCCCCGGCAATGGGGCTGCTCCACGCAACACAGAGGAGAGGAAAAACACTATGAGCGCTGCATAATACAATGTACATCAGAAAAATCTGGGGGAAATAATTACGTGGGAACTGGGGTGATGAAGCAAAAAAAAAAAATGTGGCATGTGTGCTGTGACCTAACCATGAGGCTATTGTGCAGCATATCATGTTGGTAATGTTAAAAAAAAACATCTTCAGATCTTAAAGGTGCATTATGCAACTTTTTATATGAAAACAAAAAGTTGATATTTGTGTGTATTTGACCTTGTAGTGACCCAGCAGCTGTATGAGTGGTCAACTTGATTCCTTTACTTTCCATCACAGTGGTGTCAAGGATTCTTCAGGATCAAAACAATTTATCCTGGAGCGTTGTAGAGACCACCTTGAATGGAAGTAAAGGTGCCATGGTAACCACTCATACAGCCTCTGAGTCACTATATGCACAAATCTCATGCATAATGCACCTTTAACATTCTAATTGTACGCAATTTTGTAGAAATCACAATTGGGCCTTTTTGCTGTTAGAAGCAGAAAGGCTAATATGCATTTTTCAGGCTTTAACAAGTACTTCAGGTGACTTAGCTTCGGCTTTTTATAGTAAAAACGAAAATATTGTGTTTCTAAAATACTCCCAGGACGTAGGATGTTATCAAATGTAGCAGTACAAAATGCCAGCAGAGGGCCCAAAGCTTCTTCAGATGCTCCATTCACAAAGGAAGAAAGCAAAATATGCATAAAAACCATAGTCACTGGCATAAGCATGGAGATGAATTGGTTTGGTGAAAGTGTCTGGACTTTTACCCCAAAATATGCATTTCTCGGCATGAGGTTTATCAGAGTGTGGGCTGGCATTTTGACTGCATAAGAAGGAGATGGACTGCAGGATTACTGAAATGTGCACATGAAACAAAAAAAATCTATGCATGTTTTTTTGATGAGGATACAACATCGCAACATTGTTAAAATCTCAAAACGGTGATTTTGCACAATAGAGGTCTCTGCAGATTTTCCATAAAAGCCGCTCTTGTGTGATATTACCGGTCTTTACGTCAGTATCCATCAAAAGAATCCCGCGGATGGAGCAATATAACAGGTAACAGGTGACTCGTGTGGGGTGAAAATTAGCCTGTGTGGTCCATAGTCTCATTATGTGAATCGGAATAGTCCAGACATTGCCTGTTGAAACTCTATTCAATAACACAGCTATATTTATCACATGGCTATGGCTGTCTAATATCGTGTGAATATCATATGAAAGCAATAAAAAGTGTGGAGAAGAGTGCGTTCGGCGTTGAAACTCACAGGAGATGTCAGGTACAGCTTGTTCCAATATGTGCGCCCGGTGATCCTCCTCAGCTTTGTCGGATAAGGAGTCGCCCTGCAGCCTGGAGACACGCATGCACAATTGTTAGCATTGTGAAAACACAGCATCGCAAGCCACAACACAGCACCGCTTGTTTGGGAACTGGACAGGAGAAGAGATGCTCTATCATATGCAAGGAGGAAGAGTTTCACAGATGCACGAGTCAGTGTGGATTGCAGTGCGGTGTAGAAAATTGAACAGAGAGAGAGTTTTTCATTGAGTTAAACAGAAGGAACAACAAACTGAAGATTCACAAACCCCTAGTCGCTTAAATGTTGCAGGTTGAAGGTTTGGGTATTGGTAAGGATCCATGGATTGTGTTAAATTAATACTAAATGGTTTGGGTACAATACAGAAAAAGAACTTTTGATTCAATGAAATGCTCTTTCCAGCCTGGGAATTGAACCCTGGACCTTTGCTGCGACCATTGACAAACTTTCCACTCTGGATTTGTGTCTTTTTCATCCAGTCACCACCAGCCGTAGCCCAAAGCTGACTGATCCATATGATACTAATGCGTGTCTAAACATATGGTGAGAAATTGTGTGCAGACCTCTCTCAGAAACATCTCTCCGCATACTGAAAACCACAGCGCTGTGCTTATAGGCCCAGTTTCCAGTTCCTGACAGTTCCAAACCCCTATAGATGTTTTGGAAACTAAGTCGGTCTCAGACACTTGTACAACAACACCTCAGCGCTCAAATAGGTTTTTTTCCACCAAGCAAGCTCTGTTCAGCTAGACTCGCTTATAACCCCGCTCTTCTTCACCGAACTCCAGCAGGTTTCTATAGCAGAAAACGAAGGCTTGCATCAATCAAATACTATTTATATATCAAAAAAGGATCAGAGGATTTTCTCCATCTTCATACATACAGTATCGCTCCTCATCTCCTTTCTTTAATGGTAGCCCCAAACTGCCCAAGATGACTATCACACAGCCTTGCCTTTTTCAGTGGTTAAAAGCCCCTCTCGGCCACGGCTATTCTCTCAGAGCATTCCTGATATGAAAGCAATTAATGTAATGAGTAGAACAAGCCCCAAAGGGAAGTCTTTTTTTTTTTTTTTTTTTACTTTTGCTTTCGTACAGCGCTGCTCCTCCGGACTCTGGGCGGCATCTGGGTAAAAGCCTGTATATTGGGTGGTTTTGTGGCCAGAAGTGCAAGAAGCAACAAAAGGAAACGACCACAGCCAGAGCCCTGCAGACGAGAGACGTGGGCCACAACACTCCGGCCACACTGCACTTTACACTTGGGCTAAGCAGCGGTGAGCCAGAGGAGGAAGAGCGTTTCCGGAGCTGCCACTGCCGCTTAGGAGGCTGCAGCGGACTGTTTTGGTGATGTGGACAGCTGTTTGGACAGCAACACAAAGAAACCAACAACAACCGCAAGAAGACCAATTCAAAGCAGGCCAGCAATGGAAAGTACAAGCTGCCACGCAAAGTTTAAACGGCGGGAGGGGAGAACAAATTGACGACGCCAAAGTCAGGATTGGGAATAGTACAGAGAGTTCAGTGTTCAATGTTTTGAATGTAAGTATATTTCATGTGCAAGTCTTGAGGAAAACATGGCATATGGCCTTTTTGTGATCGAGTACACAGCAGAGGAAGCAATATATAGCAATGTCTGATCACATACCGTATTGAGAACAGACCTAAAAATACAGTGGGAATATTTCACATAGAAATTAAGATGCAACAATATTTTCAACTATGGAGGATACTCATGTTGTGAATGCAAAACTTGACAAAAACAATATGTTTATATTTTAGTTTGTCTTTTAGTAGTTATGGCCTTGATTCAAGCATTTGGATTAGTCAGCTTATCAGACCCTGCTGGAAGTGAATAACTCATCATTAGGAAATTGTCGCCTTCACGCTGTGAGTGTGAACACTTGCATCACCGCTCCTCTCATCTGCGTCGTGTGATTGTTGGTTTTATTGGCCGCGCAGCACGGCACTCACTCTGGAAACATGACTTCAGAACGAAAGCGCTGCTGACTGGACCCGGCTGACCTGTAGCAGCTTGCACAGTGAACCCTGTCTGTCTGTGCTGGAGCTGGGGCGAGGGTATGTGAGGAATGCCTGTCCGTCCTGAGGCTGTGTTCCCACTCGGTGCTATTGTTAAAGCCGCTACGTGATAGAAAGATACTGCGTTATGTGTCCAAGTCATAATTTATATCTAACTTATATGCTTTCCTTTCAGAGACCAATGAAAGACAAGGTGCAGGGGAGCATATGCGCACCAGCCCTATACATGTAACATGAGTGGATGGTTTGTTGGAGAGCTGCTGGAGGTAATGTCCGAGTTTATGTCTGTGGGGTCTTTTTTCAAATATTTGCTTATATGTATTGACACTGCAGCTCATTAAAAAAGTAAGGTACAGCTGATCCCACCTCACAGGTAAATAATAAAGCACACAACGTAAAAACAATACACATCTGGCATCTGTATTTGTATCTGTGCTATAGTGTAGCGCAGTGTCCCATCCAGGGAAATGTATGAATCTACGCAATATTGTGATAAAAGGTATAACTTTAGCTTTAAACCAATCTTGAGAGTTCTGCCTCCACGATCTGGCCCCGGATGAAGCAGAAGACAAAGGATGGATGGATAGCTTTACACTTTTTTATTAAATAGGCCGAGGAGTTTTAGTTGTCAGCGTTCTTAATATCATCAGCACCCTCGAGGTATAGGTTTATGCGTAGTATAAATAAAAGAGATGAAATGCAGATAAAGATAAATGCATTTTCCCTGTCACTGAAATTATGTGACAAATCTGACCAGTAAATCCTGTCTGTACAGCCCAGCAAATGTCGCCCCACTTTCCTTTCATTTCTGTGATCTGTTTATGACCCCGAACAAGAAGAAAGAGCTGTGTGTCCATCACCAATAAAACTGGGGAAGATTTGGTGGTCAGGTTCAAGAGGACAGTGCAAGAATTTGTCCTGAAAAAGAGGAAGAAGAAAGAGAGAAGGGGAACAGATGTCTGACATTTCATTTGGAGAAAAGAAAAATCCAAACCATGGGCCAAGAAACCAGCCTCCACATACAGATGCAAGAATTTGTATGCCTCAGATCTAACAACTAGGAGACACAATACTTTGAAAAAATGAGGGCTACAAGAAAAGAGAAAATCAAATCAAAATCACATTGCTTGTCAGAAAACTCTCCATTAGATATTTTCCAAAATCGATCAGCTTTAACAACAATGTCATTGATCTAAAACCTAGAGAAAGGACAGCTTCCTCCCGACGGATCTACGTATAAACTGATAAGGATGCAATGAAAGAAGAGACGGAAACAAGCAAATTCCTGAGCCCAAACAAAGATTACACGGGAGGGGAGTGTGTGGCGTGGCGTCTCATCAAAATCATACCTCTTTATCTGCGACTGGCATCAGGGAGAGCTCTGCCCACACCTGCCTCAACTGTATCATGAGGAGAAATGTAAAAACGAGAGCAACATGGAGGAGTTTTTTGTACGGATATGTTTGACAAGAGGAAAACTGATAAACAATATGAGCCACACGGACAAATCTGAACAATTTTTCTCTTAGATGGGATAATGTTACATACAGAGGTGTAGCTTGCCATTAGCCAAGGCAGGCAGCTGCTTGGGGCCCCCAACAGTCAAGGGCCACCATGAACTGGCCCATCTTATAATATAAAGCGCAATCGCCCTGCTGTTTCCAACACACTGTGCGGTCTACAGAATGAGGGGCTAGGGGTTAGGGATTTGGGTAGACGTTTGGGCACAGCCATTGGTTTAATTCTTTGTAATAACTCATACGCTCAGAATATCAAATGCCTTGATATACACAGTCTTCTTCATGATTTTGGTGCTGCAGTTAGAGCTCGTCTCCACAAAAGTTCTCTTGCGCTCTTTATACCCCTCCTGCCGCATGCTTAAAGGGGGGGTATTATGCAAAAATGACTTTTTCAAGCTTTACATCATGTTATTAAGTCATTCCCTCATTAAAACCATGCCTGAAGTGTTGCCTTGGCACATTCACGTATTTTCGAGTAATCTGTAGAAACTCTGATGGCGGCCATTTTAGGGATAAAACGCCTGAGTCCTTCAGGAAACGACCTCGACCTCCAGGATACGCCTCCGACCTTTCGTCACCAGCCGAGTAACCAACCACTGCTCCTCAGCAGAACCCCCTCCCCGCAGTGTCCAGCCCTAAGATGTAAACAGAGTCATCATGGAGGATTAGCTTCATGTGTTGTGAACCGGAGTTACAGCAGACTTTTACAAAGACACACATCAGTGTTTCTGTTACCGAAACACCCAGGATTAAAACCGGTGACAAGAACACTTATTTCAGTGTCTGGTTCTGCGCTGGGCCTTGATGATGCACAGAGCCTCCGGAGAAAGCTAATGCTAAGCTAAACCTCGAGTCATCACGTGAAAACGAGAAATATGCACAAATAAAGTCAATAAAACCACCACACACATAAAGAACCGTTTAACAATGATCACACACGGAGCCTGGCTTGTTGATTTGGAAGTTTATTGCTCACATTTCATCTACAATGGGTCATAGCCGTGTGGCTTTCTCCCGGAGCTAACAAGCTAGCCGCGACAAGCTAACGGGAAAATTCACTGAATACAAGCAGCATATTATGCATTGAAAACGTCACTAAAACAGGCAACTGCTTGAAGCAGCCTTTATGGTGATCACACACGGAGCCTGGCTTGTTGATTTCGTAGTTTACTGCTCACATTTCATCTACAGTGAGTCGTGGCCGAGTGGTTTTCTCCCGGAGCTAAGGCACTATTAGCCGCGACAGGCTAACAACCTTCACCTTCACAACATTCATTGAAAACAGGCAGCATACTGTGCACAGATAACGTCAATAAAGCAGCAACTACTCGAAGCAGCCTTTACGATGATCACACAATGAGCCTGGCTTTACACATTTATGGTTTATTGCAGACTTTTCATCAACAATGAACTGTAGTCGATTATAACAAGCTAACGGGTAACCTCGAAAAACCATTGTCCACCTGCACAGATAATGTCCGTCTTTTGAATCGTATGGGCTCCTGCAGATCCTGGTGTCGTCCATGGGGGTATAGTTAGAGATCCATAGGGCATGGCAGATGCAAAGAGAAGCCTCCAAACAGCAGTTATTTTTCAGGCAAGAGCCCCTTCCAAGCGTCCGGTGTGGAAGGTTCGTCTCCAAATAATATCCGGTGTGGCCATTGTTCACAAAGTGATAAACAGTAGCTCCTTTCCAACAATAAAAATTAAAATGCACCGATCGTAGTTTCAATACTTGAGACAACGAGCGCAGTGTTGTTGTGATGCCACAGACAGCGTGTGGAGGGGGCGTGTCGGAAAGGGTCAGAGGTTCTTAAAGAGACAGAGGCCTATTTCAAGTCATCCGCTACCGCCATTTTGAAAGAGCAATTTTATACAAGGCAGTTATTCTAATTTACTGCATTGACAGACCAACAGAAGGTTTCGTCATCATTGTAGTGTGCTATAGACTGGTGCTATGTGGCTGAAAAAAGCATAATACCCCCTCTTTAAGTAAGTCATGGTTCCCTAATGACATACATTTTACTCATGGCTCCTCCACATGATGTTTCTAATAGTGAAACCAGTTTATTGTAACACTCATCATGACCTAAATAACCTCATCCTTCTGTTCTGAGGGAAACTTATGCAGAGAACTGCATTATGGGAGTTGTCAGGTGACCAGCTCCTGCCCACGTCACGTCCTCTCTTCCAGTTTGCAGTACACAGGTCTACCACCAGAGGGCCCCCTAACGACACCCTTTAGCCACTGTTCCACAATGCTTGCTTTGTTGTGGGCAGTTCCTCCTCAGATGATACAGATCTCGTCATTACATTTTTGCAAGCCACAATGAGGACAAATGTGGACGAATGCTGCCCTCTGGTGGGGGTTATGGAATCATTCAGAGGTGCCAAGGCTAATAAAACAGAAAAGAAACAGCTAAAACGTGCACTATGAAAGTAAGCAACTTGCAAATATTATGCTAACACCAGCTAAAGTTGCGCTAAATGCTAATACCAGCAAAATTCCCTTTTAGAACAGGGGTATGATGTTGTTGAATATTAAATCCATATGATCTGAGTGAAATAGTGAGGCCAGCAGTCTGTTCACGTCACATTAGTCACGGTTTAGCGCACTTTGGCCACAGATAGAGGTTGGCCCCAAAACTTATACCTGGTCAGACCAGTTTGGCACTGGCCTCCGCTGTGGAAAAGCTCGGGTTGACCAGGCATTGGGCTGAGTCACGCCTGCCTGTGTAAAGGGCCCCTTTTTTGCTACACCACTGGTTACACAATAGGCAATGTATAACACTGTTTTCCCACTTCAGTTCAGTGTGTCTTATGTTATTATAGAACAATGACTTGACTTTTAGGACATGGACGAGCTTTATAAATCTGATAAATATATGGAAATATCACATCTCAAGGTGGCTGATGAAATAAAGCGCAACTCAAGTGTTTGCACATGTGGACAATCACGTGTCAAGATGCTCCAGGCACTTTGGAATGGACAGTAGGGCTGAACAATTTTGGAAAAGTATCTAATTGTGGAATTGTGATTAGATTTGAGCTTATAAAATCAAGATTCACATCCACAGTGCAAACTGAAATTTGAAACACAGGGATATTGAGTGAGAAAGACATATTATTGACAGTTTGAGTGTGTAAAAATTTGGTGATGATAAATCTGTTTATTTGATTGGGACAAGAGGGGCTAATCTACTGGGAAGGAGACCCAGATGAAGGCCAAAGGGAAGAATTATGACGGGAGTGGAGCTCATAAAGAAGATGATGTGTAGAGGCTAAGAATATACAGCATGTACAGTGACAAGCCCTGAGGTCACAATGCAAGAGATATGTTTTTCACGTTGTAAGACATCGACGCTTGCACTTCTTTCCATTACTAATTGCCCTAGTAGAAATTCTAGTAATGCAGTGCAAACCCCAAAACAGGAGGCTGATGACTTTGAATAACAATTAACCTGACAGTGACAAGACACAACACGCCGTGAGTTTCATTGATATCCCGAGAAAGTCTTTACCCGCTGAGTCACCCTGTGAACCTCCCCCTGACACCACTCCTGGCTTGATGAGACACAGCGGACACGTGCAGGGGCGAACATTTACCTGGCACACCTGGAGCAGATGTTGAGCGTGACTTTGGCCTGCGGTTCGGCCTGATACGAGCCGCGTCCCTGGCTGAACTTGCTGCCGGTCAGAGCCAGCACCGTGACGCCCTCCATGCGCAGGTCGTCCAGGTCCTCTGGGCGGGGGAGGGTCCCGAGAATCACACACACAGAAAGAAACACAAGAAGGGTGTCATTAATCATGCTGTGTCAGTGGGATACTTGGTGCTGAAAGTCTAGTTAGAGCCAGTGAAGCAGCAGACAGCAGCAACACATTCTCAGGCATCCTCCCGTACTGAGAGACGACATGACAACAATTGATTAGTGGGGTTGGAGTCACATGACTTTTCACTGTTATGGCTGTAGAGGACTTGGGGATGGGCGATAAGGAAAATAATCGCTTTATATTAAGGGGTGCTCGTTGAGTATCAGTAAGGTATGAGTAAGCATTAGCAATTAATATGCCATGATATTAATAATCTGCTCATTATATTATTATCAACTACCATGCTAATAGACCATGAATAATATGCCTACCTTAACCCTAACCCTAACCCTAACCCTAACCCTAACCCTAACCCTAACCCTAACCCTAACCCTAACCCTAACCCTAACCATAACCATAACCATAACCATAACCATAACCATAACCTAACCCACATTACCAATGCTTGTACCTAATTAATACTTAACAAACACTCCTTAAAGGTGCATTATGCAACTTTTTATGTGAAATAAAGGAGGATATTTCTGTGTACTTGACCTTGTAGTGACCAGCATGTCCAGTATGAGTGGTCAGCATGGCGCCTTTACTTTCCATCACAGTGCTCTCTAGGACGCTCCAGGACAAATTGTTTGGTAGGTTTTCCCCGTGACGGGCCATCTCACCAGAAAACCTACAAAACAATTGATCCTGGAGAGTTGCAGAGGCTGCCATGATTGGAAGTAAAGGCGCCATACTGACCAGTTCTACTACAGCCACTGGGTCACTACAAGGTCAAGCACGCACAAGCTTTTTGGATAAAAGTTGCATAATGCACCAAAAAAAATATTATTTTTTACTTCAAAATACAATTGTATTTATTATAAAAACTAATAAATGGCTTTTCCTAACATTGTTCATGAGGAAGACATTTCAAAATAAACCCCCAGCTGCAACACAAACTGAATACTTTCCACTCCACTACCATTTAACACAAAACAGTTCCCATTTGATTCCACCAAAGTTCAAATTTCTCTCCAAAGACAGAGCTTTTACTTCCACAGGAGACAGTAGACCTTTCATTTCAAATCCACCATGCTGATAGTTAATACAGACCATAGATTCGATCATGATTTGATTCAAACTTTGTTTAAAAGCACAGCCCGAGAACTACAATGTTATGCCCTAGTCTTTCTTGAAACCCGTGGATAGGCACATATGTTTAATTCAAATAAAATAAATAAATAGAGTTAGAATTATATATTTTTTTTTTTTCTGTCATACATTAATGGGCAAAATCATGAGAGAAAAACAGGAAGAAAAAGCATCTGTGGGTAACTTGACCTCAATCTGACTGATCAGGTTCAACATTGTGGATTGAAAACACCATATATTTGATACGAAATACTGGCTCCTGCCTCCACAATCACGTTCTGGTATCTGAAAACAACCAATTTGACCTCCCATGTGAGTTTTAATCAGCGACTTCAGTTTCCAGCAAAGGGAATGGCGCTGCTGACAGCCCATCATCATCTCAGCGAAGCAACAGGAAGGGCGCGTTAGCCAGAACAGAGGCCAAAGGGACACAGAACAATGGCAGCAAATGAGTGGCAGTGCTTTAGATGAAGTGCTGGGAAGTTTTTGGTTTCGTCTGATCTCGGCCTGTGAGCTGGAGAGGTCTCAGAGCGCCCATCCACCCACACACAGATCCACTAAAGAAGAACATATGCAGGAGACACGCCAGTATTGTTCGTCCTAACCCCGCGCACTCTGTTTGTCTGTAGAAGTTACACGGAAACACATGCTCGTATACAGGTGCAAAAGGGGGGAGAATAAACATGTTCTGCCTATCATTTCAGACAATAGATAGTGTTCACAATACCATTGTTGGGAGATTAAACGCAAAACAGAGGCAAAGTGGGTAGCATTGTCGTCTCAGAAGTTTACATCCAGTTCTGTGCATAGAGCGGGTGCGTCATACTTTTTATCCTGTAAGCTAATTTTTATAAAACAAAATCAGCAGAGCTACTTACAGGTGTGCTTTGAAGATACTTGGGACTTTTTCAAAATATTTGTCTTCAGTGGGCCTCTAGCTCAAATATTTGGTGCACACAGAGAAAAGGCATCTGTAAAAGTGAGTTGTTTCACCTAAAGAGTAAATAAATCTAACTCATCACTATCTACAGTAGAGTTACTTGGAAAGTGGTGGGGAGGTAGTGGTAACTCCACAGCTACTGGTTTGCATTTTTACCTTGTATTGGAGTATAAATTCTGGAAATCAACTCAAAGGTGCACTAGGCAACTTTTTACAAAAAGTTGATGTAAGTGCGTTTTCGACCTTCCAGTGACCCAGTGGCTGTATGGCTGGTTAGCTTAGTGCCTTTACTTTCCATCCCAATGGCTCCTTTGCTTCAGGATCAATTTTACTTCAGTTTTTTAAAGATTTCTGGTCGGTTTTCAGAATGGAAAGCCTATGTAACCATGGATACGGTTCAATCAGCAGGGAACCTAAAAAAACAACTGGTCCTGTAGCGTCCTACAGGGCACGAGGATGGTAAATAAAGGCACTATGTTAACCACCCAAGCATCCGCATTACGTATTCATATCAACTTTTGTTTTTACAAAAAAATGTTGCATATTGCACCTTTAAGTCATGCACAATAGGCTAAGCTTCCATCCAGGAGCTCCTGACCAAGATTCTGCAGATAGACCTGACCTCTTTCCAGGGTGAGTGATTATATACATTTTCAAATAATAATAATGATAATAATAATAATCAAGTCTACCTTATGATATGATAGAATGCTGTGTTCTTTTACACCAACCCCAAAAAATGCATACTTGGCACTTTATCAGATGTGGTTATGAATATCCCAAGACAAGAGAGAAATTATATTGGATAAATGCGCCCGAAGTAAAAGACAGTTATGTAAAATACATTACTGGAAAATGAATAATTTTTCAGCCTGATCCGCTGAGGACTCGCTGCTGCACCTCCGGGGGCCATGCATCCTGACAAATGTCTGGCTCCGCTCCCCTCGCTGGAGTACATGACGGCCTGTGTGTGCAAGTGTCTTGTAATCCAACACTAACTCTGATACTTTCGCTTTGAGATCACGTTTCGCTGCTTGCGTTTGGTTTAGGAAAAAAGAGAAACAGTCTCACACCTTGAAAGGAGAGAAGGATTGACTAATGAGCGGGATTATATTCGCTGACAAACGCTCATGAGAGGCTTCAGTCAGAGCGGCACTGGGCCAGGACGCCTCACCGGTCTGCTGTCTCCTGTAGGGTAACTGTAAACGGGATGGAGACAGAGTGTGACAACAACTAATTTACTTTTAACACGGAACAGGTCTGCTTTATGTTTAATTTACAGCATTCTTTATATTAATTGAAGTTAACAATTTGCATCATACCCCTTTGTTGTGTTATAACTTCAAAGTGCTATGATAACCTGTATACAATGACACTTGCTAGCCTCGGTCTGCTCTGCATAGTACTCAGTGTTGCTTTGAAAGGGACAGATAGGTTCCAGTACTAGCCTTTAGCGGCTGATATTAAATGTCCCATTCATCACAGCATGTACGGGACAGGGAAGGGGACACTCAGAGCCACCAGCGTTTCGGGCTATTTACTGTCGTGGGAACCGCTCTCCAGCCCAGGCCTTCACCTTGTCTCGCTCTGTCCCTCTCCCCTCTCTATCTGGAGACCAAGTTATTCGGCATGCCAGATTTTCTTTGGGTCATAACATGAGAGCAAATCATTATGTGACACTTGGAAACGTTCCCTGTTCCTCTTTTCAGCGAATGTTGAAACGAACAGCAACGTTCGCCCCCAGACCCTGATAGAGAACATGACCTCAGTGTACACAGCTGCCTGACACCTTAGCTCCTTTATTGTCTCCTCCACTTGTCACTCAATACACAAGGGTAGAGCTAATCCATGAGACAAAGGCCACAGGCTGACGTCTGCACAGAGAGCAGAGCCAAAGTGGATGAGACAGTGACACAGTAAAATGTAATGCCATTTGAAACATCATGAGACAACACTTTTGGGATGCCTCGAGCAGTTCTCATGACCCACTTCAATGCAAAAAACTTTCCACTGAGAAATTTGGATGTTATGTTTTATAAGGAAATTTGTCCTGTGCATTGACCCATCCCCAGGAGGACTCAATTCCAGATCCTTTGCAAGGTTTTGTGATCTTGCTAATATTTTGCCTGTTTTTTACAGGCTCCAGCCGAAATGGGGATCGAACCTGGGAACACCTTTGAGCAGTGAGGTGTGAGAATGTTATTCATTTCATAGGTACAGGACATAATTCCTTTTTGTGATAGACTCGTATTTATTTAGGTTTTCTTCCTGAACAAGGTGGGGCCTTTTGTCTGATAATCTTCCGGCTGCGTAATCCTGGCCAGACCAAGGTCAAGATCAGGAGACGGGGTGGTCCACAGTCACAAACAGGCTCCTCCACACAATGAGGGACGAGTCAAAAGCAGAGGCCAAATCTTCCTTTTAGATAATAAAGCAAACAAGCCTTTTTGATGAATGAAAGGGGCTGTATTTGCTCTAGTTTGGTCCTTTATACAACGTCTTACATAAACACATGATATAACCCGGTGCTTTTGAGTCCGTGGATAAAGTGCATCACAATAGACCTCCCTCCAGCACAATAATACCACCACCACCACCACCACCACGTCTGCACAGGGCATCTCCCACGAGGCCACTCTCCCCCGCGCCGGCATTCTAGACACAACAAACTATCCCGCTCCGGCCTGCTCTGTCATCCCATCACTTCTGCAAGAGTCGTGAGGGCAGCCATGCATGCTCCTCTGTGTCTGATAAACCCAATATACGGTCTTGAAGTAAGGGGGGGGGCAAGATGGAAACTATTCAAGCAATGCCATTTCGACAAAGAGCAAAGGAATTCTGCAATCGCTCAAAAGACAGAGAACAGCACCAGTAGTTGTAGGAGTGTTTGAGTGCCACTCTCTCCAAGTTTCCATGTAATTTGGAGTTGTTTAGATAGCGACGGACTGACTGGCTCTGCGCTTCTCATCACCGAGCCCCAAAAACAGAGAAGAAGAAGGCATAATTAGTGCATGGTATTCTTCACAAGGAGCTTAATATACACTCTCAGATGACGGTTTGACAGATGGGGCATGAGGCTTCACACGTGTACACTCACGGTGCTTATAGACCAAGAATCAACCCTTATATCCATAATTTCAGCTTTTGAATTGTTAAAGCAACACTGCGTAATGTTATACCCAGTGAATAGAAGAAAATACAAGCTTATATTTCTTTTACAAAATACCTACAATATGAAACAAGTGTCAATTCAGAGTCTTTTACCTAGATTTATTTTTGTATCTCTTTCTTTACACAACTGGAAGATGGAGTATTAGTGTATTCTTCTGTCCTTACTTCACACTCCTCTCGAACCCTTATCCCGTGGGAAGGTCCCATGGGATGACGGGTATGCCCTCTGAATTACAGTATGTGATCTACTGCGCCTCATCTCCGTGATCTAACTCATTTTCCAGCCCCGGAGCAGTGACGGCATCAGACCGCAAAACACAGTGGGTTTTAATTAATAGTCTGTAAACGGGGAGATGCCCGTCACTCCACCACATGTGCATATAATACGTATAGATAAAACGGCATACCGGGCCCAAAGACCCCACGCACACCCGCACACATACAGCCCCCACACATGTCTCTCGTTACGCTCACACACACTCACGCGCGCTGGTATCGGTGGTGGTTCGTCGTCCCACATTTGTTTGGCTTTGGAATTAAAACAATATTCAGACCAACAATTCAGAACTGGGTCTGGAGTAACACATGACACGCAGAGCATCAAAAGCCCGGGGTCTTATCGGAGCAACCTCTTCTTTTTTTTCTTTTTTTTCCCCCCCAAACCACAAATTTCACAGAGCTTACGCCGTCTCGGTGTTGGAGTGATGTGCAGATACGCTACAGCGAGAGGGATCATATGGGGATGAGGGAAAGTAAACCCAGTGACCTCAGAGTGTCCGCAGATTTTGTAATCAGTGTCAAATTTAGAACTTTTATCTCCATTTAAGCAATTTTTGATGAAGTTAAACCCTGTTCAGATGACAATGTGATCTACAGTTTAGAGGTTAGTATCAATAGGCCAGTTTTGACTAGTTTTTCAGCTACAATAAGTGCTAGTATTGCTGCCCTTATCACTGTCACTGCTATTCATTCATAAACTTTAACAATATACTCAAGAATAATAAAGCTACCACTATTTTTGTAGCTTTTATTGCTACTTTTTATGCTCTTTTACCTATAGTTTGTACTACTATCATGTTGCTACTATATAATGCTCATACTCCAGACCACTTGTGAGCATTTTCTGTTCATGTTGAGATTCTGGTTCAGTGATAAATGCTGTTGCTGCTTGTTTGTGATAAACACATAGATACAGCAGTCAGCAGCAATAGCTCAAATACACAGAGACCTCTAGTTAGGCTCTAAATACTTCATAAGACACTGAGGTGGCAATTAACTTGTCTTTTTGTCTCCTAACTCGTAATGAGTGAGACGAGAGCGCGAGCACACAGCGTTTAAAACGGAGCATTTTTCACTCCGGAGCACTGGGTCACACCACAATGTGTCCATTCATACATTATCTGTAGCCGGGAAAGAGTGATGTCATTCATGTAATCCATCCTTTACATCGGACGACCACAGCCACAACAGAACATTTTGTTTTTCTCCGTGCTAGAAAAGTGAAACTCGTGCATCTCACAGCTCTGACTAGAGTAATCTACCCCAGGGCCATGGGGTTTGTACTGCAGGGATTCCCTCAGGCTCTTCATTTAGACAGAACGAGTGTGTAATGAATGTGTTTTGAGTTATGTTCTAAGTAGATGAGAAAGATGCAAACATATATTTTTAAGTGTCTTATTTATGGTACAGCCACAACAGAATTAGATTTTGTATAAGATCACAATCATTCATGTACATTTGATTGTAGCAAATAAATGTGATTTGCTTTTCATCCCCTTTACAAAGTCTGCATGAATCCTTTTTGAAAATGTTTGCAAGGATGAAACATGCCTAGACAACTGAGAGCTTCTGCAAAGATGTTATCAAGTCTTGTAAAGAGTAAATGCATGTATTTAGAGTACACATTTTGAGTAACTGTATTCTGGTTCGCTTTCATCTGAGAGTATTTAGAATACAGTTACTTTCCAATTTTAAGGGAATACATCCCAGTAACAATCATTACATTTTAGCTCCATATTGCACAACATTATTAAGATCTGCTGCTCCATTTGCCAAGAGAGTTAAAGAGTTTCTAATTAACGGTAAGTGAGTTTATAACAGGCGTTCCAACAGTCATAGTCTTCATTTTTGTAATTATACGCCATAATTATACATAAATATAATGACAATCAATGTGAAAGTATTCTAAAAGTATTCAAAGCATTCAGAATACAGCACTCTGATTAGACAAAGTAACGGAATACGTTACAAAATACATTTTAAGGCAAGTATTCAGTATTCTGTAACTACAAGTATTCTCCCAACACTGTCTGCATCTGATTTGAAAACTGCAGAAACTAGGCAATAAACAAGCAGCTTTTCCAGAAGAGAATCCCACAAAGCAAACATTCTAATCTTCGATCTTTCTTTATAAAGTTTCATAATCTCCTTACTGTAATATTTAAATCTATAAATAAACTTGTAGAGACACAACTGTCTTAAAAGGCATTTGCTCTTTCTTCTTTTGAAAGACATACTGGAGTAAAAGTCAGCTGTGTCCTGGTGTATTTAAATCTGGAGGTCAATAGCGTGAGCGTCTTCACTGCGCTGGAGGCCTTTGCATGTAATGAATGCTCATCATATTTATGGGATGACTGCAGCAAATGTTTATTTGTAATTGCTTCCAGTAAAAGAAAAAAGAGTAATATCCCTGCAATTTGCTCCTCAATTAACACATCCATCTGCACCACCGACGGGGTTTCAGACGCCAAATTAGACGATCTTAACTTCTGCTGGAGACATGCTTCTTCTCACCCAAAGACTCAAGGCCCTTTCATGGAACAGTGATAAGTGAGAGATTTAGTGCTCAAAGTGTGGTAGATACACACATTCAAAGTGTTTTGCCGCTGGACCATGATAAAATGGCTCTGTTGTTGCCGGTTTGTGATGTATCCAAGACGACTTTGCTCTGGGTTTGTTTGAGAGAGACAGAAAGACAGTGGGACAATGGGGGTAACGGAGTGTGGTTCAACAGGCGTCAGGCAATCTTCACTTTGTGTTATCGTAAAAGCGTGGGACACATTGATCTAAGGAAATGCGACTGACAACATTACAATCTTTTATTTCTTGCCTCATCGACACAAGTGGACAAACAAAGGACAAGGATGAGAGACCAGGAGACCATAATGGCAGCCAAGAGCTCTATGTGAATGTAAAATACGGATTATGGAGTGTTACAGGAAAGAAAAATTGAATACTTCCAATCAGCTGGCGGGCACATTAAGTGACTGCAACTGGCTAACCCCTCTCCTAAGCTCCCCATAAAATAACAGCGCTCGGCCAACAACAGGGTGTTTCTGGCCACACGCACCACTTGGCCGGTTTCTCATTTCAGATCAAAACTGTGGTCTCACCACCCAGAGACAGAGAGCGTTCAGATATTTTCCATGGCACTGTATGAAAACAAGTGAGTCACATTCGAGTGGTAAATATTAAATCCTCGACGGAAGAAAAACAACTTGGAAATGACAGCGCAGGAATCAGAAATACAAGAGTTGTATGTGCCTTTCTGGAACAGTCTGATCAAAAACAAAACTAAGCCGCGTATTACATTCTTGATATTGTATTGAGTCCAAACAATCATCGGCTGGGGGGATATTGTGAATCATTGCATTTGGAATTGATAAAGTCCCTTGTTCAAAATCCTTCTATCTAAATGTGGGCCAGATCATTGTCTTTATTCTGGCGTCTCTTTAATAACTTCTCCTTTCCTGCCTCCCAGTGGATACTTAATATAAAAAAAACACACAGATACAGTTTCAATGTTGACGTTGTAATACACAGCAGGAGCCACTAGAGAGCAGCAAGAGCAAATGTATAATGGGGGGTAGCCTCTCGTGACCATGAATACTGAGGAAATCCTTTTTGCCATGTTACATGCAGCTCAATAAATCTGTCATGTTATGTATGATTAACAATAGCAGGAAATCAGGCAGTGATAGGCTACGACACATGTTATTGGTTAAATCAAAATAAATATGCAGTAATAGTAATCTTTAAACTTTTTCCACAAAACTCAGTATGACAGATGTATTGGGCTGCATGTACTGTAACTCACTGTACACCATGGTCCATAAACCTAATAAACCAGCAAGCAAAGAGTTTTTCCACAAATATTGTATATGCTCTTCAAAGAAACATGATACTGATCGACAGTGTATCAGCCAACATCAATAAAAAGGTGAAGTTATGAATGAACTTGATGCGTGTCTTCTGCTAACAAGCTCCTGAGACAGTAGAGCAAAGTCTAACTGTCACCACAGAACTCTGAATCACTTTAATTGGAGATTGGATTAGAGAAACAGAGAGCATGTCTGTGAGAGCTGCATGTGGTTTAGGAAATGTGTAGATACAAAAGTAATTTGACTCAGCTACACCAAGGCAAATCCGTGAGTGACTTGCATTTCAATAAGACCCGAGCCTAACAGCAGGTGAAGATCACAGCTGAGATAGACTGAGAGAGAGAAACAAGGCAACAAAGTTGAAAAGAACAACTCAAGCGACAAATTCAATTTGGCATGAGGCATTATGCTCAGTGTCTGCGCCGAGAGGGTGACAGGCCCTCACAGCCTCCACTGAAAACAGGCTCAAACTAAATGTCACCACAGACTTAAAAACAGGTATGGGATCAATATCAATCACAGAGTTCACCTCACACGATTCAAAATAAACTTTAAAGGTCGCACAATATGCTTTATCCGGGCTTACAAAACAGCCTGGATAACCTGAGCAGTACATTTCAGTTTGTACAACTTCTTCACATAATATATTTGTATGTAAAACAAAATGATGCTTGAAAATGTAATCTCCTGGCACAATTGGGAGTGGGACCATTAAATAAAACCAACAAAACAAACAGAAGTAGAGGAGTCAATTTGAGAGCTGAAATGATTAGGACATTAGTGCAGTTGCTTTGTGAAAACACAGAGCAGCAGCACTGCCATCGAATAGCAGTATTACCTCTTAAGGGAGAAACTATATGCACAAACAGTAATTCCTGGTATCATTTTTCAAGAGGAAACAACATTGTAACAGGGTTCAAGCTCAAACAGTAGGTTTGGCTGATTATGTGCCCGTTACATTATAAAGTGTATAAATAAGGCTTTACCTAGAAGTTCCATGGCATCATCCTCATCCTCCATCTCCTCCTCCACCACTGAGGGGGCGGGGCTGTGGACCGAGTCGAAGGAGTCCTGGGACAACATGGCTGCCAACAGCTTCTTGTGATGCTGCTGCTGCTCCCTCAGCCCTTTGCTCTTCCCTTCTGCTATCAGGCTGAAGGACGACAAAGGAAAAAAAGCATGATCTTATTCTGAAAAGCAGTAAATGTACTAAAACAGGATCAGAAGAACAGAAGTTGAGGCTGGGTCTTGAAGCCACATCACTGAAAACAACTACTTGGTGGTGTTGCCAGTTTTATTCAACTCTAGTGCTTTCGATATTATAATCCACACAAAATTAAAATCCTAAGTAATTAATACGCCGTTGACAAATACGTCTAAGAAGATCTTCTGACTTTTGTGCAATTTTTACTTGTGTATGTGAGTAAAATGTGCTCCTTCTTAAGTGAATTTCTCCCATAATCCAGCCATACTTTTTAGCCAAATGAGATTAACAGAGTGCTTAATTTACAATTTCATAACCAATTTCCTTCTTATTAGTCACATTGCCAGCTAGCATGCACTTGACAATGAGACGACCCGACAAACCCTTATAGGATTGGGATGTGGAGCAACTGGCAAAGAGCACGGCGTAAAAAATAAAAAGGGGATTACTTAACAGTCCAAGATATTATGCAGTTATTTTGTCAGAGCTAAATTTCTTTGGCCTTGAGCACAGTGAAATTAGGTTAGCTTTAACTTCAGAAGTGGGTTAAATGTTTCATCGTGCCTTTGAAATGGGATTATCCGACTGGTTCAGATGGGCACTCCTCTGGCACTTCATGGTTCTACCTCTTGGTCTTCTAAAGGACTGACAATGTGCGATGTCAGAGTTTTGAGAACTTGAGCACTCGTATTGAGACCGACCTGCCGGAGGGGCTGCTGTCGCCGCTCCAGCACCCATCAATCTTGGTCCGTGGGCTGGGAGGGTGCAGCATCTCAGCGGCCAGCGGGTCAGGGTCAACCTCTGCACGACCTATCCACTCCCCAACCACACGGGGGCGCAGTAAGGAGTTGTAGCCTCCCAGATTCTGCCAGACAAACACACACAATTTAAACATGGTGCTTTGATTATACTTCATTTTCAGTCACCCGTAGTGATTTCCTCAATGATTCTGTTTGCTTACTTTTGTCGATTTGGCCCAGACTTTATGCTTCATGCTTGTGCGCATTAAACTACTCTATTTATAATCAGTTTATAGTGGTAAAAAGGTTTGAGACAATGTGGTGCCCAGGTTAGGCAATGGTACAAAATAAATAAGGTACATGCCTGAAATATCATGCCAAAATATATCGTATACATAATAGATTGAATCTTTACAAAGTCACTACTTAATATTTGAATTTAATTACTGAAGTCACCCATCCTCCTGGCACAGTTATTTCCTTACGGGCTAAGTTTAGGTCTGTATCACTTCTATTGTCCGTCTATAAGATTAGGCCGTACTGTCTTCTACACTGTCCTTCCACAATGGCAGACAATCTCTGGGCCATAAGCCAAGTTCAGTGGAGGTGTATCGCTGCTGCTGCTGCTACTGCTGCACTGAGTGAGGGAAGTGGATTGCGGTGGAAACATATGGTGTGTGTCACATTCAGAGCAATCATGTCAAAATGCCAGGCTGCATCTTCAGTCTGGGCATCAGCAGGGGCCAGGGCTATGGGGCGAAGAATCGGGGCCGGGAGAGGACAACGTCGAGAACACAAATAGAGCAGACTTGGAGGAAAAATCTATATGCTACTGTTTCTACTGTCTATAAGCTAAAAGAGTAGAAATGATCCGGAAAATCAGATTCTAACCATTTAACACCATAATGGACCAGGAGTGAGGATTACCTGGTCAAGCTCGTCTGAGATGGCAATGCCTGTTGAAAGAAAAAGAAAACAATTGTTGAATGTAAAATGTACAGGTGCCAAAGCAAAATCTTACAGTTCTTCTACTTCAGTTGTCTAATCAAGATAAAACCACACAAATATTATGTTGATTCAAATAGATACAACCTTAAGGTTTTACTCAAAGTGTGGTTGTGATACATTACTTCACTTAACCAGGCTGGGGACTGGCCCTTCAGCATTTATCATAATTGACGCCCATGCATTATTCTAAACCATTGCACACATCGACTTGACTTGCATCTGTAATTCATAAGGGTTAAATTTGCATCAATTTTGCAATGGTAGCACTTTACAGCACAGTCATTGCACGGTAATGGGGTCGGAAAACCTTGAACCCAGAAAAGTAATGGAAAAAGGGAAAACGTGCAATTAATTTCCTGGTAATGTAATGAATCCTAACCCTTGCCATCGCTCAAACCCAGTGTAAAGACCTTTTTCTGCCCAGTATTTATTTGCCAATAATATGGACAAAGCTCTTAAATATGGCTATATTATAAACATATAAACACTTACTATTGCAATATCAATAATTTGGCCCTTTATTTCACAGCCCTACATGTTACAATGCTATTTCTATACCGCGTCATTGCTGTGCTTTCGGTGCAGCCAGGTTGTGAAATATCGGGTTAAACTGAGGATCTTACTGCGTGAGAGGCTCTCCAGCGCCTTGCCCAGTTTTCTGCTCTCCTGCAGGATGTGGCTGAGCTCGTCAAAGTCGCGGCTCTCTCTCCAATCCCAGGCTGGACATTCGATTGACCGCGGCACTGAGTGTAACAAGCACAAACACACATTAGCGCAAGCTAAAAACCAAGAGCACGAACAGCCCCATGGCTTGATGTGTAGATGCCACAGCTTGATTTGTTTGGAGAGACTTACAGCGGGATCCAGTTAAAGGAAAACATTTGTGTGAAAAGTCAACAGGCCCAACTGTCCAGGCGCAGAACGAACTGAGGCGCTGAAATCCAAGGCCACTCGATGCCATTCTGTTTGATGAGCATCCCAATAACCAAAGAGAGATCAGGCGATGACCCACATACTGCCCTGGCTGCTGCTACGCGTGGTTAATTAATAAAGTCTTCATTTATTTATTTCAAAAAGTAGATCAGTTTATATAGAGCAGGGACAACTGACATCCCCATGTAGTGGCAGATATATAACCTCTTTCCCTCCGCCTATCTCATTGCAAAGTACATTTTCTATGTTGTAGTGAGCAGTAAAGTGCATATTAATGGCAGTGCTGCACTTATAAACCACCTCCTCAAAATGCATATGACAAAAAGGCACAACGCAGATGACAATCACTGAACAATGCCACACAAAGCTACTAAAAACAATAACATTGCTATACACCTAATAATGTAGTACCCACACGTTGAAAAGGTAAGCAGCAGCTGCACATAAATAATATAGAATCTGTCCGATATGATCTTTAATGACAGGTGCAGAAATGATGCGTCAGTGTTGTGTTTACAAATGCACAAAGCCAAATGAATTAGCTCTGGAGACTCGGTTTGACAGCTCTGTCGTTACGAGCTGCCATCTCCTGCTCTTGTTTACCCTGACTAAGCCGCTTGGCGTTGTAACAGCCGACAACACGCAGCGATTCCCAGCGCCAAATCCACACTGGAGACTTTTTATTACTTCAGGCAAAGGCTGGCTCTCTCTGCCCCGTCTGCTGAGTGCTGGACTGCCCTCTGCTGCTACGTGAATGTCTTAATAGCTTGGATATTACAGGTTGAAGAGCTGCTGAGGTTGTCCATTAAAACAAAGAAACGTTCAAGCAATTCTTATTAATGTGTATATTTTGACACGTGTAAAACACACGCTAAAAACATATGAATCTGTTTTGAAGGATTTGTTGACTCTTTGTGGACTGTCTGGGGAATTTCCATTGATTTCTTTGAGTTTGCATCAGCACATCTATTTTCAATGGAGTGTAAATAAACCGCTACAACTACTACTACTACTAATACTACTACTAGTACACCTACTACTACAACCACTGCAATTTTACTTAAGCCGTTTCCTTTAGATCATTCTCAAAATAATGTGTAAATGCTGTAGTTCTTCTTGCAGTAATGTACTTACATTACTTTTGCAAGCTTGACAAGCCTGGTGGTCGGATAGTTTGTTTGTATATTTGGTCAGGACAGTACATGAACACATATGGGACACATGCATGTAAACACACCACGCCAGATTGTAGCCATGGGCTAATTTCCATTCACTGTCCCCCATTCGCACTCTCAAACACACTCCCACTCAACCTATTATTACAGTCACAGCTGGCCTAGACTAAGGGAAGAGAGGCTGCCAGTCTGTGGCATTATCCACATCTACCATTCACTCACTCACTCACACCACATCATTGCTGCCGGACTGAGTGAGAGACGTGAAAACAAGTTTTGTGTCACATTCAGAGCAACCAACCATTGAACTTTCTGAGTCACTGCCGGAGTGCCAGAGTGCCCATAGTCCAGCCCGGGGACCAATTTTTTGCTGGCCCTCAGGCTTCCTGCTGAAGTGGGACACATCACCAGAGATGGTACTTTTTACTGCAAGTTAAATAATTCCACACAATATTAACCTCAATAACATTTTGCTGTGAGACTGAGCTGGCAATAAAGGTGTTGGCTAAAGTTAAAAGCTAAATGCTCCCCTGCTGAACACGCTTCAATACGGACAATATGGTGAAAGGACTTTGGTCTAAGTCTTTCGGGAAGGTGGGGCATACCACATTTTCACCACTCTGTTAAAATGTGGAAGAGGATGTCTTTAACATTCAAATCAAAATTTGAGGACAAAATCTTGAGAGCGCGTGGTGCAGACTGTCAATATGATTCTGCACTTCATAATGAACTCATTTGCAGTTTGGTGGGAACCTTCTAACTGTAGAGGATGATGCTTGATTTTACACAGTGACAAACTTTAATTACATCTCGTTACATCTCAAATTAACCATTAGCTAGTGAAGCGTTTAATTACCATACAACAAGTATCCATCGACAGTGCATGCTAAAAGGTACTGTGTATACGTGTTCACATGTATTAGACTTACAGGACTTGGATTCCGGAGAGGGGGGTGAGATGCTTGACACTGCGAGGTCGCTCTTCGATTTCTTGGGCTTCTTTGGATGGATTTGCCATGGCTTCTCATAGTTGCAGTACTCCCGGCGACTGTGTTTATATTCTGTTATGAAAACAGCAAAACGTTTCCCTTGAGCGTTGGCGCACAAACTTATCAAAACATGAAGTCAAGTTTGCGTTCACGCTCTGTTGCTCATGCTACAGAGTAACTGTTGTTTGTGAGCTTGCTATTTATCAGACAGTGCCAAAGGTATTGTCAGCAGGAAAGCATGCATGAGGGAGGTCTGCGCTTGCGTGTACTCACTGACCAGGGGAACTCTGGGCCCACAGCGCTGCTGAGCCGGATAGAGCGCGGTGCAGCTTGCCGTGGCTGTCTTGTTTGGTCTGAAGATGATCGATAAGGAAGGGGATTGGATGGTCTGGAGTCTCTGTTATCAATTTGGTCATCAGCTCCTGTGCGGAAAAATACAATAGCACGGCATTCAGGTCACTGACATTTTTTATCAGGAAATTGAACTAAACTAAAGTAATGGCATATAGAGATGAATAAGGAAGCTTCTATGTTTTTCAGATGTAAGTAATAAGTAATCAAAAGGGTCAGGGGTCAGTTGTCTCTTTTCTCATGCCTTATTAGCTGCTTACGACAACATTTCCCCCCCTTTTGTTGTTGTCAAGTCTACTGCAAAGTTGGAACAGTAAATATCAGTGTTTTTTTCTCAATAGCTTGCAGAAGACTTTGTCAGTGAAGTGTCCTGAGAGGATTTGAAGATACCCCCCAGCTTCTTCTCGGGTTACCCACACTGTCCACAGTTCAGGCAGTATAGCAGCACACGTGTCCTTGTGGAACTATCTGCATGTACCTTATGTATCGGCGACCACAGTGAGACCAGCGCCTGCCTCTGAGTGTATATTATTGCTGGCTGGCCTTGGCTGCGCCGCATGTGCTCGGAAAGCTAATCAGGTAATTGGTCAGAGGGACATTCCTGCCCACTGCCCAGCCCCACAGTCTGCAGAGGCAGCAGCAGCCCCGACAGCTACCAGCGTGCCATTATCTCCAAGCACGGGCAACGTTTACCACACGGCTACGGTAAAGTGCCCGTTCTTAAAGCCCACTCATTTCTGCGGATCAGCAATTACAAACCACTAAAGAGAAGATGTAAAAAGCAGTAATAAGCTCTGAGCTGCTTTTATGTGTCATTTGACAAACCTGGCACCGAAGGAATATGAATCAAAGCGGCAATTTAGTGGAGAACACCAGAGTGCTTTTAATTACTGCTGTACTTCCACCATCTGAAAACATTCCTCTATTCAATGTGTTATCTGATTTTTCCCTTCACATCTCGAATGGTAAAAGCGCATTAGGACAGACATGTGGAAAAAAGATTGTCTGTAATTGTGGATGAGCAGAAGGGCTTAACCGTAATGTAAAACATGCATGGCCAGTTATTGATTGCAGAGGCTATAGTGGAAACTCAAAATCCATACGTCCAGATTGATGTTTTCTGCCTAAATTGCTCGAGCACTGCCTTTCGTCCATCACCACCAGCACAATAAGATCCCATAATGACCGCTCCATTAGCGTTTCATAACTCCTATCAGCTGAGTGGCTACACAACATGCATTTCATTATTCACACACAAGAGCCCAGTAACCATATCTGACACTTTCACTTTCTATGGTAATCAGAAGTTTTAAATAACAGTCCCCGTTGTAAAGCTTTTGCCAAGTAATCATATTCTTTTGACTGGTGCCGCGGTGGCATACTCTGGAGTCTCAAAAAATGGGTCAACATTTCTGTATATGTATGCAGATGCTATTTTATCAGAGTGACTTCCAAAGAAGCTTGCCCAGCATATATCCGTGATTTGTGTGTACAGCATTGAGGAGATATGAGGAGAAAGGGAGCTCAAAGGTCCCATATTACAATTTATTCCATCTTTCTGAAATACTTTCAGGCCCTTCATCATTGATATGGTTCAGTCTATCAATACATTTTTTCTTGCCAATCCGGAGACAGGTCGCAAGAGCTGCAGTGTAAGCAGGGTCAGGTTTCTCTCAGACATAACAACGCCAGGTATGATTTTTGTGAAGGAACAAAACAACATAACATGGTAAGAAGTTAACCCCTCAACTGAGTTCATTTTCTCCAGTGCGGCTTTACCCAAATCTAAAAGCTTCTTGACCGGACCCTACAGCCTAAAGGCCTGAGTAGCCTCATTTGAAAACTAAGGCTGCTATGACCACGTTGTTACTTTGTGTCACATTTTTGACACTTTTTTGTCACATTTTTGACACTTTTCAGTCACTTTTCTTGACACTTTTTTGTCACATTTTTGTATTTTTTTTGGTCACATTTTGACATATTTTTGTCATTTTATTTTACACTTTTTTGTCACATTATTGACACTTTTTTGTCACTTTTTGTCACATTTTTTGTCACATTTTTGCTGCATTTTTATTCACATTTTCTTCTCGTTTTTGTTGCTCTTTTGACACTTTTTCCAAGAAGCTTTTAGATTTGGGTAAAGCCAAACTGGAGAAAATGTGCTCGGTTCAGGTGGGGGTTAAGAGGTTAAAAAAAAAGGTCAAATAGTAGATTATGGGTTCTTTAATCTAACGAACTGACCTATGTTGTTCATATCAATGTATATGAACTACTGAGGCTAAGATAACATCATACCCGAGGCAGGCTGGTGTTGGACCCTATTAACTGACAGCCAAAAGACATCTATGTCCTTGGAAGCGCTCAAAGACGACCTGCAGCCATGATACACTGAGGGACACAGGCATCCTCGCGCCTTTAACAAACACGCAGCTCATTGTCAGTGGAAGGAGGTGCAAAGACACCCAGGTCAAGACGGGGACAGTTGTTGTAAAGTCATACCTTGTTCGGAGAGAAAGAAAGAAAGAAAGAAAGAAAGAAAGAAAGAAAGAAAGAAGGGCAAAACTCCACAGGGAGAAAGATTAAAGCAGAGACCGGAGTGCACTGGCAGGTTGTTGAGTTGAGATTAATGCAGAGGGTAATGTGCAGTGACAAGACGTATTTAGTGATCTTTACAGTAGAGGCGCAACAGTGACGTCTTCAAGCAGCACTAGCTATTTTAATATTACATTACATTTAAAAACTGTAGTGGCAGATTATTCTTTAACAATACAAAACACAGACTTCAACTGAAAACAAACATTGGGTGCATGGACAGGACAGGAGTGAAGTAGTTTAGAGTTAAAAATGACAGCTGCTTACTAATAGCGAGGAATGGTTTGGGTAAAGGCTGATTGAGAGCTGAAATGATCACTTAGTAGTTGCTCTTGGTAAGGCGTACAATCGATCGAACACTAAATATGATCCCAAACAGCTTTTAAAAGATCCAAATAAAGTCAAAAGCAGAAGAAAAGTGGGTATTGTGTATAGGCATTGACAGAAGAGCATAGCGCTCCATAGTAAGCTCTGCGATTTAAGCGCCTCTCTGTAAGCCTTACTCTTTTCTTTTCTGTCAGTGTGCAGCCTATTGAATTCTCACCTCCGCTGTTGTAGACTCAGATTGCCCCGCTGAGCTTTAGACTACACATCCAGGGAATACAGTGGTCTATGCTGACATCGAACCGTATACTCTGTCTATATAACGCTAAAAAGGTTGTTTGGCGGAGCGATTTTGGAACCTGGTCGTGCAGCTCCAGCTTAAAGTTATTGCTACATATTTTGACTGAATGCAGAAAGTAATAAACTAATCATTATTGGTGTGTGTTTAGTGTGACTCAGGGCCAGATTTAAGGGACAATTAAAGGCCGTGTAGCTGATATTTATGTAGTCGCAGATTCAATTTGTTTTGTGTAAAAGCTGTTATGTGAGGAAAATACTTTTTGTTTGTGTATCTAATTATGAAGCCTTTTAATCAATCGTGAACTTGCGGGCTGGCCGTTGTCAAGCTCCACTCTGATCCCTGAAAGCAGAGAAATGTGCCTACAAACCCTGTGAAGACTCGGAATATTATAAATGCATCAGGTAAGTAAGGAAGGAGACTGTACCACAACTAACAATTATAGATTTACACGTATCAACAAAAAAAGTGCCTTTGAGCGAACGGTTGGGTTTGAGTCACACATAATAAAAGGTAATTATAAATCTGACTCTGGGCATCATAAAACTCACAAACCTGCAGAGCGTCTTGGAATAAACATTAGGGACCCGCCATGTTTCAGCCAAACGGGCAGTAACAACAACAGAATCACATTAACCAAAATGGTACAAGAAAGTCGAGCTCTGGAACTGCTGCAGTAGTTTGCATCTTAAAATCACTACAGGTTTTCTATTACACGGGGAGTAAGTTATGGTACAAAATTTGAGCTCTAGTACTGTATATATATCGCATCCCCTGAAAAAACAATCTAAGCGGGACTTGTTCAGCTTCAACAAACTAAAATGTTCCCAGCATGCCCTTGCTTGCGCTAAAAGATTGCACGGTACCAATCCTCTTCCAGGCCTCCCCAGAGAGAGAGAGAGAGAGGCCCCTCGTCCCTGTCGCCCCACACAGGAGACATTTGTGCCATTGATTCACCTGCAGTCTGTCACTAAGAGATGAGGACACAAATCTTAGGTTATGCAAGGTGAAGGCTACTAGACAGTGTTCTGTGCCTGTAGATATCCCTCCATATAGAGAGGCTGGAGTAAAAGCCGAGATTGTTTCATAAAGCCAGAGGAAGACGCTACTGGAAGAGAGCCAGACCTTGAATGAGAAGTCACACGAGCTACGCAATGTCACCTGATCAATCCAGACATAAATTCAAAAAAGACATTTCTAATAAAAACAGACGTAGATAATATTTAAGCCATTATGTGTCTTTCGGTTTGTAAATGAATGGAACAGTTGATTAGACAAAGCCACAGTTTCTAAACTACCCGCGGCGCCATAAATGGTAATGGGGCTTATCACTATTTCATATTTTCCAGATAAAAGGAAGAATCTATTAGCGGAGCGAAAATCAACGGATTCATTATTGATGATAATGATCATTCGCCGGAGCCACGAGCAGGTTCTATATAAATCCGAGTCAAAGCACCGTCGCTGCGCTCTGAATGGCAGAAAGCAATGAACAAGTGAACGGGGGAACAAAGGAGAATAAATCATACAGCGCCAGCATTAGAAACCGCAGTCTATTCTGTAAAAAGAGGCAAAGCAGTTCATCTACTTGTCAACCACTGATCTATTTCATTATCATGTGCATGGATTTTTTAATACAGCGGCGTGATAAATTAAACTATGAGAGAGTGAGGAACCTGTGCTGTCTCGGTGCAGTGGGAGAAGGTAGGTGTCACACGTTTCCTAATCTCTCATTGATAATTAATGAAGTGTCAGAATAAAGTTTGTGTTTATCCACTGAGTTTTTCTTCTGGGATAAATAAAGTTTGATATTGATAGAACCTGAGAAGGCACAGGCACAATTGTAACTAAACGAATGGAATAAATAATCTGAGAATATTGTCTGAGACGATAAAGGTTTACAGCTCATTAAGGCGTGTCTGTGATGCGGTATCATCAGAGAAAAAAGAAAAAAGCCTCCTGAAGAAGCGGAGTTACTTTTTCTTTAACTCTTTAAGTGTAAGCAGGTGGGCAAAAAGAACTCGAGTGTGGTGATGTACAGCATTTTAGCAGTGTTTCAGGGTAGTAAGACAAATGTGAAAAGGGTCAAAATATATAACAAAACATAAATCAGAAAATAAAATTGGTAAATGTAATTGATACAGAGAGAGAGAAAGGTATAGCCTCTATATACTGTAAGCCCGGATCAATGGCTCCTAAAAGTGGGGGTCGCGGGACACTGAAGTGGGGGTCACATGACGACATTTTTGACATTGAATTTGATGTATAATTGATTGAAAACAGCATGTTTTAGTGAAATAAACCCAAATATCAAAATACAGAGTCCAAACTGATTACCACTAAACCAGATTTTAAATATTAAATGATTAACAGAAGGGGGTCCCTGTTGGTCGAGTGATTTAGGGGGTCACAGTCTAAAAAGTTTGGCAACCCCTGGCCTAGATTGTAGATTTCATAGGACTTTTTGTTTTGTTTCTATTGAACCTTTCCCGCATTAGGTTTCAATGTGATGACATAGGAATAAATATGCGGGTATAAACTCCCTGAACCCACTGTATAGACCAGGAGTCTGGACAGAGCCAGGGGGAGTCTATCACGTGACCAGTTGGCCCGCAGCAGCACTCCGTCGATCAATTACATGTACATCAGGCCGCAGTGGGGCACCAGCTCCGCAGGCTGTCACATGACATGATAATTGTGTTAGCATGCTCCACGCCAACTGCACGTCTCGCCTGTGATCTCATGTAAAACCACGGTCACACTCGCCAATCCAATTCTTCCTCCCATCAGTCGTGACACCCACGATCCCTCTGATCCCACCCACCCCCCCGTCTCTCTTCACCTTTACCCGAACTCCCTGTGGACCCGGGCCGCCGGCTGAGCTCCGCAGCCTCTGTCTTGCTGTAATTACTGTAACTGTGCCTGAAGGAGCAGCGGATTAACTCGTGCATGACCACAGATCTGTCACAGCCGCTTGTTCATCAGCGGGTACAGAGGGTGAAATCCAATACTGAGCTACAACACACACCTCAGGACACTTCGTGTAAGAGTGCAATGTTACAGGTCCACCGTGGAAATTAGAAATGGGTAAAGACGACATAAATTACAGAAAGATTAGGGCTAAACAATTATGAGACATATCTACATGCACATTTTCAAGTATTGTTATTACAATTAGGTTAGCATAGTTACATTATGTAAACGATGGCAGCCTTTGCCAAATGATCTGGTTCTGATTAATAATGAACAAGTGACAGTACATTCATTCAACTGCATTTAAGAGTCAGCTAGGAGCCTTCAGTGGGAAACATCCACAGATTACAGACACAGGGCTCACAAAGATGGAGATGCCCATTGACTAAAGAACAACTCTCCTCACATTAATTCACTACATGGTAATCTAGAACAGCGGTTCTCAACAGGTGGGTCCGGAACAAAAGTGAGTTGTGAGAACAATTTCAGTGGGTCTTAGCCAAAATACTTCGATTGCTGAATTCTTTACATTTGTTTGTTAGTCAGCTGTAACAAAAACCACAGCATGTTTACGATATTAAAACAGGGCCAAACTGCAAACTGTTTTTATTTTCTCCAAACTACACACGTTTCATTTGGATTACGGGTCCTGAATCGGGTCCCGAAGCTGCAGCCGTTGAGAGCTACTAATCTAGATGATCAAGCATGTCATGAGGTGTGCTGACCTGCTGCAATAGCCAAAATTGTTAACAAATAGGAAACATATCATGTCTGCACACTTACTAAAGGATCGTGAATTGAAGAGAATGCATACAGTATACATTGAGTATGTAGTTTTGTTGAAGGATATGTGCAGGGGATATAAATGGATCTTTATTGAACTTGCTAAAAGGCACTAAATCCCATTCCACCACAGGCGATAAATTCCCTTTTTAAGTCTGGATCAATAGGTCAGAGACTGTCCAAGCCCTCTGGTCACTGCACAGCTCAATAGAACCAAGTGTGTCCCGAGAGCTGGATAAAAAGTTCCACGCAGGAATCTATTGGGGAACTTGCTACACACAAAAGATGCTGAATTTAAAGTACTAGCATTAAGGTATTGGCGGACACCGTGTAATGATCTCGCTCTCTATCTCTTTCTATTGATCTGAAGCTCTCACTCTTAAAAAAGGTATAGGTAGGCTCAAAAAGCTCCCGTTCAGCAGCACTAAACATACCAGCGAAATGGCCCAAAGCAGTAAAAAGCTATAAGTGCATGCAATCCGGACAGCGACTACTTTAATTAAGTTTTGGGGGAGAGAAAGGGTTCCGCTGTTGAGCTAGTCTGGTATATAGGCAAAGGGAAAAAACGAAAAAACACATTTCATTAGCAAGGACGAAGAAGGGGAAGAAATCAATTTTCTCCAGCAAATCATAAGCTGTGTGTCTTCACAGTCAGAGCCCCACTCGGTGATTCTGGAACAGAGTGAGACACCGAACAGATGAAGCATTTTATTTTAATTTGCTAACTCAAAACTTTGAAACGTCGTAAGAGAAAATGTGTTTCATAACTCTTGATAAAAGTATTGCACAAGACTGAAGGCTCAATACAGATATGAACCGTTGTAAACTACTCTTAAAGCACATTGAAGAATACTTAAACAGCCTAATAAAAATAATAAAACAATTGAGCTCTTTTAGATGACCACAATACTGCATATGGAAGCGTGTACTCACAGAAAACAAAAGGCCAGAGGATGGAGCAGGGCTGGGGACAAGAGAAGTGCAAACAAACATACGCAAAACAGTGCACTTTTCCACTGCACCTCAGCGTTCACTGTGTTTTCCACTGGTGAGAAGTCAGCGTGATACAGTCACTGTCCAAGGTACTGACGCAGCCACAAGTGAGTTTAAATCCCCCTATCAGCACCACACATCAGTGCAAACATCAGAGTATATGCCTGGAGAGACACGCCAATACTGCATTAGTTACTTGTGTGTGTGTGTGGCCTTATATGTCCTGAGTGGAAGATGGCAAGGTCCCCACATCTAACCAACCAAATCATGTAGCACTGATCCCCATGTGTACCGACTACTGACGGTGGGATATCACAAGATTTACAACTTACAATTCCTGTGGCTGAAGAGCTCGGAGTCGGCTGATGAAATTGTACGTTGGTGGATATAGGAAAATATCGATAGTCTTATGCCTTTTGAAGGGAAAATCTTTTGGCAGTGTGGTGTGAGAATGAACTAGAATGGTTCGTTAAACATACAGATTATTATGGGAGAACAGTCGCTCAGTGGTAGTTTATTTCGCAGCCCTGCACTTCCCATTTGGCACCAACTATAAATTACTTTACATCAGCGCTTATTGCAGCCCGATGCGGACTATAACCGGGCTCCAAATGAGCTGCCACACAACTTATTTCCGTTTGTATCTGTACTTACCTCAAACAGGGGTCCGATCTTGTTCTTTTCCAGATACGACTGAATTCTGGACTGTTGCGGAGACGCCATGAAGAAAGTGTGTGGACCCGTGAGCGCGCCTCAGCAGCAGCAGCAGCGGGAGTAGCAGCAGCAGCAGCAGCAGCAGCAGCAGCGGGATGAAACCATGAGGTGAGCCGGTGTCATTCGTCCTTCACAAAGGCGTCTGGACCGCGGAGAAAGCGCGTGGAGGCAGCGGAAAGAGGAGGAGGAGGAGGAGGAGGAGGAGGGGGTCGGAGTTGACACGGCTCATTGTGGACAGCCAGCCTGGGACCGTCCTCAGCCCGTCGCCTCTCAGACTGCCCCAACAGCGGCAATAAAGTGCCGGGTCAAACCGATGGAAGCATAGGCTCTCACGCAGCAGCAGCGGTGCAAATGTGCCGCGCACGGGCTCCTGCGCTCACAGTCCCAGAGCCACTCCCATTCGGCAGCCGGCCGAGCCCACAGCTCCAGATACGCCTCGTAATGCGCCCACCTGAGCGTGCACGAGTCATTGGCATTCAGTTTGTGTAGAGTTAGTGAAGAGGCTGGGCAAACATGCGATTCGGGTTAAACTTGCAATAAATATAGGGTTTTGAGACTGAAATATGTTTTTTGTTTTTTTTTAAGTAATGCACCAGAGTAAAGTTCTTGTTTAGGGCAAGACCAGATAATTGTTTGGGTGTTTAGAATGACCTTCCCAGTCTCCCAATTCCGTCCTGGAGTCGGAGGGATCTTTCTGACATCGCAATAAAAGGCTGTTCAAACACCAATCTACCTTTTATCACGGGTTACATTTCTGAGAGGCCTTAGTAAAGGTGCATAACGCAAGTTTTTAAGGAAAAAAACCTTGATATTTGTGCATAATTGTCATCATTGGGACCCAGTCATCATGGCGCCTTTACTTTCCATCATGGTGGCCTCCACAACTCTCCAGGGTCAATCGGTTTGTAGGTTTGCTGGTGAGAGGGTCCGTCAGCACTGAAAACCTACCGGGAACTATAAAAACAATTGATCTTGGAGCATCATAGAGGTCACTGTGATGGAAAGTAAAGGCAAAGTAAAAGCCACTGGGCCACTGAAAGGTCAAATACTCACAACTATATATTTTTCTTCTCATATAAAAAGTTGCATAATGCACCTTTAAGTTTATATAAACGTACCATAAAGGCAGCACATTCTGAATATTGTTATATGAAAAGGGACAGGAGAAGCAGCTTGAGCTCAATACAGCTTTATTGTCACTTTGTTGCATAGTAGAGAACTAATCCTTCATTGATTTAACAGTGGCATGTGTTCAGTTACACAGACAAATGTCCTGAGTATTACATGATATAAATGACTGGCTATACTGTCCAATGCTGTCTGTTAATAATGATACACATTATTCTGTTACGTTGCATGCATTAGAATTCCCCATATGCTCAATATGTACAGGAAAAAAACAGCATGTAAGAAATAACATTACACAATACTGCAGTTAAGTACTTTAGTCAGGAATAAGACAATTGAGTATATAAAATGAAAAATACAGTACATTATACTTTGCTTATCTTCAATTACTTTCTCTTTATAACAAACTGCATACTACAGAGATAAAGGAACTGTTTTACAAAGCACTTAAAAGTCTTCTCAATGCAACAAAGTCTTAAAGATGATAGCCAAATAAAAATACCGTATGTATAAAGTCCAATATGGAAAAATATAATATGTAATAAAATACTATTTACGACTTCAGTCTATGTACACTTAAGGCATCGATGTTTGGAGAGTGTTGATCCATTGGTGCAGGGGACAGGTTTATCCAAGGCTTTTCAGAGCCGTTCAATGCACTTGGCTCAGGGGTCACCGTCTGGAGGAGGCGGTTGACAAAGCTTGTACAACCTGTCGGAGAAACATGCAACACACGTTTCATCAGCACACGGGCAGGTCACACCGGCGAGCACACGATCACTCATGCAGAAAGGGGAAGGTAAATTTACTTTGGTGGGCACGTGTCCGGAAGCTTCGACAGCAACATGTGAGTTCTATATTAGTCTGGTGATATACAGTATACGATTTTATCTCAAGGCAAGGCATGTTTATTTATACCGCGCATTTCGTACACAAGGCATCTCAATGTGACTTACAAAAGAAGATATGTGAAATTGCAATCAGGTTAAGTTAAGGCAAAGCAGACTTTGACAAACTTAACATATTAGGCTTTTTAAGAACCACCAGATCTAAACCGGATTTAACTACGGCTAAAACCAGGTCTGAAAAAGGAGTAAACCACAATTGAAGAAGTTCTAAACAACGAGGAACCCAAACAAGGAGGGAGAAATTAACAATATTTGGTCAGGACAGTGCATCTCTCAAACATCCTGGCCTATTGTACATGTTTTTAATGGTAGGGGAAACCGGAGTACCCGGAGGAAACCTACGCAGACACGGGGAGAACATGCAAACTCCGCACAGAAAGGCCCTGTCCCTGGTGGGAATTGGACCCAGACCTTCTAGCTGTGAAGCACGAGCGCTAACCGCTGCGCTACCATGCCGCCCAATATAACCAACTGAAGAATCTCACAAACCTGCAGTTAGTATTTTAATATTTCAACACAGTTAATGACTTTAGTTCCGTAAATGCATCAAAATGTGCCTCATCAGTCTTGTGTAGAAATGCAGAAAGCCTTTGGGGAGCTACTCGGAAAGGGCTGGAGAGTTATTGGTAGCTTTCAAGGCACTGGTTGGAGATTTCTGCTGTAAAGTAAAGTTCTGCATGCAACGTAATGTTGGTCTCAAACACCAAACTACCAATTCAAATTGTGCTAAAACAACTAATAATAACACCACATGACAGGTTCTCTGGTATATTTTTATATGAGCTGTCCATAGATTACGAAAGCAGTGTTTGGGAAGGGCGACAACAGTTTAAAATGAAGAAGCAAGGATAAGCGACAAGGTCAGACAGGAAGTTGTTCTTGTAGTACGAGGACAAAACATCCGAATAAAGAGGTTACCTTGGGACAGCTGAAGGCGTCCGATCCCTAATTCCCAGATTCTTGGCTGAATTTTGACATCTTGCTCCCTGGAAGACATAAACAATTCATGAGTCAAGATGAAATGCAAATGACCACACACAGCACAAGAGTAAAATAAACGAGCAGAATAGGCACAATACATGGTTTTAACCAGTACATTGAGAGGGCAAAGGGATGGACTATGGATAGAACTTTTTAAAACCGTACATTTTTATAGCTTAAAAGTGCAATATGGAACTTTTTATGCGATATAGAATATATTTGTGTGTATTCAACATTTCAGTGACCCAGCGGTGGTTGCAGGGCGCCTTTACTTTTAATTTCAGAGGCCTCTAAAATCCTAATGGACCAGTTGTTTATAGAGTTTCTGATAGGTTTTCACTGCAGACGGACCCAATCACCTGAAAACCTATAAAACAATTGATCCTAGAGCGTTGTAGAAGCCGCCATGACTGAATGTAAACAGCCCATACAGCCAGTGGGTCACAAAAAGGTCAATCACGCACAAATACTGCATCATGTTTTTTTTTGTTCTTTCATAATAAGTTCCATAATGCACCTTTAAGGGCTATGATGCAGTTGTAATCCTTTATGTCAAACAGGAGGTGTTCAAACCCCCTGATGTCTCACAAACACATCTCGTAACGAATTAATGAAGGGACATAAAGCCCTGACCACCTGCTCCAATTTACACTAGCATTTACGCCGCAGCTGCTCGTGGGTCCGACGGTGTTCTTGGTTTGGCTTTGTATGCAAATCGTGTGCAGGAAAGACTTAGCAGGGAAATAAAGTCACGAGTAAGGAATTTGGAAGATGAATGGTGTTACGAATGTGTGCGAATGTGCTTAGTCAGGAGGGCAGCTTTCACTACGACTTTATTTTTGTGCACAGAGGAATTTACGCACGAGGGCCGCTACATTGTGTTTGTACAGTTCTAGGATGCTAAGAGCAGCTAGAATGCTTTAATGGAGTAATGAATGACCGGTTGCAGTATCATAGCCATATTGACGCCACCTTTGCTAATACAATCAACATCCACCCGGTTTATACTTTTTCGCGTGCGACTCTGAAAACCGGTAAGCATTTTTTGTTTTGCTCATGGCCATCCTCAAAAGACCTCTGCACAGCACTGTATATCAAAGCGAAAAAACATAATTAAATCATTGTCCAAAGGGGTCATCAGTGGCTGTCCGACGCATTAGCTGACCTCTCAGTTTCCTCTGCGCAACTCCACTGTCTGACCTCAGCTCTGTCCACGCACAGAGCAGGATAGCATCAGCAATTACACGATCACGTCCTCCCCATTGAGATGCCCCGGGACAGATATGCCCCCTAATGTCTCCAAATGACACTGCGCCCAAAAGGAGAAGGATCATCCAGGGACAAGGCCTCAGCAGGTTGTACATGCGCGAAAGGGATTTGTGCTGACCACTGATTTATAATGTCATGAATACAGTAGTGTACGTGTTGTAGCTTTCATTTTTCATGTGTTCGTATTTCTGGCTTGTAAAATTACAAGGCCCCAAAAGCGCTAACTATTGCATTACACCGTTTTTAGAGTTGGATTAATTGTTGTGTAAATGTTTGTTGTATGCATTTCAAAGAAAGTAGTGTCACATACTAACAAGGTGTAGCATCAAAAGAACCATCCTTTGAGAAAATACGGCTTCAATTTCTCACAAAAATATCGACGTATGCCACATTTTTTTTCATTTAATTGCAAAAGAAGGTGACAGCATTACCCTCAAATCAACCTTTTATCTAAACCATCTATTCAATTCATAGGCATCATATATTGCAGAGGTGATTTTGGTTTACATCATCATCATCAAGTCGTTCCATAAACCACATGTAGGTGAAGATATTTCGTGTATTCTATGCACTGTACTTGATACTTCTTAGGTGAGAAAGCATTTACCAGCACGGTAGCAGTGATACGTATGAGCAGTGTGTGAGTTTGTTGTGGAAACCTGTTAGGATGAAATGAGGCGTATAGTTGTAATGATTGTTAATGTATACATCTTCACCTGTGAATGCGCCTCTCTCTATGAGACCTAATACCACATTACTAACAACAGCAGGGTGTACGGAAATATTATAGTGTTATAGAAAACAACGAGCCACAGCAGAATGGATGTGCGTACACTATAGCACATTGTTCTTAAAGGGACTATAAGGAGTTTAAAAATGCTCAGATCTATTCATTACAACTGCCTCTAAAATCCTGCACTATCACTCAAAAAGGTGTTAATTCGGTCCGAAGTGCCGTCATGCACAAGCTTAATATAGGATCTGCAGTTACACCTAAGACCTGAGGTGGCAGTAGTGAGTATAAAAATGACCAACTTACTTGCATCTAGTGAAAGCCTAGTGCATTTAACTTAGTTTTGTATTGAAGACCAAATTCTCACGAGGAGTTTAAAGCAGTACCAAGTAACTTGTTTAACTTAATAAATCCTTTCCGTAGTCCCTCTAGGTGTAATACAAGTGTTAATGGGATGATTGGGGGGTCTTTCATCTCCCCCTGGTGTGTCCGGCCAGAAACCACAATTGCACTTGGCTGCCACCGGGTAGGAGCCACCAATACACACTAATGGAATCACGAAAGAAGAAGCTAACAAGCTAACAGGCAAAGCAAACTGGGGGCTAGCACCGCTTAAACAATATTTACAGCCAAGTTTGAGTGAAAATAATTATCTCCATTGTGAAATTGGATGCACAATATCCCTCTCTCCTTTTGTCTTTTCTGTAAGCGTAGTATTTACTCTCACGGACAATTATTGAGTAAAAAAATGCAACATGCTAAGATACCTGCAGTGGCGCTTATAGCCTCTAGGGGCATGAGTTCCTTAGTACTGCTTTAAGACTGGGGGAAGGAACAGTCTGGTACATAATATACCATTAATATATATTCATTAGGAGCGTGTTAGACGTTCAGACATATATATTTGGTAGATGGTAGATTCCCTATTGGACAGTACCTGCTTCCTCATGACATCAGTGGCCTGCATGATGCATCGTGGGGGCAGCCCGTGGTTCCTGGCCAAGAGGATGGCCTGCTCCAGTGTCACACTCAATGTGCAGCTGTAGTGCGGAGAGACAGAAAGAAAACATCACGTCAAACACAAACATTCAGTGTCAATGGGAATGCTAGCTATAATGGGGCCCGACAACACCTCCTATTATCAAAGCATACAGTGTCCCTTGTGAATATTCAAAGTGTCTGTCCAGGTGATTCACCTTCTAAACATGCCAGCAACATAATCGGTTCTGCAACAAAATCTATTCCAAAACACAGACAGAAAATCTAAATGTCAAAAAAAACAACTGTGTCTGCAGAAAATAATAACGCAAAATTGCTCCAATTCCAATTCATACAGCGGACTCTTCTCAACACCTTGTCATTTCACTCCTCACCTTGGCTCATCTCCTCGCTGATTAATAATTTCACGCGCTAACAAAATGTCAGTCAGGGTGAGAAAACACTCCGTGGAGTAACACCGCTCCTGATCTCTAACTGAAGGCAGAATCTACAGTCCAGATATAGAATAATTAGCAGAAAAGTATGTCACGAGCAAAAACCTGTAGTATTGTTTAGAAAGTACATGTACAATTTGTGGTTTTCTGGGTACTTGAGTCCAAATACAGCTGATCTATTAGCAAAATCTTCCTACAGTTTTTCTGCCCTTGTCATAAGTTTCTAGCAAACTATAAAAACTAGCTATTTGAACATCGTATTTCTCACAATTCCAGCCCAGTGAATGCACGTCATCTGCTGCATTATCTCACAAAACAATTTACTTATTAACCGCCAGACACTAATCTGAACAACCCATTTACAATCATCTAATTACATTTCATCCCCGACTGTCCAAAGTTTTTTTTTGTTGAGATTGGACTTGTACTCCCGCAGATTGATAGCTCCCATTGTGAAGTGCCCAAGGACAAGTCAGCGCCGTTTCTAGTTGATTCCCTGTCACTGTTATGTCATTAAACTTGATTCATTACGGAAAACGTTGTCACCATATCCCGATACATAGATCTCTGGGGCATTAGACCACATACATCTTCCTCTGCGTGCGTGTAAATCCTTAGAGGATCGCCAGGGTGTCAAGACTGCCCGGTGACCTTTCTATGATAACAAGCGGCACTACTGTATCGATCGCCGTGCCTTTTCACTGCGAATTGAACCGTCCGAACTTCCAACAATGGCCGACTCAATTTCACGGAGTAGCCCGACCTGATAGGAAATCTTATCTGTTTGTTTAATGTCTCTCACGACGCAGGCTTTTAGAGCAAGTTAAAGAAGGCAAACAGATGTGCAACGGGGGACAAATTGCCGAGCCAAGAGGCATTACGTCAAATCAATCGGAGCCAGGTTTAAAGGCCTCCTGAGTTCCAGCTGCATAACTTTATGAGAGCGTAGCATGATGCGATAAAAGTAAATGAAGTCTGCAATTATCTGCGGTGAGAGATATTCCGCAGGAGAACGGGGAGGGGAATAGAAGTCGTCCTCCCCGGAACAGTCTCCGAGTTCCACACAGATAAAGGACCGATGGGGGGAAACCGACGCCCCAAGTTGATCTTAAAACATGGCTTTAGTTGGAGCGCGATGAAGCAACTCTGTGTGCGTGAGAGTCATTAAAGCGGAGGGAGATGGGAAATAGTGATTTATACAAGTCTGTTTTATGCCGTTTGAGCCTACAGCACTTTCAATTTGCAGCTGAGGTCCTGCAGAGTTGGGAACAATGAATGAGCACAAACAGAAAGGGAACTTGTGCACTGGAAGCAGAGGGGAAGCTGTACGTCTGGAATAATAGATTTATGGGGAGATATAAAAAATAATGCAGGTGTATTGCTTGCACCTCTGCAGTGTATCCGCAAGCCACGCATAGAACCATGTGTATTACTAGAATTGAAGAAGAAGTACTCCACGCTCTTGCTACTAGTTTTATATGCCCCTAGGCCATCATTAGACTTCAGTAGAGGGGTACGCCATAAAGCTATCTACTGCAAACGGAGATGTGGTATCTAGGGTCTATATTTTTACATGATGAATAATGAAAGATGGGGTTAAACGATGGATATATATTCTTTCAAAGTAACACAAATTGAGACGAAGAATATCAGTGCAATACTATACACAGTGATCCACGTTTTGGAAGCGACGAACCTTTGAATTGTGTTTGGTAGACGTGCTGATATTGATATTCCCCTGTCTGGAGTCATGATTGTTTCTCTGCTGAAGTCTGAGTACCACTTTTGCCTCCGATAGATTTTTCTTTTCTTTCTTTTGGCTGTGACGGACAAAAGCTAAATCTGGAGGAATGAGAAGTGTGTTGCAAAATGTGTTGCAAAACTGCTGATGCCTCCAAAACGTAATGCTTTCTCTGTTATTAAAATTCATCCATCAAGCCAACTAATGCAATCAATAGCACCCGAGAGGTCTGCCACACTGATAATGCAATTTCCACATTACTAATCTACTGCCTTAGATGTATAGATTCAAATGTGCAAGATGAGGTAAGTCCTCAAGTGTTAAAGGACCTATACCCACTTTCTTTCTGATCAAGCAATGGAATTTGTTGGAGATGTAGCTAATTCTGATATCTGAAAAAAAATGACACCGGAGAAAAGGAGCAAGTCGCATAAACCTAAATCTCCAAGAGCTCGTCTGCCATATCACCAAGCACCTTGCTGTCTTTGTGAGTTGTGACCAATCCGTGATATTGCACAGGCTGTGGCTTAAAAGAGTAGCGTCGGCCCTCAGAAAGACAGGAACTTTCTATTAGCGCTCAGGCGGCCAGACGGCTCCATCCTCTGCACTTCATCAAGTCATCATTCATATCCACGGGGGTTGTCAATGTGTGCGTCACAGCGATACTGCCGGGCTTCGGGTGGGAAATGGGAAGTGTTCAATAAAATATAAAAGATGAAACCTATGTATCGGCGGTGACAAACGATTGGGTTATTTCGGTCCACCTGCCCTGATGAATTGCACCCTCTCAGCTGCAGGTGAATTAGGGGGCCGTATATAGCATACAGTGAGAATAGAGATAATTGACCTGTCTTCTTCCTGTACAAAGTGCTGTCTCCTCTCAAAAGTCACTGATCTGCCCGCAGGAACAATGGGCGCATTTAGCTAAAAATCTCCTGCAGTAATTAATGCAGACAAATGGGTAATAATAGAAGCTAGTGAGAGCAGTGGGGGAGACAAGTACCTCAAGACACTTGCACTGCAGAAAGTAAAGAGAGAGAAATCAAGACATGTAGCCAATAGTTGTAAATGACGGAGATTATAAGTAGTAAAAGTTTTAAATCATAGTATGTGGGTACTTCCAGGATTAACATTTGTTTGTAGAATACTTTAGAGTGGACATATCATGCCTAAATGTGACTCACAAACATTCTTTTGGACACCTCAGCATTGATATTTTAAATTGTGGAGCTTGTGAGTGAGGACTGTATTTATAATGGTTTCGAATAGGCAATGTTGGAGCGCCCTCTGCAGGCAGAACCAAAAAAGGGTTTTAAGCTAATGGCATGTTCACAAATCAATACCACAGAATAGAACACTTCTTGAGTGCAGCACTGCTCAGAACGGGTGAATATGATGATTTATGGGCCGAAGAAGGTATGGCCATTAAAACTGGATTTTGCCTGAAATGTCCCAATTAACATAATCAAAGGGAAGAAGAGGATTTGTCTCATCAGTAGTGCTCACCGGTGAACCCCGCTGTTGCACATGACAATGTGTGTCGCTCCCAGTCGTGAGCACAGCTCTGAGGCCACAGTGAGCAGGCCCACGCCTGAGGCCCTACAGGCGGTGTACTGACAGACTGCAGTGCGCCGGCAGCTGATGAAACTCTCCATCAGACGGTACAGCTCCTCCACCGCATTCAGAGGACGCATCAGCTGAGGAGACAAGGCGTTTACAGACTAAGACCATGGCCAACATGTCAAATGACATATGACTGACATACAGTTGCAACAGCAATAACCTGAGTGTCAAAAAATGTTCAATAATTGCACAGAAAACATAAGCAGTGTTTTGCACATTTTTATGCTAATCTTGTGCCAATGTCAGCATTAAGCCAGATGTTGCAAACAAGTTTCCTCTTTATCCCCTTGTGTTATTTATTTATTGTATTAGTTGAGCAAACAAAAGTCATCCTGAGGCTAAACACGAAATACATGTGCAAACACTTTGATCTAATTACATTTTTCCATGTCGTCACAGCCGCACGCAGCAGGCTAGTCTTACCTTATCTATGAGCGCAGCTTTTGGGGCAGAGCTGGGTGGCATGTTGGACTGGTCCAGGTAGAAAGCCCTGGAAGATAAACATGGTTGAGAGACATGCCATGGTTCTTGTTCAAACATGAAAAACAAGCTAAACTGTAGCTGGACACTACAGCTGGAGAAGCCTTAGTTTTGTCCCTTTTCTGCACCATTAGGTCATCTGAAGTCATTTCTGGGAAAAGTAGGCCACCTGTTCATTATGAAGCACTAGTCTCTGACTATCAATCATGGGAGTATGTTGGACTCGGCTCAGCAGAAACACAGGCTAAGCATCTCTTGTCCTGGGCATCTCTCCAAAAGCCATTGACTTATTCATTCATGCATTGATTTAGACTCATTCTCTGACTCTCCAGTAGGGGCAGCACTGGCCTTGTGTCCTCAAACACAAGGCAAAAGGATGAGTTGAGCTGTGCTAACTCAGCATTCTGTGACTCCATCAAATCTCTGTAATCCAGAAGTGGCTAAAAATAGAAGCACTACACTATATTAGCCTCTTGTGATAAAATCACATATTCCATTACATCTTGCCAAAGCTATAAAATGTGTAGCTCAAAGTCACCCATGGAGCATGTTTGCCTTAAAGCAAACAGTTAAAAATAATGTTAAAGATTGTTTACAAGCTTCGTGATTCAGCGCTCATTCGTCTGCATTGACTTGACTATTAAGTGATTACAATGTGGCCAAGAAGGCGTTCATTACTCTGCAGTGTTTCATTAGACTGCAGAGGTTCTGCCTGAAATATTAATAAAATGTATTCTTTACAGCATCCTTGACACTTCCCGGTTCAGGATGTTGTAGCGATTACAGCCAGTCCATGCAGATGAAAAGTTTACACACAGTTAGGACTTTATTGCAGGCCATGCAAAAATAACCACAAGCCTTTCCTGTCGGTAGATGTTTAACCCCTTCAGTGTCTTTAGTCTTCTAGGATTTAATCAAGAAATCAATAGTCTGGCAAATCGAATGAGAACGAAAAACAAACCACAGTCAAATCTATTCAACTCTACTGTAAAATAGTGTGACTTACGTGAAGGCAAAGTGCAGCTTTACATGGTATTTCAGATCAATACCAAATATGTAGCATGACTGCATGAGATCTTGAACACGTGCTATGGAGTTTTGTTCAAACTCCTACTGGAATTGTGATAAAATAGCTTCTGGTAAGTGTAAAAAAATGGCTGCTTAGAGACAACTGCAGCAATGAAAATGTAATATGTTCTTCAAGACTCGTTTATGCCAAATACTGTAAGTACTAGTGTTTTAGTCTCTTCTATTCTGACCGTTTCTGGTCAGAAAATTCTCCAGTGCAAAAATATATACAAACTGCTCAGAAATTGTTCCAGCTGCTGTTATCAGCCAGTGTGTGTGGCCAGTTCACTTTACTCAACCTTGTCTGTCTTATCAGTTGGCTGCTCTGACTAATCTTAAAGGCTAGAAACAAATCTGTTGGAGATGAAGCCCCTATTGTTAGATCTGTGTGATCCAGTTCAGCACAAGTACAAGCACTTTTCCTCAGACGCCTCTTTACTAAGAACAAGGTCCATCATATTATCTCCACTCTCCCATGAGCTGTCCAGGAGGTCTTTAATTTCAGAGTAAAAGCAGTCAATGGTGATTTATGAGGGTTCTGAGAAGGACCTGTGTACACCAATCAGAAACAACACTCTCCTCATAACGGTTTGTGGAAGCGAACTGCAAGTGAAAAAATGGTGAAAGGTGAGGGAACATTTTTATTTCAGTTGTGTGTTAGAAATAGGAAATACGGTTAAGCAAAAGGTTTGAGGAAATTTGATGAATGTGACAATCAAATAGCCTGTAGCCCCCATACGTGTGTTGCGTACATGGCTGCACATTACAACACCAAAAAAGCAGAGGTGGTCGTAATTTAATGCCAGTTTTGAAACTTAAAAAAAAAAAAAAAAAGAGTCAAATTGATACCTTTTATGACAGGTATTTGTGTGGGCAAAAATGAAAAATTAGGGCCACCCATGCAGCAGAGTCTGAGACCAGTGTCTACTATTACCCAAGTTCCCATCTGCAGTAGCTCTCAGGTTTATCCCCTTTGGTCTCAGCTTCAACTCTATCTGCCTGTTTTTAATGGTTTGAGCGCCTGCAGTTTCACTACAGGTGCATAATTATCTTGCACTATAGAAAATAACAACTTCTACACTTGTTCAAAGGGACTAGGAACCTGGACTTAACAAGCAGGCGTACCTTCAGGAGGAGCAGAGTATCTATCTGTCTGCAAGGGCAAACCACAAGCATACATAATGTTTGAGGCTTAATGGAGGATTGGGCAGCAAGCCAGAGATAACCCACCCTGTGCTCCACTAGCTGTATTTTCAGCTTCTATGACAATTCTCCTGTGTACCAGGTTTCTGTAACATCAGTTTTCAGCAGCGGCATTAGAGCTGATCAGAGGCACAATTGTTTTCAAAGAAGCAGGGAAGGAATGAGCACACAGACCTGTTACAACAGACGGATCAACACGACTCGTCAAGATGAGATCCATGGATTTCCACAGATCAATCCGGAGATTCAAGTGTTGGACTTATGACGTGCTACAAGCGTGACCCCTTCACTCTGAGTAACAAATGACACTCACTGTTACAAGAACCCCCATAAGCCCTTGCGGTCCTAGATCAACTGTCTCAGGGTTAATAAAAGCTTGCAGAGGTGATGCTGGAGAAACAGCGCCACAGGGATGGGCGACCATCTCTAGAGGGCGAGTGGATTTATAGACAAGTATTAAGAAGGTCCAGCAGTGTGCAATTCAGAGTTTTATGAGCACCTGCCTGACATGCAAACCCAAACCAGACAGGTACAAGTTTAGTGTAGTGAGTTTGAACCACAACTAAATGTTTGACAAGACAGGTTAAGTAGATTTTAATTAGGTCCAATACATTTGCATCAGAGCAAGGAATCAATGCCTGTTCCATCAAAGTAAAACGCTGCTTAACTGTTAATGAGGGCTTCGTGTCACAAAAGCACAAAAGGGGACGACTTTCCATCGAAACTGTCAAAGAGGTCAATAGACGCTTTTGCTGCCAACTTTTTGGTTGGATTTGTTTGATGCTGACTTGTCATTTTTCACAATATTATGCAGCGCTGTCATCTTTAAGCACGGAAGGGGAATGATGAATTGGAGCAGTCATAGTGGGGTTTAGGCCGGCTGTGCTTCATAAACAGGGTTCAGGGAACAGCAGCTGGAGCAGAACGGACTACTGTGCTGCTCCGCTGAACTGGGACTCACCAGCACCGGCAATGCAAGTTTCATCACAAGAGCAAGAACTTTGTGAAGAAAAGTATGGAATCACCTCATCCAAAAATATCAATATGAAACTGTTTGAATGGGATAAATGGACTAACTATGTTTGGTATCAGTACAGCTAAAAAACAACAACACAGAACAGGAAACGTAGCTACAGGCCTTGCTTCAAGCTACAAGCTACTTTTTCTACAAAACAATGTTATAAAACACATTGACAAAAAACATTTCAATAACAATATCTCATCTTCACTTGTGTAAAATGTATTTACATAAAGCAATGCCCACAACATTGAATCAAAGTACTTCTCGTGCTTCAAAGGCTGAGGCATAAAATCTGATAATACATCCCATACATATCAAACACTGAAGCTTGATCAAGACGAAGCACAGCCATTAACAATGCCGTGCAGACTCTTTTCTGTTTGCCAGCATGTTAAAATGTTTGGCCATTTCTGGAGTTTGCTAAACATAAGCCCCATATTTCAAGTGACACACTGCTATCCCTCTGACAAATTAGGGCAATAAGCTTCAATTACACCTGGTAGTCACACTACGCAGCACTGCAACACCGGTAATCAATAACAATGTATTAATTTTAACTTCATATAAACACCCGATTAATCTTACTTGTTTATTACTGAATAACCCTCAACTTGACACACACTTTATTGTATCATTCATTTTAGTTTAAACCTAAAGTTTGGAGTGTCCTGTTCTTTCTGGGTGTGATTTTGTGTTGAAATCTGTATCAGTGTGAGATAAAGAGAGACTGCAGTGCAATCGGTATAAAAATGTGTGCATATGTCAGCCCCAATGGTTTATAATGATTAAAATGCAGCCGTGAATCTTAGTATGTGTGTTACACAAAGAACAGATGACACCTCAGTGCAGCATAATACATTAAGGGATATATTCAAGTTATTATTGTGTTTTCATGTGTCAATCAGCCTTGGCCCTTTAGACACACTTGTACAAAGCGTTTTTTTTATCCAGCACCTCCGTGGCCGATGTCCAAGGATAACAAGGTCCTGGGGTCAGAACAGGAGGGGGGTCAACACAGCATCCTCTGTCAGTCACAGAGAGGAAAAACACTGTAATGTTACATAGAAACAGGAAATGCACTGCATGACCAAAGATAATAACAGTGCAGTGGTTAGCGCTCGTGCTTCACAGCAAGAAGGTTCAGCAACACTAGGTTCAAGTCTAGGTTCCGCAAAACTATGTGCCCAAAGAATGAGATCAGCTGACTACATGAAGCTCCCGAATGACCAGGTTATTCCATCAATAGATTTCTTCTTCCTTGATGGCACAGGCATATTATCAGCTCACATTGTAAAGAGTGGTTATGGGAGGGTGAGACATACTTTTCTCATGGATTGGGCACCACAGAGTCCAGATTTTAACCTCAGTGAAAATTTTTGGGACGTGTTGGAGAAGGCTTAGCACAGTGGTCATACTCTCCCATCATTAAATCTAGATCTTGATTAAAGGTTAATGCAACACTGGATCTTTTGACATTGCAGAAGCTTATTGAAACAATGCCACAACGACTTTTTATTCTTTTTTTGCCAATACATTTTCACTGCTCATACTTTAGCAAACAATGTAAAAATACTGCCCATATACTCCCATGATACACTTAGAAGCATGTCAGTAGTTCTCCTCCCCCTGTGTTAGAAGCCCATTGCCTGCTCACTCTACCCAAACGCCCTGTGCCTCCCCCTTTATCGGCTGTCAGTTCCCATCTGCTCTGTGTTACTGCTCCAGCCTCTGCTGTCTATTCAATTACTCTGCATTTCCATAGCTGTCAGCGAGCCCAAATGTACAGCACACGTGAACATATACAGACGACAAAGGATCGTCTTCTTCTACAGTCACTGTCGGAGAAAATGTCACACAATAGGGCTACAAGATTAATGAACTTGCAATTCAAATGGTCACAATCATCAAATCACTTTTGTTTCCTAATTGTATAATTAAATTTATTTTCCTCCTTCAGTAGATGAACTATACGTACTGTGCATGCAATTAGAAAACATGTGTATCGATTTCATGAACTTTTTTGTCAGCATTAATGTGACAGAGACTATGAAAGTTGTGAAAAATGCTTTTAAATTCAACTCTGTGAAGAATTGGAGCGCTTGAGGTGTGTTCGGAAAGTCTGGCCCAAAGAATTTCAATTTACATGCTCTCGCTTTCATTGTTTGTAAATAAAAAATCAGGTACACGGCATCCATTCGTATTTCAGTCTCCTCTCAAATGTTAATGCATTTGCCTATTCACAATGTGCTCATACATATCTGATTGCAATACTTTTCTTATTCATCGTACAGCTCAACACTCCTTCTGGGCATTTCATTCCACTCCCTGCTGTGTCTTATACGAAACTAGCAATCATCAAACTATCACATTGTAGTATGGAAACTAAACCCACAAAATTGCCTATTGTTGCTAGGGCCGAGGTTTCATTATAACTGTTTCACAAAAGGACAAATCCAATAAATGATAACAAATGACCCACACAATCGGGTCCTTGCCCTGGGACAATATAATAGTTACAGAAATGAGAGAGGGGAATGTCTTTCACAAGCCTAACAGGGAGCAAATTAAAAATGCTGGGTGAAAACTATTCCAGCAAATGAATGTTTTGTTGCAGAGAAGGCACTGAGGTGGCATGGCATGGCAACCGCACCCAGATTGAGCTCAAATGACAACGCAAAGTTCTTTTTTTTCATGGACTTTTCAGCCTAATTATCCTCACAATAGGCAGCAGATGTTTAGTAATGTGTTCATATTTTGTTTGGAAATACACATTGGCCAGGCTCCAAGCAGAGCGTGAATGATACTTTCCATTAAACCGAGACGTGATCAATCCGCGTTATAAAAATGTTGACGTTTTATGCGCCAAAAAGAGGAATTTGATGCATGGTAACAGAGCGTGGCTTAATGTCCGCATAAATCATCAGCTGCGTTATGGCGTGGGGCGCTCTGCAAAAGCTGATTTTTAATTACGCGCATATCCGTCGCAGTATCTCCGCATAATTCACCCGACGCATTCAAACCCACTCACTCAAGGAGAAACTCAAAAACTGTTGTTGTTGATATCCACTCAATGCACTGGCACTCGCGCAGGACATTAAATTAAAAAGACCACGCTTTACTTTGCAGCTCCCAGAAGTGTCTATTTCCTTGTACTAGTTTCCGCCTCATTAATCCACCAACACGGACCAATCGCGATGGGTCCTGTGCGTGCGGCAAAAGCGGCAGGGTACGAGGTAACGCTCTCTCCCCCTGCACAAAAGCACTACATCAGCGCGGGGTGACACACAGGGACTCTCATCCAATCACTCCTGTCCCGCTGCGTGTGTTCCCCCAACCAATCACCAAACACACCCCTGCCGGGACGCTCTCAGCCAATCACCCCGAGGACCCGCTGAGTGCAGACGCGACAGACTGGCAACAAACAGGAAATGGCAAACATCGCAAGAACTAATACAGTGGAAGTTTTCATGAGGTCTGATAAAAATTGGAATAGTAGAGTAAACGTGCACCTACCTCAGTCTCTTGTTGTATTGCTTGACCTTATCCAAAGAGGCCGCATTGATCTGAGCCTGGTATTCCTCCACCGATACATTATCGCGGTAATAGTATCCTTCCATACTCTCCAGCGCTAAGTGCCAAGGACGCAACATGTAATTAGACAAAACCTTCTCGAGCACTAAACTAAAAGTTTTTATCCAGAGTTTTGTGCCGTACCTTGTGTGAAAAGGACCGGGCAGATCTTAATAGCGCCGCCATTTTTCAACCTCGGGGGCAGCTGAGAGAAGTAGAAACTCTCCAAGTTGAAGCACACCCTTAAGGCTTGTCGAGTGCCTTCCACCTGGTACGAGATGGGCATGTCTGCAGGTGAAAAGAAGTTATGGCTCTTTATTGCTTCAAACACAAGCAGATTATTAAAACATTGAGGATGGTAAACACAAGGAACAGGTATGGAGTGTGATGACACAGAGCATATTTGTTACCAATTTCTTATAGTATCACTCACTGGCTACAAGCGGCTCCCCTTCAAACTGTTGGAAGTAGAATGTGACTTTTTCCAGGTCGATAAGTGCGACCTGAGTGTCCTCCAGCATGGCCTGCTCATCTGTCTACAAAGAAGGACACACCAATCCATAAGGTTAACAATATGTCACAAAGTAAGTTAGAAAATGTAAAAAAAGAAAGAAAGGGAAGGCATCATAAATGTGATGAAACAACAATGACGAGAGCAAAAACGTTCAGCATCCACACACATAAAATAATTCAATTTAATAAAGGAATGACGATACAGACACAACTAATGATGTTAATATTGTCAGAGGCTCTAAAGACACCCACATGTTTTGCTTTTTGTGTTTTTTATAGTACACAACAACCATTTATTTACATTTTGTCCCTCATGGATACTTATGTGAGAGAACACTGTACCTGTTTAGGATATAGCAGCGCATCCGCACAGATCCACCACACACAGGAACGAACAGCGCTGCAAAGGAAGAGGATTATCCCCCATTCGACAGCGCGTTTGGGACGGTCCCACATGCCCACTGCCCCGCCAAGCGCCGCCCGCCTGTGCACGGAGCGGTTTATCTGAGAGGCTTTCACTTCAGCACATTCAGCTTCAGTATACAAACGCACAAATCCACTGAAACTCCGGCTCTTCCCGCTCAGCCTTTTATGTGATGGCCTAAAAACAGGCGTGCAGAGACTCTGCTATCACCTGCAGGAGCTAAGACCATGTTTAGTTCCACAGAGACACTTGAAAGGGAGTGGGAGACTCAGGGACACGGGCCGGGAGCAGGGACGATACTCGGCCCAGCTTGAGCATAAAGAGGTGATTTCAGTGAATATGACGTAAGCTACTCCATCTGAAGAAATGTCTCACTAATTTGCTTCAAAGAGGCTCAGCCTGCATGAATGATTTTGTTTGTTGTTTATGTGATTGGGAGAGTGTAGGCATGAGTGACATAACAACAATAAAAATAGAATCATGATCTATTCCCTGTGGAGATATTAATATTTTGGAGGCATATTGATTCAGTGGTTTATTTAAAGCAGAACTAAGGAACTCATGCCCCTAGAGGCCATAAGCGCCATTGCAGGTGTCGTAGCATGTTGCGGTTTTTTTTTTTACTCATTAATTGTCCGCGAGAGTAAATACTACACTGACAGAAAAGTCAACATCTGAGCTGCAAGAAAATCTTAATCTGAATTATTGCCATATCGCTCACACTAAGAACGGTGCAGGTTGATGGACACACATGGATGCAAATGGTGTGTCTTATTTTGGACACACCAAAATGAGAAAAAAGCAAAAGGTTGGTCTCACTTCTTACCAGATTTGGTGAGAGCAGTGACTGGAAGTGTAACAGCAGACCAGCGCTGGATATTTGCTCGAGCCACCGACGGCTGGTTTCCTGGGCCTCCTGCAGGTCCTGGGGGTCCGAGCTGTCAGTGTCAGAGTCCCCTCCTAAAGTGTGGAACTGCATAAACACAGCGAAGTGGTTAACCACATGGTAGACAGCGTACATCTGTCAAACTTGATGTTAAAATTACCTGTTTGAGGACTGCGAGTAGATGCTCAGTAAAGGCACACACTGCACCCACCAAAGACTGGCAGAAGACCATGTCCCGCCGCAGCTGGATCTCCGAGTCTACAAAAGGGAAAACGAAACTGTAGTGGGGCCGGGGTAGGGGCTTGTGGCAGCAAAGTGGTAAAGGTCAAGCAGGAAGTGCAAGATGAAAGCAGCACAAAATATGGTGCACATCGATTAAAAGGGGAGGCGTAAAGTGCTCCAGGGAGAGGTTAACAGAGGAATAAGTGGCAGGAGCTTGTTATGTTAATTAACACACTTTCCAGGTCAGACGGGAGCCGCGGCAGTTTAAAAACTTTACGCAAGGTGACTCAAAGAGGCTGTTCTTAACCTGCCCAGGCTTAAATATCAAGACACGTAAAAAAATGAAAGCAAGTGACAGGTGTTCCATGTGGAAAAATAATTGGCTGCCATAATTTCCTCAGACAGAGCCGTTTCTGAGAGCGTCGAGGTGAGTTAAAAATGACTGCGCGAACTCCGCACAAATGAGAAATGCTTCAAGAAAAAGAACGCACGCTTTGCATTATTAAGGAGGTTTTTAATGTTTGAAGGAACCATGCGGAGAGTCGATGCTGAACTCAAAATGAATTGGAGATTTTTGTTTCTAAGTGCAGAGGGGTTTGTGCTGTGCCTGGAAAAATAATTAACACACAGCTTTTTGTTTGTTTGTTGTAAGACTACTAGGAAACTACGAGGAAAGCCAGATATTTTCTTGATGGTACTTTGTGAATACTGAATACTGGCAAAAATTTAAATGAATAATTTAACAGCAAAGGGAAGATATAAACAAAGACAACAACAATAAAAAGCGTTACAAATGTCAGAAATGCGAGCAGTAGCAAGTGCATTAAATGAGTATGTGAATAAACCTCTTTGTACCGACATACTGACCTGTGTACTGCAGTAACACTAACAGCAGCCGAGTCTTCACCTCTGAAAGCAACATAAAGCAGTTCAATGAGAAACTAACTTCAGATCCGCTCTTCAAAACCCACTCGGCTCTCCTCGAAGCCATGGCCTGTATACTATGCATGCGACACATAGACAGAGTCACGCGCTGGAACTTTGAGCTTCATTTCCCACTGCACAGCTGCTTATCTCCTCGTATATGAAAACCCCACCACGGGCAAAGATGGTAACATTAATCTGAATTAGTTTATAGTCATATCAGAGCCACAGGGAGCGTGGCAGGAGGTGTTCAAGCATGAAAGACATCATAACAGCTTCAAAAACTATGTATGTGGGGCAAACTGGAGAGTAATGCAGCCTCTTATTTGAACATTTATAGCTAGATCACTTTTAAAGAGGCTGTACCCAGTTTTCCCTGATGTTACAGTAAAATCCTTTTGCCTGTTTGCATTGTAATGTATTTGCTAGATTGTGAGATGTGCGTGTAATCTCCACTAAAAACATCAGGATGCTATAAAAGAATTGAGAAAGTTAGGAACATCACGACTTGAAAATGGGGAATAAATGAGTTCAGGGCTTTATATCAATAATATGTGGTCACTATTCAAGCCTGTGCCCAAATAAATGCTTTTAGTTTGCTTGCTCTTAAGATTGATTCAGCTGGAGATCTTCTCCTAAATGTAGTTCTTACAGTGGTGGTATCTACAGACTCTGCAAACACAGGTTATTACTTCTGTCGATAAATATCATAAGGTGAACTGGAGATTTGGCCACTTTAATCTCTCTCGCCCTGGAAGCCTGCCATATAGTTTTCATCATGAATAATGCATGGGGCTCCGACTGCACGTGCGCACAGAGGCCATTGGGGCCGAGCATTTGAAGCTGTATTCTGTGTTCGTGAGGCTTTAATATCACACACTGACCTTCAGTGAATTTGGCGATGGTTTGAGTGAGCTCTTGGACACTGCTGGGGAGGTTCCACGGATCCTGTTTTACATGAAGACGCAGCCTCTTAGAGCAGTTGACCTTCGGGTCCAACTCCTGCAAGAAATCTGACATCGGCAAACAAACGAATCAAAGCAGAGAATTATGGATTTGCCATAGAATGAGAAATAGGCTTTGTAGCATATTGATCTATGTAGGGCTTGGCAATACGGCAAAAAAAACACTTTCTTTCCACTTTCCCTTTCAACATGATGTTTTCCACTGCAATTAAGTACAAACACCCAACCATGAGCTGTAACTACCACAGGATTGACAGATCAACAATACACATAATATTCATACTTTTGGATTTACAATGATGCTCATAGAAAGACCAAATATTGATTTCACATTTCCCTCCCGACATGTCGTCTATTACTGTATTCTTGTTTACATTTCCAACATCTTAATCATGACTTTCGCCCAAGATCTTTTTTTTCTTCTTTGTAGCAAATTATGCGCCCCTCATGTCACATTTCCCCTCTCGAACGGTGACGGGAGCCGAGAAGAAAGTTTTCTTTGAAGATGAGTGATAGAGCGGTGGCAGCAAAACAGCGGCTTAGAGGGAGAATCTCTGAAGACACCATGCGCACGCACACACACAAACACGCACATAAACACACAGACTCACACGCAAACACGCACATAAACACACACACTCACACGCAAACACGCATATAAACACACACACAAACACGCAAACACGCACATAAACACACACACTCACACACACGGGCCAGATGCAGGAATGCTTCACTCGTTAGATAATCCTATTTGCTCTGTTATCTTTCACACACATTAGAGGAGATGGAGCAGCTCTGATCAAGGCTTCCACATTTGCCTTTGGGACATTTAGACACACAACACATTGAACTAGACCTATTTTCAAATACTCAGCGCTCTGTGGGGATTTCTGTGCCAGAAACTTTGGGATGTTTACAGGCTTTATTTACAGCAAAAAAGCAGAAACTTCCTCCTCACATTTAATAACCTTATTTATCTTGAAATATTGCAGGAGCAGGTTCAGATTTCAAGTATTGGTCATTACTTTCTTTATTAAGTCATAAATACACTGTTTAGTAAGGTAATTTGCAGTGGCAAGGATGAAAAATAATTGAATGCCCTGCACCCACAAAATAAAGTTGAAAGACATTTTACCGTGCAGTCCTCTTCCCGGCGTGAAGCACTTGGTCTGCTCAAATGCACGGGCCACCACAGCTCCTCTCAGCACGCTGGTGATGGAGTCCACCTGAGCAAAGAACAAAGGTCAACACTGCGCATGCATGTGGCGTACTGTCTCATTTCAAAATTTGTGCAGGGGAGGGGGGAAAAAAAAAAAGTGCTGGCCAAACAAAAGTAACACCTGCTTCTGGTGCTCTCCCCGAAGCACGTCCCACAGTGCCACAGAGAATGCAGCGCACAGTGCAATGTGTCAACAATGCGGCGGAAACGGCTCTACTATAAAACAAATGGCAGGATGCAGCAATAAAGTGCAAAGTATGGCTTTTCTCACTGCCAGTGTAAACTATAACAGGCGAGTGCATAATCAGGTTGGACTTAAATTACAGTATTTTGTTAAAGGGGGGAGGATTATGCCATATTCAATTTTTTGACAATTTTTAATCTTATACTAACATGATTTGATTGCTTTCAGTATTTTAATATTATTCCAGCCGTTTCAGCCTGCAGCATTTTGCAATAAATGGTTAAAATACTCAAGCTATCCAGTGACAGTAAAAACAAAACATTCATTGAACACACCTGGCTGAAAAGATGCTCCAGGAAGCTGTGCAACTTCTTCTGTTTCTCATGGGTCAACCACACACTGGACGGCATCTCATCCCCTGGAGAGAGGCAGTTCAAACACAGCATTATAAAATCTGGGTTTAACAAAACGGACCCTTAAAACCATGTAGTTCTTCAAAACTGTGAAATATGCGACGTCTATGAATGACAAATACTCCCAGAGAAACAATGAGAACTGAATTTTTGGATGCTGATATGAGTGAGACATTTATTATCAATCCAGATGAAACATGAGGCCAACATCTGCCATCTTCCCTTTTGTCAATAATGTTGGAATGAATGAAGAGAATTGTAGTTGCAAAGTATAGGGTATGTTGTTGTAGCGGATACCTGAGTCCAGTTCATCACTGTGCACATAAGAGCTGCAGTGACTGCTGCAAATACTCGTGAAGGAAGCAATGGAGTTTCTGTTGCTGTTACAGTCACTGAGGAAAAACAAGGCAAGATTCAGAGCACTGTACAATCTTAATTATTTAAAAAATCCTCCTTATTTAGTTGCACCTGTATGAGTCTCTGTTGCTGATCGTATCATGGCCAGAGTCTTCTTGTTCATCACCCGCAACATTGAAACACACTTTTTTCCCATTGCGCTCGATCTTCTCACTCTCACTTTCTGCGGAGATGTAGCTCTCTGGTGTGCTGCTTTCTGAGGCCGCGGGGTTTGTGATGGACGATAACAGACTGTAAAGAAAAATAAAGAAGTAAAATCAAAATACAAATCTAATCTTTGTACAAACACAGGGCTGTATAATGTCCTGTACGTCTGTTTGGACATCAGCAGAAGAGTGAGTTTGCCAAACATAACTCGACTTCGTTGTGTTTAGCTTCCGCCGGGCAGCTTCAGAGATCTGCATTATATTAATAGGTTCAAACATGCGGCAGAGTGCAGCTGTGTCAACACAAACACTGCCTCGCAGTAAAGAGGGGCTGCATGTGTCCTATCACGCAAAGACACAGTCTACATGAGTGGGTCTCTATTTGTAGGTCAAGACCCAAGAGGGGGGCGCTTACCAATTTCAGTGGGTCATCATGGACCCTTGCCATAGATAACTGTTGATAAAATGTCTTTGTACTGTGATAGTTAGTTACACTGCTTGAATCAACAGAACTCTGACTGCATTTTGATATTATATACAACTGCAAGATGTTTTCTTTTTATGAGTGAAATTAATATTTCACTGCTTGCCATGGTGATGGGACTCAAAGCAACACACTTGACCAACACTGGTCTACAGTGTACTGTTAAAGCTGCATTTTAAATGACTATCTCTCAGCAGTGGATATCACTCCTTTTCACAGTAAGGAGTGTGTGAATCATTATAATCAGCACAGGTTGTTATTCTAGTTCTATGAATGGTTAGCCTACAGCTCATATTTAAGGGTTTGATCTTGTCACACACAGCCCTTATTAAAAAGCCATCTAGTTATGTCTAACTAATAATGCAATTGATCTACAAATGTGCTTTTCTGTAAAAAATAAAACTGAAAACAAGGTTGAAAATGAATATGTTAAATCATCCCCAATCGCCTTTACAAATGATATGTTTACACCTCTTTCATGTATTTCCCTCTCCTCAGTCTCTCCACTGACCCCCACTCTGCACCCATTCACATTCTGATGAGCCCAAAGCGATGCCCTCATTATGGTCCACTCCTCGGGTCGCCACAATGCCCCCTCCAAAACAGAGTGGCATTCCATCGCCATGGAGAACTGATCCGGGCTCTGTGATTGGCTGCCACTTTAATAAAGAGTGAGCGCAGTTTGGGGCCTTGAGGGCGCAATCTATCAGAAAAAGTGAGGGAGAATAACAATCACTGCATCAGAGACGGGGTTTGAGAGGAGAAGGAAGAAAAATAAACTACATGCCGGCCCGTAGCCAGCAGCATGAGCGCTCTCATTAGCTCTAACAGGGAGCTCTTTAACCTACTTCGACACATCACGACCACTAAACATCAATCAACCTTTATTGCGTCTATAAGTGAATCTGCAATGCAAAACTCCACACTGGGCGATTTAATGACAGCTCATTTACATAACGCTTTAAACTAGGTAAGTAAGTAGGAGGTTTCTATAGATATCAAACTGCTGCAAATGAATCCGCACAATATTACAGTAATGGTGTGATCTGAATAACTAAAGAATTTAGACAAGAAAGAGGGATACAAGCGAGGGTCACAAAGCTCATGACCTCATAATGAATGGCTTGATATTCAATGGTAAAGCATTCCACCAAAAACTTTCTTGGCTTCTGTTCAACCTGGCACACAAAGTACTTAATACAGAATACCTCTCATCTGTGCGTAGGAAGCTGAATGAGCAGAAAATTGTGGATGGGAAATGCGTACAGGAAGTTGAGCTAAATGAGAACAATTCTTGAGGCACTGGTGCGATATTAAAAGTTATAACAAGGCACAAAAAGATTTAATTTGTTTGTTGGAACCAGATCTAGACATAATTACGATAATCAATTACAAACAAATTTGAACAAGTAAACAACGCACAGCATCCACAGCAGCGGGTGTAAATAAGCCGTGTTTTGACCTTGTCTCGCGCAATTTGCCAAACATGTTTCTCTAATTGACTGTGACAAGAGCATGATAACATTAGCCCAGTGTCAGCCGGTGAAAAAGCCAGCTGCAGGATCAGTTGATTTCTACCTTTGGATTTGTGTGGGCATAAGCTACAGAGTTATGTCACTATCAAATGCACAAACAAGGAGCTAAACATGGGTATAGCACTGTGTTTCCTTTTGTATATGAGACCAGACGAATTCCTATCTGCATAATTTGCCCGGAAAAGGAAAGGCAATGTACTGTTTTTTGTTCGTGTGCTGCTTAGTGCCACTCACTCATGAATATGTGCGCCGTGGGTCTCCATCTCCTTGACAACGGTGGTGAGCTTGTACAGAAGTTTTTGGTAAGCGTCCAGTGTGAGCAGGTCCTCCTCTCTGAGCAAGAAGCGAAGGCCGTGACCCTCCGTCCTGCCCAGGCTGTGTCCAGACGGGGCGGCCATACTCGTGATCGTGTGCTGGACGTTCACCATGGGGTTTAGTTTACCTGAGAGCGCATCATAAAAATTACCAGGCAGAGCTCTTGCATTATTTAGCAGCGCAGGTGTTTACTTGCCTTGCTCAGCAGCGTGCCGAGCTGCCCTCTCTAAAGTGCTCTTTCGGTTGTCCAGCTGCACACCGAAAGCACTTCCCAGAGACGTGGTAGTTTTTGGATAGGAAACCTCCATGATGTTGATGTGGCAGTTGGTGGGGCAGAAGTCGCTGCTGTGGAGCGGGGACACCTTGGTCTTGGCTTGTTTAAAGGTTGGCCATGCTCTATTCTTCAAGACCCGTGCAAACTGAGGAAAAAAGAGCATCACGGACTGAAATATCCTGCCATAGAGTATATTATCTGTTATAAATTATGGTTTATGGATGTTAGTTTTGGACTCTTTGGACTCTCTCTTTTGTGACTGACTTGCATTGTACAAAAGAAACAATCCCCAGTCCAACACTTGCACTTAAGTTGAACCCCTCTGTAATCTCCTATGTTGAATGCTACACAGAGCAAGCCATGATCCATCCTGATGTCTGTCCGAAAGCTCAAGTCCAACATTATGTATATGTTAACTATGAACTTTAAAACAAACAGTGCTTGTCAGTCGGCTCAGATAGCGCGAGTGCTAAGTTGCCACAGTTAAGAGGCTGATGGGCTCCAGATGGGCCACAGACTGACCCTTTAGTCTGCAGCCTGCCAGGAGATGTCTCGTATTTTATAAGGGTGAATTTCCTATTTCTGTATTAGAAGACTCCTCTGTCGCTCCAGCGTCTTCCTCTCTGGGGCTTTGAGGAGGAATGTTCCATGTTACACAACAAAGTCCTGGCTGTGGCTATTTATACCCGGACGGTAATTAATACAAGCTTCAGTCTAGTGTTGATTTTTCCCTTTTGTGGTTCTCACGCACGCTGACATCCATACAGCTGTTTTCCTCTATAGACGCATGCTCGAAATATTTGCATAAAAAAACCAGTGTGAGCTCATTAAAAGCATACATTAACTCAAAATACATTCACAAGCACATTATGTAGGAAGTTTGCACTGAGGACAACATTTGACATGGTTTTTGACTGTAGCAACAACTTTACTGGCCGTATGTATTATTTATCACACTTAAGCCAAACACTCCCCAGTTACTATTTGAGCAATTACTAATAAAGTGAAGCGCAAGCAAAAGTACGTTTTAGGAGCGCAATATATAAACAGAGCAGGCACTGACATTGACATTGGCAGAATTGTAAGAGGGTAATTCTCTAGATATTCTCTCAAATCCACCTCTGCAGTGCTATGTTTACCATCTTGAACTCCCCTTAAAAGGACTATAGGGAGTTTAAAAATGTTAAAAGTAAGTATTTTCCTCCCCCTACATGTTCCAGCCATGTCCTAATGTGTAGAATGAGCCCAGACCTGTTCACCACAACTGCCTCTAAAATCCTGCACTGTCACTCAAAAAGGCGTCACTTCGCCCGAATTGCCGTCATGCACGAGCTTAATATAGAAGGTGCAGTTACACATATGGCCTGAGGTGGCAGTAGTGAGTATAAAATGGCCAACTTGCATCCAGCCCCTTTAAAGAGCTGTCCAAACACTGCTTCTGATACTAACATATCACAGTATTAACGTATTTTATCAAGCAGGTGTTGGCAAACTTTGCCACTTGGGAAAGATCCTTCCTCTGAGTGTGACAACACTAGATACAGCGACAGATGTTTACTACGTACTTAATTTTTTATTTTGTTCATAAGTTAATGTAAATGCGGCAAAGTGTAGTTTATCTTCTGAACCACTGCACAGAGCAGACAAGCGCTGGTTGAGCCCAAACACAGTTTTCAATTAAAGAGAAATCAAGGATTGACCCCAGTATCAATATTTACATACGATCTTAAAGCTTGTAATTAGGGCATATTGTCACTATTGCGAGGATGTACAATACTTGTTCTTTAAATGCAATGTCAAGTTTAACAGACTCATATAAAACCCTTCAGACTCCTTATATGTTTTACTTTTCTAATTATACAGTCATCATAAAGCGGGCTCAGAGCTGGTGCAGAGCTACCTTCCTGTAGTTGGTAATGCGGCGGTTGATGTGCTCCACCCTCTCTCCGCACATGGCACTGAAGCGCATCTGCAGCTCCTCCGGGATCACATCACAGCTGGAGCTCAACCTGCCGCACATCTGCACCAGCATGTCGTCATTACGGGCCAGCGCTTCCAAGATCTGCTCAGAGAGAAACCCAACACTCAGAATGCAAATAAATGCCGTCTTTCAGGGTAAACATCTCCATAGGGCGTCTTGATAAAACACAAATAAACAATGTGCTATCTATAAACAAGACAGTATACTGGAGGAGGAGGCAAACCGCCAGTCATTAATAAAAATCCCCAGTGGAGGGGAAAGAAAAAACAAGGGCAAGAACTTAAAAGCAGGAAGAGAGTGAAGCAGGGGGGGAAAAAAACGATATTAAAATTCAAACTCTTGGATCTCAAAGGACAGAATGGCTCAAGGCAGATGTTTATAATAATACTTCAATTGCATTCACTTTGAGGGAGGCGCCATAGTCGGAGAGGATGTGGCATGTTTTGTTCTACGCATGTCATTGGGTTTTATTGAGTGATTGCAGAGACACAAGGCTTGTAAATCCTGATTAGCAAAGCAGCTTGTGATCCGAGTTAATTGAGCGACAATGCAAGAAGTGTCGTTCATCAGAAATTTGGCAACAAGATGATTTGATGGGGTATTTTGTCTCGTAGAAGGCAGAGGCAGTTTACAAAATTCACTTACAGACCAGAGACAGAATATAAATTGCATTTGAATTGAATTAGCAGTTGTGAGTCTGCAGTTACTTACACATTGTCTTCTGCAATTATGTAGGTACATTTCCTGTAGGTCAGAGCTCCACAAACACGTTCAACAATATTAGTTTAGCAGCTCATATTTCAGTCTTTCTTCAAATGTTAGTGCTAGATATGCTTACAAAATCATAACCCCTCTTCACCATTGATGTTGAATGTTAATATATAAATCTAAGTGTTGCATTTGTACGTTGAAGACGTCCTCTTTCTCTCTTAAATCAATAATGTTCATTCTGTGAACATCAATAAAACACACGCACTTAACACAGCTGGGACCTGACGTGACTAAAATAAAGCTGTCGGGTTTCACTAGCATCGCGACTCTCTTTATTCTCAGACACTTACTCCAAGTGTCTCTCCACGTTTTGAATGGCAGCCCTCAGAGCTCGTGAAGCGGCCATGAAAAGACTGCGCTTTATACGAAGAATCACCACTCGGTCCTGACAGCTTGTAAATTCCGGTTTGATTGGGAGGATAAGGCCAAAGCATATACTATTCAGAGCATGTGAGGCGGTTTTCTCACAGAGTTATTAAAACGCCAAATCATTTCACAAATGACACTAATATATTCAGATGTGGGAACTGGAAGTGTCACGAGCTTTCGGTACTTTCTATGCAAACTTTGACAGTATACCCAGTCATCATGAATGTTGTCAACCTAAGGCTCTGGCATTTGTAGAGATGTGTTGCAGAAAGCGTTTTGAACTTCTGGTATTTGGAGATTTTCAAACGCATCTTATTCACTGTTTTACATTTTGTTTGATAGAAAATGCCACATTGATTTAAAACAGAATATTCAAAGTTCTCCTTTCTTATCCTTGTTGCTGTTTGCCTCGGTCCGTCCCTCGTTTCCCTATCAAAATAAAAGTCCGCTGCCCACTTAGCCCCACGGATGTAGCTACTTTCACATCGCCGCTTGAATGAGGGCTGCAGTGGGTATTTTCTGACTCTTGTTGCTCTGCGGGGGAGAGGTTTGCTGTGCTACAGATTGAGACAGTACTTACTGGTTATGTAAGATTACGAAAAAGGCAATAATGCTCTGAGTGTACCAATAAACCGAGGCAGGCGAGTGTCAAACATTACACAAACATCTGGGAACACAACTTAGGTATGTTTTTGATGTAACAATATTATAATTAGGCAAAAAGCGCAAAAAAAAAGTGGATTTTGCATAATACCCCCTCCCCTTTAATTAAAAACTTGCCGAGAAGTCTTACATCGCATATGCACAGCATTCTTATCAAAAGGAAAAACACATTGAAACTCAAGATGTTGAAGTCCACTTTTGATCTGCCCCCTCGAGTCATTTTCTCATGAGTCTCATAACCGCATTCCCATGACCGCAAATCAGATAAGATGAATATTTACTGGTTTACAACAAAAGCATTGCATCTGCGCCGCACATTTCACTTAGCATTGATAAAAAAGTACAATATACCTTTGCGGTGAGGCTGAAGAATCCCTTGGGCTCCACCATCTTCTCCATGACGTGGCACTTGATTCCCGCGGTGCTGTCGTACTCATACACCACTCCATACTCCAGGTGCACATTATCCACGGTCAGACTCACGTGGTCCTTTTTCCCGTCGATAATGGCTATGGTGTTGAACTTGTCTATCACCTCTGTGAAGAATGACACACCATTGACATATTTCATGAGAGATGCCGAAAAATATTGATAACTATAAAGCAAATCAACAACAAAGTATCCAGTTTCCTCCATGGAGTCAAATGATTAAGATTTGCTGACTCATTAACTGTTTCTTGACCAGCCCACATTGTTTTGTATCCCATCCCGCAATGGTTCAGAATGGAGCCGTATGAGAAGTTTCCCATGCAGTCACACAGCTCCATATAACGAAACTGTATATTTACAACAGTGTTTTATCACATTTTAACTCAAACAGTAACTAGACTCCAGGGACGACCACCAGACCACCAAATCTGCAGCTCATTTTAAAGGAGACCCTCCTCAAATGGCTGTCGTCCATCTCTCTGCGTTTCCAAGAGTATAAAGGCCGCCCCATGCAAACGCAGTGACTTAGTACAGCTATAAATCCGGCAGTTTGCTGGAAGTAGAGTAGCGTTACGAGTCTACTCTCATCGGTCTCCGTCAATTTGGAGGAATTAACACTTGACTGTCCAGGGAAAGGGTATTACTGACACATCGTAGACGAGGTTTTCAAAGTCTTTGGGTTTTTTCTCCCCTCTTCCTCAACTCAAACAGCCCAGTCCAGTTGACGACTTTGAGAATCTCTACTATGATGGAAAACTGAGAGGGGCTACACAAACGTGACGTTACCACAGTGAGAACCAGATGTTTACATGCACTTCATAAAAAAACACATTTGCTTTTTTTTTTCAGATATGAAACGTGACTCAACTTGTCAATTAGAATTAAAAAAAAAAAATCTATTTGCTAAATGCCAGAAGAATGAGAATAATTTAGAATGGAATAGAACAGAATATTCTACTTTCTTTTTTTTATTACTTTTTACAAAACCAAAAGTTTTGGTAGAATTGACTTTAAACTGTATTTTTTGGGTAAAACGTTTTAGATTTCCTTCCACAAACTTCTCACAATAGTTGGCAGGAGTTTTGGTCCATTCCTCCAAACAGAACTGGTGTGAGACAAGTTTGTAGGCCACCTTGCGTGCACATGCCTTTTCAGCTCTGCCCAAACATGTTCAACTGGATTGAGATCCGGACTTTGTGATGGCCACTTCAAAACATTGACGTTATCCTTAAGCCATTTTGCAACCAGTATTGGCAGTTTGCTTTGGGAATTGTCCATTTGGAAGATCCACCTGCGCCCAAGCTTTAACTTCCTGAGATGTAGCTCCAATATTTCCACATAGTGTTCTTTCTTCATGATGTCGTCTATTTTGTGAAGTGCACCTGTTCCTCCCGCACTCAAAACAACCCCACAGCATGATGCTGCCCCCCTCTCCCGTATTTCACAGTTGGCATGGTGTTCTCAGACTTGCAAGATTCCCCCTTTTTCCTCCAAACGTAACGATGGTCATTATGGACAAAAAATTATATTTTTTTCCCGTCAGACCACAGCATGTGGTTCCAAAAATTAAAGACTTTCTCCCTTTTTAATTTGAAAACTCCAATCTGTCTTTCTTTTGGAGTAAGAGCTTCTTCCTGGCAGAGTTCCCGCTCGTACTAGTACTTGTTTCACTGTGGATAATGACAAACTCTTACCAGGTTCAGCAGCGTCTTCACCAGGTCTTTTGCATTTGTTCTTGGGTTGATATTCACATTTCAGACCACAGCACTGGGACACAGAACCTGCATTCTTCCTGATCTGGACATTTCCAACATTGTTTTAACCAATGAACTTGGCACATTCAAGTGTCTTGAAATTGCACCCAAGGATAAACCAGAATTGTGCTTCCAAGGTCATGATCGTCATCTTTCCCAAATTGTTTAAAAGGTATAATAATTTTAGTGTATGTACTGACTTTGTAAAAAGTAGTGAAACATTGTGTAGAAAATTCTATCTCTCATTCTCCTGGAATTTGACCAATAGAAATAATTCTTAAAATTGAAATTGACCTAAAATAATAAAAGTTATTCTGGTTTCATGTCTGACAGTGAGAAAAAAATGCAAATGTGTCTTTTTATGAAGTGTATGTAAACATATGGTTCTCACTGCAACACAGTTCACATAATTGAAGAGACTGTGGGATCTGTTTTAGTTTGAATCTAATTGGATGGGGCCAAATAAGCCTGTGCAGCAGCAGTACAGTACACATGAATAATTTCTCATTAATAAGGAGCATATGAGAGCGTGTGCCACCTTCCACTTTGCACTCGAAGCCCTCTCCGTTCTCCTCTGTCAGTGGCTTCTGGTTGTTGTTGTTTTTCTGGTCCTCTTGTGCACTCTCACTGGAGTTGTAGACCCATTTGATGGTGTCTTGCTGCAAGGGATAATAATCCTGAAACATCACATCCTTTTACACACCGAAAATAAAATATCAAGTGCAGACTGCTGGCAAGAGTAAAGTTACTGTATGGCAGACATGGAATAAAACAGGGATTCTTTTGGTTCAGAGATAAATGATGTTTTCATTGAAGCCAAGAAGCCATTATATCTCAAAATGGTAAACAATCCACTTATTCTGTGTAACTCTTTTCCCTGGTGGTGTTTGCATTTTCAGGGAGCAATTTGTATTCCTGTGTATGCTAGGCTGCTCGTCGTGTTTCAGATCCCCTCTGCTTATTTACTAGATGCATGTAAATGTGGATATACAGTATGTACTTTACTGCGTATTGTTGTTTTGTTGTTTACAGATAACCTAAGGCAGACAGTTATGATGAAAGACAGAATAAAAAGTAAGCAGTGTTTCCCACAGCTGTACAGTATGCTGAGACTTTTGGTCAGTGCTCTTTTACACTTCCTTTTGAATAGTGTATTTTTTCATTCGGTTATGAAAAAGAGAAAGTTAGACGAGGGCGACCATGGTCCCCTCTATCCATTGAAACACACATTCCTTTTGTACAAAGCAACAGGGCGACCATTGCAAATACATGCTTTATTGCAGACAAACACTATTAAAGCTCAATCTGCCACATTTTTCCAGCTTTACTTAAATGAAATTTCAACTGTCACGAACAACTTGTGCAACTCGAACATTTACCGTCCAGTCACACAGCTGAAGTGACGTTGCGCGCCGTGAAAAGCCTTCAACAACATATGGAAACATGGAGCTCGGCGAGACCGCAAAAACAAACCGATGCCAGTCTCAGCCCGCTGCAGCGTTTGGTGCTGTACGTGTGCGTCTGCCTCCACACCCCAGACCGCACACTCCTCTGCCAAGGCTGCATGTTGCGCTTGCCTACTGCTCTGCGGTCTAGTTTACAACCAAAATACACGGAGAAAGCAAAGAAGCTGAGATTGAGAAAGTGAGGGTGGTTTTTTTTTCCCTCTCCTGTCGATGACTTGATTTGAAACAGATCTCCTACAGTGTTCTGGCAGTGCATCATTAAGCCTAAGTCCCACCAGGATCCAATTATAATGACACCCTACACGGCATGAACCACCAGCGTACCCCACAATTTACATTTTGACACTTTTCCCCAACAGGTGGACCCAAACCTCCGACAATCACAGCTGCCAACCGCTCCGTGTGATAAACATCTGCCTCTCTGGCTGAAATTAGCTTGTGTTGTGTTTCTGACTCCAGCATTCACGCCCCGTCCGCCAGTCTCCCACAGCAGGGGCATCGCTGTGAGCCAAGGGTCACTGCCAGACACCCAAAACTACTATTATTGCACAGTAATAAACCAAGACAGAGACAGAAAGAGTGAAGGCGCACAACACTAGAATTATGACTGTCCGTCAAATGGTGTGTGCTGCTGTTTCAAGCACTTTTCTCCCACACGGTTTCGTTTTAGTTTCCAATTCCATTACAGCATCATGACTAGTCAACATATAGTTCACTCTGGCACTGAGGTCATGGGAATTTTTGGGTATGATGAGAAAAAAAAATAGTGGTCGTTGAACATACGAGTTAAATTACATTGTTCCAATAAAAACACCACTGTACAAATATTGTTTCATAAAAATAACTTAACATGTTGCCAGCTGAAATGTGCACATTCATAATCTGAAAATTCATCATCTCTACTTTAATTTATATTTGTTCATGTTAATACATAGCATATTTCAAGAGCATTAGATTGCTTTATTCATTCACTGCTATAGCCGTTGCTGCCCTGGGACTGAATGATGGAAACTCTCTCTGACAACAACCAGTTACTTATTCCACTCACACACAACATCCGCACAGGCAAAGTGGCTGAAGGATGTTGCTCCAGAACAATGACTGACTGAACTGCTGGGATTGAACCGCCAACCTTGGATGAGTCTCGTCAGTGGGAAGTGTAGTAGTGATAACAGAAGTGAGAGCAGTAGTGGAAACTGCAACTATGAAATACTTGAACTGATCAATAATGTGTGGACATGGCCATGTTTGAATGTGCTGTCTGCGTGTCTCCTCACCTGCGTCGGTCTCCTATATTTTCTGCAGGCTGTGACGTGCGCGATGACGCTAGCGTGGCTCTCCTTGCTCACGTTGATGCCGTTCACCTTGATGATGCACTGTCCCGGGTGCAGACCGGCGATGGCTGCCACCGTGCCTTGCAGAAGATGCCAACAGATCAAGGACGAGCCAGTGCCACACATTATAATGAAACTGCAGGTGCATGCTAAATCAGGACACACAAGTGTCAACTATTCCACATCCTGTACACAACGTAGGCTTCCCTTTTTCCTTTCTTTGTATTTACAGCATTGTTTCCTGTTTGGGCAGCTTCGGAGCACCGTGAGAGAGAAACGTGCTGATGGGGGGGGAAGTTGTTTATCTGGGATAGACGAGGGGCTCTCTCAGGGATGTGATTCAGACCATAAGAAAACTTCAAGGTTTACAGCTATCACAAGGAAGCGCATGTTAGACCAAATACTCCTGGCAGTTGTTTTCATAGCTCCTTAAACACACACCACGCATACCACAGCCTGCTGTGTACACAACGGCACTGTAAATCTGTGGGCAAACATTAATTTTACATAAGAGTATAATGCTGAGCAAAGGTTTGTGAACTAATGCTGTGGGAGGTCAAATGTCAAAATAATAAAAGATATAGTTGCCGGATCTAGACTTCAGGAGTAAGACGTCTTTCATCAAGATACTTTTTGATAACGTATTTGTGATCTGGACAAGGGCTGTATTCTTCAAGATTCAGTTCATAGTGCACACCTTTTTCATGTCCAGGAGTATTCAAGTTTGAGAGAAGAATGAAATAGGAACAACAAAATTACATGAATCACCTGCATTACAGGATAAAGGACTAGCAGGTTTTACACATTATGCATCTAAAATAAATACATTTTCCCGCCATTCAAACTACGATTTCAATTCAATTGCATTTAATTGTGCAGCTCTAATGTGGACTCGCAGCAAATAACTGTTGTCCTTGACCTTCCCGGAGATGTTTAGGACACACCACTAACACTTTTATATAACATATTGATAAACAACAGATACCATGCAGTACTATTATACAAACAGAGGAAATTACAGAAACATTTTCCCTTCCTCCCACTTAGTCCAAATGCTCAACTTTAGGTGGATATCCGTGCAGTCAGTGAGAAAGTCTCTAATTGGCATTACCTGCTCTGGCTGATACTGGACTGCAAAAGGGGCAGCAGCTGTTGTGGCAAAGCCATTACACGCCTCCCAAAACATGAACCCTGTCTTTGGAGATCAGGGCTTCAACATCGCATGTAGGTTATTTAAGGAAAAAACAAGGTCTAATTCCCTCGAGAACTGCCAGACAAGGCCTTGAATTGTTTTTAGATTGGGCCCCAACAGTGCTGCTAAACATACTGTGTTGGATAACCAGGCAGATCTTTAGCAAGGAAGGATTGGACAGCTTGGAAAATGCGAATAGTTGGGCTTTTGACAGGGCGAAAAGAGGCTGCTCACCAGGTAATTTGCAGTTTTGCCAGCACCGCTAACTGACCAGCTGAGCCACACGGACAGAAAGGGAAAAGATTGGACTCCAAGTCAAGCATGGCCCTTAACTGTGACGAGCCAGCTGTTCAACCAGCTGTACCCAGCTGCAGCTCAATGACAGACATACAGAGGGGCAGGCTCTCTCTCACCTCTCCCAACAGCATGCACCACGGACGGGCCAAACCCTCGGATCTGGAAGCCCAGGCCGTCCGCTGAGTCAGGGATCTTCACTGTTCTAGAGAAACAGCAATGCATCAAACTGTCAGGAGTCTGATAACAGTGAGGTTGTTCCATGCACAAGCTCCCAAAAATATTTAGTTACTGTACACAAGATATAACTGACAAAGATATATTCAACATCTATTCTCAAGTACTATACTGTTTACAGTATATAATTATATCACAGTTGAATGGAAGATTCATATTTACTTATTAATGTGACAAATTGGTACAAATAGTTTATTCAAGGGCAATAACTAACAACAAGTATTCAAAGTGTTGTTTTTAATTTGCTTTTGTTATAAATAATGGTTTTACAACAAAAAAACAGGACTGGGTCCATTGGTGAAGTATTGTATGGTGACAGTTGTGAAAATAATCTCTTTGCCACTAACATCCTGATTCCTGCACATGTCGAATGAGGAAATACAAAGTCAAGCATCATGTTACAGAGAACTCACTCTCGTGGTTTGGTGCTGACCAGAACACTGACGGGACCTTTGCTGTTGAAACACTGTCGCAGGAGAACCTCCACGTCTGAGAAAGGTCTGAGGAACAACAGGTCTCCATTGATGGCAAACAGCTTCCTGCCCACCTCCAGGCCAGCCATCTACACAAAACATCATAAACGCGAGTTCTCAAATAGTTTATCAACCAAACATTCATTTCGTTGCATCACTGAATGTTACTTCCTCACCTCTGCCGCCGAGCCCCTCTCCACAGACTTGATGATGGGCACCCTGTTTCTCTCTTCTAGTGTAAAACCGTATCCTCCTTCACTGGGTCTTATCTGGGAGAAAAGCCCCATTTCAATCAACTAAATCCCAGCAAAAGCAGCAGACCAAGATGTTCTCACACACCCCGAGCACCAACAAAGCTAGCAGCTATTGCCACAGACAGACAGACAGACAGACAGACAGAAGAGGATTCAAGCCACTGCACAGCATTCTCATTGAAGTCTCACAAAAAAAAAATGTGTTATGCGTGCTTTGAGAGTGCTGCGTAGGTAATAGAAAACACAGCGAAAGGACATAATTAGCGAGGGAGTAGCTGTTCACCAGGAGAGACTTGGCGATGACATTTTCAAGGATTTTCAGGTCGTGTTTCATTGGTTTGTGTTTGGTGTTGGAGCCCTCCATTTCCTCATCCGCAAAGAACCGGAACAACAGGGGCTCGTCCTTGAAGTCGCTCTTCTCCAACACTGAGGAGGAAAAAAGAGATTATATATATGTTACTCTATATGCCATGTCAAAACAACTTTCAAAATACAATGAGCCATACATAAATGTGAGCCTACCATTGCTATTACTACAAAGTATGTCATAATGCTACTTTTTTCATGTTATAAAACGCTCCTAAACTACTGCTTTGGGCAAAAATATTGGGACAAATGTGTGGGGTTATATCATCGGTATAATGTACTGTAATGTGGGACTGCCCTGATTTAATTAAGGTGAAACACGTATATATGTCCACCTCATTTGCAAGAATGCGTTTGAACATTTTCTTGGCGAATTTTCATCGGAACTCCAGGGTAACAACGTTTCTGTCACAAACTCATCCTTTTAATGTGACACACGCCAGCAGTTTTAATAGTAGCATCATTAAGGCAAATACGTTACTGGCACGTCATTTCAAATCATCCCAGTGAAAGTGTAAAAGAGTCTGGCGGCAGCTACTCTGTCCCATAGAGTCAGAGGTAATTTATGTGAGGTTTTGAATGAGGCGGAAATGTGTGCAGTTAAGATGGTTATAACATGGGAGTGCGAGGCACGCCGTGACTCACACTGCACGAAGCATGATGTGGGCTTTGGCGTGGACAAATCAGGCGCCAATAAACAACCGGTAACTATGGAGACAGCCCTGCAGCAATGACAAACAACAGGAGCGTCGGGAAGGAATAATTTTACTTCAGCGCCGTGAAGTAGCACTGGTCAACGTCGGTAACCTGAACTGTTATGTGCTTTCCCCCGTTTTGATTTCATTACAAGAATAACATTTTCACACAGCAGTGATTTCACTTAATCAGGTTTGGAGTTCTTCATCTCTGTCCCGTAAGTCCGTAATAGGGGGTTAATGGCTTTATGGGTAATCGCTAATCATATGTTAAAATCAAATTACATGGCCGTAGTTCAGACCACAAACACACAGAAACGCATTGAGAAGAACAGAGCGTCAATCTATTCCAGTGTCAAAGGGAATAAAATTAGCAAATGGAAAAGGAACAAGAGGCCTGTGTGCCAAAAATGAAGCTAAATGCCAGGCAAAACCTCCGCTTGGATTCAACAGTTAATCTCTACCAATGAAGTGAGGCTGCACATTACAACCAGTCCCAGTCGAATTGAAATCCCAAATTGAACATTCAGCAAATTGCAATTACAGTTACTCAGGCTTATGATCTCCAGTGCAAACAAAATATCTCACTATGTATAGAACCTGCTAACACTGTAGTTCAGACCTCTGTACAATCATAATAAAATATACAATAATACGTAGAAAATGACAGTAGATATGAGCAGCAGGTTCTGAGTTCCACTGGTTTGCTGACGTCCCCAGCCCGTACCGTGATGCATGAAGCCGTTGTCGCACAGCTCCACTCCTAAGATCAATGCCTCCTCCCTGGTTTTGCAGTCGCCCTGGAACACAAGACACCGCGAGGGTTGGTGAGGAATTTAGCGAAGTGACAGTCTAAATCAAGGCAGACACAGAGCAGGAAGACGATGAAAGACAATGGAGACAGAACAAAAGACGGAGTGTGGTTAGAGAGCAGTCAAAATGTCACACTCGCACCCCCTTTGTTCCTGCCTCCAAATGCCCGGAGGCAGGCGGCGCTCACTTCAGCTTAAAAACAACCAGAAGCACGTCTAGACAGAGCGCCAAGAGGGCTCATCGAGTCCCCTGACAGAGCTAAGCATTTCTGTAGCTTTCAATCATTTAGATGCATAATAGACATAATAATAGACAATAATAGACATTGGAGCATTCACATGTACAACTAGAAGATCTGCCTATGCTCAAGGCTTTTTAGTTTTTCGTTTTGTTGGAGGAAGGTCACGACTACATGAGAATAAGTGATCCAGGTTTGCCTTTTATCCTTCTATCCAATAGTTATGAGAACACAGAATGAGAATAAATGAGCAGCCGAATAAGATGAAGATGTAAACTAGCACAGCAAAAATCACATCTCTTGGGCCTTACCTGAGCTAACAACCAATCTATGAGTTTGTTGGCCATCACAACGGATTTATACGACCGGAGATGGTAGTCTTTGTCTCTGCATAAGACACACAACATAGAAATGATTAAAAAGCATGAAAAACATTTGACCGTGCACAGAAAAAATGTCAAAATAAGTGCTTGTTACGCAGTTTCTACAGTCTGCTCAGCAAGAAGGGACGGCGGGCAACGACTCCAGCTGTGCGTGGCCCCTGGGTGCCCCCTCCCATACGTCAGTCTCACATTTACCCACACAAGACCGGGAATAATGCATCTAGGAATGGAGCCACAACTTTCCCATGAACGCAGAGGCCTCCCCGTGGGACTGAGCCGCAGCCTGGGGGAAGTCCAGACCAGAACTGCTGCACGGCTTCTCCTCACACTGAAATTTTCACACGCACACACACACGCACACACACGCTACAGACAAGGCACACGTGACATACGAGCCCAGCTCAGTCCAATCTCAGCTGTCTGGACCTCTTCAGAGCGTGAGGCGTGAGAGGCTAAGTACTGGCTTCACAATGGTACATTCAGTCGTGTAACTTTATTTGACAGTAAGTGATGATGGAAGCGCTAGAGAGACGACATGCCAGCCCACATTACAGGTCTGTGGAATATAGACTGTGCAATAAATCAAAATTATGTAAGATATGTTTTAGTTCCAATCTTTTTTTTTTGTAGATTCACTTCACCTGGTGCGGAATTTTTGATCTAGCTCCTAATTTGACCCTTCGTTAAAAATAAAGTGCCTATCTCACAGCTATATGTCATTTAGCCCGCTTTACTAATACTGCCCCGCTCTCTGGCCGCAGGGAAGCCACATGTTTCCCTAATAGTAACTCCATGAGAGCTGCTGGGCTCCAGTGGCTGGAGCGCAGTGCTGCTGTCAAGAGTGAAAAATGGGTGTAAACAGCAGGCCAATGGGCAGCCATATGTCCGGCATCAGGATACCCCAGTCTGAGCAACTGCAGAGGGAAAGGTCAACACTGCACTTTAACTTGGCACACAAGAAAAGTTTGGCCTGACATTTAGTCTGAATAAACCATTGACAGCCGGAAAAGTTACATTTTTAACTTTAATTTGTCAATATTAATAAATGTCAATATAAACTTTTGAGGAGTGTTTCTAATGACGGTATAAAAACAAAAGCATTGCTCTAACGATGATTTTTTTGTTTTCAATTGTCGACATACAGTATTTCAGTATCCGAGTTCCAAGCATCAAATGTGTTAAACATTGAAATTGCAAACACGGCAAGTATTCAGATACAATGTGCTGGAAAACAACAAACAATGTGACTCCATTAGGATTTATAATGTACAAAAATCAGGTCGTCGTCCACAATTGTACAGCCCTATTCCATGATATTCTAATTTATGGAGATTATGTGCATGTTAAGCCACTTTCAGTCTGGAAGTGACATTTACAATACATGCAGCTCATGGTTTAATATCACCTTGATGCACCTGAATACTTTACATATGTATAAGGTACCATTCTGGAGAGGCTACACTGCGGACAGAAACTGCTTGGGAATACAATTTGGCCTCATCTCCTTCTCTGTGCCAGGAAATTCCACCTAATTAGGCCGGGGCTGGTCGCTCCAATTAAACCGTGGCATTCCCGAGCTCTGTGATGTATTGTGCTGGACGCTCAGTGGTAGATGCAGCGGCCAACAACCTGCAACTTCAGTCTGTGAGAGTTTTACATTGAAAAGGTCCTGCTTCAAATCAAATGCCAACAGTCCTGATTAGTGGAGCTACACGCAAAACAGCTCAATAATACGAAGATCAAACAATTGCTTAATATACATAGCATTAGTGTTTCCCCTGCAGCTGAGACACACTTCTATCTGTGTGAAATTAAAGCTTTCCCTCAGGCTAATGCTACGAAAACAGCTAACCTTGATGTTCCTCTTCAAATGTTATTATGAGGAACAACACAGGAGGCAACGCAGGCCAGCAATTTGCGCCAATAAAACGTGATTGCTCCATTTGTAACAGTGAGGGAAGTGAATGGTTTCGCAGAGAGCGCCAGATGAGCTGAAAAACACCTGTTTAGTGTTGTGGTTTGGATGTCCGTTTCACATGGAGATTGGATGTCGTGGGCTTATTTACACTAATTAGGAGAGGTGTACTTAAACACTGTGGAATCTACCCGATAAAGTACACTGACCATTTACCAGTTTAAGTTTAAATGAATTCAACCAAGGTGAAAGATTCAGTCACCACATCTGTGTTTTGAGAGCGGCCAGATGCAGCTGGACAGAGCAGGCCCTGCGCTGTGTCAACACCTGAAGTGGCCACCGCTTTATAAACCGATACAAATATGCACTCACAATTCACTAAGTCCTCCTTTAGTGAATAACTGATGCACAGGATGACATGAACAACAGTTCTCTATAATGGAAATCTCCTGTACGAGTCCTCCTTCTATCTTTAACTACAATAGGCTAACGGGCAAAGCTAATTGCGGGCTAGCACCACTTAAACAGCGTTTACAGCCAAGTTTGAGTGAAAAAAATTATCTCCATTGTGGAATTGGATGTACGACATTCCTCTCTCCCTTTGTCTTTTCTGTCAGCGTAGTATTTACTCTCACGGACAATCAATGAGTAAATAAACGCTTCGACACCTGCAGCGGCGCTTATGGCCTCTTGGGGCATGAGCTACTTAGTTCTGCTTTCAGCCCCTATACCTGAGGTAGAGGTAGAATAAATGTCTTATTGCCCTAAAAGCAGACATTGTAAAAAAAAGACCTTTGTGTGTTGCATCTAATTAGAAATCTGTTTCATCGACAGTGAACAAACAAGTCATTCATTGCTGTTTACATGATGGAGACAGTATTGCCCTGAAAGTTGTCGCACTTATAAACTCATCCCTGTGAAGAACTGGAATGTTATGCATTGAGCAATGAGTTTGGATCACAGATAACAATTTAAAATATACATGCTCCCTCTTTCATTGTTATAGGACCTTATATGTTATAGGACGACAGCAAACCTGCTCACCTGATGACCGGAGTGAAGAGGCTGTGAAGGCGGCAGAACAGACGGACTCCCTAAAGACACAATACACAAATATTAGCTAAAGACATTGTTATGATATATTTGAATATATTTCTAAAAGATCAACCTTAGAAATGACGTCCTGCATGTCACTCCTGGGATGGTAGGTCCCATCATCAAAACGGAAACGATACAGCACAGGCTCAGGTTTAAACTGATGCTTGTCTGTGACTGAAAAACATAATCGCAGCGTATTAGGAAGGAGGAGGACTCATTCTCGTCACACATGTTAGATTAAGAAGTACAGCTTGGTAGTGTGGTGGACTTCTCCAGATATGTGAGGCCATAGAAACGACATATAACAGCTTCAGTCTCAGGGGGGTCTCACTGAACCTGCTCTTCAAAGTAATAACAGTTGGCTCCTGGCTGCAGCTGTGTGGTTCCATTATGGCTCCTTATGAAAAGATATTCTATCGTTTCTCACACTGGGACGTTTAACTCTGTGCGAGCTCAGAGGGGCTTCACATTATTCCCTCTTTGTCAGAAAAAGCCCCAAACTCCAGTATCTTTTCCCCGTGAGGAAGCAATAAAGCAACCCCCGAGTGATTTAAGATAAGTTTTGGCTTGGGGCCTCCAGGCTTTTGGGGAAGGAGAAAATACAAGCTATACGCACCATTTGGACTCTGAAGGAGGAGCATTAGTCAAGTTAAGCCTCTGCACTGAACGCTCCTATTATCCAGAGCCACTGAACAAATATAACACAAACATAACTAAGCAAGGATTAATAAGTGTAATCCTTACCCAAACACCGTGTCAAGGGACTGTTTATATCCTACACCTGCTAAGACAAATTACACAGCTCCATCTACTGAAAGCCATGTACAGATGAGGTTAAGGTAAACATATTAATCGGTTTCCTTATGAGAGCTACCCTGACAGTAACATTTGTTTATAATTATGTTTTATCTCAAAGTTGTGGCAGCGGATAACATGATATTCTCTTTGAAGTTTCCCCAGCTTTATTCTTCATTTGTTTCAGAGTAGCTCAGTGACAGACCGTGGTGGATGATGCCGTTTTCCAGCAAAGCCTGGCCCAGATGAACTCCCTCCTCTGGGTTCCCCGTCTCTCCGATCTCCATCAGCCAGGACACGAACTCACTGGAGACACATCATGACAGCGGCATGAAAACATACTCTGGGCGGACATACAGTAAAAAGCTCCTTCGCAAACAACATGCTTTTAGACGCGAGGAGCCGGGCCCTGAGCCTCTCCTTGACAGTGTAGCCTCTGCCCTTCCTTCAATGGGCTTTCACCAGTGCCTCCACATTTCCAAATTGATGTAACTACGGCAACAAACACAACATTGGCAAAATAGAGCAATTTATTTATTCTTATGGGACATATCTGTTTGCAGGCTTCCCCTCAGATCTATCTCAACTTTATTTATTTAAGACACAGCACCAAGCTAACAGATAACAGTGCGTTTAATTGGGTCTTGGGGCAATGAAAAATGGTGCATAGTCACAACCGTGAAAAAGGAAACAAGCCAACGTCCGGAACGACAAACACAATATCCAGACTGGGATGGCCCACAGGAGCTGAACGGGATAATTGTCCGTAATTTAGCGACAGCTTGAGATAGAGAGAGCTAATGTGGTGAAGGCCGGAGCGTGTCCGATTACTTCTCTCCACAAAACCAAACAAACAGCGTTCCATCGGAATTCCGTGGGTTCCGGACAGAGCCACAAGCAATTCCAAAGGTTTTTGGACGACGCTTGGAAGCCGCTGAGGCAACGGAGTATCTTACGCAGCTAAATGTAAAAAAAAACGGTGACGTGAACTACTTACAATATCAAAAAGTCTGTGTGTTTAAAGTCTACATGTGGGTTCGATTCCCACCTGGACGGGGCCTGTGGAGAGTTTGCATGCTCTCCTCATGTCTGTACTCCAGTTTCCCCACCAATAAAAATATGTACAATAGGTTTCCCTCTGGGGCCAGGACTCAACTGAAAAAGAGATTCTTAATCTAAGTGGGACTTTCTTGGTTAAAGGTGCATTATGCAACTTTTAATACGAAAAATAAAAGTTGATATTTGTGCCTATTTTACCTTGTAGTGCGTGACACCTTTACTTTCCATCACAGTGGTTTCTACAATGCTCCAGGATCACTTGTTTTGTAGGGTTTCTGGTGAGAGGGTCCATCAGCAGTGAAAACTTTCCAAAGAATTGATCCTGGCGCGTCCTAGAGACCACTGTGACGGAAAGTAAAGGCACCATGCTGACTATTCATACAGCCACTGGGTCACTACAAGGTCAAATACACACTAATATCAACTTTTTTTTTCCGCATAAAAAGTTGTTTATACTCACTACTGCCACCTCAGGTCTTATGCATAGCTGCACCTTTTATATTAAGCCTGTGCATGACGTCACTTTGGACCCGAATTAACACCTTTTTGAGTGAGTGGAGGATTTCTGTGGTGAATAGGTCTGGGCTCATTCTACACCTTAGGACATTGCCTGGAACATGTAGGGGGAGGAAAAATCATTTTAACATTTTTATACTGCATATAGTCCCTTTAAATGAAGGTCAGATTTTAAATATTGCTTGGGTGAAAGGTTGAGATGTTTTGTCCTAAATCAAAAAAGTGAAAGAGGTTTAAAATTCCATCCATAGAGACAGAATTGGGACTTTTGCCCGTTATTTACAGAATGGTTACACGGCTACATTTAAGGAACCTTTACCCCATGTCACAGCCTGTGTCCATTTACAAGAAGGAAGTAAAACAACATAAAGCTTTATAGCAGCAAACTATCTATGTTCTGATGAAATATTTATACTAGCGTCACATCCACTTAAGCCACCATGTTTTCCAATTACCTTTATGGACCAAAACTATTTAAATCAGAGCTGTCCCAATGTCCCAAACACATTTGATACTGAATTTGGGGAAATACAAGGATTAGTTTGCTCTAAAATGTAAATCCTCATTGTAATTTGTGTTATTTCAAAACGAATAACCGTGATGTTGGTGTATGCATGTTTCTGTCGTTTTTAAGAATGGACGGCGAGCTATGGGGCTGTCACACGCGTTTCCTTTGATGAATTACTCTGTCAGAGGAATTCACCCACAAATGCAATTATACTGGTTAAATGGAGCCCTAAAAATAGCTCTTGGGCCTAAAAAGAAAAGGGAAATAAAGAATGATAAACAGCATGTGGGGAAGGAGGCGAGGGGGGGGACAAAGCGTTTCACAATGGAAGGAGTGGGCCCAGTTAAAGGCTAAAGGCAATGTGGCTTTTATCAGGAAAAAGACCTCCATCTCACCACGAGCTGATGTACAGAATCACTGGAGAAGCACAGAAAGGACTGGGAGGACTGGGAAAAGTATTTTGTTCTACTACTACTACTGCACTACCCTCACACCCCTCTGACCGTTCAGCCTATAAAAGTACTGCATTAAATCGACACAAGTAAAAGTATCTAGTTACTTACAAGAGAGGGTACATTTCCACATAAAACATTGACAGTCTGCTCCAAACCACAATGGACCGTAATGTTGTCTGAGAGGGAGAGAGTAAGTGCTGGTGTGCAACCACCGTACAAGCCACAACTATGTCCCAATTGGACTTTTTCTCTTATTTCGTTGCTTTTAAAAAAAAAATAACAAGGACTTTAAAGCCGCTTTCATGGTCCGTCACAGCAGTCTTAACGTCCATGCAAAGAATGGCAATTACGGGAGCGTTTACAAGGCGAAATTTGTTACGAGAATCAAAAGTCAAGACGGCAACACAGGGCTTTCTGGTGAAAATGTTTTGATTTTGTGAACATTTTCAATCTCGCTGTGTCACCACGCCATAAAAAGAGACTTCTAGCTATCACATGCAATTTTAATTTCCTCGCCTATACGGAACAACGGCCATATGGTTTTAATCTTAAAGTTTTATTATCTGAATCCAGTGCTGTCACCTCCTTACTCTCACAATGCAGGGCCAGATGTGTGCAGCTCGTGACAGCGGGGGAAGGAAAGAAACCGCGGTGAATATAAGAAATGGACAAATGAATTGAAGTTACAGCTTTGACAGCACTGGAGGCCAAGAGGTGCGAGATCCCATCAACGGTTTTCTGTAAAGGGCTATGCGTGAAAGGCTGCCTTTTTAAGAACCGAGTCGGAGGATCATGTGTTTCGAGTTATCGATATATAGGGTCCAGAGATGTTCAGACACGGACAAAGACACTGTCTGACTACGAGCTTTTATGAAAGAAGCACATATGTAACATTCAAGGAAGGATGATGGGTTAGCAGAATTTCAAACCAGTCAGCGGTTCTCAACTGATGAGAATGGATAATTGGATGAGGAGTTTCTAAAAGTTGAGAGTGTTGAGAGGGCACATAACTTACAGGCTTCTAGACAAAACAAGTGCTTTCTTTTCCCAAAATAGTCTGAAAATCCTGGCAGTGCACAAGTGAAAACAGGACACAGTTTCTTGTAATTGCAGCCAGCCTAATCTGCTTTAGGTATTACTATACACCGCAGACACTATTTACTTTGTTACAGGCTAACGGCGATGGAGGAGCCCTACCTTCCTAAGAAGCACTTGGGGAAAGTCGAGAGCTTGCGTTTTCGGTCTTTAATCAAGTTTCCTTTGGTCATGAGTTGGTACAGCTTCTCCCCTTTCTCCGACACCATCACCCAAGTGTCCTGCTCCATGCCCAGCCTCAGACCTGCAGCGCAGACAGGAGACAAAAGATCAATCATTAACTGTGCACTTGTAAGCTTCCAGTTCAGCCGCTACAACATAAAGAGATGTGACCGGTGTAATTATGCATAGAAGGTTAATGTCTGTGTATCAGCCATAAGATAATGAGACATTTACAGGTAATGCAGTGTTAATGACTGGCATTAGGGGGAGATTGTCTGGCTTACATTATTAAAGAGGGAAAAATGTGCACAGAGTTTATTTATTTTTCCGTGTGCGGTACGTGTAAAGGATTACAGTCTGCAACATGTTTTACAAATGGTTTGAAACAAATGATGCCTAAGTTTTGATGTCGGCAACTTCCATCACATTGACAATTATCACATAGTTGAATCACCTTTGCTGCTTTTTCATTGAGTCCTGGGACTCATTCTGTCCTGGGACAGAATGAGTCCCAGGACTCTCTTGTTACAGTGTGGAGAGCTTCCCTTACCGCACATTTTCTGACAGCTGTCAATCACATGCTCATTGCCTGTCTCAGCCCACATGTCCCTCTGCCTAAACCGATACTATTTCAAACTTTGGCAGTGAACAGAAGAGCGTCATAGCTGAGGACACAGCACTATTTTTGATTCTGAAAATGAATCTTTCCCCGCATCATCCTCTTTTTAATACTTTTAATTTCCGATTTGCCCACACTTCACATACCCTCAATCACCCAACCCTGCATTTTAAACCCTGGCCAGTGGCCACAGAAGGGAAATATTTGGTGCTGGTGGTGTGCATACTTTTCCTGCGTTCTCGCTCCTTCATGATGGCCTCAAGCCACTCCTGCTTCTCCTCCGGTGTCTTGGCCATGCAGACAAACCACTTGTTCTTGGCCGTGTTGTGAATCTTCCAGCCGTTGTTCACAATGTTCCCGCTGCTGTGGTAGTCGGCTGTGGAGGACAATGCAGACGGCAAAGCAGTTTTTCGTTGATATGTCAGTACAAGGACACAGCAGAATGAAGCTCAATCAAATCAAAATAGCCATTTGTATTGTTGCAATAAGCAAATGGCAAGGACTGCATTTATTAATGCAGAATCCCATCCTTTCAAATTCAAACAATAAAATGTATTATCCTACTTCTAATCGTTAAAACCTCCCAACAATATAGTTTAGAGTAGACGTCTAAAACAAGCACATGTCAGTCCTTGTACTCCTAAGTGCAACTGTTGTGTTTTCGTTCCTAATTAGGTACAGTATTATCACAACATTACGCTGCCCTAATGCTGATTTCAATGGGCTTTCAAAACGTAAGATCAAAGTTTAAGTGAAAACACGAATGACTATGGAACAATAGAAGTTGTACAATAGGTTTACAGAACTGTATGACAAAGGAAGTGCTGTTTATTTGTAGGGAACCAATAATAAGAAATCTCAAGGGAATAATATCTTTAAAGAGTGTAAGATTTTGAGAGTGTGTTGATTTGCATTTGTTTTGAGTGCGAGTACAGCCAAGCAAGAATTTAAAAAATATATAAATGTTGCAAGAACTCCAAAAAACTGAATGGCAGGAAGATTGCTCAAAGACAATGGTTAGAAAGAAGACAGACATTGATAATAGGTGCATCACAACATTGCTTGAGATTTTATGCATCCTTTACAGCTTTCTAATGCAATCCCACTGAGGCTATAAAAGCAAGTGGGAGTAAGCCTTCATGTTCAAGCACCCTCTGCACTCATTTGTGCCAAGCCTCTCCGTCGAGCAGCTCCATTGATTACGGTTCCTCTGCTTTAACCAGATAAATGAGAGGACGCACGAGAACAAGAGGTACTATCCATCAGTATTATCTACCCCCATAAAACTCTGGCCACTTCAAGGCTTCAAGTACTACACCAGGCCTCAATATATTATACGTATACAGTAAGGCCAAATGTATATATAGGCATTAATATTAAAAGAACCAAAAGAGAATTCATGGGTGCACAGGTGTGAATGAGTCTGAAGGGTTTTAAACAAATAAATCTATCCACTATTCATTAAGAGCTGAAAGCATTAAAAGCCTTGTATTTTCATGCCGGTCCACGGGGCACGTTCAAGCCTTAAAAACAAGCGTGCGCCTGGGAAAATGTGGCGAGGGTTTAATTTTAAAACAGTCCAATTGCGCTCGCTCGTCTGTGGTGCGGAACACCCATGAGTGACCCGACCGGAGCCCATCCATCCCCACAAACCCGGCCCGCATTACTGACGGCCGAGCTGCTCCGGGAGGGAAATGACGGCTTTACAAATAGAAATTCATAATAAGTGGCTACGTTACGCCAAGACACACAGGGGATTGAATTCACCACCAACAAATGTAACTATAGACAGGGAAAAATGTGCATAGGTATTTCTAAGAACGAAACCCAGGCCAAGGAGCGTGCCTTTCAACCTCGCTGCAGCTGCCAGGAGTGCTGAAATGAATTACGAGCTAAAATTGCTTAAGAAAATATGAATTGTTTCCAAAATAAATGATCTCACCGGTGCCATCGTCCACGTTTTCCACCTCCATTACTTCGGTGTTGATGCGGCCTCTGAACAGGTACCGCGGACCCTCTGTGGCAGTTTTGCTGTTTTTCAAACGCCTTAAGACAAAAAAAAAAAAGTGAACCGTAACTTAATTTGCAGTTAAGCGCGTCTCGCTTACAGTTAACGGAGAAAAGTTTATTCATCTAACACTGGCGCACTCAATTTCCTCCGGCAAAAAAATGTATCCAATTGAGATGATGATGATCTGAAAGTGAGGCAATGTTATTTCTGCTTCTTCGCTGTAAGTAAATGGATACCTGCGGACTGCACCGTTCACAGCGCATGAAAGCAAATCGTAGCAGGTGGCGGCTTGGCTAGAGCCGTGGCTATACGAAAAGCTGCCAAAATCCATGCGAAATGAACTTATCGGCTTCCAACGCTCAATGTGGTTCACCGACAGAAACCATTTGCGCAATAAATGCTTGACCAATAAAAAAAAAAAAAGTAAGACCACAACATAAGAAAAACTATTTTGGCAATCCTTCCAGGTTTGCATATCGCTTGCATCTGTTTCCACACACTCCATCTGCTTAAAACTCATCGGGTGTAGCGAAATGCATCCCTCTGCGTAATGGACTTTCATATTTCACCACAAAAATCTGGCAGTGAATTAATTATAAAGCCTAAGCATAATGCGCTAAGTGTCTGTGGAATAAATAAACAGGGATTTTATAGTGTGTTTTAAGTCGATCTTTCAATAAAATGGCTGACGGTTTTGGGTGAACTCAAAGCCCATTGTGGTGAGATAAAACAATAAGGCTTCATCCACAAAGGGCCAGACGACATAGGTATGGGTTATATGAGTTTGTGTGGTAGACACCTGTTCTTTTTCTTGCAGTACACCAGGAGCTTGTCGAACAGGAAGAAGATCCTCTCTTGTATATTCCCAGCCGATATCTTCAGCAGGACGCCCTGCATTAGCATCTCTGTGCACGTGTCTGTGATGTTGGATCCCTGAAAGCATAAAAAAAGCACTTACAGAAACAGTCCTGTCTAGGGCTGGGTACCGTTGAACGATACCTGTATGGTCTCGGAAAAATAAAAGTGTTGAAAGCAGCTACCGAAAAGAAATAAAAAATCTTTATATTCGTAAGTTTTGATGCTGTTGGTCATCAAAATTAAAAAAAAAAAAAAAAAATTAAAGACAAGTTGAAAAAGACAAAGTTAAAACTTTTGGGGAAATGTGGGGGAAAAAATGAACTGGGGAAAATCCTGGGAAAATTTGGGGCAAATTTGAAAACAAAATAAATAAATAAATTGGAAAAAGAATTGGAAAGAAATTGGGGGAAAACATGGTAAAAAAGGGAAAATTTGGGGCAAATAAAATAAAAAACAAAATAGGTGGAATATTGGGGGGAAAAACATGTAAAAAAAAAAAAGGGGAAAAGGTAGAAAAATTTGGAGAAATACAGAGAAAATTTGGAAAAAAATATGAAAGATTTTGGAAAAAAATATGAAAGATTTTGGAAAAAACGTGAAAAAATGGGGGGGGAAAAATAAGAAAAACTTTTAAAGGAAGTTTCTTGGTTGTTTCACCTCAAACAATGATACAAATGCAAAATAAATTAAATTAACATTATTAATCTGCTTCTGGTTCTATGGTTCTATATGACAAATATTTTGGTGTATCGAAAAAAGTATTGTTCAGGTATCGGTGTCGAAAACCAAGTATCGTTAAAGTACTGGTATCGAAAAATATTTATCGGCATCCAGCCCTAGTCCTGTCCACAAACACCAGTTATCGTGTTTTCTGAATGAGCTCTATCCCGCTTCATGTTGAGGGTCTGAGCACAGCAGGCCGGGGGGATTTGCAAAGCCCAGCCTTTTCCTGCTCTCTTTCTCGGGGGTCTGTCCAAACACTCCCTGCTTCCTCACTTGCAGATTGCTATGGGACCCTAAACTGCACAGCCAGTTAATAGCTTCTATACAATAACATCCTGTCCGGTGATAGAGCGAGGCCCTGCATTGTGGAGCTGGTCACTGCTACACATATGTCACTGCAGCGAGTGATAAAACGTCCCATGCCTTTACCTTCTTTTGCCCGCTCTAGGGAATTTATGTAGTGCGATTTGGGCCTCTGCGGCTAAAAATAACTCCCTAGTGCGCAGAGCCGAAAAATGTGCTAAGCATTTCCTCCTGCAGCAGACACGAGCGGGCCAAATTTTCCTTTCATCCTTCGCTTCTGCTTCTCATCTTAAGACTTTCTCGCTTCTCCCCTGTCTATTCCCCTATCTGGTCCACTCATTCCACCGCCAAACACACTTCCTCTCTGCTCTCTCTCTTGTTCAGGGCCGTTCCAACTCCGGTCCAGGCAACAACCAGATGTTTAACTCATTTGCAGTTACAATGTGCGCGCCAGACCCACAAAAGGCCCAAATGACAACTGCATTTCTTTCTATTACAATCAACACTTCCTGTTCTTGTCCATATTTTATACTTCAATCAGCTCAATTCTTTGCAGCCCTTTTCCACATTTGGTGCAGACAAACGATTGTACCCAGGGCTCAGCGATACGGCAGAAGTTTATTTTTAATGAAGAATGAGCTTAACAACGCTGTCTGTTGTTCATCCAAACCGGGAAATAACATTGTGACAATTATAAAAGCCAAGATGAGTGGTGGCAGGGGAGGAAAAACTACTTTGAACAGTCCTAAGAGTTTTTATGTTAATAGTGGAAGAGACTACAGCAAAAACATGCTGGAAAAGCAACAACACTACGACATAAAAGTTACTAAACAGCTACTAAAAAGGTTAGGAGGCCTTAGCTTTCAAAAGAGGAATTACACTGTTGCTCTCCTGTTGAGAAGCTTTTAGATTTGGGTAAAGCCGAACTAGACAAAATACACTTGGTAAGAGATTAAAGCAGAGCTCATAGAATGACAGCCATCACACAAGAAGAGTGAAGGCACATCCACACTTTTGGATAGATTCAAATAAGGCAAGTTTCGTATTACATTATGCTCTCAGTTGCACCTCTATGATGAAGCCTATAACGTGCCCAAATGAAACATGTCAGCAAACATATAAAACCTTATGAAAAAGCTGCCAAATTGACTAAAAAACCCCAACACATACGGATTATCAATGTCTTAAGAGCAGGTCAGTGGTAACAAGCAATCACTCCATGAGGCGAGCAATCATTCAAAACATCCACACCCAATGCATTTTTTCCATGTCATACAGTTGTGTTGCACTGATTTTACTTTGTGGTGCCCTTTCATTTGAAATATAAGGTTTAAAGTTCAAAGGTGCAAGCTCCATGTTGGTCGATGGTTCTTTGAAAATCACAGATATAAAAAAATGTAAAAAAAAACACGTCTTAATGACCACATAGTGAAGCCATGCCAGGACTTCTCTGTGGGTTCTACCTGGTGACGATGATTGGATCAGTCATCCAAAAGCATGGCGGCTTTAGCTACAAGCTCACCCGGGCAGAAAGAATGGCCATTGTGAATACAAATCATTGTTCCCCAGGAGAACACGAAAAGCTTAAAGAGGCTGCAAAAGTCACGCCACTTGGAATTCCTGTTGAAACGGCAGCTGAATCGAGACTAAGTGGATTTGAATAAGTCATGACTTTGAGCTTTGGCCATGGGAAGTCAGTGCAGTTATTGAATGAAGACAACATAATAGCAGTTGAGTTGCGGTACCTCCCAGCCTTCGATGTGGGATTGCCATTCTTCTAGAATCTCCAGCTTTTCCATTTGTCTTTTGGCTTCATTTATGCTGGAGCACACCGACTTCATCACCTGCAGAGACTCCTGGACCGGACCCTGGTCATTGTGCTTTTTAGGCGTCCTCTTCAGCAGCTCCTGGACAAACAACAGAAGCATGAAATGACCACTGCATGTGAGGAGCAAATAGATAAACCACAGGACATATGGCATCTGCATCAATACGACCAAACCAAAAACTCCAAAGATTAGTACCCGAAAGATAATTGGTTAAGACAGAACAGGCATCGAAATGGTTGGCAACTTGCTAGCTTCCTGCTACTAACTGTACATACTGTTTGATAGTGGTTGGAGAGGCTGTAGAGTTAATGTCATGGTTAATAAACTCCACATTTCTGATCTTCCTTGCGGCATAATCAGTGTTGATATTCTCAGCCCTTTGCATGAGACTGAGATGTGCTATCGTTCTGATTTACAGTGTTGTTGATATGCGTGCCCTGCTGATGTCTATCTGCCATGGGTTTTTTGGGGGGGAGCAAAAGGAGGCCCCGGCAGCTGGTGGACTTCAAATGGCGCAGCATCAGATTACCCCCCCTATTATTACTACGTCTCTACGTCCGTGCTGGTGGCTGTTTAGAGAAGGCCCGAGTGAATTAATAGATCATAACAGGATAAATGAGACGAGACAGCGCGGATCACTTTCTCAAACGAGTCTTTGAAAGTGGGTTACATTTCACGCCAGGAAATGGAAACTTAAAAACTAACATCGGAGAGAGAGGGTTTGCATGAATGAGACTAGTCAGCGGTTCGAGAGTGTGCTGCGGGGTGATGATAACTTCTGGTGTTTTTTCTACATTGTGGCTGTAAAGTAGAGGTGTGCTCGAGTAGCGTTTCATTAGCAAGGGAGAGGCTGACATGAACAAGGCCGGACAGTGGGGAGTAATGACTGGGCGGTGGCGTGGAGAAAGGGGGAAAGGCAGAGGTGTGGTGGGGCCATAATACAGGCCTTGGCATGGGCAAGGTTGTACTCACTTTGAGCAGCAGAGGGTATTTGCAGATTCTCTGGATGGGAGCCACCAGGTAACCTTCAAGAGGGACCTCTGTGTTGGTCCTGCCACCCAGCAACATACAATTCTGCAAATGAGGAAAGATATCAAACACTGAGCTGCATTTGTGCTTCACCTTTTGAGCAGACACCTATTTTCATTCACCATAGGACTGATTAACCTCTTACCTTAACCGAGCATTAAACAAATCTAAAAGCTTAAAAGAAAAGCATCAAAATAGCGGAAAAACAAGGATGAAAACTGAATAATGTCCCGGAAAAGCAAAAAACATGACAAAAGGCAATGTATAAAGCAATGAAAAAAAAAAAAAGAGATAAAAACACAACAACAAATCAATGAAAAAGCCACAAAAAAGTAATTAATAAGCAGCAAAAACATGACAAAACAACGTGACAAAAAAGGTACAATGACTTTTGTGGGTCTTAGCTTTCAAATCAGGCATTACATCATTTACTCATTCACCACCAGTTCACCCACAGTTAAAAGTCTGGACAATGGAAGGACGTCTGATGGAACACACTACATCACGAGGAGGAAACGCTTAGAGAGAGCATGTTTACAAAAGGCCAAGGGATGAAACCAAGTCCCTCTTCTCAACGTCGTGAGGCCAGAGCACGTCCCGCTTTACAAGTAAAATGAGCTACATTTAAATACTCAAAGTTGTGCAAAGAATCTTGAAGTTGTTTGAACAAAGAACAATTGAAAAGCGCAGTAGGTTCAGCTGCTCTTTAGGGCTGCACATTATCGTCAAATTATTGTTATTGTATTTTGGGGTTATGCAATATCCAAAATCACTGGAGGACACATTTTTGGCTAACCCAGGTTTGAACAAAAATGCATAATAGTTTGAAATGTGTGTAAAAAGCTCCTGTTTTAGTCATGATATTCCATCTGGCCACAAAGACTAAAGGAGAATGGGGGAATGACAGAATGGACATGTGGGAACAACATCAAAACCCCTAATCAAAACAACATTATCTCCTCCTTTTCACTCAAACTTCATCAATTCTACATCCCATCAAGTCTGATTCTTTGTACATCTGTCCACCAGTCTCTGAAGCTGTGCAATTTGAAAAAAAGACACTCTTTGATCGTCTCAAATTCATTATAGATTTAGCGAGTGAGCAAGGTGCTGAAGTTAACTTTCTCTTTTCGCACGTCTCTGCAAGTTGAGAGATCATTCGACACCAATGGCGAAAGTTACTTAGTCCTCGTTGGATCAAAGTGAACTTCACGCGGTGCGCAGAGGTTACGAGGTCGCACACGTCTGTAAACAATAAAGCACTTTTTAAAGGCGATGAAAGGGTTAGCGGGGGTCAGCGGATATCCCTTCCCTGGTCAGTCCAAAGCAGAGAGGATGACCCTACGCCCAAAACTGGCCCATAGGCGTCCAGTTTGGAGGTAACGCGAGATGCGTGAAGGTCAAAGATCAGCGCTTCATGGGCTGTGGTAAATCAAAGTCAATTAATACTATCAATGACTTCTGTGGCTTCTTAGATTAAATAGAACCGGCGGGCCGTAAATTATATTCTGGGCTGGTGTGCATGTGCGACCTTTATTTCTCACTCCATTAACTGCATTGTAAGAGGCAACCACATGCTTGAGCTGGAGAGGAGGATAATAGAGGAAAAACCCACAAAATGCAAACTGTAAAACTTTCTCTATAAGCCTGCCTGGGTGTGTTCTCTGCTGTTGACACGGACTTTAATGGGGAACTCTTTGGTTTGGTCCTGTCTGCTTAGTTTAGACTTGATTAAGTTCTAACAGTGGGTTGTAGGAAGTATTTATGTGCCTTTGTTTTATATTACTGTCTCAAAGTGAAACAAAAAAAAAAGTCCAGTCTTGCTTAGGCCTGGTTTAGTCCTTGCCTCATCCCAATCTAGACTTTATGTCGTGTCTGCGTGTGTTCTCTTTGCAGTAGACCTTGGTTTTTAAAGCGTTTTTATTGAAGTCTTAAAACACTGGGGGCGATGCGGGGCAGACGAAGTGAAAGAAAAGCAGTACTTTTGGCCCAGAAACACTTTGCAAACTGTCATTGCCTTGAAGCCAGAGTGGAGAGAGCAGGCAGCGGGACAAAAGACTGTAAAAGCCGTAGAGGTAAAGAGGTGTGACAGTTTGGTTGAGGCGGGCGGGGGGGGGGGGGGGGGGGGGTGCCGGGTGCAGATATGGTCGTCTTTTGTTCCAGCATCACAAGCCTCTCCCAAGGAAGTGAAAGTTGCCTGAAATGTGTCGGGACAGAGAGAGAGGTAGCCCGCCTACACAGAGGGCCTGTTAGCTGTCAGACCATGGAACATAAAGTACGGGCCAGTACACTGTCCAGCTGCCTGTGTGGGTGACTGCATGTTAGGTTATCTACGGTATGGGTGTGTGCTCCTGTCCAAACTCAGGAAGAGACGCTATAGTAAGCCTGGGTTCTTTTGGTGTGAGCAAACAAGCCTAGATTATCCCAATGTATTTTCCGTTCTTTTTTAAAACTAAGTTTTTGGCCTGTAGGCTTTATCAGGCAGGATAGAAGGAGTTTGTGAAAGGAGGAGAAGAGAGGATACATAAATAAAGGAACAGGCCACCGTTTTTCCATACTGAGATACAGTATGTTACCTGAGCTTTGACGAGTTGTGTGTGCGCTCAGTTACGCAAAAAGACCAAACATGTTGTTAGCATTTAGCTTCTACTCCTCTCCTCTATGTGCCAAACGGGGGTGAAGTTAGAAGCGACCAAGCTCTTCCACGTTTTCCCCAAGTGCTCTTAAACAGTACTAAGTAACTCATGCCCACAGAGGCCATAAGCGCCACAGCAGGTGTCAAAGCATGTTACGTTTTTTTTCTCGTTAATTGTCCGTGAGAGTAAATACTACGCTGACAGAAAAGACAAAGGGAGAGGGGGATATTGTACATCCAATTACACAATGGAGATATTTTTTTTCACTCAAACTTGCCAGTAAGTACTGTTTAAGTGGCGCTAGCCCGCAGTTAGCTTTGCCTGTTAGCCTGTTAGCTTCTTCTTCGTGATTCCATTAGTTGTGTATTGGGGCTGCCGACCCGGAAGCAGTGAAGTTGCAATTGTGGTTTTCTGGCCAGAGACACCGCGGGATATGAAGGACTAACCCTTGTATTACCCCCAGAAGGACTATGGAAAGGATTTACAAAGGTAAACAAATTACTTAGTCATGCTTTAAGGTGCTATTACTCCTTACAATATAGTTTTTATCTGCTTAGAAAATCGTCATGTTCAATTTTGTGTAGCTATACTAAATAAATAGGGAAAACGTGGAAGAGCTTGTTCGCTTCTAACTTCACCCTTGTCTTTTTGCGTGACTGAGCGCACGCACAAAGACCAGACAGGTACGCATCAACTCATCTAAGCTCAGGTAAGCACATATCACAGTATGGAAAAACGGTGGCCTGTTCCTTTAAGCAAATTTCGGAAGTCACTAATTTAATTTCATATTGCAGCAGCTTTCATTCCAGTTGCACCTATATATCTGTGACAGCCAAAGCCATCCCTCCCCTAAGCAAGTTAACGTTTGGTGCAAGCATCGGTCTTGAAACAAAAACACGCTCCTTGCATCACACATTTGACCCGCATCGATGGCATATTCTCACCAGTAAACACGTCCGCACGCTCCTGATCTTATTGAGCTCCAGGAGCAGTCTCTGGGCCTTCTCGTGATTTCCGCAGTATTCATCATAAATCTGGAATCGACTCCTCTGCGGATCCCAAAAAAGAAAAAAAAAAAAAAAAAAAGATGATGTCAGAATATGCATGAAAGACACACTGAAAGAGATGCAATTTCATACGCTTTACTTTAGGGCATATACATATCATGATTTATAAAAGTACATGGGTAGAAAACTGAGCCCAACAGAGGCAGGTAGAGCTCTGGACTCTGTATAGAAATGCATAATATCAGTAGCGTGTGTGGGAGGCTGTCATTTCATCATCTGCCTCAGAGCAATATGACGGACGACTTTCCACTAAAGCACGCATTAATATTGTATTGTCCCGGGAAATAGCGCTGGGACCAGACTGCGGGGCTGCACTTACTAAAGAAACACTAAAAAAAAGGAATAAAGCACAGAAAGGGCTGCCATAAGAACAGATGAAGTAAGAAAAACTCACTCATCCTCTGAAATTATGTTTTCTAAGAATCCAGGGGCATGAACTCTCGGTAAGATTACTTTTAAGCACGGGGAATTGTTTTGAATGGCGAGAGACAGTGTGAACTAATTCTCTGGACTCAGTCATAATGGAGGGATATTGAATTTGAGAGGTGGGATGTCCAGCTGGCTTACCGCTTTTTGTATTGCACTTTATTTAACATTGTGTCAAGTGACTGCAGTGAGGGCAAAAATCCACTCTGTTACTTTTTGTGTGAATTGGAACTGCTGTTCCACCTCTCGCTCCATATGACACACAAGTCCACACGCCTCTAGTTATACACCATGAATTACGTTTGAAAAGGTCACCTCATCATTACGCCCTTTACACTGACCACACAAAGATTTACGCATTTCCCCTGCTCTGAATCTACAAGGTAAAGATGGTCAGATTTATTAAGTCTATTAAAAACCATGATGCGCCTGTGCACTTCAAGGCTAGGCTACAAAGGAAAGTGATCTACGGCACCAATAACCGGCATATTACCGAGCCATCGTAAATATGGCACATGTGGCCTCCTCAGCCGACTGTTAGCATGTGGCGGACCGGTGTAGTTTGTAACTCCTAAATGTCATAGAGAGAGTGCTGAGGAAATAGGCGCTAGTGGCCAGAGCAACGATTAAATGTGGTTAATGGAAGTGACCTATAGGACTTGGCAGGAGGGTAAATGCTGATATAAAGGGTGAAGAGGGGGAAAAAAAAGAAGAAAATGCTCTCTTTACAGCACAGAACTAACATGGTAACAGGAAGGAAATAGCATGGTAACTATGATAATGGAGCTAATGCCTTGTCCAGACTCGTTTCCATATTATTACAATAAAATATGATTAAACAGTGCCTGCTTAAACTAATACCACTCAAACAACTACATGCAATCATGTTTTTAATGGCCATAGCATGTACACATTCACAGGACAGGGAGGAAAAAGTAAGTGAACCCAGAAAACTTGCTTAACTGCAACAGTTTTGTAAAGAGGAATGGTTCAAGATTCATCCTGATCGTTGTGAGCATCTAATCTGCAACTACAGGAAAGCAGTTATTGCCACAAAAGAAGGATCAGCCAGCTATTTAATTCAGGGGTTCACTACTTATTCCATGCTGTTGTGAATGTCTCAGGTTTTATATCGTTAAATATCTTGATAAACTTGTGAATTCCAGGCCCTGAGGCAACAAAACAGTCCCACACCATGATTCTCTCTGCACCCTACTTCACAGTGAGGATAGAGTTTTGATGTTGGTGTTCTGTTCCATTTTTCCTCCACACATGACGTTGTGTGTTGTGTGAACCCATCGTTGAATTTGTCCTGGGTTCACTTACTTTTTCCTCCCTGTCCTGTTTATATGTTATGGCCATTAAAAATATGATATAAAATTCCAAAGCATAAATTTTCCTCCCACTGTATACAGCTGGTTTAAAGTAATTATTAACATTACCATAAATACCATGATAGCACTTTTAGGCACCATGCTATTCCCATCCTATTGCCCTGGTGTTCTGTAAAAGTGAAGTGCTACCATGAAATACTCACAAAGTGCAGGAAGCAGCGCCCGATCTCGTGGTGGGCGTGAGGGTCGGGGTGAAGACGCTCCTCCACCATGGACAGGAAATCTCTGTGCACGGCCAAGATCTCCTCAATGTTAAAAAACAAAACCTGCAACAAAGTAAAGGCACGAATGACAGACTCGTTTCCAGTTACAGCAACAACTTTGAGTCGATTCGTGGGCCCGTGTTCCTTAACGGTGGAGACTTTTGTTACAGTTATTTGTCTCTACGATGTCAACAAGCTGCTTCTGGTGAGGACAGATAAGACGCTCTCTTGCTGGGATTTTCTATTTTCTGCTGAAAGTCAACAAATGTAGGTTTTCTGCTTCAGTGGCTTATGCGCTCCGATTACGAATCCCTTCAATGAACGAATACAGAAGCCTGATCGTTTTATTGTGACCAACATTCAACACAGGAAATAACACTGTTTTCTAAATTGTTTTCAAGATCTCAAATGGCAGATATGTTGGTTATCAATTTGGTCTATATAGGTTATTGAACAAGAACCATTTCAGAATAAAGATGGGTGGCACCAACAGATTACAAGGTAACTTTCCCTGTGTCACTGCTGTCAGCTTGAGCGGCGTCACATCCACGCTGATCAAAATTCTCCGTGTACGCCGTGTTCCTAAATAAAACTCCATTGGCTAAACACGCTCAAGCCCCTAATATCCACAGAATGCATGTTTACCTTTGAGTGTAAGCAAACTGTGAAACGCTCCCTGCCTCTCCCACCGCACATCCTTTATTATGTCCCAGTCAAGATCATTTATAAATAGATCAGATTTACAGCTGTTTCCTGGACTTCCCACATCTTCTTCTCTCAGCTCCACTATTTTAGGTTAAACCATAAGACGTTTTCCAAGTTAGTTTTTCGTAAATTTGGAACAACATACAAAATCAGGTATAACACTGAGGCCACTGACAATAACATTTCAGATTGTCACTCCCTTCTAGCACCTCTCGGATAGAACAGAAGACTGGGAATGGCATATCCAGTACTACATTGAAAAATAACATATTGCCTTCAAATTTAAAGTGGAACTAAGTAACTCATGCCCCAAGAGCCCATAAGCGCCACTGCAGGTGTCGTAGCATGTTGCGTTTTTATTTTCCTCATTAAATGTCCGTGAGTTTAAATACTACGCTGACAGAAAAGACAAAGAGAGAGAGGGATATTGTACATTGTGCCATACCTCAATGACACAATGGAGATCATTTTTTTCACTCAAACTTGGCTGTAAATACTGTTTAAGTTGTTTGAGTGGTGCTAGCCTGCAGTTAGCTTTGCCCGTTAGCCTGCTAGCTTCTTCTTCGTGATTCCATTGGTGTGTATTGGAGCCTCCGGGTCAGAGCAAGGAAAGTTGCAAGGGTGGTTTTCTGGCCAGAGATACCAGAGAGAGATGAAAGACCCCCCAATCATCCCATTAACACTTGTATTACCCCCAGAGGGACTGGGGGTAATACAAGAAAAGGATTTATTATGGTTAACAAGTTAATAAGTTCTTCTTTAATGCTGAGTTACGAAAAAATGTATAGGAGAGATTTTATACTTTTCTCTGCCCGGGCCAATAAAGGAACCTATTTGCGGGCAAATAACAATAATGATGCATTAATATAGAAAAATGGTTATTGTTATTTAGGAGGATATACTGTAATTAGTGTCGCTTCTAGTAACACAGTTTGCACAAGTGACAAAACGTAGGTACTCCTTATAAAACTGAGTAACATCAAAATCCTCTGAGGACCAAATGTGACCTGCAGGCCCAACATTGGTTCCCTATGGATGATATAACTTCTGAAACTTCAGATCCAAATGTTAAGACAGCAAGAGGGGCTTCATAATAGGCAATGTTATGACCTCACTAAAAAGGCACACCTTTATGCCCGACTTTCTAGACCCAAAAACCCCAGCATGAACATTTTACGAAAAAACCAAGTGACCATTACCTTAACCGTTTCCTCTGTGATGTTCTTGTCGACTTTGGTGGCTGCGTACTGGTTGAGACGGTGCAGAAACACCTGCACACAAAAGAGAAAAGCAACAGTTAGCGCTTTTCAATCGGCGCGAGGATTGAGTTACGTGACGGCGCCTGATGCTTTACACTTCGCTCAAACTAAAAAGACGACAGGACTCGAGGCTTTGTGTCCTGCGGAAAGACTCGGCTTCCAGAACAAATTATCACAATGGACACTTGATACGCGGGAAACCTAAAACGTGGCGGTAAAATAAACTTAATTGCAGTCAAAGACATTCAAAAGGCAATGTTAAAGTGCCAGGGATGAGAGCTACAGAGGTCCACAGTGTGTGAACTGAGTGGGTTGAAAAGGGCTTTTTTTGCCACTCCCTGAGGAAAGAACTAGCTCCCAGAAAACATTTAATGCTTCAGGACACTTTCTTGCAAATCAAATGTAGAGCTAAAGTGCGGCTAAGGAGCAATTAGTCGCTTTGAACCCGAGGGGCAGCTTTTACAGAAAGCATCCATCAGCAGGTAGCTGGCTTATGCTTATGTGCAAAATAATACACTCACTTAAAATGCTCTGTGGAATACAAATAACAAAATAAAGTGATGGATGGGTGCACTTCGACGTCAATAAGATGTGTCCCAAAACATGGCACAAATACATTAGGAAATACTGTACAATGTTTGGTGCACAGCTTTTATGATTAGTGAAAGGAAATTGAGTATGTGATAAAATGTGATTTGATCTGCAAAGCCATTATGTGTGGTCGATTTATTTTCATCTGCAGTGTTTTGAGTCGGACGAAATGCAAATGCAGACTTGAGCATAGCTGTGAGTGAAAGGAGTGAACAGTTATTTTAGAAAAAAAAAATAATCATCTTTTTTTTTAATAACGTCCAGGGTGGTTTTCTTTGTTTATAGACAATAAATGTCAGTTATGTTTCTACATAGCATTGAATTGTCTCAATTTATGTCGCAGTAAACACACAAAAAAGTCGTAACAGTAAGCCAAACTAAAAAGGGCAACACCAGAAAAGATGTGCAATGTTGGAACTGCACTTAAATCCCTGTATGATCCTGGTTGGGAAAGTTGTAAAGCAGTGATTTAATTAATGACATATTAGATGACGTGACAATTTGACTTCTTCTGGCTCCATGGAGATTATTAAAATGAAAGTTGTATTTGACCTGAAAATGGCCTCTCGCTCACAGCTCCAGCGAGAGCCACTGGGCCATCTGTCTGTCACCTGCTGCAGGTCCACAGAGGATCCCTGACCGGAGCGCGCCACTTAATACATTTATAATGCAGGGCAATGGCTGTTTCAGGTAAAAAGAAATGACAAGTAATATTTAGTTCTGACACTTATGAGGAACAGCGCACTGTGCAAAAACACTTGCCCCAGCTCTATAAAATGCTACATGCTCTTATACAGATTAAGGTTGTTCATAGATTGCACTTCTCTCCCACCAAATGAAAAAAGATTTATCAGAATGTTTCAGATATGTGTGACAAATGTCTATCGGATCAGGGAACATTATCACATCTTTTTGTTCATTGCCATAAACTACAGCCGTTTTGGCGTCACATATTTGACTCCAAATGGTTCCATGTATTCCCCATTTACAGTTTTGTTTGGTGTGGTTGATGTGGAGTGGGCAAGAAATAAAAATGAGGTACAAGTTGTATCAATGTGTGCAATATTGGCCCGGAAGATGATATCGATGTGCTGGAAGTCAGACAAGTCCCCTTCTTTTGAAATGTGGCTGAAAGACTTGGGAAATGTGCTACATCTGGAGAAGATTAGATACATCTTGTCTAATCGACTTGCAGCTTATTTCAAGATCTGGCAACCAGTCGTCACAATGTTGGACAGTCTTAAGTGATTTGGACTCTCTCTTGGGACTTGGGACTTTTATTATTAATAATATATTTTATTTATTTTTTGTACTGGTGTGAATTTTCAATATAACCATCTGTTTTTGTTATGTAGGTTTTGTTCATTCAAAATAATATGTTAAAAAATTAAAAATAACACTGAAAACTGAATAACAAGCAGTCCTACAACAAATAAATATTGAGATTTGTTACACGCGTATTCACTGTTCAACATGTAATAGGTAAAAAACAACGTACAATATGCAAGCTGTGAGTTTCTGCTGCAGAAAAAGTTCACACATACTCTTTACCTGTGCTTTCTAACAACAGACAGCTAGTTCTTGAATCTGAAGCAACAAAACTTAAATAATCAGTATCTTTGTTGCAGGGCAGCCCCTCACTGATTACCATTCTGTTTCTGGCTTCTCTTGTAGCTGTGCCACTCATGAGCATTAGCATCTGATTAGCAAGTCTAATATGGCCTAAACCGGGGCAGACTTTACTGGGGCCTCTTTCCGACCTGACAACTGCAACTGTATGGGACTAGGCCACGTTATAGTGTTGTATTAACATCAAAACAATGGGGTACAGTGTATGTATGGGGTCATGTCCCTGTAGTCTCAATGATAGACAGGAAGTGGCTACAATGTCAATATCCCCTTTGTGCAATAGAGCTACTGAAGCTATTTCCAATATCTGAAAACACAAGATTCTGACCAAAGCGTTAAGATAGATCTCTTTATAAAAAGTGTAAGTACAAAATTCTGCAAAAAACATTGAAAAAGCAAAAGGCCCCATAGATGCATCATGCACATAAATATTTCAGAGACTTTGCTGGCAGGTTTCACACTGCTTGGTGCCTCGGTTCTCAGTAAATTTCGACTGAACGTCTGGTTTCCAAGGAAAAGATGTGCTTGCCATTAACAATCCTCACCATGTCTGGGCACCGAAGCTGACGGAATAACAATTAAACGTCAGCCGGGTTTAACCATTCAATCCAACAAGGCCTTTCGGAGCTTGGTGGCACACTTTATGTGACCACAAATCAGGATATTTTCTCACTGATTTTCAAGACTTTAAATACTGGATTGGATTAAAGATTGTAAGACACTGAACATAATGTTTGCTGGTGACACACAGTGAAAATAGTCAAAGTGGCGGCATAGTTTAAACTAGAAAACAAGTTTAGCTGGAGCAAGACAGAATGGTTGTGCACAAATGAGTTTATGTGAAGTACATAGAAACAATAATCAAGGGCAACGGAGAGTGTGAAACATAGGTAAATACAGGGTCATTCTTTTCACTACCATTGTATCAATGAGAATCTTATTTAATGGGGAAATTAACTCTAGAAAGTCACTCGGTTCCACTCGGAGCAGGTTGATCATCTGCTCTGACCCTGTAAGTCTGATAGTAAAGGGGAGACTTCACATTAAAAAGCTATTAGAGCGTATCATTACTGAACAGGGCAGATGGAAGTGACGGATAGATCCGTCCGATCACAGTGTGTGGTTGTACCTGGCATTCGTCAGCACAAACACACATGCTGTGACCACAGCAATAACAACTGTGTTGTAATTATGTGACCTTTAATGTCACAGGGAAAACATTATGTTTAATGTACACATGTTACGTGTACAGTACATAACATGTGTACATGAGAAGCAAACATACATAAAAGAAAACTTACATAAAAATCACATAGACCTGGTCTGTTGGTTTACATACAAGTTACTTTTGACTTATTCATAATTCATGTATTAATATAAATTAAACTTTGTTCTCCACATGCAAACTTTTGTCAATGTCTTACTCTCTACCTTTGCAATGCGAAACACAAACAAAAGGGATGAGCAGAGAATGGGGCAAGAGGACTGTTCCCATGGCATCATGAGTGACCATCCACGATAATCAAGGCACATTATACAATGCTACATACCAAAGCATCTCTTCACCAAACTGTGGTACAATCAGCGGAAGCCGGCAGCAACGCCCAGTGTTTATGTTTAGGCAAGTTATGATTTCTGACACTGCTGACATAACTGACTGACAATGATGGACATCCTCGTTCCTCTAAATAAAACACTGGACCAAAGAAAGACAAGTTATGAACTGAGGGCATTAGAAGTGCCATACAAAAGATACAAGAACCATGAATAAATGCATAAAAGTGGTTAAAGTTGGTTAAAAAATGCATGGAAGTTCAACAAATTGCCTACATAACAGACACCAAACTTCTTCAACGTTTCAGAAATGACTGAATCAAAGCAGCCCTTTAACATCTGCTTATCCATTCAAGCTAAAAACCAATGTAGCGAGGCCACACTTTGATGTATCACATGCAAAACAGCCACTCAGGCCCCAGTGGATCGATTGGTTCAACTGAAGGCAATCACAATCTGCCAAGAATTAGAGTGGCTGTGTTTGAAAATGAAAAATATGTATAATGTCGGTCTAGTGCTTTTGCTTCTACACAGTCTATGCACTACTGAAAGGAGACATTAGTTCAATAGCAATGGTCACTATAAGAATGAATGGGCCCTCTGTGAGCTTATTGGGCAAGCTCTGCTTCTGCCTAATAATGATTTGGATCTGCTTTGTTGCCACGCCTGGTGATGGAGCAACACCAGAGCCGTCCAGAACCTCAATGCTATTATTCCACCTGATCAAAAAACACATCTTCTTTCCAAACCCTCAAAATTGACACCTTTAGTGGTTTTGTAGTCTATCATTCACAAAAATAAGAAAAAATCAGCGGCATCAATTAATCTCCACATTTGTAAGAAAATCAAGAAAACTAATGATCCAAATAGGACAAAGGGTCACAAAGAAATACTTTTATTGTGGTTTTAGTCTGAGTTCCTGTTTAAGCGGGTTTGCAGCCATTTGAGAGTTTGGTTAAAGAAAGCCTTGTTAGGACTTCTTGACATGGCATCCCAGCGGAGAGGATATGATTCTGTGCAAAGATTTCCTTTAAAACAGTAAGTCGCTGCTCGTAACAACTCCCTGGATAAACATTCATGTACACACACACACGAGGCTCGTACAAAACTCCTCTGTGCTGACCAGCCTAAAGCCCTGACCTGCTCATCACTCTGACTCCAGTATGACCCAACCCGGCCCCCTTGTCCCAAACAGGAATGTACACAACATAACTTAAATAGAACAGAGAATGATACAAAAAAAAAGTGGTCACTCACATCCTTCACAACAGGAATCTCAATAAACCATTGTACATGATCGTCTGGTGCACAAAAAGATACTTGTTAAGACATTTCAGTGCCATTTTGGTCGTGCAATGTCGCTTAAATGTTCCTTCACGGTGTTCCATTGAAGGGTCAGGACTCGGGACCCTAGAGTTGTGTGACCATTTTCCATGCGTTGCCCGTCCCATGAATGACTGCAGAGAAATCGCTTTTTGATAGTCAGTCTCACGCGGTCAAGGAACACATTAAAAGCAAAGCAGTCTGTTCGGACTTAAAACACTTTCTTTCTTTTTTCTTTTTTTTTTTTTTTTAAGATTTTGGGGCATTACTCGGGACAGCACAGGATGAAAGATAGTGAAGAGCGGGGCAAATTGTCAGAGAATGAGCGACTTAAATTCTGTGACTTAAAAGGTGCATTATGCAACTTTTTATGCGGAAAAGAAAAAGTTGATATTTGAGCGTATTTAACCTTGTAATGACTGAGTGGCCCTAAGAGAGGTCAGCATGGCACCTTTACTGTCCATCACAGTGGTCTCTACAATGCTCCAGGATCAATTCATTTATAGGTTTTTTGGTGAGAGGGCCCAGCAGCAGTGAAAAAACTCCAAACAATAGATCCTGGAGCGTCCTAGAGGCCACTGTGATGGAAAGTAAAGGTACCACGCTGACCACTCATAAAGCTGCTGCGTCACTACAAGGTCAAATACGCACATGGTAACTTTTTTTTTTCCTTATAAAAGTTGCCTAATGCACCTTTAAAAAGTTATTCCTGAAACGTGTAGAGGAGACTTCTGCCCCTTTCTTGAACCAGACTCTCATGACAATTCAAAACTGTAATGTAGCATATACGTTTATAAAGTCAATTTCCAGGGTGCACTTGTTATTTCAGAAAATGTTGCATTGGATATCTGAAAGGTATTGGGCCTGTTTAATTTCACCCACCATAGCACCATAAATGACATCTTGGTCATATAAGAAACATCTTTTGACTTGTGAAATAGGATATTAAGTGGTGAGAACATTCTGCAGCAGATGAGGGTCGGCCTATAGGGGCCGCAAAGCCCTTCAACAATGCATCCTCAATTTCCATGTGCAATCGAGTGCAGCCTCATCCACCGCTACCCAGGCTATTCCCCAGAGCCTGTCGGGAAATACAGCGCAGAGGCATCAATCTACAAAATGACTCGGCACAAATCTTTCTGCTGGTATTTGAGACTGCCCACCGTGACCGTCACACACTGAGACACTTCATGTGATTAGCGTTTACCTCACCCGCTCCGCCTGACGCTCGGAGTTCCCAGCAGGATGGGCACACACATAGAAAACCTGCAGCGTCAGCCAGTGTCCCACACGACAGCGCCGGACGTAGTAAATGGAGAGTGGAAGCAACCAGTCTGCCACAGTGTTGTCCAACTTCTGTCCCAAACTTGTTCAGAGCGTGCCCACCCAAACAGCCCCTCCTGCCAGGGTTCTGCTCATCACCGGCTTTCTTTGCCCTGTGCATGAATGGTGAATGGGCAGGGCAAGGAGCCAAATATCCAAACAAGTGTTGATTGAAAGAACTAATTTATGTTCATTCATTTTGAATGTAGGTGAATCAATCAATGTTCAGAATGTTTTTTTCTCTTTTCACAATTGATGAAAAGTGCATTCTGTTCATTTAAAACAATGAGATTTACGTTTTTGCATAACTTCATTGTTTTTTATGTTTGAAAATGATGAAACTGTTCTAAAATTTTAGGGGTTATTTTTACATTTTTAGAAACAAGTTCTGCATTTTATCGCACAATTCACAGAGCAGTCTTCAATAAGGTGGTTTAGTTTAGCATTGGGGACTTAAATGCAAGATAGAGCCAACCCTTTGACCAGGGTCTGCACTCCATTTGCTTCTAGAAAAAAGACACCGCAGTGGTGGATCCTTAGAGGACAGTCAACGCACACAGGTTTGATGGAAATGTGGGTATCATCAGCAGCACTATGTCTGTCAGTCACTCAGATCCTGGGGTTAAGGAGCTTTGTGAAAATACAATGGATAAATTATCCAAAGAGGAAGAAATAAAGAAGTCTGCACACCAAGTGTCCTCAGACACAGACAGACACTTGTCTAACGCTTGGAGCAATAGCAGCCAATCCCAGTCAAGAGCTTAATTAAATCATTCTGAGCAAAGTGAAATTCCTCATCATGTCTGGCCACGGTGGCTTTGGCTGTTTACAGGATATGAGCCTAGAAATGCAGCATGAAGCTAATCAGAAAATGAGGAAGAGTCTCTTCATACAAACTAAAGAGTAGGCTTGAGAGGATCTGAGAGTGTGACCACAGGCATACTGATGTGTGAGCACACTTGTCCCCTGCGGAGGAGAGGGCCAGCCAAAACACTAGGCCTCTTGTGATGATGACCTCTTTACTGGTGTCTATACGGACTCCTGGCTCTTCCGAGTAGCCTCACGTAAGCGCCCCATGACTGGACAGCTGGCATATCAAAGCCTGCTTTCTCCCTCCGGTCAGTGGGACAGCTCCAGCTCTGCCTCGGCCTCTGTTCCTGGCTGCAGCGGCCCTATAGGCAGTGACTGGACACTGGCCCGGTTAGGACTGTGGGGGAAGTGTGCAAGCTGCAGCAGGAAATGGGCAGCACAATGTAAAGAGAGGGAGGGCCAGGAAGGAAGGAAATCCTGCTTGAAAAAAAAAATGGAGACAAAAGCGAAGTAACTTTATCCACCATTAAAATCCCGAAAGGCTTGAGTAGTGTCCCTAAAGTGGTTCGACAAATGTACATGCAAGCTGGTGAAAAAGCCACAGGGGCACCCAAGATAGTGTTTTTCATGCCAAGCCCATGCACTGCAGCCCATACGAGACAGATAAGCCGCTCTTGTGACCCCAGAGAAAAGGTGAGGAAAAGAAGGTCTTACTTGCAATTAACCAATGTAAATTCAACATGAATCAGCTAATCTGCTGAGGATAAACAATGATCCGGCTCAGTCTTTTAATTGAAATGGGATTCCGCATTTAAATTTTAACCTATCCTTGTAGTCCTCTGCTCACTTGTAGTTAATCCTAATAAACATTCAATACTAGGCTCTGATGCATGAAGTATTACAAAATAAATCCAACACAAGCAGCCTGTCTATGGGAACACGTACACAAACTTATGTGCAGACTCAAAAATCACGGTAATGTGGAACAAACACTTTTATTCATTGAGGCTGAGCATAAAAAGTCAACCACTACAGATGTGGTAGCAGAGGGAAATTAAAATGAAAGCAAGCCGCTTTGTAAGTTCAGAGGCCTCCAGGGACCACCGGCCGAGAGGAACGTCTGATTTCCAAATGGAGACAAACGCAAGACAGCCAATTACAGAAAGTCCATATTACAATCTCAAATCTCTATTATTTTCTTCTTCTCTATTCATCCACGTGTAAATATGACCAGGGTTTGAGAGAATACATTTGCAGTAACGCCCATAAAGGAGCTTGTACAACAAAAACATGAACAAATTACAGTTAGGCCCTATGGCAAATTCAACTAACTGCACAGCAATGATTGAGCCTTTTCCAGAGCTAACCATACAACGTGGGCTTTGAAACATAGGTGTCATTATTATATTGTACTTCTGAATTACTATTTCCATGTAAAATATTCTAAAAATAAAGTTTTAACGCAATGTAAAAAAAAGAAAACAACTGTCGTCAAGGACTTTACCCACAATAGTACACAGCTGCCTCTGATTCTCCGAACCTGTTAATGACCCTTTTCACATCTGTTTTCTCTATTAGGCTCAACTTCCTGCAGCCAGTTTACTGAAACAACATGGCTTTAAAAATGACCACCAACATTCATACTGAGTTTGCCTGACAGTAAAATGACAACGGTGAAAGCATCGTAAACAAATGATTGTTTTAGGAAAATTAGGTAAAACAATATATCTACCCAGTGGCAGAGCTAGAGGTGCCCCTTACCCCTGACCACCTCAGTCCAGTTCTGCTAACACAGCCTTAAAGGAACAATATGGAGTTTAAAAATGTTAAAACTAAATATTTTCATCCCCCTACATGTTCCAGCCATGTCCTAATGTGTAGAATGAGCTCAGACCTGTTCAGCACAACTGCCTCTAAAATCCCGCACTGTCACTCAAAGGGGTGTTACTTCAGGACCGAAGTGCCGTCATGCACGAGCTTAATATAGAAGATGCAGTTACATGTATGACCTGAGGTGGCAGTAGTGAGTATAAAATGGCTAACTTGCATCCAGCCCCTTTAAAGAAAAACGCACAATAGCCTAAAAATGATTAAAAGTTGTGCAGCTGATGGTGGAACACAGCTCGGTCCTAAATGTCATAGTTAAAGTTGCTGATCCAACAATTTGCTCAATTTGCTGCATGTCTCTCTCCACTCTTCAATCTCTTTAACTCTGTGCTGTCCTGTCAAATAAAGCCTATGACCCAATGATGTGTTTTCAAAATATTTATCGAATATCGCAATTTTCCCTCATGTTGTGCGGCTTTATCGCAGTATTCAACACAGTGCATTTCGATTGTTAGTCAGTGCGACAGAGCAATTAAAAGATGCATGTTAGAGCTTGACTTGACGCTGGAAGCGTTTAAAGCTTTGCCCTGTGGTTGCTTCAGTTCAACAGGCTTTTGTCTGGCATAGGAAGTCAGCAGCTCGGGGACCACTTAATACACTGCAAAGCTCTTTGGAATATATTAAGTTAACTTGAGGCTCAGATCTCCCTCCAGCGTCACTGCATCAAAGATTTCCTGCCTTCTCCTATTCTCTCCTATCATGATGCAAATGGCGTTTTCAATCATTTTAAATCAATACCAAAGTATTTCAAGAGACCACGGGGCAGAATTTCAGGAACTATATTAGGATGACTGTTTACTTTGCTCTTCCTTTCATTGAGATATTTCTAAGGATAACTGTCACTTTATTGGCTTATGGCTGTCTAAAACAAACACCAGTGTCCCCCGCCGCCCACTATATCCAGCTATAATTGTTCATTATGTAACATGGGCCAGATAGAGCAGACAGTTCCTCCGCAAGGGCCGCTCCATCACTGTCAGAGTACTATATAAGCCGTGAATTAAAGCATGCACAGGAAGGGTAAGAGGTGAAGGAGAAAATGAGCTTTCAGACTGCAAAAGTAAATAAAAGTTAATAATGTCCTTGTTTGCACTGCACAGAAAGTGGGGGTGCATTGTGTTAAGTCCCGGATCATAATCTGTGCGTACAGTTCAACTCGGGCTACCAGCCAGAGCCCCATTGTCCCTCATTGTTCTTAACCTCGGAGGAATTTCTCCACCAGGAAATATGCTTATACAAGGCAAAGACACCACCAGACCCAAGCCCTTGAGACCTGCCTTCCCAAAAATGACTTGCCCTAAGACCCACCTTCATCACAATGTCCCAAAGCATAACTTATTGAGGGTTGAGGTACACAAATAGTTACGCTATGTTCACTATTGAGACTGAGATGAATTAACTTCTATTTAAACGTATTTTGATGATCAAATCCCAAACTTTCTAAACTCTAAATGATGTCTCTTGTCCACAGCAAAAGCTATTATATATAGTAAATATATATATGTAAAGGAATTTCCTGCAGTGCATCACCATAATGAAGCAGCTTCCCACACTGGAGAAGAGATAAACTCATCCCCAATGCCACTTCTAAGAAAGGCCATGTCTGATGTGGAGCCGATAAAGCAGAGGGTCCCAGTGTCATCCATTGAAAACATCTGGCCTGTGGGTGGGGGGTGTGGGCCCGGGGCATTCATACAGTACATGTGGTTTGGGAAAGAGCCCTCTCAATGACACGCAACACACAATGCTCCCAAGACCCTATACGTGCCACTCAGTGTTCTCACTCAAAGTACTTACCACCACCTATAGCCAAACCTGTCTTTGTCTAAGATTGATTCTTTTCTTTGCAATATTCAAAAGGAAAACTGGAGATGCCATGTAGATTTTCAGCTGTCTAAAACGTCAAGTATTGGGTGAAATTATTTAAAAAAATCATGAAATCAGTCAGACTTTGATCCATTATTTAGTCCATATTCATGTCAGACGTCATCATTCAGATAAGAGCAGGGAGAAGACTGACAGTTTTTCAGAGGCCGGCACTGGGCTCCATTTACAGCTACATTTACTGCTGCCAAATACATGTATTCAGGTACATGTACTTGAGTAGCTTTTATTTTTGAGAAGCTATACATTTTGCAGTAGTTTTATCACCCAAACTGAAACTTCACATTGTTTCTTTGTAGTTCTTAATATGTATCTGATATTTCATGTTTAGTCGGTCCTATAACAGCAAAACTTAAATCAAGCATGTACTCAGTCAGTAGGTTATTGAAGTAGGCAGTTTCACCAATGAGTTGTTTTTGTTTTATTACTTTTACTTTGTGGCCACTTAACATTTTGGGTAGCTACTTTTTACTTCTTCTTGAGTAAAATACTGTAAAGTAACGCTCCTCTTGCTTTGAGTACATGTTTTGGCTCTTCTATCCCCATCTCTGTTGTTTTGGGCCAACATAGGTGGTGAAAAGATGCAGAGCCAAGTTATTAACATGTACGAGCATGCGTAACAGGGGATGCCCCTCGCATACTAAATAGCCCTGTGTGTGTTTGTGCGTTTACTGTGGAGTTAGTACTTGCTGTAAGTTACTGTCGCACCTGTGTGGACACTGTTAAAAGTTGTCATAACTCACCGAGAGAAACTCGAGCGTCCCGACATAGTCCCGCTCGGTCTTTACAAGTTCGTTCAAGACGCACACGCGCAACCGGAGCTGTTTCTCCAGGTCCTTCCCGCTCTCAGCCCGGTGCTCGCTCCTGTTTTCCTCAGTCATTGTTGGGTTCAGTGAATGCAAAGCAGCTCGGCGAAGCTTCACATCACACACTGGGAGTCAACGCGCAAAGTTCCCAGCATAGTAAGTGAGAGCGCGCAACCGGTGTTTTTTTCACGTGCCAGGTCCGAACTGAAGCCAAGAAGAAAGACAAGCAGCTGAGATGAAAGAAGACGCGTTTCTGCAGAGGGACGCGGCTGCAGCGTGATCGAGGAGTGGACCACTAACGGGACTCCGGTGGGAAAGTTGTCTCCATGTGACTTTCATCCCTGATCCTGCCTTCCTCCGACAACAAGGACCAAGGTAAATGTTCAGCGCGACAGTCAGGCGAGCTCCGGCTGTGCCCTTCAAAATAAAACCAGTGCTGACAATGGGGGACAACATTGGTCTTCTTTTGAAACTTGAACTTGTTCTGTACATTGTGTTTGCGTGTCTATTACAGCAAGAAGACTGCTTCACTCACTCAGAGGTCCTGTGATAGGGGTGTAACGTCACATATCCTCTGGTCCCTAAAGGATTTAGACAAATATTATTGCACTTAACAGCGATCTAAACTTATTGTTCATCATTACTTTAAAAAATACAGTTGAAGAGGACACATGCATTCCTCTGTTTAGTCTAAGTTAGGTGCATGGTTACTAGTGCATTATAAAGCTTGAGTTTGAGCATTCATAGTGTACATTTAAAGCATACAGTCTAAAAAGTCAATAGTAAAGTTAGAAAATATATACAGCCTATTTTCTAGGTTCTCTTTATGTTTCTCAAACTGTGGAGTGGGTAGGTTCTGCAGGTGGTCCCTTCCTTGTTGGGGCAAATCTTAATTTTAAGTAAAGTGTTTGTCCTTACTCTGATCAGGCCAGGGTTAGGCATAGTTCTAGATCTGGTTCGGTCTGGGTTCACTCTGTGCTTAGCCCATGGTGGTACTCGGAGAGACAATGCTATGAGAGACAGGCACATTCAGTAGCTATATTCACAGTCATATATTTAGACAAGAGAAGTGTAGGTGGCAGGTAGGAATGGTACAAACAATAACAAAAAAAATACTACTTATACTTGATTAAAAGTGGTTTCAAAGTGGTCTGACTCAAACAAAAACCCCAATCAGAAGTGCCACTGCAGCAGTCTGTGTAACCCAGTCCTATTACTTTATAACTGCTCTGCTCCGTAACCACTCCTCACTTTCCACTTTTAAAAACAAGCGGCGGCTGCTTAACGAAGCCTGCTTAATTTCTGCCATAAAGTCTCAGCTCTTAACAGTTAGACTCAAATGAGTTTATGAGCAGCATCAGTGCTTATGGAAGCTTCGCCCGCACCGCACTTATAAACTGAGGCAGACACTGTAAAGAACAGTGCCTTGCCCGAGCTCATGCCAGTGGTCAGTGGTGAGACTCGATTGGGTTTGGGGGGGAAAAAAATGTTCAGAAAGCCATGAAAGTTGTTATCTGTCTGATGGCCGTAGCGTTTTTTTATTTTTATTATTGTGTTGCATATACAGTCTCAGATAAAGGCAGCTAGAAGGCCTCCAACCCATTTCATATGCTGTTTCATGGTTTTGATGATCTCATGGGACACCAGCAAAAAGTGGTACATCATCGAAATGTCAAGTAGGAGGCCCAGTGGCTGTGCAGCACAAGTTTTAGAGCTCATATAATATACGGTGGTTAATGCTAAGTCATTTAGCTCCAGAATTTGGGCATTCAAATCACCCGAACTCATCCTCTGCTGACACAAAGGGGAGTGAAGCAGTTTGAAGAAAGCTAGAATCAATAACTGCCATCTATTACTCAAGAGTGGTAGGCAATTTGAGTGCTGAAATGATCAGGACAAGCTGCCAGAGGAGAACTACCTCATCATCAAGCGTAACAGAGCATGTTATGTTCTTGAAAGAGAGAGTGAAGTACTTCCATGAATGGTACTAAACACTTTTTTGTGAAAGAACAGCATAAGAACAAGGTTGAAAGGACCTTTTAACACTATTTTTTATCAATTAGTTTCAGTAAATGAACAAGTAGGGCAATCTTCAGAAACATTAGTGGACTTTGGTTGGGGAGTACAGTGAGAGTGAATGGTTTCCCGCTGACTATAGCTCTAGGTATATCCTTAAAGTCCATAGAATTAATTAACTCTAATGAAGTAAACATGAAAAAAATGAATGCAATAATTGAATCTCCAGCAAAATAATAATAGCCTTAATAAAACCAACTGCGGGAAACAGCATTTATTTTGATAAACTGCTCAAAGTCAAGTAGGCCTATATGTGTGTTATTTATGATAATATAATGTTTGGCCGCTTATAGCTGCTCTATTTTCCAGCGCCTTCATATTGTGGAGAGTGGAGTCTTGGTTTGAATTGATTTGTGTATTTCCCCGTTTACAGTTTAGTGAGAGTATCCGTGGGGTGAAATGAGGGCATCAAGGCGAGTCTTTGCCAAATCTGGACACATGGTATCTCCTGCTGGTCAGAATCGGCACTACAACCAGGGGGGAAAAATCTGTACTGCAGTGCATGTCCTTTACCGCTAGAGGGCGCTGCTGTTGTTTGATAAATGCCTATAAACTTGGCTACAACCCTTTAAAGTGATGTAGCAGCAATTCATTCCCGTTTCTTAAATGTCCGACGTGTGCAGCGGTGGATGAACTTCATTGTGGCTTTCTATGAGCGGGTTTAGAGCAGGTGAATCCCCTCTGGGCTGTTTAATAACCCAGGGTTTTGTCTGTGGAATTAAGTGTAATTATTTGTGGTTTAGTGGCTTGCTGTGCTCTGCTGGGAAGCTCTGATCCCTTTGGACACGGGGTTTCAGGAAAGCATTATGTCCTATTGCACAAGCCAAAACTATATAATTGAATCTCGTGATAGGCTGATTAGTCTTGGCATTAAATCGATCCAGGCTAAATTCAGCAGTTGTGTGACTGACATTAGTTTTAGCCTCTTTACCACGGGCATTTTCTCCAGCTCAGCTTTACCCATATCTAAAATGTTACAGCCTATAGGCCAGAGTAACGCCTCATTTGAAAGCTAAGACCAACATAACTCTTTTTCCTCGTTTTCGTCACATTTTTTGTTACTTTTTTGCCACTTTTCTGTTATTCTTTTGTTGCTTTTCTGTTGCTCCTTTGTGGCTGTTTTTGTTGCATTTTTGACACTTTCTGATTGCGTTTTGTGGCTTTTTCATCCTCGTTTTCGTCTAATTTTTGTCACTATTTTGACGCTTTTTTCATGAAGCTTTTTTTGATTTGTGTAGGGGCAAACTGGAGAAAGTCGGGTCTGTTCAGGTGGGGGTTAAGAGGTTAACACAAGGTACTAGGTTCCATTCTCAAAAGTTGGGGCCTTTCTGTGTAGAGTCTGCAAGTTCTCCACATGCCATCTGTACTGGTGTCCTTGTTTCACCTACCACTAAAAACATATACAATATGGTCACCTCTGGGGCCAATAATTCTCTGAAAAAGGGCTTCTGAATCTCAGGGGACTTTTCTGGTTAAGTTTAAACTTGTTTGATGTTTTTGAACGTTTGGTCACCTTTTTCCACAATAAGATTCATTTTGACAACACTCAGTTACTCAGTCCTTTGCACCCAATGGCCTCTTTTTCCACTCTTACTTGAGTAATTGTTTGAAAGACAAGTTTTACTTCTACTCAAGTAAAAATAATTTCCTATAAAATAAAATGAGATCCCGCACTTAGGTATTTTGGCTATACTCACCCCTGCTCATGTCTGATAGAGCCAAGAAAGCACTTACAGGGATATAGGTCTGCAGAGGAGCTGAAGCGCTAGGATTTTTTGCTTTAGTTTATACATTTTACAATTTGCCGTGGGGCCTTTTTTAAGAAAAATGTGTGAATTACAAATCTCACAGACAGAATGCAAGCACGGGCCACGGACTAACATTTAAAAGAAAGTCGAAATTAATCGCTGCTAATGGGTAGGTTAGGGATACCTGCATTGTGCTGGCAGCAAGATGCCGCCATAGCAACAGCTTGTAAAGGCAGCAAACACAGACAATGCCAATGACATATTAGTGCAGTGAAAGAATGATGTGACTCGGGCAAAATGCAAACAAATAAAAGAGGGTAATTTTTGAAATATTTATACACTCTTCAATTATAGCATCGCTGCTTCATCTCTGTGCTCGGTTGCCAAATCTCAGTGTTAGCTACTAAAAACATTGTGAATTTTGTTGCTATGTAATTGAGCAGTCGCATCCTATTTTGTGGCCTGCAGGTGTTCAAGACAATAGTGGATCTTATTTTATCTTCATACTTGTTTTTATGGCTTGCAATTTGAAAAATCTCTCTTATATCCTTCTAGGGTATGCTGTCTGCGAGTGTGAAAATGTTCCCCGAGAGCCAAAAGGCTACATTGTCTCCTCAGTGACCGGCCCTTCCTTAACCCTTCACCTCCTGGCATTAACTCTCCCCTCAGGGTTCAAGGGTCACCCGTGAGCACTCGCAGCTTGACTTTGGACACTTCAGAGGGGGCTGGACGTAAAATATTGGTAGGGCTGGGTAATGTTAAAGGTGCCACACAAAAAAAGTACTACTGGTATTGACAAACCAAAAACATTAAACCATCTTTTGATGCCTGGTGGGTCCTGAGATGGCATAAAAGAAAGATTCTTGGTGGCCTCAGCTCAAATAAATAATACAAATTACCTGCTTTCTTCAGGTGTATTGGCATCGTACACCGAGTACCTTTCTGTAAATGCCCTATGTACAGGGTTGTAGCACAATCTGAGCCCTAAGCCATCTTGGGAGGCCCACACATTCTCTGTTTCTGTAGGCAATGCGCTATTACAGCAATTACACTTTTTTGAGAGCCCCTCAGCTAAGAAATAAGTTATTGATGCCAGAGGGGGAAATTCTTTTCATTTAAATACATAGCAATAGCCAAGAAAAAAGACTCTTTGAAATCGAATGAAAAACACTTTTATAATCATTCCCTGTGTGAAGTGACTCAAAGCCGGCGTTGCTTATTTACAAGACACTGTAACTATTAATGTTAGGGTAAATGTAATCACAAGGAATTAGTGTATTTGTTGCACCAAGCCATGTTTATTGTAACCCCTGCCTTAACCAAGTGCATTTTCTTCAGTTCGGCTTTCCCCAAATCGAAAAGCTTATTGACTGGAGCTTACAACCAATAGGCCAGTGTAACACCTCATTTGAAAGCCAAGGCCTACAAAACTGATCTAAATGGGTCTTTTTCCTCGCTTTGTTGCCATGTGGTTGTCACTTTTTTTCTCGTTCTTTTTCCATCTAATTTTTGTCACATTTTTGCTGCTTCTTTGTTGAGTTTTTGTCACATTTTTGTTGCACTTTCATCGGTTCATTTAGACCCTTTTTTGTTGCGTTTTCATCCTCATTTTCTACTCGTTTTCTACGCTATTTTGACGCTTTTTTTTTTCAAGAAGATTTAAGATTTGGGTAAAGCCAACTTGGAGAAAATGTGCACGGTTCAGGTGGGGGTCAAGAGGTTGAAACAAAAGGCAAATTTCTACATATTTTGAGACCCTCGCTGTGAAATCATTTACAAGCCAATCCATGCAGTAGCTTTAGATAGTGAAGATCATGAGAGAAACCTGATGACAAAAGGCCAGGGCGACTGAAGGAAGCAAATTGAGAGCAGAATGTGAAAAGAGTCGAAAAAGTCCTCAACTTAAACAACCCCTTTGTCGATTTTGCAAACTTTTACAATGATGAACTCTGAGAGCCTGTACACAAACTGCATGAGATTGAGTCCAAAACTACGACAGTCCTATTCCCATCTACTCAAAGGGCTCATTCACACCACTCAGCACTCACAAATGAGATGATTTACTGGACCACGGTGCAGCTCTGAGATCCTGCAGACTTTGCCTCTCTTGTGACAAGCGCTGCCCCGAAAGTAGGCACAACCCACCGCCGCACACACACCCACACACACCCACGCAGCCCGGGCTTCCTCTGCGTTAAAAACAACACCGGGACCACCGCACTGTGCGACCAGTGCCAGCTCTCAAGCCCTACAAATCCCAGAACACGATATACATAGAACGCAAGGGCAGCATTTTTTACTTGAATGTGCTTCTGTATGCAGAGGTTAAAAACACACTGGTTTGTGTTATGCTCTTGAGAAAAGCGGCTGCCAGTAATTCCACTTCATTTGACTGTGCAGCGCTCAGTTTAGGCCTTGACGACATTTTCCACTAGAAGCGGTGGATTCTGAAAGGAGCGTTAAACAAAGATGCAGTGAGGCTCCGAATTAACATGACAAGCTGAAAAGTGCTACTTACAGCTGCGGAGGATGACGAATTACAGCCAGTCCCATTTGTTTGTCTTGTGTAAAGTAAGGAGGATATTGAGATTTCAGGAAAACATAACAGTTTGTGAAAGACCGGAGGGGAAAGTAAATTGAAACTTTACACATGGTGAGACATTTCAATATTGCCCTCTTCAGTCATAGTAACGAGGCTGGTTGTGACAGGAACGGCATACTGTGTGAAAAATATTGTCAAATTATTATACAACTGGATAGTCATGGCAACCACTGATGGAAAAGTACACGCACACACAAAACAATAGCTGCTACTCATGGCAGGCATCTATAGTGGAGTCAAAATGAGGGGTGAAATGTTCTGGTGAAGGTGTGTACAGGCTACTCTTCAGAAAAAGAGTTTAGGTTGGATGGATGGATGGATGGATGGATGGATGGATGGATGGAACGCTTGTGTAGGAGGTGGTTCTATCAGCAGAGGAAACCTACCAGAAACCCTAAAGTACAATTGACTCTGTGCATAACTTCAACAACGCCGCCCAAGAACTGATTTTTGACTGACTTCCTGTTTCGATCCAGCGCACCAAAATAAAAGCACCATCTTATTCATTCGTTCAGCAGTTCATTCGTTTCTTTCTGCCTAATTCTTCACAGACAAAACGTGTAAAATGTGTGTATTTAATTATAGTCTTGTAATGTTGAAAGTACCAGCTGAACTAAAGAATGAGACGAGCTTTTATGTGCTTTTATTTTGGCGTGCTGGAACGAAACAGGAAGTCACTTCTTGGGCGGCGTTGTTATGATTTGAAGTTATGCACTGAGTCCATTTATCCGGGAGCATCAAAGACTCACAAAAAAGTCACACACAAAAATCAAGGTGTTTTTTTTTCTGATTAAAAGTTCCAGAATGCACCTTTAAGCTGAATATACTGGATGATTCAAGCTAGGAAAACATCATATTTGTCATAGTTCTGTTGTACTTATTTTATGAGATCTTGATGTCATGATGAACAGACCGTTTATTCTCAGATAAGCCTAATCTCCGAGAGAGAGAAACTGCCTTATCATTAAACACCCACATCTACCATACTGAATAATAACCAGCTGACAAGACTGAAATCTTCATTCATTCAGTCATTGTGTCATTTGTGTACTGTCCACAGAGCATGACTTCAGAGTTAGTCGTACAGTGTAAGTGGTGGTATAAAGCAGGTGGTGCGGCGTTGACACTGGGGAGAAGCATGTGAAAAATGTGCTGTTGCTGAGCGATCACAAAAGCACAAGGGCTGCCAGTTGACTTAGACATCTAATCACAGTGTTGGGCGATAATAAGGATCAAACTCAGGCACGAAAGGCTGTGCAATAATACAAAGAATGGCCCAATGCTTGGAACAGGGATTCCCCAGCCATCACAGGCCAAGCAGATACATAACGATCATATAAAATTGTCAGTTTTGATGGTGGTGCAAGCCTGAAGTGATTTTGCAGGATGGATCTTTCATCCTTTCAGTGAGATGAAAGGCCAAGGCCGAACGGAGGTGATGCAGTTTCTTTTTCTTAAACTCTTGAAAAGGTTTCCTCCTCCTCATTGATGCAGCACAATGGGAGCAAATAAGTTGAAAAAGTGAGCCCAATGCTCTCAGAGAAGACTTTAACTCGGAAAAGGATTCTTTGTCACAAAGGAGTGAAAGGGGAAGTATAGGCTACTTATAAAAGGTTGGTCAGACTCAAGCGTGTGTGCCCCATTAAAACAGTCCTGAACTCAGCTATTTAATAAACTTAGTAACATCATATGTATGTTTTTTTTAATTTATTTTTTTTATGTTTTTTTATTTAAACTTTAATGAACACAGAGACACCACAAACAGGTGACATTTACAACAATGACAATACTTGTGACAGACTTAGACCATGACAACATTTACAACATAAATATGTATGTTTTTGACATTGCAACCTAATTGTAATGCCTGTGTTGACCCTTCTAATAGCAATGGTTGTTGTAGCAGGAGCACAGTGAGCACGAGTTACCATATTATTGAACTGAAGGTTTGTAGTTCAAATCCTGCTGTAGCTAAAGTCTCTTCTTGTTGTTGGTGCATCATGGTTGAGAGTTAGGGCAGCATCGTCTGTCTGTGACTCTGTGGCTATAGAGCTGAGCAGTAAACGATGGATTACCAACAAGGTGTTTTGCAAGTTTGTTTGTCCAGCATGTAAAGAGAAATATAGGCTGAATGTGCCATGGTAGTTGTAGCTGTCTATTGGTGTCATCTTTCAGACAGATGTAATTTTAATAGCAATTTAATTTAGGCCACCTATTCAAGCTTGTGCAGTTACTGAAGTCTCAACTCAATTCACCCTTTGATGCACTCACTCTCATCTGTGCAGAGAAATGTAATGATCTTACATGCATTAACCTACTTATTTCAGAGATAACTAGATGCAGACTATATGTTTTGTAATGTTTTTTTTATATGTAAATTAAGAGTAGTATAAGCTAAGAAGCCTTTATTGGTCTCACAATGGAGAAATTCACTTGTAAAATCAGCTCTCATGAAACACTCAGGGTGTGCAAAAAAGGCAGAAAATGTACAGGAAGTGTGCAATCAATTAAATAGTAAATAAAGGTATCTTATGTACAATGAATACAAATAGTAAAAATGCACTGGACGGGCCAGTGCCATATATTAGCCTAAACGTATTACTGTAGCCTAATAATATGCCAATCCAAAACAGGGTTTGGAATCAAATGTGTATTGAAAGCAAACACTTGGATGAAGTGGCCCATTCATGAAATGTGCTGGAGGTAAGTTACTTGATCCATGTCAACATGGGCGTGACATCACAATCAGTGCGCCATCAGTCACACTTACACACGCACGGTGTTGATATCTGGAGTTTATGTGCTCTGCAAATGGACATACAAACCGGACTGAGTGTACCACCTGGATGAGAGCACGCAGGGATCTTCTTTCCAACTCCACTGACACTGTTGAACCACGTGACCTGACCCGGGTCCTCCTCGCTTTTTAAAACGAGCTGCTGCCCTAAAATCCCCTCCACAGCTTCAAAGGGGCTGTGACCGCTTCCCTCATCGGTGCAGACGGGGATTCGCACCTTTTGCGCCGTGAAGAACCAAAGAACCAAAGCTGGATGCGCAGGGAAAGAGAATCGGACTTTTGCCTTTCCACAGTTCAGGTCTGATCCAACTATTCTCTCCGCATCCTCAAAGTGCGGCGCGTTGGGGGACTTTGATGCGCCGTGAAGCATGGCGCAGGACCAAAGGAGCACATTTCGCGCCTCGCCTTTACTGACATGTGTGATAATCTGCAGTCATGTGCTATGTCCCGTCCGTGGATATCTCTACAATAACCGCTACGCAGGGTAAGTCAAAGTAACGAGGGTCACCGGTGGAGCTGAGCCGCGCACAGGATGAATGATTCTTCATTCATGATTATCTTCATCCCTGAGAAGTTGTGCAGTCTGTGTGGACTACTTTGATAGAGCAGAGGTGCGAGGCAAATTGTGCGCTTTTTCAGTTTGTGGAAAGTACTTTTACTCGAGTAATTAGTTCCTCTTAATCTTACTCTTTAAAGAAGCATTATGTAACTTTGTATACGGAAGAAAAAGTTGATATTTATGTGTATTTGACTTTGTAGTGACCCTGCGATTGTATTATTGGTCAGCATGGCGCCTTCACTTTCTATCACATTGGTCTGTACAACGCTCCAGGATCAATTGTTTTGTAGGTTTTCTGGTAAGAGGGTCCATCTGCAGTGAAAACCTTCCAAACAATTGGTCCTGGGGCGTCCTAGAGACCCCTGTGATGGAAAGTAAAGCCGCCATGCTGACCACTCATGCAGCCGCTGGGTCACTGCAAGGTCAAATACACACAAATATCAACTTTTTTTTCCACAAAAGTTGCATATTGCACCTTTAAGTGTACTAATGAGGGAGCAGACCTAAGCTTATAAGTGCCTCAATAATAACCTTTTTTTTTTAACCAAAGTGTTGCAATATCTGTAGTAGTTTCAGACCTATACTTTGTTATAACAATAGGCTACAGTGATAATAACAGGGGAAGTAGTAGAATGCTTCTTGTTGCAGCCTAATAGTTTGACTGTTATGCCTGTCTCAATAGCAGCAGTGGTTATGGTTTGGGAGACAATGCTTGTTTACATTTGGACACAGCCTACATTATGCTTCACTCACAGCACAATGGTTGTTGTATTGGGGCTGCACAGTCCATTGCTACACCAGTCTTTCATCAGCCCCAATTACATGTGTCTGAAAAGGAGCACATACAGACGACATGTATAGGTAATTACAGACGGGACACCCATGACAGAAGCACAATCTTTGTCGAAGCAGGGCACACCCAGAGACATGTGGAAGAGACGCATTCATAAGCATGTAATTTTAGTCACATACTTAAAATAATGAGGTAAAACCTGAGCATTATGTTTATTTTAACTCAAGTGCCCAAATTAAGTTCATTATTTTTGTCTTACTATGACTCAGGGGGAAAAAATGCTTTTCTTTGAAGTTTTTCATATTTGTATAGATGAGGAGTTAGCAAATTGTAATGTTCAGATTATCATCCTTTATTTAAGTTTTTTCCTTGGAAGACTTGTAAGAATCTTCTGGTTAGTTGGACTGTCTTAAGTTAAAACAAATGCCCCTTTGACAAGGACACAGCTGCTTATACTGTACATGCAAAGCTGTAGGGACTCTGCAGAACTGAACAAAGACTTTGTGCCTTTGAAAGTGATTTTAGGATAACAAAAGAGATGTAAATCATAAACACATCTTGTTTTGCTCCTCTGTATAATGCAGCATTCTGTTTCCAGGCTGTGTATTTGTTTTCATTTTTGTCTTATCTTTATTTCTGAAAGATAGCTCAGCTCCTTTGCAGTTGATCTTTTGAGACACCCATATAATTGATTCAACCTAGGGGCGCATGTCAAAACGTCTCGTCTTTCTTTATCTGGTTTCTGAAAAGCTCTTTTGACAAGCAATGATTCTGTTAGTGTCAAATTGAAAACAATGTTGTATTTAGTTGGCATTTAAAACTGTATATACTATTTCTTACACACCATAGCTATTGATTTACTCTTTACAGTATAATGAGAAAATGATGCATGGCTTTACGACAGGAAAACTCGGGCCAGATGCCGCTGCCCCTGTGTCCAGTTAAGAGCTGATCCACCTGCAGTGAAATGCAATGCTATAATGGTGTGTGCCAGATTGTTGTGGCTGTGGTTTGACCCCTTATCTGTCTGTCGTAAAGAAGAGGAGCCACCCATGTCTCCATCACATCTGCTATTGTGAGAGCCACATTCAATTAGGACAAAGAAGCTGGAGTTACCTGCGGCCCAGATGTTGTTTGAGAAAATTGATCCCAGCCGTGCAATACAACCAGCCTCCTCTAGGGGATTTATGAACTCACTGTAACCAAATATTAACCGGAAATGTGTTTTTGCAGTGATCAGGTCTTCAGGATACACCCCAACACAGATGAGGATGTTGGAATGGTGCAAAGAATCTTGGGTCATATGAAGGTGGGTGATCACAGTTAGACAACTCTTTACACATGCATTGGTGATAAGACATTCTAAAATTGGCAAAGGTTCTCAAGCTGTCATCTGTCCTCAGTCGTTTTAGTGCTGAGGATGTTCCTACTTCACACATGAACAACATTTACCACAAACAAACTCATATCCGAGACAAAGTGCATCTCTACTGTACTACGGTATGTCGTGTTTCAACATTTGAAGCAGATACGGTGTTTTGACAAAGTATGGCAATGATTTGACGGCAAACTCGTCTTCAGAGTGATAATGAGAAACACTCGAGCTATGCTACACAATCTTCTCTCCTTATGTTTCTTTGGGACCACGCCTTTAATGTCTATCCAGTCTGTCACTTGATCACAGGGCGAGGTGTGCCACTGCTTATCACTTAAACAGGCTGTGTTATACCACAGAGATGCCGTGATTCTTCAAATAAACCACGGAAACTCATTTGTGGTTAAACTACTCAGCTACATGTGTTTCTCGGATTCTGCAATTAGGGAAAACCCTGGAAGACACGATCGTCTTACTTTTTTCATCTGAAGGCATTCACTCATCAGCTCATGGAGCGGGGGTAATCTTTCCACACACAATGTTGGTTGGAAAGGACAATAATTATTATTTCATATAGATAAATGGCATAAACCAGTACCGTTCCATTCCCTTCTCATAACATTGCACGAAGACATTCTGTTTGGTGTGGTTTCTGAAAATGATTGGTGTGTCATGCAGCGTGCTTATGAAATATCAAAGCATATTTGCGGGGAGATAATTGTTCTGTAATGGCGGGCAGAACAAAGTTAGTCCGAACACACATTTAGCTGTGTCTAGTCTTGCCGTGGCCAGTGCCTAAAACCATTGCTAAACATAGAGTGTAAGATTGAAGCTGAAAGACCACTATGTAAATGTTTTTGATTGGTGGCGGACAGGGCGAGCTGCTGGTCAGTGTCTGGCCAGAGTTTTTCTGCATGGGTGAACAGTGGACACAGCGCTCCACGGTCAACCATAGCCATTAGCAGCTTCTGTTTTGACAGCTGTGTTTGGAGTCTCACAGATATATGCACCCAGCGCCAGAATCAACCAGTGGAACAGAAATAGTATAAAAATCCGACGGCCGATTTGAAAAAAAAAACCTGGAAACTGGCTCCAACAGAAGGTGTGGAGGGAGAGTTTGAGTGACAGACGTAGTCCCCGAAGCCCAGTGGTAGATTACAATACCTCCAGAAGGGAAGTACTTTTACTGCAAATATGCATGCAAGACCAGACATTCAATCCACCGCTGCCATTATCACTTATTGTCACTGCAACCTGTTTATATTGAATGTGTTTCAAAGGGCTACAGCCGTGGTCACAGGTCAACGCAAGATATCAGCGTCGCCCCTTCTTGGTTTCGCCACAGCAAATCATCAGTCTTCCAGCTTGCAGTGATTTGCATTGATTTTGGCACGAGTTTTATGCCAGATGCACTTCCTGACAAGGCTCTTTTTTTATGCATCTTTACAAATGCCAGACGGGGTCACTGTTTCTGAGTGTGTTTGTATTTATGAATGTGTAGTTGAGACACTAGGAGTGACAGTGGTACTGTTGCTTAATGATCAGTACATAGAGTTGTCCTTCAGTCTTGATTGCTCTTCATTGTGCAGCCCTAGTTTGAGGCACATGCTGTTTTTGTGTGTCTGTTTAACCTCTTAGCCCCCACCTGAATCGAGCACACTTTCGGCAGTTTGGCTTTACCCAAATCTGAGAAAACAAGGCATCAAAAACTAGCATGTAAATGCCTCAAAAATGTGACAAAAGAGCGACAAAAACATGTCAGAAAAACTACAATAACAAAATGAAAAGTGACAAAAGCATAACAGAAAAGTAACAAAAAAAAGTGACTTAGAAACGACAAAGCAGCAACAAAAGAGCAACAAAAAAGTGACAAAAACACAACAAAAAGTTACACTCAGTTTTCTCCCAAATGAGGCATTACTGTTGCTCTCCAGTCGAGAAGCTTTAAGATCTGAATAAAGCCGAACTGGAGACAATGAGCTCGGTTAAGGCAGGGGGTAAGAGGTTAAGACACCCTACCCTTTTACACATTCCTCTCCAGAAGTTGCAAAAGGAAGGGCATCTGACGGAAAATCTTCCAAATCATTTCTTAACTATTGAGAATGAGACACAAGCCAAGGGTGTCAAGATGAAAGATGTCCAAAGCTTTCATCTCAAGCAGATGAAGATTGTCTGATCCTGCTATAAACCTTTACCTTCCGAGAGTTGTTTATCCAACCTGATATTTAAGAGGAAATTTAAGCACTTGTTTTTGTGTTTTGGACTTGCTCATGCTTGAACATTTGGGTACTTAACCATTTGGAAATGCCATAAAACAGTTTGGACATGACAGAGTTTGTTTTGACTTCACCTCTATAACTTTTCATTTTGAATAACCTGATGCTTTCTGCAAACTATAAAAGCCTTTGACACATTAACAAGCCCGTGTGCCAGCCTACTTGCCCCAAACCGTGACAAATCGAAGCCAGCTGGGTCATGGCAGCAGCACTACAACAATACTGAGTCCGTTCTTCTCTCTTTGTTTTTTCAGTCCAAGTTTTTTTTGTGTTTCCTAGAGGTGGCGTTCAGCTGTTTGGCTTATAGTTTTGTGGTATGTGGGGCTCAAGTGTCGTTTGCTGATAGTGGGCGCTGAACGAGAGCGTTTTCACCTCCCATATAAGGTCACAGCGGCCCATTAACTGTGGGTTGTGAAGAGGACACTTCACTTTGTGGTTTGGCCCATTAACACCACACAGTCATCAACATTCCCCTCGGCTCAGACCACACTCACAACAAAACAATTTGGTCATTATCGCAAAATGTTTGAGAGGCTTTAAGCACTTTGACCCAAGTGGCCAAGTTAAGGCTTCATCTGAACTGTAAGGGAGCACGACCCTGCAATTGTTATTGTGTTTGATAAGTGCAATGGAAAGTGTACATATCCTTGGTGATAGGCTTTTTTCTGGGAAATTTCATGCTCTGTTTTTGTAGAATATAACTTGTGAGAGTAATAAAGAATTTATTTGTTTGTATTTGACCTTTATTTAACCAAGAATAACCCACTGAGTTATTTTTTGCAAAGTTAGAGAGACTCTATTGTACATGAAGCCTATGCACTTTGAACCATACAGAGAACATGCAAACTCTACACTAAAACACTGCCCAGGATCGAACAACAACAAAGTCTTGTTGTGAGGCAAGAATGTTTATTGCTGTGCCACCCATTTCTTAGTAGTACCGTATTTTCCGGACTATAAGTCGCTCTGGAGTATAAGTCGCACCAGCCATGGCAACTATCTGGGCATGTGAAATTATATATATACCAAACATTGTGAAATTGACAAACAAGTCGCACCTGAGTATAAGTCGCACCCCCAGCCAAACTATGAAAAAGTGCGACTTATAGTCCGGAAAATCCGGTATTTGTTTTTTTCCCTGTTACAAGACGACAGATTAGGACAATCACAGGTTCAATCCATTCCTTAAACCTACAGCACTTCGATTTCTCTGTACATTTGTCAACCCGTTTGTTCAGCTGGGCCAAGTCATGTTGAACAAAGTGTAATGTGTGCCAGACAAATGGGACGTCCATTTTGAGGTGACATTTAACATCCCTTGATCTTGTGCGTACCTCTTCGTTGACGTAAACCACCTACTTTGATGCCATGTTAAACTGTTTGAACAGACCACATAAACCAATAAGTGGTCAGACCTGGGGTTTGGAGTATATAAAAGTTAAGGACCCACAGTATATCCATATAAGTGGCAACAGTGGATAAAACTGAGACCGACAGATGCTTAGAAAACATATTGGGAGCATTAGTATTTTAATGTGGGATGATTTGTTAGTCCTGTTGTACAACTAAACGGGTTCTTCTGTTTAGGTGGATCTTTGGCAACCCAACAGCCTCTCTTTAATCGGCCACAATGCCACCGTAGATGTGCATGTGAAACACAACGACACGCACAGACTGCATTCACGATTGAAGCAGGAGCACATCAACTATCAGTAAGTTACAGATGACACACTCAGCACTTCTAAATACTTTATGTTGTCAGTGATCTAAATCCGTATCGCACACAACTGCTCACTAAAGGCCATTGACGTTTCCCAGCTTTGCTCCGCTATGAGTGGGGCATACTGTGCATGCAAAAGCCCTCCTTTAAAGTTTTGACACAGTGAACACAGCTGCGGTGCTTCAGAGTGCTTCTCCGATCATCTGCTCCAGAAACGCAGCCTTTCATCTCCCCCCGTTCCGCCTCAGTCCAGGCCTCATCAAAATTAGCGCTGAAATGGAGGAAGTTCATCAAAGCAGCCACAAGCATCAGCCTAGAAAAGTTCCTTTGTCTTCTCGGTCTCGAGGGGAACAAACGCAGCTTCAGAAGGAAAGAGTTTCTGCGACTGTTGATTGAGTGGCAGATTCACTTTAGCATATAGCAGATGACAGAACCATTTGCATTGTAGAGTGATCATCACAAGAGCAAATCTGAAAAAGTGCACTGGGTTTTTGAAATCGCAAATGTAATTGTTATCATAAAACGTGTCACAAAAGTCACCACATTTATCCAAAATTGTGCAGTTCTAGCACACAGAAAGGTTAACAAGTGTGTTTCTTATTTCTTGTATGGACAAGGTTTGCTCATAGTTCTAGCACTGATAATTAAGTTCATGTTGGTACCACATAACCGATATCTACGTATATTATACAGAGATGCATTGTGTCATGTGTTTCATCAGTGGTGCAGTATGTGACTCCTTTTCATATTCTCCATTGCGCAGAGTGTTTATCACAAATCTGCAAAAGGAAATTGAAAAGCAGACCGGGTCCCGCACGTCTCGTAGGCGGAGGTCAGCGCCTCAATACGACTATGAGGTTTACCACTCGCTGGAGGAGGTACAGTACAATTACACTCGTATGTCTGCCGCACTGTAAACAAATAACAACTTCCAGAAGTGTTCCCAATCACCCAGTTCAGCCTCTCTAAACACTCATTCAGCAACACTTCAAACTGTTTATTTTCGATGTGTTTGTTTTGCGACATTAACGTTGTCAGTGCTGTGATACAGAACGGCGTAAGCACTTCTTTTTTACTTCGTGACTTCAGAGACTTGCTTTGTTTCCGCCTATCAAAACACTTGCTTATCAAGACATGCACTCCAAATCTGGGCTCAAGTGAAACTGTACTCAAGAATAACATCAACTCAAAGACGAGCTTATCATCTCTCAAGTTTACTTTGGAACTGGCAGCAATATGCAACATAGTACCAGTAGTCCAACATGTTGTATTATTTCTTTTCAGATCCAAAGCTGGATGTTTGAGATGAACAGAACTCACCCGGAACTTGTCGACATGTTCTCGGTCGGAAAGTCCTATGAAGGAAGGCCTCTTTACGTCCTGCAGGTAGTAACAAAGAAAAAGTCATTACAACATTACAATTCAGCACAAATAAAGTGTAAAACGTTGTGTGTGTGGTGTCAGCTAGGAAAGAGAAGTCGTCCTCAGAAGAAAGCCGTGTGGATCGACTGCGGTGTCCATGCCCGGGAGTGGATTGGACCTGCTTTCTGTCAGTGGTTTGTCAAAGAGGTTCGTACTCCTCAAGTTAATCTATTGTTCACATTTTTCAATCTGTTGCGGACTTTACAGTGTGCTTAATGTGGTGTGTGGGTTGTAAACCTGCCTAATCTCCAGACATCTGTTCCTCTGACCAAAAGAAAAAGCCATTACTGCACAAAACTATAAAAACAATATAGCACTTAGTCTTTTCTGCAGCTCATTCTTAGACCTGTGCCACATGTGTCAACCCCTTAATCGCTGTAGCATGTTGTGAAAACCAAAACAATTGAGCAGGTTTTTTGAGTGTGGATTACTTACTCTTAAGTGAGTAATCCACACTTCAGTTCTCGACCCTCACGGTAACACTTTAGATTACGGACCGGTAACTACTGTGTTATAAGTTATACTGTATTAATCTCTGTAGAGTTATACTGTAATAAAGCTGAAATTAAGTAATAAACCCTCAAAAATACAGTAAATACACTGTAATTACATAATAACATCAGAGTAGTGTATTTACACTGTATTAGTGTCCTTAGTTCTTGTAATTAGAATTACTTAGACTGTATCAAAGCTGTAAATTTTCATTACTTCCGCTGCATTAATGTTAGTAATACTGTAAAAACACTGGATTTACATACCTATCCCAGCGAATTTCAAGTGTAAGTGCACTATACTACATGAGTCATGCATTACAGTTAAATGTAATTGCACTAGAAGAGAAGAGAAGAGAGGAGAGGAGAGGAGAGGAGAGGAGAGGAGAGGAGAGGAGAGGAGAGGAGAGGAGGAAGATGGGAAGTGGAATGCATTGTTTTATTAATATCTTATATTACAAAAAAGACTCCAAACATACTTTAAGCACATGATTGACAACAAACATCAATGAAGTATAAATAATTTTATGAACAGTTTTTTATATACACCATTTAAGCTTTATTAGAGTATAACTACACAGTAGTTAGTGGTCTGTCATCTAACCAAATCTTTAATACTAAGGACTTGCCCTGAGCCATTTGTGTAGTAACTCAGTTTGGCCACTGGAGGTCAGGGTTCAATTTGACTCAAGGACTTGGAGCATTCACTATCAACTCTGGACTGATTGAAGAACATGTTTTAACATGGTGACCGTCTTTCATAATGAGCAACACTTACAGATGACAAGCATTAATACAGTCAAATAAGGCAGTGAAGTAATTTATTGAATGATCTGAGATATTAATTGACTGCAATGAAATAAACGACTCAATTAGATTGTATATGATTCATTTGTGTTTTGTAACTGCAGGCCCTGTCTTCATATCAACGAGACTCTGTGATGAAGAGACTGCTCAATCAGCTCAGCTTCTACATCATGCCAGTTTTCAATGTGGATGGTTACCACTTCAGCTGGACATCAGTGAGGACATTTTCCCCTCAAGTTTTAAAGTGTTCACATCTATAGTTTTGTAGTACTTCCTGTCTTTCCGTGTAGGATCGATTCTGGAGAAAAACACGGTCCAAGAATCGCAAGTTTCACTGCAGAGGAGTGGACGCGAACAGGAACTGGAAAGTAAAATGGTGTGGTGAGTTTAAAGACACAATCTCAATCAAACATGCCACACCTGAACATATTTATTATTTACTTCCTGTTTATCATTATTTTTGATGTTTTGATATAGTCCTATTTTTTCTAACTACAGAAACTGTGTTGTATATCACATAATAACATGCATGTTTTAACTGGAAGATGCCAGCAATTAATAGAAATATAAAATGAAGTAGCAAAGATTCCGCTGTTTAAGAACCTCAGAGGTTGATCTTGTCTCCTTTGAATCAAATGTGGTTTTGCATGTTTTGCTAAATCTTCCTGTTTCCATTAATATTTTCCTCACTGCCCCTTGTAGAATCCAGGTTGTATTTGAAATGTGGGCACTTGTCTCTTTCTGCAGTTTGCATTTTAATACTACTTTCACTATTCAAATCGTCGCTCCAATCTTCCCCTATCTTTTGACTGCTTTCATGGCCGTTGCAAAAGGATTGCATTGCAGACCATAAATAATGCAGACCGCGGTGCCTCTGCCCTTTGATATTTACTTGTGATCTAAACGGTGTGCAACCAAAACTTTGCTCGGAAGGACCAGACTGTCATTGCCTTATGTTTTCTCATTGCTTTATAGTCTATGATAATTCTGTTTCAGAGGAAGGCGCCTCCTCCCATCCCTGCGACGACACTTACTGTGGCCCTTATCCCGAGTCTGAACCTGAAGTCAAAGCTGTCGCCAGGTTTCTGCGCAAACACAAGAAACGCGTCAAGGCTTACATCTCTATCCACGCCTACGCCCAAATGCTGCTTTATCCCTATTCATACAAGTTCGCCACCATCCCCAACTTTAGCTGTGTAGTAAGTGATGCAGAATGTTTTACCCACTACTTTAATCTGTATTCCTTTGACTGAGGATAGCACAGTATACCTTAAAGTATGTAGCAAGTACAACAAGCGTGCAACTGTATCTCAAGCTCTGAACGTGGGGGTGTAGGGATTTTGGAAAGGAGTGAGATATACATCATATACATTCTTTTTGTAATATTTCTGATAAATCAACATTACAATTGTTTTACGCAAAATTATGATTTAATTTCAACATATTGACCTCATACATGGGGAAACAGATTAATCATGTTTTTGAAATGTTTACAACAAACCCTTTGTACCATTTTCCAGGAGTCAGCTGCTCAAAATGCAGTGACAGCTCTGCACTCTGCCTATGGAGTCAGATACAGATATGGACCTGCATCTACCACTCTATGTAAGCAACCAAAACTAGCTCTACTACTAGGTTGTTGTTTTTTGTTGCTGTTATTTTTAATTATGTTTATTTCTTCCAGATGTTACTTCAGGCAGCTCTATCGACTGGGCCTATAGGAACGGGATCCCTTACACATTTGCATTTGAGCTCAGAGACACAGGATACTTTGGCTTTCTTCTGCCTGAATCGCTCATCGGCCCCACCTGCACTGAGACCATGAGGGCGGTCAAGGCCATTGCGACTGGCCTGCTCAAGAAGTGCAAGACGGACAGCAACAAATTTCCATACATATGAAGACCACCACTGCACTCCAGCGTCTCTGATACTCTCTGCTCATCTCCTGTTTGATTATATCTTATCAGGTAAACAGGGGGAAGTGTGACATACAGCCTTTGTCCCTTCGTTCCTTGTTTTCAGTCATCTAATAAGGCTGAAATTGCCAAGCCCTTAATGCTAAACCCATCTGTACACATGTGCAGTGTCAAAGGGCTTGGCCTTTAGCCGGAGAAGGTCATGACACCCCTAACTCATGCATATTCATCAGTGTACCAGGAAATAATAAACCTACTGCCTTCATAGCTTAGTAGTAATGAGTAGAGCACCACCATCTCCAGAAATAATAAGGCAAATCAACATTAAGTGCATGGTGGTTAAATACGCACTTGTCATAGCACTTTTTGAGCCAGGAATTATTTTACTGGAGCTTAGCAATAATGAATGCTCGTTTGATATATGTGCCTGTTAAATTACATCAACATCGCGCCTTCTTTTACGTAACAGTCTTCTTGATATGCTAGATTCATATTTATAAAGCAGGGTCTTCAATTTTTTTCAAGCTGTTGCTACCAAACTAATGGACCCTCTAACTGAGTGTATCAAATGTTGTTACCTGAGTTGTGCTGGGCATGTACATTTAATAATAAAGGCTTCGGGTACAAAGCTTAGGGCAAATAATTTGTTTTTTTGAAGACTCCTGCTATAGTACGACCATTACTCAGGTATAAATCAAAGGCAGCATCTTATCTGTTTTAATACTGAGTCTACTATAGCCTCAATTATTTAGTACTGGAGTCAAATTCAAATTCATAGAAGTTTAGGTTTTCATTTAAATGAGCAGGCGCTTTTGATACGAACTAGAGTCAAAGCCATGTGTCTAATGCTGTATTTATTAAGTGCCTCTTTAGACAACGTCGGCGATATATGTCGTGAAAAAATATGTGCAACTGTGAAATGACATGTATTGTGTAAATATTCTTTTTACATCATGAGCAATATTTGAATTAAACATTTTGTATGCTGACAGGTTTGACCGCATGTCCTCTGTTTCCAAGATTTGGCAATTGACTCTTCACACCTCTCCAAATCCACTCTTATATTTGTAGATTCAGAAATGTTGGATACATAATCAGCCCAGAGTGAACTGCATCGCCCACTGCTGCCAAAACTGGGCTGTCAGGTTGCCAGCTGCTCTCTGGGTATTTGCTCTCGAACTTTGCAAAACATTGCTCTAAGCTGTAGCAGTCTGTGGTAATGCTAAACATGCAGGTAGTACAAAAGCTGGAGGCAATAAAGGCAAAATAAAGTGGGAATTTAAATGTATGATTCTCTAGATAACTTAAGTTATTAATGCTCATACTAAATAGCCTATGATTTTTATTGAGTCAATTCTAGAATAAAATATCACTTATTGCCTCTATTCTTTTCACTTAAATCTAGGTTTGTTTATGATAATTCGCACATTATCAGACTATGGGAAGAATGTTTGACTATTGGAGACATATTGGGCAGCTATTATGGGAAACTGGACATTGCTGATAGATTACCTTTTCCTTTTCTTTTTTTAACCTACATAGGCATAAAGAATATGAGTGTGCCATATTGAAACATTAATTGTATATTATAATGGGGGTAAAAGGTTGTATCCTACCAACAAAATGAACAACAAGATCCCTTAATTTAATTTAATATTCTTTATGCATACCCCTATGGCCATACCGCCTTTGCTCTTGGAAGACCTTGGAAGCTAAGCAGGGAAGGGCCTGGTCGGTACTTAGATGAGAGACCGTTTGATAACAACAGGAAGCCTAGCGAATGTAGGGAGTGAGTGAGTGGTTGGTGGTGGTCGGAGGGGCCGATGGCGCAGACTGGTTGCCTCGCTTCCGTTAGTCTACCCCAGGGCAGCCACCAAATATGGAGTGAATAAATAATGCAATGTAACGCGTCTTTGAGTGTCCAGAAAAACGCTATATACAACCAATGCATTATTATTATTATAGTTATTATAGTTAATAGTTTTACAGCTTATTTTATCTAAATTCTGTGTTATATGTTTTATGTTGCAAGTAAAAAATCCTAGTTTGCGAACCTGTTCTTAAACAATAGCAATAAAAACTATTCAGATTTTGATAAACTACAAAAATAAATCAAATGTCTATGTAAAATCTAGCTTTATCCTGACAATAAAGTGAGTTTTAAATGTTTTGTGGCCGTCTGTCTGCACACTCAGCTCTGTCTGGGAGGAGGCTCAGCTGTGCTCTCTCTCCGCGGTGCTGCCTCACTGCGGCCGATCCGAAAACGTACGTGACGTCGTTTCCTCTCTCCAACATGGCGCAGGAGGCAGGTTGTTAATGGAAATCTGAGGGATTTACCCCACCTTCTGTGTTTATTTATGTTTGTGTATGAGGGTAGCTGACATTTCTAAAGGAATACATCTGTGATCGAGGCGGCTGCAGCCCCCCTTTGGGACCAAGTTCTCCTCGCCCCAAATTCCTGCACGACATGTATGAGGGCAAAAAGACGAAAAACATGTTCCTTACTCGAGCTTTGGAAAAGATTTTGGCCGACAAAGAGGTGAAAAAGGCTCACCATTCCCAGCTGCGGAAAGCCTGCGAGGTGGCACTTGGTAAGTAGTTTTAAGCATCATATTCCATGCCTTTTCTCACTCATTGATTTAGACACGTCATGCACCCCTTTACTTATTAACCGGCTATTTCTCGCCCGAACAACGTCTTCGTGTCCTTTTTTATTATTCTTTTTGCACTGTTTACACGTTATTACCGGTCTCTAAGCGGTATATTGGTCACACATTTATATTTAATTGACGTGGCACGTAGTCCGTGGAAATGGACCCGTATAAAACACGGAAATGGTGCAGGAGGGGTGGGTGTCTCTGTTTGCTACATGAAGGCGATGTTGAAACCAAGTAACGATGCGAGGACAGACCGATCCGTGGACACAGCAGGAAAAGTGTCTAAACACGAGCTCACTGTTTGCCTCGACCACTTCACGACATCAGAAACATTGAGTTTTTGAGCGATTTGAGTGTTTTCGTGTGTCATGTATCAGGAAAGTGCGATGCTCGATTCTCTTCCTGATCTACTACAGCCACAGGGAAGCCTCATAACAAACATTTGGAGGCTTTGGGTTACGGGTCTTTTTGTTTTTGTGCGACTTTTGCACAGTTACATCACTGTATATTTGGCAACATAAAAGATTAAGATGGGAAAACGAACGCACAAGGTGACAGCTGTGACAGTACAGAACCTTTTTGCTAAAACAACACCAAAAGCACGGCCGTTTGTAAGACCCATTTCCGGTCACTACCAATATAGTTTTATGAATGAGCAATGAACTAGCTCGATATATTGTAAGTGAGACTGTCTATCTTCATAGCAGAATTTATACTTGTTTTTCCATCACATGTATTAAAACAAGAAGAGTGTAGTTAGAATTGTACACTTTTTATATATTCTTCAGACCTTTATTATGAAGGACATTCAAACCTGTTCCGTTTCTATAAACGTACACACATGTTAGCTTTATGTAGCTGTTTGCTAGCAGGTGTCTTGTTCAGAAGGATGGACGCTTTTTACTTATTACCTGATCATTGTCCATATAAGGATAGTTCACAATAAAAATAAAGCAATGCATTGTGCAGATTAAAAATCAATTAGTCTACTGTAAATGTCTATAGATGCTAAATAGTTGAATGAAGGGCTGTGATGACACTGACTCAAATGTCAGCATCACCAAGATAGTTGTGATTGTTTTGTCAACACTGCTGTGTCTTCTGCTTTGGAGTAAAATGATCCTGCCATTACTGTAAGACTTACAATGGCCCCATGTATCACCCATTTCTATCCTGCCTCTGCATCTGTTACAAAAACATTGAACTATCAGTGATTTTGTCACTGTAAGTGCATCTGCCTGTTTTTTTTGTTTTGTTTGTTGTGGTTTTTTTCTTACTTTTGAGAAATCTAGACCAATTTCTTTGATGATTTCTTGCACAGCTACACACATTAATTATTCCAAGGAAAGTTTTGATGAGGGTCATTTATTATTAATCATGACATCAATTATGGATTAAACTAATATATTGAAGTTATGGATATGAATGTTGCCTATTAACACGGTTTGTTTAGACACTATTTTACTATGTGCTAGATTAGTTGGAAAAGGAGTAACATCTTTGTCATCTGGTGGCTCCCTGCTGCACCTGTGTTATCAAATACTCAGAAAAGTATAGTGCTGATTTCTCTCTGCTACAGCCTGTGTGGTGGTGACTCGTTGCAGGGTTTCGTGAAGTGAAGAGAAGAAATGCAGTGGAAGTGTCTGGCCTTTGACACTGCACTGTCCTGGTGCTCCTGCTGACCTTTCTCTTGGATTTTCAAAATGTCACTCCTCTGTATCCCCAAAGAACATTGTCTGAGTTTCACACTCGGGATTGTAAAATCCTATTATCTGCTGGTCATTGAACAGACTCAGGAATGGGTTTCCTGGATACACATGGGAGAGCAGACATACTTTTAGTCTCATGTTTTGGTAACTTCACATAAAGCTGGCACTGTGGATGATCTCATGTTTTAATTTGAAACCAGTCTTCTAGAGTCATTCAGGCAAATATTTAATGCTTACCTGATAAAGAAGTGCATTAAGGGGGCGCCTCTTTCCTGGCTGGAGGCCTGCTGTGCACGCTGCTCATTATCCATGTCTTCAGGTTGTGGAGACAGAGGGTCAGCCACACAGGTCACAACCACCAGCAGTACACATGAGCTTGATGTTGTGGTGTAGCAGGTGTAATGCTATCTTTGTAGCAGTAGGGTTATGCTTATGCCTTTTGGCATTTTGGAAATAAGTTATAAACATTTGTCTCATCAGCACAGGCTTCCCTAATTATCCCATTCACAAGAGCTTTGAGGAAGAAATGTTTGCAATAGTGGTGTACAATGAATTTCTGGTAAATGCTTTACTGTAGCACTTTTAGAAGAGGAACGTTTAATATATTCCTGTGCAAGTAGTCGTTTAGACAACTTTGCATTCAGTAAAACGGTTTTGTCAAGCAATATCCACCATATTGACTACCTAGATATCTGAATTTTCTAAAGTCATCTTTCAATCTTCAAACAATTGTTCCCGCTCCAGTTGGCAGCGGTCGGTACTAGTGGGGTTTTGTAATGATAGATCATTAGGATTGTGATGCACATCTTTGATAAGGCGCTTCATACTCACCACACGTATTCCTACGATAAGCACCGGGCTATAAATGATTCTGTTAATTAGCTTTACGCAATGTTACCATAGATCCACCAAGACTTGTCGTAAAAAAAATGCTTCAGGGTACCAATAGTTCCTCATAGTGGGCACCTTGTGTAACTGACAGCCCTTTACCAGCAGCTGTCATAATTCTGACGGAATATTAAACTCGACGTGGAAGTGTGTGGTTTTCGTGCAGAGAGGGCACACCAAGTACCTGCTGCAGATCATAATGGCAGAGTTGCTGAGGATGGCAGGGTACAAAGTATTGGAGGAAGTCATATTTAGTTGTCAGTTCATTATTTTTGTGTGGAGAGTGATTCTTGATATGTTATCGAGGAGCTTTCATGTGGTCCAACTTGAATCAATTGCAATTTATGTAGAGCTTTGTAATTTACATGTTTCGAAGCAGACATTAAAGCAAAACATACTGACCTCTTACGTTTTTCTATCTGAACGCCCCACTTTAATAATATGTTGCAAATTGTCCTTGTTGTGCCAAACATGCACTTACTGTCAGATGTTTTACCTCTTATTTAGGGCATTTTTGTTGATGTGGAAGGACAGTGTGTTGTCTGGTCTCTCAGTGCAGGCTAACTGCAGGCTTAAGCTCCCGGTAACCCCAAAGGTTGACTGATATTCAGATAATGAGAGGCAGAGTAGTCGACGTGGCAGGACCAGGGCTCACTGGGTAAGGAGTAAATAATCCTTTTATCCAGGATGAGGAGGTTTACTCTCAACAATGATAAGTGAGTGCTACACCTCCTATCTTAAAGCATTGTTTCCCTGCATTGTTTCCCTGCATTGTTACATGTGTTGTGGGGGAATGTATACAATCATTAAACTCCAAACAGGGGAGCCTTTCTTTTCTATTCCTGGGATCAATATACCTTATCTCTGTGTTATTTTTTTCATAGTTTGTTTACTAGGTGGAAAGTGGAGCTAATTTAGTTTCAGTTTCCAAGAAGGGCAACAGATAACCTTGAAAAGTAGCCAGACATGTTTCTTGTCCTTGTCATATCTAAAAAGTTCATGGGTAAATGCATCATGATCTGACTTACAGTTGGCTAAAATTATGGAGGGTACCCGTGATGTCACAGCTTGGCAAATAACTCCGTCCCCAATTCTGTGAGCTCTATTTGCAATGAAAATGTTTTACCTTTTGTGAAAATGTCCTTAAAATGTATTGGCATTATCTCGCTTGTGGTGAACAACAGTGTTAGTAAAGATAACAAATCTCTTTTGTAGATTTATGATATCCACTTTGAGCACAACTCTTCTGTGGATTTCAACAAAGCCAGAGTTGACTCATAACTGTGTAAGCCAGCATCAGACTGGTTATAGGCATCATCTCCACACAAACTGAAGCGTGGTGGTATCCCAGACAACCTCCGCCAGTGTTTCTCCTCAGATGTAATTACTGCTGTGCAACCTTTCCTTTCAGGGCAGACAGTAGAAATGTCAAGGGTCTGTTTTTTCTCAGGCCTGCATGTTGGCGGTGGTCGCAGCTGGCCTATGTGTTCATCTGTATCGGCGTTGGAGGTGGATACCTACTCCCCATTCATCCTTAGATTAACCACAGCGGATCTTTATTGTGGCGCCTGCGGACTCGGCCTTTTTTACACGCTCGCAACGCTCTAGCTTGATTAATGAATACACCAGAGAGGTAATAAGTATTCACGGTCTGGATAATGGGGTCAGTGTCGGGCTCGGAATGAAAATAAAACGTTACCTTTTACGTCTCGTGCTGTTAAGTCATTTGGGTTCATGTAGGAGCTGTTCCTCAGCCACTACTTTCCCCACCACTGTTTCTGTGACCACCGAAGCGTCACTGGGAAAACCAAAGGGGTGTGATGGAGAGGTCGGTGCCCGCTGTCAGATCTGGCCTAGACACAGCTGGGTGTTTGAAATGCTAATTCAGTGGGAGGGTTTTTCTAGTGTCCAGCGTCCTGCTCAGGTGATACTTACCAATTAATACTTGACAGCGTGTGGCCCTTTGTTACAAGGACCACTGTACATCTTCAGTAGAGTGACGGCAGCTGGATCATTAAAGCCATACTGTCTAACATTTTACCCATGTACAATAATATGCATGCATTATTTTCCTTATAGAGGTTTTTATTGGCCTTTACTGGGAGTGGACTTAGACTTGCTTTGTAACTTTTCCGTTAGTGGGACATCACCAGCTCGTCGCCATGGTGATGTTGCTTCTTTGCTTTGACTGAATTACTGTACAATTACTTTTCCAATACATTTGTAAGTAATGATGTTATCACTTTACTTCCGGGTCCAACGAAACTTTAGCCCTGTTCAGCTGCTGTAGAGGCGACGACAAAGCTCTTTCTAAACGTCAGATCACACAGAAATATCACACTTACTCTTGAGAAATGCTTTCCTGACATTAAATATCAAATCTTATACATATCAAGACTTATTTGAAATATAGAAATATCTTCATTTTGTCTGGAGAAATGGTGAGCTATACTATTCTAGTTATGTTTAAAAATGTTTTTGGCTTTTTATCTGATGTTATTTCAGCAGGAGATTCAGATAAAGTTAAATAGCACTGTTGTTGTCTTGCTGAGCATTAGGAGCAGCTAGGATGTCGCTGACAGGCTTTTTTGTGTTTTGATTTTAGAAACATAGAACTTGGAATGTTATAAACTCTTATTATTCCTTAACATTATTATCTCATGTTCTGACTCACTGATGGTCATGTCTCTAACATCTTGTTCAATAAGTAAACTCATAAATATGTAAAGGCCAGAAACAGACTTGTCAACTCACTGCTGTATCTGTGAAGCATTAGCCCACTCTCAGCATAAAATGCTCCCTCCAGTGTGGTGTTCTGTTGCTGTGGTTCTTGTGACGTAGCGCAGAGCTTCTCCAGGGACCACTGTTAGTCCCACACCTCCCACCGTCGCCCATCACTCCCCACCTTCATGCATGTTGAGGAGACCCTGTCCAAGAACTGCGGTGCTTGAGCTTCACTTGTTTAGACATGATCTACTGGAACATTAAGGCTGCCTGATTTTGAGGGGGAAATTCTTACAAATATTGGTCAATGTAGATTTTAAATAACTGTAGTAGCATTACAACTCGAAAGAGAAAGCTTTATGAACAGCTACGCTAATAAAAATCACAAAAACAAGTTTGTGGAGGTCTGATCTTTAGGATTAGTACATTTTATGCATAATTAAATCCAGTGAATGTAGACAGATTATTTTGTTGAGAAACCGGTTTCCAGCTGCATATTCATCTTAATTAAATTGCAAACGGGCAGGGCATCCGCAGATCAGTTAGATCAGCGTTTGCCTGCTTGCCCAAAGGTTGGCAGTTTGATCCCTGCTTCTACTAGCATACTGTTGTTGTGTCCTTGGGCAAGACACTTAACCTGCAAGTCTCTGCTGTCTGTGCTGCAAGTCTCCAAAAAAAGGTAGAAAAGCACTTTTTATCACTGTTTTCAAAATAATCATCATAAACCAGAACATGTGAGTTATTGCAGTCCTTTATTTGATCTTCTACAAACCCGTGAGTCAAAATTCAGTATCTTAGCAAAGATTACATCAGCATTCAGTTCTTGGATAATAAGGAGTTAACTCATTTTGCCTCAATGCAATGGACCATGACCAGAAGTGGCCCGGTGAAGAGAGAGAGCGCAGTCTGCACATACTGGATCTCTGGCCTGTGCTGTTGTCCTGTAATGGACACTCCCCGCCTGCACTCCGCTGCCTCAGGAATGCTTGGTCATGGTGCTGCGCTGCTGTGGATGAGAGGGCTCTGTTTCTCTGTAGCAGTTGTCTGTCAGCAGCGACAGGACCGGCGGGCTGTTTTGCCATGCCGCCCTGAGGAAAAGTATGTGTGGACTTTGATGCAACACACAATGAAAGCGGATTGTCTGTCTGATGTGCACGCTGTGATTTCTAAAAGTGCAGCATCATGAGCTATAGCTGCCAGCGTCTCCTAGCACCGTTCAGCCTCTGTACAGCCATAGGTCAATGTACTGTATACGCATGCATTGTTTATTTGATTGGGACAATGCATGTTTACATAAGACACTTGCAGGTAAACACACCAGACCATGGCACTCACAGGTTCTAAAGACGTGATGCGTTTGCGGACTCTGTATCTAAATAATTGCGGTCTTTGTGATTTGCGACCATTAAATTGCGATTTCTGTAGCTTTACTGGCACCAGCGCAGACAAACGTGGAGACGGGACAGGTGAAGTGCCACTCTCAAGGACACAGCTACACGTGCGCAGGTCTTTGGCAAACGCTGTGCCACTGAGCCACTGCCGCCCATCATCAGTGCACCGAACAGATAATACTGATCTAAAGTGCGTTTTGCTCGAGGATAGACAATAGCACATTATAATATATGGAAGTGTTTTCAGCAGTTTCTGAAAATAAATCATTTCGGCCACTGAATATTTTACCACTTTGCCAGAAGCTAAAGGAGCACTGGGTGTTGTATTTGAAAGTCTCCCATTATCTCATTTCAATATTGTAAGCCCACACTTGTTTCCTTGGCCTTGTGTAGCTATTTTCCTACATAAACACTCTTGCAAAGCGCCAATGACTAACAGATGCAGCAAATGAGTACTTTTAACTTGTTAAATGCTGAGGTGGGCGCAGCGTATTTTAAAACGCCGTGAGCGAGCGCCCGTTTGTTTTACTGCGCTGACCTCTCGCTGATGCCACTCCGTCTGATTCATCATCCTCGTCTGTTATATCGGCGCCTTTGCATTTTCTGTGTTGTTGTTGTTATCTAAGTCGGGATCAGCTCGGGTTGTATCTCGCTGTGATACAAAGGATCCTTGATAAAGCCCTATCCAAACAGGCGTTACATAAAGGTGTGTTGTAGCAGCTTCTCCTCCTCCTCCAGGGATCCGATGTCTCCGAGATGACTTCATTCTTGTGTTGTCAGAGTCCTGTCACTTGAAGCAGCAAAGCCAGTGCGTCTGTCAAGTCATAATCTGCAGTTTTCCAGTTTAATAGCATTCAAAATCACAATTTACAAAAGTTGCAAGTATTTAGGTTATTTAATGTGAACTGAAACATTGCTTTTTAGTTATACTATACAAGTCTGTGCCAGCAGGCGGAATAACATCCATTTCTGTAATAAAACATGAGGAAGTAGTGCTAAGGGCAAATAGAGCCTATATGACCTTTTATCTGGGTGTTTTTCCGTGTTGACGAGCGCTTCCCTTTTGCTCACAGCGCTCAGGCATTTGGAGGCTGTGCGTGATCTGACTCCGGGTCGAGGTACAGGCGCTCCCCTCTGTCGTCACGGCTTCATGTATTTTTCACCGCCGCTGTGTTTGGCCGGTGTTGTGTGTCGGCGTCTGTGGCCACCGCAGACTATTATGTTTCTATTATTCCCCCTGGAACGTTATGGACCTCATATACTTCTGCACTACACGAGAATTGAGGAAGTTCCGAGATGGAAAATGTCGATTTACTGAACTATAGTTAGAAAACAAAAAGCTTGAGCACAAGTATTCAGTGCTTTGATGATTAGTTGTGGTTTTATTATATCATTTCCCTTCTGCTGCTTTTTGCAGTAACATTTGCAGATTTAAAATGTGGTTTGTTTTTCTATTGATTCAAACACACAAATACTCTCCGTAGTGGAATTACCTGTCTGAGGTGTTTACAGACCTCTGCTGTTGGCCACTTAAAGCACATTTAACTAGTTTGCTTTTCATCAGCGCTTTTTTGGCTTAGAGGGAGCATTAAGGGCCGCTTGAAAGGGTGACATCTTAAGATTATAGGGTTGGAAGTGACTGGGAGACTGGAGTGGTCTGAATACTTTATTATGTAATAGCACACACACAGAAATGGGACAGTTGTATCCGACCCACTTGTTTCACGATGAGACCTCTGCCTATAAGGAGATGATCATGTTTTAGATGTCCATACACGTCAGTTTTGTGATCAGACGTTATGTTTGCGTTGAAAAGATTTTGGTGGTCAGCTTAGACGTTATGGAGCTCTCTGCGGCCGTGTGATGATGAGGCCATCTTTGAACAGGAAGCAGGAAGTCTTTCTAATGTGTCTTAATGTATGCAATTACTGCAACGGTGCTCTGAAGTACTGTGAGTTTGCGTCTGAGCTGCAGTGCTTTGTCCTTATATTTTATCATTTGTAGCTGTACTGTACAATCTTGGCAAGGCACAACATGATTTGAATTTGAATCATTGCTATCACGCAAGGTTTAACCCAAGGCCACAGTGATTATTTATTACTTTATTTTTTGCCCGCAGGCTGTGTGGAGAGAGATCTTAAGCAATTTGTCAAGTCCTGGACTCAAACCCATGATGCCAATGACATAAACCTGTGGCCGTGCCAAGGCTGACTCTATAACTTTCTATATTGCAATGTCACATCAAATGTTACAGCTTTGTTTTAGATTCACTCACTCAGCACTGGATGCACAGACGTCTGGTGGGCGCCTGGTCTTCTTTGTCACTACATGAGAAGATGGAGAGTCGCTTTGTGGGACAGCTCCCTCTGTGCAGGACAGTGTCCCTGCCCCAAAGAGCTGCAGTGTCTGAGTGTTCCTTGTTTGCTTCAAGCAGCTCAGGGACAAACCAGGCCACAGCAAGGTCAGCAGTGTTTAGTATGGCATTCACAGCTCGAGTGGAGGAGAGCCAGGTTAATGCACAGCACAATAAAGGTTACACTGAGGAGACCCTGAAGAGAATTATCAACAAGCCTTTTGCAGAGCTTGTATATATTGTAGTGCTAGGCACTCAAGATGCAGGTAACCTGCCTATACTGCACTGTAGTACAATAAAGTGGCATATTAGGTGACTAAATGAGTGAGTTCTCTTGAAGATGTAAATACGCTAACAATAACATAATACTTTACTCTTCCCACTTAAGTTTAAGTATCGACTTTTGCATTGGCCAGTGTGTACTTACATATAACTTAATCAGGGTTTAGCACTGACCACTAACAGGGATATGAGGAAGAAAATGACTTTATACTAAGGATTAGTATAAAGGAATAAGGATTCTAATATGTGCACTACACGTGCCATTTCATGTCAGATCTATTGAAATTGTCCCGTGAGTACACACGTATTTCTCTTATCTCAGAGTATTCCCCAACATAAGTGCTGTTGCTATGGTTTCTTTGTTCAAACCCTGGCGTGACTCTTTCTTCAACACTCCTGACACACTGGGCTAATTATCTGACACGTAGAGTGTCAGTGCCCATCTCTCTCTCCAAACTGCATTTGTGGACCTGCCTGTCATCTCCTGTTGACATTAGCATACAGCTATTAACGCTCCACTTTCAGAGACGGCTGTACGTGAGCTTAATATTAAAAGTGACGCGGCCCGGGGTCACAGCATTTAGTCATTTCACACATGTTTGAAAGAGACTGTTGGGCTGTGGGTTTTTGGACTGGGGCAGACAGTGAGCAGAGTGGGAGTGAGACGAGGAAACTAATTTGTTGTAGCTTATGTTGTCAGCTTATTTTGAACCTTGGGGATTTCTAAAAGCATGAAAGAAGCATGTTTTGACAGAGCTGCCATCAATTGATTATCTAAACAGGTTACATACTTGTCACAAAATATCCATTATTAGCACCATAACTATTTTTAGAAAGGTGAGTGAACTCCTGTGTGTCTTACATGTGACGTAAGCCGTTTTATATAACAATTTAAATACTACAATAAAATAGAATGTAAAGACAACTACCTATTGCGATTGATAACAGTGAAAGTTGACTTGCTCGTCTTCGTGTTCTGCATATTCACATCCAAACGGTTCAGCTACATGCTTCTCTAAGCCCCAGCGTCCAGACCCAATACAGAGGAAAGACATAATTGTGTTTGTTCAATATTAGCATCTGGCGTCGTCCATCACTTCCTTTATCTGCGTCCCTGTTCCTGCCGCTGTGCTTTCCCTTCTTTTCTCTCCGTTTTGCTGGATGCGCACTCTGATTGCATCACACTGGCACCTCCATCCATTTTCCCCCTGAATTCTGGCCCGGTTCCTGCCGCAGCCGCCGAAAGTGCATTTCAGTTCAAGCATCACGGAGTGGCTTCCTTTACAGACTGTGTTTCAGGGGAGGCCTTTGATAAGTTCTTCTCCCGCTGCTGTTTGGGTTTTCGCTCCGCCTCCCGTCAGCGAGGTCTGAACATGTTTAGAATTTTGAAGACGGATATCAATTCTTAGGCCTGCAAATAGTCAGGTCATAATGTCCCCCCCCTGAAGACATCAAAACAATCCTCTCCATTGAGATTTACCATGAAGCATAAATCCTGCTTAGTCCTATGTTTATTTACACCTTTGCAATAATGTTCTGAAATACATGTCATACCTATATTTTTTGTTGGTTCATTACACATAATGTTAATGCACTCACTTCCCTAAATGTCTTAGTAGATTGATTGGAAAAAAACAACGAGAGTGAAAGGCCAATAAACATAATACTTGGCAACTGATTTGAAGTCTCCAATGTGTCTTCCTGATGAGGTTTCATGATTTTCCAGACAAAACAAAACAAAACAGAAAAGACAAAAAAAATAAAGTGTATTTTCTGTATAAAACCACATTGTGAGCGACCAAATAATCAATAAAGGGAAGTGAACAGAATGAAACAGCACTTTTATTTATTATTTAACCTCTTGAACCCCAGCTGAACCGAGCACATTTTCTCCAGTTTGGCTTTACCCAAATCTAAAAGCTTCTTAAAGAAAGCGTCGATATAGAGATGAAAACGCGCAGGAAAAGCAACAATAATACAATTTAAAAAGTGACGAAAACGTGACATAAATGTGACAAAATAGTTGCAAAAACACAACCAAAAAGTAATGAAAAAGCAACAAAAAACATGCAGCGACAATGCAACAAAGAGGTTCAGATTAGTTTTGTAGGTCTTAGCTTTCAAATGAGGCTGTGAGCTCCAGTCGAGAAGCTTTTAGATTTGGGTAACGCTGAACTGGAGAAAATGTGCTGGATTAAGGTAAGGTGAGGTAAAGAGCTTTCATTTACTTTGTGTTTGTCTCTTTGACACTCTTATTGTAACAACAACATATTTCTCAGTTCTATAAAACAGACTCCTTTTATAGATGTTCATCCAATTGAATGTGCTGAACTCACACAACTGATGTGGCCATGTTGTTTGTTCCTGTCCTGCTTTACCCCTGTTGGTTTTACCTCGTCAACCATGTGGATACTGTGAGGCCTTAAGCCTGCCCGTCCTGAGTTTTAAGTGTTAAATATTCTCTCTCAGTGCATTTCTTTGAGCCTTCCAGCAGTGAAATAATTGAGCTGTCATTGCTTTTAGTGGGTTTTCCCCAACTATCGCAGCCCGCTCCCTCACTCAAGACTCGCTTTTGAAACTATACTATAGCACCAAATCTGGCCCTTCTCTCTCTCTCTGTCTCTCACACACACTCTATTTTTGTCTCTCTTCTTTCTGTCATCCCTCTTTCTGAGTCTGTCGCTCCCTCTCTCAACTGTGCCAGCACTCAGCAAGTTCATACAACTGCTTTCATGCCCGGAAAGCTGTGAAATAAACAGCAAATGTTGGCCTGCTGCACGAGTAATGGCTTCGCTCATGGGAGTTTGGTTCAGTGACACCGGATCCACTTTTTCGGCATTTAAAATCAATTTGCTACTCGAAATCAAAATGCAGTATCACGAAGCAAGATCAAGATTCAGTTTAAAATGCACTTTTCTTGGAGCAGGGGTAGGTTGACAGTTTTTACATGAGACTCTATGGATAAAGACTGTCCTGCCTAAAAGAATAGCAGTCTTGTGTGTGTGTGGTTTTTGAATTGCAGCCATCCAAACTGCGTTTTCGATTTTATTGCAATTAATTGTGCTTCTCTGTTTTTTGGGAAAAGCCTGCCCGAATAGCATCTGCGGCGTGTCCTAATGTGACAGCTTAAACGTTGTGTAGTTGGGCCATTTCCTGAGAAAAATGTCCTTCATAAAAGTGTCTGAATCCTCTGTGTTGGCCCATGAGGCATTATTCCGTCCCCGCGGTGTCATTAGCAGGATAAAATACCGCACATTCCACATTTTCTAAAGCTCACGGTCGCAATACTAATTTCACTTAATCTCTTTCTTCTTTTGTGTTTCAGAGGAAATCAAAGAGGAATCGGAGAAACTGAGGTGAGGCTTAATTCATTATTTCAAACAATGATAGTGTTTATATCCATGTGGGATCGCTCTAGGCTTTAACTACAATATGCTGGAGTAGTTTTACGGCGCTTTTGTTTGCCTCGTTCTTGTCGCCTGCTCATTAATGGTTTCCACAAAGCAGTTTTTGATTGGTGTTCCTGAAGTGTCTCCTGCCAATAAACGCCCGCCTCGCGACGACAGGTGCCACTAGTGCCCTGAAAACCTCATCATCTTCCTGCAGGACTCATTTTACCGCGCTCATCTTCGTGTGCAAAGCGCTTTTGTTTCTTCCACTTTGACTATTTTCTCCAAATTAGTCTGACCTCTTCAAAAACACAGGCTGCTCTCAAAAGCTGGAAAGATTGTTAGCGGCTGAAAACTACGTGCGCAACAACGGGTGATTTTAAAATTCAGGTATTGTTTTAGGAGCAATGAAACGCCATTATTTTGAGATTCACTGAGCAATAAAAAATAGGGACTCAGTTGGAACATTAAAACTGTCCCAAAATGTCCATCTAGAATTGGACATAAAATCTGATGCAAACAGAGACGTTTCATCTTTAGTTTGGATATGTAGTTTTATTGTTTAGGGGATTCATAATGAGGATCATTATAGCTCTTTGCAAGTTTTTTCAATGGCTAATGCTGGATAATCGGCTCGGGAAGGACGTTCTGCTGTGAAATCTTGAGATTCCACGACACAAATAGGGTTAGGAACAGGGATATGGTTAAGGATTAGGGATATTTACATTTTCAGACGACTCACCGATATCGAGTAACAGTTCGATATAGTGGGCCGTGAATTAAAACAACAGAAATGAACCCGAGAATAATATAAAAAGTCCATATCCATCTAAGTAATTTCACTGCATGACTCTCTCAAAGTTCTGCTTCCGCTCTAAAAACTAAGTAATCCTTAGTGATTATTACAGTTTTTAGATGCAGCGGATCAGTGTTTAACCTCAATGTTTTAAAAAGTGCATTTTCTCCAGTTCAGCTTTACCCAAATCTAAAAGCCCCTCGACTGGAGCCTATAGACCAGCAAGCTGAGACCTACAAAACTGATCTTCCTTCCATTGTTGCTGTGTTTTTTCATCACTTTTTGATATGTTTTTTGTTGCTTTATCATCACTTTTTAGTTTGTTTTACTGCGTTTTAGGTACTAGTGAAACTCCTACTCAATTTAAGCCACATTTTGAATGGTGTAAAGTCCTCATAATACCTATAGCAAAGAAAGAGTCATGTGATTAAAACCATCTACAGTGTTTTTCTTCCATCCATTGTTGCCTATCCATTTTAAAAGAAGGACAAAAAAAGATCTATTGCCAGTGATTGAGAAACATTTGTGACTACGCCGCTGCCTCATTCACAGCTGTGTTCACAAGAGGCCATGAAACGGGAAATTCTGGAATTCCTTATAGTCAAATAACTAACACTTTGCTAAAAAAACATAATAATTTTATCATTGTCAAGTCCGGAAACAAATCAAACCTGTAAAGAAATGTGAAAAGTCCACACTTAGAAATGTGCTGATGTAACGTTGAGTGTCCTCCATGCTTGTTACATGTAAGTGAATCTGCATATGATGATAATAAGCTGCTTAACCGTGTGTGGAGGATGGGCTGATCACAGCGGAGCGGCGTAAAGCAGAGGATCTAGGAATAAGCAGCTCCCTGTAGACAGTTAGCATAATGGACCAGACACCAACGTGCGCAAACACAGATGAGCCCCAGCCGCTCCTGTCCGCTGAATCACCACTCACAACTAACTGTGTCACTTTCTCTCCCTTTAAAACCTTCTGATCCTTCCCATGTTTTTTTTCCCCCCCAATTCAAACGCTTGCAGAGCGCTCTTCCCCGACTCGGCTGACGCTTTTCTTTACGTGGCGTCCCTTGTCCCGCGTTAGACTGAAACAGCTGTAAGCGTTCTATTGCCAAGACATAAACAATGAAACCTCTCCCTTTTCTGAGTGAGTGCAGGTCCCTCCTCCTCCTCGTCCTCCTCCTCCTCCTCCTCCTCCGCAGCTCCTGTCTCTTCTGTCTCTCATCCCAGTGCAGTTTGGGTGTGGTTGGTTAGGGATGCTGCTAACACATGTCTGCTAATATGAAAGCTCTTTATTTTTGAACCTCTCTAAGCTGAAAGGTTGCATGATTTTGGTTTTAAAATCAACTTTCTGCTTGCTGTGTGCCTTTTTAACAAGTTCAGGAGCATTTGCGTGATGACGAGACTGAAGTGAACTGTTAAACTAACATAAGTATTCAGACCCTGTTTGAACTGCAGGGTTAGGAGTCATGATATATCCCAAAAGAGAATTATTGTTTTGTTTTTCTTTAATTTCTTCTTCGTCAATTTTCTCTTTTTCTGGAGACAGAGTGTAGAGCAGGAATCTAAAATCATCCAAATAATTGGATTTACCGAGCACGTTTTTCTCCAGTTCGACTTTACCCAAATCTAAAAGCAAACAAAAACGAGATGTAAAAGAGGATGAAAACGCAGCACAATAAATCGTCCAAAGAGGGACAAAAACACAACAAAACAGTGATGAAAACGTGACAGAAATACAACGAGCACCGCGACAATGCAAATGAAAATCTTTGATCTGACATAAAAATTGCCATTTGATCACAGTTTGTTGTTTTGCCCTCGCCAGCTTTGACAAACAGCTTTATGATGTGTGGCAGACTGAAGGTGCGCGGTCAGCAGGGGTGCATAGCTAAAGTCTGGATTCTAAACGGCACATTTCGGGGGATTGCTAAGCCTCTAAGGAGGGAGGAAATTAAGTATTCGCAGTATCCAGGCGATATATTAAATCCACTGTCATGAGGAGTGTTGCTTTTTGCCTGGAGAAACGGGGCAAGAGAAATCTCATTTTAAGCAAATGTTTTGGGCGAGAAGAGCTTGTACTGTACAGCGTGACATGGTGTTCTGGGTAGACTATTTGCCTCTGTGTCGGGGGGGGGTTGGCGAGCATGTTGTTAGCCCGATTTTAAACCGTGCTTTTTCCCCTGGTGACTTCCTTCCTGTGACACGCCGTCGCTCAGTCTAACCCTGTATTTCGCTCGCAGCCCGCCCAGTGGAGACAACAAATCGGGTTCCAGCACTTTGCCACCGATCAAGTCCAAGACCAACTTCATCGAGGCCGACAAGTACTTCTTGCCGTTCGAGCTGGCATGTCAGTCCAAATGTCCCCGCATCGTCATCACGTCGCTCGATTGTTTACAGGTCAGTGCAGAGGCAGACTACGCGCCCTCCAGTGTATTTGCGTTGCAGCCGAAAAAGGTCAAGGGTCTCACGGTGCACACGAATGTCATACGACTTGGAAATCCTAATGTGACTTTTGCTTCTGGCCCGGTTTGTTTTGCGTTTGTAGAAGCTGATAGCATACGGCCACCTGACCGGCAATGCCCCCGACAACACAGCCCCGGGCAAGAAGCTCATCGACCGCATCATCGAGACCATCTGCGCCTGTTTCCAAGGCCCGCAGACCGACGAAGGGGTGCAGCTCCAGATCATCAAGGTGAGGCTTTGTTCTTGGTATTTACATCAGCAACTATTGCACTTAATGTGTTTAGGAGTAAGGTATTACTTCATGACCAAGGCATTAACAGATGATTTAATAATAAAACAACATATCATTACCAGATTTCACTGTTTAGGCTGTAAAGGGTAGTTTTTCTGTTGTCAACCTTTGAAAATGCCACTGAACAAATTGAACCCTGATGTGACCTGGCTTGAAATGAGAAACAAAAATATCTCTGTTTTCAAAGTGTATGGTAAAAAATCAAAGAAAGAAAATTGTAATACTGTAAATATTGTAAAAATACATGGGTGCTCACGATCATAAAGTGAGAGCATTCCTGGACGTAGTGAATGGTTTCGCCTCTTGCACTTCCCTTACCCTCTGCCTCCTTCTGGGTGTCCAGGCTCTGTTGACAGCGGTGACCTCTCAGCACATAGAGATTCATGAGGGGACCGTCCTGCAGGCCGTGCGCACCTGCTACAACATCTACCTGGCCAGCAAGAACCTCATCAACCAGACCACCGCCAAGGCCACTCTCACACAGATGCTCAACGTCATCTTCGCTCGCATGGAAAACCAAGCAGTACGTACAAACGCACTCAAATATTTACTCATCTTTTACACATGCAGAAGAGTAAACACCCAGAGTCTCAGCCCAAGAGCGAGAGGCTTATAGTTAAGCCTGTCTAAAGTGTTTTCATTTTAGATTTAATGTTCTGCACATACTGTTTTGTATTGTCAAGATGGTTCTAAAATTAAAGTAACGGTTTGTTTTGTATTTTGGGAGGGACATTAAGATGATTTGACCCAACAAAGCTTGCTCTAATGTCATTTTTTTCTTTTTGAATGACACTTTTCCCTCCTTACCTGCCTCCCTCCCTTTCTTTGGACACATAGCTTACAAATCACAAGATATCTTGGTCTCTGGCCTCCAGAAAGCGTGACCGCCAGGTAAAGCTTGCAGGACTGCTGTGATCTGCCTGATTCGACTCTGAACACTTTGTGTCTGTGTTTGCGCATCACGCTTCTGTCATCCACTCCTTCGCTCATTTTTTTTCTCTGGCTCCTACTCTGCACCGGAGCAGGTGCTTCTGTTTTTCTTCCATCGTGTGCTTGCCTTAGCTTGTTGACATGCCTCAAATCATCTTGCTTTCCCACACCTTTATACATAGTTGTAGTTAACATGAACTCTTGGGGGGATGCTTAATGTCTTGGCAAAGGCATCTCCAGCTGACTCACTGCTGACAGTTTTGGCTGTTCTGTTCTAATATAGCTATTTCAGAGCATTGCAGCGCTGTAGACAGTTAAACGAGGTAGAGAGAGTAAAAACATGGCAGATTCTGAGATCTATTATGGTATTGTCTCTGTAGTGCTGTGCTGCTGCCACACAGAGACTGCTGCAGCGCGCTGATCACACACATGCATCCTAAGTGCCTGTCTCAGACGCGCTCACACTCGCTCAGCCTTCACTATCCCACTGAGGTGGCATTTAAATAATGAGCTTAGTTTGTTTGCTCTGCTCCTCCACAAGGTGTGCTGTCTGCCCTCGTTCCAATTGTTTATATTCAATACAAATTGTTTTCTTTAAGAATGCTGTCTCATTCAATCTGCCAGCAGAGGTTTACACACAAACAGATAATCTAATTAACCAAAATGGCTTTAAGAGACCATTGTGATTGAGCTGCTATGTTGCTCAGGGGTTAGAGCTGCAGCACGTTTACCTTAGTCTTACGTTTGTGTTGTCATGTCCAGTTTGCTGACAAAGCAAATTATGTTGTTTTATTTCCTAATCTGCAGCAAACGGGAGGTCACTTTCTTTCACCATTTTTTCCTAAGACACACTCTTTCTTTTCCATATAGAACTCCTGTTTCTATCCAGTCTGTGACTGTGCTTTGTCTTCACATTTCTTTTTTATGATGCATAAAAAATATACATAGACTGTTGTAACTTTATCCCCTGAAAAACGTCCACAGTGCATTTTTCTTTGACACTAATACTGCGGCATAGTAGAAATGATCAGAATGATCTGTGAGTGCAGCTCTGAAAATACATTTCACTGTGACAATTATCTGGCTTCAGTTGTGCGCTAATGTCTCCTGACCCACTTCTGGCTCCTGACCTACCTTCCTAAAAGTATAGTCACACTTAGCTCTTCATGTCGGAGGAAGCGGTTAGTATCAACCGTGACACACCGGCCAAGATGCAATTTTTCCAGAGGAAATGCTGCCTGCTATAACTGGACTGAAACTTTATATAGACAAGCATGAAACTTTTTAGCAAAGTGATATTTTATGACTTCTTTTAAACACCATAGTTCATAAACCAACTTATTCTGATCAGGTATAACACTCTGTTCTCTTATTGTTAGACATAATATTTATGTAATACTTCACCATGTGAAACAGAGATATGACCATCTCTCCTTTTGATCCTAAACAAATGTTCTCCAGCTGCTAAATACACCCCACCCATAATTAACAGGTTTCGTAATGAACTTGTCATTGGCAGTAATGTTATACCTGATTGGTACTTTTAACTTTTCCAATGTGATGGCAATTTTTTTTTCTACTTGTATAATTGCATCAGGGATATACGGTGGGTACAGAACATTGTCAGACCTTTTTTCATTATTTCTAATTTATTATGCAGAAGTTTGATTCTAAATTTCTAACCATTTATCGTCTATTGTAAAATATACACATAAACACAAACACATGAAGCTGATTCATGAACTTGGACACACCTTTTACACAAACCTCAGCTCAAACAAAAACAAATACTTTCCTCCAGTATCATTTAACACAACACAATCTTCCATTGTCTCTTCCAAACTCCAAAACTAGGTTCTGTTTCTGCCAAAGACATGGCTATAAACCTGACGATTATAAAGTCCCATGACGATTATTGATTTGATTTGATTTGATTTGACTTAAGTAGAGATTGCGATTTCGATTGAATTTCAATTCATTGCCCATCCTGAAGGAATGCAGTACGTTAGAAAGAACAAGAAAATTGTTTTTTGAGAGAATACAAAAAACAAATGGATTGCTCTCATAGTTGTGGTGCTTTTTTTCTATTAATAAAAGGTTTTGATACTGAAAGGTACAGCCTCTGTAGATACAAAGTGTAGACAAAAACAACTATTTGAACATCTATTGTATCAGACTTCAACATTATAAAGGAGGAATAAACAGAAGTGTGTGAACAAACCCACTGTAGATCAGCTTAACCCGCTGTGTGTTGTGCTTTGTAGCTACAGGAAGCAAAGCAGCAGGAGAGAGAGCGTCACCGGCAGCACTCCCCCGTCACGCCGCAGAACGAGCCCAAGAGCCAAGAGGCCAACGGTCCCACTACACCCCCCACCCCGAGCATCAACATCCCCTCAGCCCCATCCACGCCCTCCACGGCCCCCTCCACGCCCGCCCCGGAGGGAAGCAGCCGATCTGTGTCTGAGCCGGACGAGAACGGGGAGCAGGGGCGCGTCTATGAGAGTCCAGACCCGGAGAACGGGACAGTGTTTTGTATGGCGGAGAACGAGCAGACGGAGGCGGATCAGGCCACCGCAGCGGCACAGAGTTAGTCATTATAGCAGTCAAGTGGCAAAGTCAATCCAAATGCTTTCAGATTGAGTGTGTCGTGTGTAATGGTTGTTTTATTGGCAGATGCAGAAGCTCAGGAGCACACAGAGGCCAGTGAAGATGGGGAGGCTCCCAACTATGAGGAGAAAGCACAGGAAATAGTCCAGAGTATACTTCAAGAAGTGGTCAATACTGTAGCAGGAGGTATGAGCAGCTTTCGATTTATATCATGTCTTAATAATATATGCATTACCTTTATAATAAAAAAACATTCCAATCTCACCTTAAGAACTGAAAGTGCTCAATACTACCATTCACATTTTCTTCACTTTCTCTTACTAAATCACTCCATCAACTGCAGAGAAAGAAGTCTCATTGTCCAATTTTCACACATTCTTTTTCCCGATGTTGAACTTGAACCTTGCTTGGTGCCAACATGCTGAAAGGAATTAGATATATTCTTCATAAAAATGTTCAGTTCTAACTAAAGACACAAGGACAATGTCAGGTCGTGCTCCTCTTGGATACTGACAAGAAGAAGCCAAAGCTCTTCCCCTTTAAAATGCCGAGTCTGAAAAGAAATGTGTTTGCTTTTTGTAACTTGTATGTTACATAACAGTACAGCACATATAAAAGATCTAAGCTCCCTATTTATACTTTTACCCCCAAGCAACATTTGTCACAGGGTTTATGGCTTGAATAAAGGATGAATACCCTAGTTAGAAAATGACAGAATGTATTAGTTTAAGCGTTTATCATATTAGCATCATGTCGGTTTTACGTCGCACAACCTTTTAACATAAGTTCTTGTGGATGCCTACTAATCTAGCTCTTCTCCACAGGGCACTGTCTAGACCCTGCGAACCTGTGCTCTGAGGCGAAGGAGTCTGGGGACCCCGCTGATTCAGAGCCAGCCGAGGCGGTGACGGAGGGCACTCAGGGCTCTCTGGAGGACGAGGGGACAGTGGGCAGTGACACTGAGCATGTTCACGCCAACGGGATCCCGGGCACCCCCATCTCTGCCTCCTTCACCCCGTCTCTGCCCGACGACCGGCTGTCCGTCTCCTCCACTGACACTCAGGTACACTATAGTTTGTACTGTAGTATTTCTTTGATCACTGTTTAGTGATTTGCTTGTGTTTCATTGATTTGACAGGAATCTGGTGCGGCTCCAGGCCAGCCGCCGGGAGCTAAATTCTCCCACATCCTTCAGAAAGATGCCTTTCTCGTTTTTCGATCGCTTTGTAAACTCTCAATGAAGCCGCTGTCAGATGGACCTCCAGACCCCAAGTGAGTTCTTTCTTTCTTTACTCTGCAGCTTACAGGCTACTTAAGACACTCTAACCTGTTTCCTATGACTCATGAATAACCTTCATAGTTACTACAAGAAAACTACATGTTACACCGTGACATTTGTTGAGTCAGAAACATTTTCTTCTCGTCTCTGCGAGGGCACGGTGTGTAGGAAAATGTGTGAGTCACGTTTCTAATGGAGATTGGTCCAATAATAACTTAAAGGATCTAATAAACTGTGATAAAAGACACAATACGGCCTCACCAGCAAGTTCTGAGTCACTTTCCGAATGCTTTTGTGATGTTTTTATGTTACAACGCAAACAAAGTGCAGAAAAGATATTTGAGAATTTTCAATTATGTTTTGATGAATGGCATAAGAAAGATGTATTTTTGTTATGCCCCACAAATGTCCTCTGTACTTTGGAGATAAAAAGAATCACTGTGAAGGAGCCGGTTTCAGCATATAAAGTAGCAAACAATGAGTTGGCTGAAAAACACTTCAGATTAGCAAAGGCTCTGAGCAGACACACACTCATGTGCCTGTTCAATGCATAACTCTAGTAATGTTACAGTTTGCCCTTCAGTTTATTACACTGTGTCCTAAATGCTGCTTGAAAACACTGGTGTGACAAAATAACTTTACAAAAACATTTACAATTTGTTCTTTGTCTTTAGGTCACACGAGTTGCGGTCGAAGGTTTTGTCCCTGCAGCTGCTTTTGTCCATTCTGCAGAACGCCGGGCCCATTTTTAAAACCAATGAAATGTTCATTAATGCCATAAAGCAGTATCTGTGTGTGGCTCTGTCCAAGAACGGTGTGTCCTCGGTGCCGGAGGTCTTTGAGCTGTCTCTCTCCATTTTCCTCACTCTGCTGTCCCACTTCAAGACTCATCTCAAAATGCAGATTGAGGTGAGCATTGTTTTTATCGGTTTCACTCTAAAACCCTGAATTTGCTAAATGTTTTACTAATTCCAATTGAGTGCTTTTATTGACTGGAAAACACCAAACTGCATTATTTATTTACCATCATTGTCCACCCCCATCGTCTTGAGAAAAAGAAAAGTGTCCTGGCAGTGGATTGTATTTTATGCAGACGCTTCGAAATAGATCTGGCCCATGTTCTGCTGATTTATATTCAGAGTATGAAGCCTTTCCATTGTGCAATTCACGTATTGCCTTAATGTCTGTTTTCAGGTGTTTTTCAAAGAGATTTTTCTGTACATCCTTGAGACATCGACAAGCTCCTACGACCACAAGTGGATGGTGATCCAAACCCTCACAAGAATATGTGCAGGTCTGTTTCTTTCACTACTGCATTAAGCACAGACTTAAGAATTGTAATTAAACATGGTGCTAAAGTGCTGCATTGTTTCCAGACGCTCAGAGTGTGGTGGACATCTACGTCAATTATGATTGTGACTTGAATGCTGCTAACATCTTCGAGCGCTTGGTCAATGACCTGTCAAAGATTGCGCAAGGCCGTGGTGGTCATGAGCTTGGCACAACACCATTACAGGTGCTGAGTAAATATGGTTTAAATAAAAGCTTCACCAAGAAGTGAGTAACCTTTATTACTTCTTTAGGAGCTGACGCTACGAAAGAAGGGCCTTGAATGTCTTGTGTCCATTTTGAAATGTATGGTAGAATGGAGTAAGGACCAGTATGTGAACCCCAACTCACAGACCAGCTTAGGTAAGACCTGTCATGTTATTATTCCTCTCATTTATTTATTTATTTATTCAGACTTTCGGCACAAATGAGCAAAATAAAAAGATCAAACCTTTCATCCATTGATTCAAATTCCGTCATAGAAACCAGTATCAGAAAAGGAGTCGAGTGAAGCAAAGCTTTTAAACTAAACGTTCCTCCTCATGTTAAAGATAATCTGAAGGTTTTGAGTAAAATACCTTGGGCCCTGACTGCATCAAATGCCTTTTTACCACATGCAGAGGATTGCTCTGCAGGGTTTGTTCTCACTTGAGGTTTTCTGCTAAAGAAAAAGCTCAAGGTAAGGTAGGAAAGCGCAACTTTAGAAAATGGCTGTGAAATCTGTCCAGAGGCCACTGAGACGTTAACCACAGGCTGCCCTGAGGCGGAGCTGTCATTACCAACAGCTCAGACAGATGTGTTACTCTCTGATAAACTGAGCTGACTGCTAACTGAGCCTGTTCATGATCTTGCACTATTGTAACATGTGTTTAGAGTTCAACACAATATATTTCAATTGTCTCCTTCCATATATGTTTCACAATATTGGAAAAACCCCGCAGCAAGAGCAGGTAACTGTACCGTTATGTGGAGTGGGTGTTAGATCTGTGTTGCAGTGAGAGCGATGTGTTCAACTTGTTTTGTGCCTAACTTTAGATCTTGTTCCAACAGACATCTTTGTGTTGTGCTGAAACTTTTACTGACCCTGTACTACTCCATTTTACTAAACACGTCCTCCTGCATTTGATAAACCATTTCCTCTTCATTTAAATACATTCCACGTAAACTGTTCGCTTTGTCCCTTTTCCCTGTAACAAAAGAAGACACACAACCAACTTAAAAGGCACTGCTGCTGTCTTAAATGTTTTAGAGAGTTTCCAATGAGTAATAAGACCCTTGGTTGGTAGCTCTAATGGCCGCGCTCCAGCAGCCAACCTTCTAGTGCAGACTTAAAAAAAATCTGCCTCTTTTAGCCCCTAAGTTTCTAGCAGCATCCTCCTGAAGCATTTAGGTAATCCGCCTTTTTACAATGCCCTCTACCTCCCTCTCCTCGCTCTACCTGCACCTGCTCTTTGTAAATAAACACGGGTCCATTGCAGGGTTAGTCTGAACAAACAGGAGTGCGCAAACCCTCTCTGGCTACAATAATTCAAAAATCAGCCCCGGGCTCATTTTACCCTCTGTGTAGCAGTTTCCCTTTTCATTTACTGCAGTGATCTTGCTTGTGTCGGTTCATTTTCAAAGCCTCTTCGTTATAAAGACTCCCATACCTTTGTGAGTTCATAGCACTAGTATGTGGACGTCAATGCCCTGAGCTAGGCAGCTAATAATGTAGATTCCTCTTTCCTTTTCAAATGCTTGTAACGTTTATAAGTACACACTATTAAGCATCAGTAAAGCATTGGTAAATACTTCACCCATCAGAGACCTATCGTCCAAAATCCACTTTTTTGAGCTGTTAAAATGTTGTTCCCTCAGTAAAAACATACCGGGAGTTTTTTTTTTCCCTTCATTCACGCAGTTTTTAGTAATTTGGTAGTTTCTTCGTTTACAGCTGAAGTGCTCTGATCCGTATTTCCAGGATTATATTGCCCCATGGAGGGAACATGAAACTTTGTTCCACGTTGTTAATAATAATAATAATCCTTCTCCGTGCACCCGCTCTGAGCAGTTCTTCGCTCATTGTGTGTTCATCACAGTGCCATCAATTTGCTAGCATGCTATTACATGAAAGTGAAAGCTTGTTTTCACCGTGATAACGTGTCGTACCCAAGTGTGCGGAGGACGACATGCTAATTCAAAATTTTTAAACTCTTCAATACTGAGATTCCCAAAATAATGTTATTATGCCTCAGTTTTCCTACTTTAATGTTAGGCACAAGTCGGGAATGATTAAGTTACCCCCCACCTGAACCGAGCACATTTTCTCCAGTTCGGCATTACCCAAATCTAAAAGCTTCTTGACTGGAGAGCACCAGTGTAATGCCTCATTTGAAAGCTAAGACCTACAAAAGTGTGTAACTTCATTGTCACATTTTTGAAGCATTTTTGTCGTGTTCTGGTCTCTTTTATGGCGCTTTTTTGTCATGTTTATGGCGGTTTTTGTTGCTTTTTTGTTGTGTTTTCACTACGTTTTTGTCACTTTTTGTTGCTTTTTCATAGCCTTTTTTAATAGCTTTTTTGTTGCGTTTTTGTCACTTTTGTTTTCATCCTCATTTTGATTCTTTTTTTTAAGCTTATAGATTTGGGTAATTCAAACTGGGCAAAATGTGCTTGGTTCAGGTGGGGGGTAAGAGGTTAAAGGGTTTCTCTTAAGGTTATCACTATTTTTGTTCCTCTAAATGATGGAACACTTAAAGGTTTTATGAATAATAATAATAATGGAGTTTATCAATGCTTTATAAATGCTCAATAGTATGTCGTTACTATAAATCTTTGTCGCATCACTACCCTGCCATCTTTGTGTAACTTTGTGTGCGATTTCCTTCAGGTCAAGAGAAGCCGTCCGAGCAGGACAACACGGAGACCAAGGCCCCGGAAACTATAAATCGCTACGGGAGCATTAACTCTCTCGACTCCACCGCGTCCTCTGGCATCGGGAGCTACAGCACTCAAATGTCCGGCACTGACAACCCGGAGCAGTTCGAGGTCCTCAAACAGCAGAAGGAAATCATCGAGCAAGGCATAGACCTGTATGTTTGCCCCACACGCACTTCAATTATTCATAGTGTTGTTGCCGCTGTAATGGTGTTTGCTATACTAACACGTTTTTCTCTGTGATTTATAGGTTTAACAAGAAGCCAAAGAGAGGAATACAGTACCTCCAAGAGCAAGGCATGCTGGGTACTACCCCGGAGGATCTCGCGCAGTTTTTGCACCAAGAAGAAAGGCTTGATTCGGTAATTGTTTCACGCATCTTTACCCAGTTTATTGCTAGAAAAACACACAAACAAACAGTAGTTTTCTTGACACTGTTTTTAGACTCAAGTGGGAGAGTTCCTGGGTGACAATGACCGCTTCAATAAGGAAGTGATGTATGCCTACGTGGACCAGATGGACTTCCAGGGCAAAGACTTTGTTTCTGCACTGAGGATTTTCCTGGAGGGCTTTCGGCTCCCGGGAGAGGCCCAGAAGATCGACCGGCTCATGGAGAAATTTGCAGCCAGATATCTCGAATGCAATCAGGGGTGAGTGTGTAATCTATAGTGATTAATTCTCTACTCTTAAAAACGGTTGTACACATTTGCTACGTATGTAAATCCTAAGTGGTAATGTGGCAAGGGAATTGATTGTGAAACTGATTTTTATTTTTTGGCTTAACTTGAATCCTCATTTTTCAGACAAACCCTCTTCGCCAGTGCTGACACAGCGTATGTCCTAGCCTATTCGATCATTATGCTGACAACAGATCTCCACAGTCCGCAGGTAAGCCCCCCCCCCTTGCTTTAGTGACACTGCAGTCTTTTTAGGGGACGTGTTTTTCACAGCGACTCGACATAAATCACTGGAAATGCTCTGATAGCTTTTGACCCACACGGTTGTTTTCGTCTCTCAAGGTGAAGAATAAGATGTCAAAAGAGCAATACATCAAGATGAACCGGGGGATTAACGACAGCAAAGACCTGCCTGAGGAGTATCTGTCAGCCATCTACGACGAGATCGCGGGGAAAAAGATCGCCATGAAGGAGACCAAGGAGCTCACCATGAAGTCCAACAAGCAGAGTGAGTGAGCTGCTGTCTCGTGGGATGAGCAGGGGAGTAGTGAGAAATTTTGGGTCCGAGATACAGACATCTCAGTGGGCTCACACCACACTGGTAAATGGTGTCATCTTACTGTATATAGTGCTTTCCTACCTTCATTAGGCCCAAATCGCTTTACAGCAAGGAACCACTCGCCCATTTACACATTCGCATTCATACACCAGTGTATGTCCAGCAAAGGAACAAAGTCTCAGATTCAATAGTTTTCTGATTGCGCATGGTCTCACATTGTGTTGGTTTGTCGTTTCGTTCCCGCTCAGGTGTGGCCAGTGAGAAGCAGCGGCGCTTGTTGTACAATGTGGAAATGGAGCAAATGGCGAAAACGGCCAAAGCTTTGATGGAGGCTGTGAGTCACGTCCAGGCTCCCTTCACCAGCGCCACACACCTGGAGCACGTCAGGCCCATGTTCAAGGTAAAGTCGCTGGCTCATTCTTCCTCCGCACAGACTGTAAGGACACAGTGACAGTAACAGGGCGTTTGATCCCTCCAGCTGGCATGGACTCCCTTCCTGGCTGCGTTCAGCGTGGGACTGCAGGACTGTGACGACACCGAGGTGGCCTCTCTGTGTCTGGAGGGCATCCGCTGTGCCATCCGGATAGCATGCATCTTCTCTATACAAGTACGTCACCCTGACCACAGAGTAAAATGACATGAAAGGGCAGCATTTTATGTTTATTTACAAATGCCTAACAGTGTGTGTAGTTACCCAATAAAGTGCTGTGTTTTAATAACTGCATTCCTTTGCTACAGTTGGAGCGGGACGCCTATGTCCAGGCTCTAGCACGGTTCACTTTGCTGACAGCGAGCTCCGGTATTTCTGAAATGAAGCAGAAAAACATCGACACCATCAAGACCCTCATCACTGTGGCACATACTGATGGGAACTACCTGGGAAACTCCTGGCATGAGGTGAGTGCTGCAAATTTACCCCCAGCTGTTTGCTTTGTATTAAACTGCACTGTACACTAAGAATTTAGTAACATTAACAAATGGCTTGACACTAAAAAGGCAGAAAATAATGTGTGATGCATTAATTTACATATGAATTGGCTTCAGTAAACTTATAGAAGTAGTTGGGTGCATTCTGCTATGAACTTATTAAAATAGCCCTTGTACATTTTTGCAATAAGAGGCGGCCTCTCGGTTCTTTCCATGCAATTTATTTATGACTAGACTGAATATAGAAGCCTTTGTGTTCTCTCAGATTTCCCCCGTCGCTCAGTCCATGTGCTCTTATTGTTGTATAATTCTTCAGATCATGAAGTGCATCAGTCAGCTGGAGTTGGCTCAGCTCATCGGTACTGGGGTGAAAGCCCGCTACATCTCAGGGACAGTGCGCGGCAGAGAGGGCTTCATCACAAGCGCCAAGGAACAGACCAATGATGAGTATCTTGGACTGGGTGAGTGCCGTTTGACAGCATTGTGTGGAAAACATGGGGAAATGCAGTGGGTTCAGGAAGTTGTCATGGATTTGCAGTTGTTTATTGGGCTTGTTTTTCTCCCCAAAGCTTTTAAAATGTGTTGTTATTGTAGGGCATTCAATGTAGACATTTTTACTAATAACATCTAAATTCATGCTATGCATCAAACTCCTAAATAATGATATACTTGTCACATGTCATTGATATACAAGATGAACAACACCGGGCCTAGTACCGAACCCTGAGGGACACCACATGTGCAAATAAGATATAGATTCAAATATAACCTGTAAACCTTCTGAAACCGCTTTATGCTTGTGTCCTTTGTCCTTCTAACCAAATATTGAAATTTCTAGTTGGTGGGACGGTGGACCGGAAACAGATCGCGAGCATCCAAGAGTCAATTGGAGAGACGAGTTCCCAGAGTGTGGTGGTGGCTGTAGACAGGTAACATAGACACTCTATATCAGTGGTTTTTGGGCTTGTTTCTGGTGGTAATTTGGCTTCTTCAGTTTTAAACTCTGTTAAAGTTAGTGTCAATTTGATTCACATTTATTTTGCTGTTATTTTGGTTAGTGCTTAGTGAGTACTTAGTGATAGTTTAGTCCTATTTTAGACCTTATAATAGTCATTTTATAGCATTTGGTAAACCACACAGATTCAGACATGACACGTTTTACATTGTGATGGACTTTTTATTCACATTTTTTGTCTTTGGTGCTGTAGGATATTCACAGGCTCCACCAGACTGGACGGTAATGCAATAGGTAAGACCAGATAAAGCACACAAGGCTAAACTTATTCTGGTTTGATTAACATGACTCACTCCACTCAGAGGCACAAAATAGCCGTTTACTCACTCTGTGGCAACGTCTTTTGTGTGTTTGTCAGTGGATTTCGTGCGCTGGCTGTGCGCTGTGTCCATGGATGAGCTGGCCTCGCCCACACACCCGCGAATGTTCAGTCTGCAGAAAATAGTGGAGATCTCCTACTACAACATGGGCCGCATCAGGCTGCAGTGGTCCAGGATCTGGGAGGTCATCGGAGACCACTTTAACAAGGTAAAAAGAATGAGGCAAAAATGGAAAGACAAGATGCACTTAAGATGTTAGGAGGACAAATAGCTGAAAACTCAACTCAAGTATTTCATCTTTGAGGGTAGTTTTGGGAAATGAAATAAAACTTGTGTTACAGCAAAGTAGTTGTTCGTCTCTTCCAACTTATTGTTAACAGTGAAATAGTTTGAAAAGTGCTTAGATGTAGTGCATGTCTCTCCTGTTCTTTCCCAATTCTAGACCACTTTCACCTACTATTGACGCTGAAAGCTATGAAGTACTGCAGCCTTTTTGATATGCATGATGCCTTTATCACTATATATCACAAAATGCGCATCCTGACACGATCTGCCTTTGTGTTGTTCTCCTCACAGGTCGGTTGTAACACCAATGAAGACGTAGCAATCTTCGCGGTGGACTCTCTACGGCAGTTGTCTATGAAGTTTTTGGAGAAGGGCGAGCTGGCCAACTTCAGATTCCAGAAAGACTTCCTCCGGCCTTTTGAGCACATCATGAAAAAGAACAGGTGAGCGGCTCGTGTTTCTGATGTTAATCTCTGCGCCGAGCTGGAAGCACAAAGCCCATACTGTCTGTGTTCATCTGTCTTGCTCGGGCCGCAGACAGTCTCTGATTCAGTCCGGTCACACTGTCTCCGCCTGTTTATCTCACTGTTTGGCCTTTCTCGCTCTCTGCTCTTTTGAAGATCCGGGCAGCTCAGTTGTTTACTGCAAGTCGAGATTGAAAACCCTATTAGCTCTGCGTACCATTTAACGGTTCCTAGTGGCATAAATAAAGGTTAAGCCACTACTCGTTCTGTTTTTTGAGAGCAAACTATAACCTTACTTGACAGTCCTAGCATAGACAAATTATCAAATATTCTGTCTCCTAGTGGTTCCCAAAGTGGGGGTCGGTGGTTGTTTTACATTTCTGACATTATTTTGATGTATTTTTGATTGAAAACAGCATATTTTAGTTACATTTTTTGTCTTTTTAGTCTCGGGTACCCCTTCAGTCGTTCATTTATAGTACAAGTACCACCTACCTCAGGGATCTTGTAAAAAGTGACCAACTAAACTAAGATTATTCAGTATTTTAAAGTGTGTTGTTGTATTCAAAATGAAGTTATACTCTCAAAATCAAACCTTTTATTGAAAAACATACACTTTCCTTTGAAATTAGTATTGAAATTCTACTCAGTTTCACTTTCATTTTGAAGTACCCCCTGCTAAGTGCTTAAGTACCCCCTGGTTGATAAACACTGCTTTACAATATGAACAACTGTTTTAGGATTTTAGAAAATATATTATTGATAATTTTGGTCTTTTTTCCTGTTTTGTGGCCATTTATGAAAATTTTAAACATTCAATTGAAATTATTATTTGTTTTGATCATGGTCCTCAAACTACCTCGCTATAGTAACGTTGCTGTACTTTCGTCAACCAAAACATTGTCCCCCTAAGCCTTCTACTGCATATGTACCAATTACATTCCAGCCACCTTCATTTACCAAAGAGGTTTCCCCTTATGAATCTGCTTCTAGTAACAAAAAAAAGCATATTTGACAGCATTGCACTTTTCATTGACGTGAACGAGCGCAGCAGCAGCAGCAGCGTGTGAGTGCGCCCACTGACTGAGCAGACTGAGGAGGAGATGGCAAGTGGCCACGTAACAGCCCCTGCAGCTCCGGCCCATTACACTGACTCCCACTGCCTCCTCTGTGCGTGTGCGAGTCCGCCTCAGTCATCCTCATTCATAACTACAGAGCCGTTTGGAAAAGCTCTTCGCTATGGCAACTGTTGCTGTAAAACCCACACCCCCGAGACGGCTGAACTAATGCGTGCTCTTCCAGTGAGGATGTTATCAGAAGCTTTTAAAGTTAATTGATAGATACTGTCTTCCTCAACAAATGGGGCTACTCTTTCCTTCCTTTTGCTTAAAAAACTCCCGTGCTACTTACATTTAGGGGTGGGCCACATTGATAAAACTGCATTTTCCTTCTCCTCACAGGTCCCCCACCATCAGAGACATGGTTGTGCGCTGTATAGCCCAGATGGTTAACTCCCAGGCTGCGAACATCCGCTCTGGTTGGAAGAATATCTTTTCAGTCTTCCATTTGGCCGCTTCTGACCAGGACGAGAGCATTGTGGAGCTGGCTTTCCAAACTACCGGCCATATCGTCAGTAAGTGGGAACAAAAGAATTGTCCGACAGTGGCTTGCATTTTAAATCGAGCAATGTATAGTAAATTCTGCGCCTTTTTTGTTTGTTTTTGTTTCAGCGAATGTATTTGAGAAGCACTTTGCGGCCACCATAGACTCCTTCCAAGATGCTGTCAAATGTCTGTCAGAGTTTGCCTGTAATGCCTCGTTCCCAGACACCAGCATGGAGGCCATCCGGCTCATCCGACACTGCGCCAAATACGTTTCTGAGAGGCCACAGGTTATTATCACGCCCTTGCCAAAACACATCTATCTTTGCCTGCTTAGGGGGACCGGGGGGGATTTGCTGAACAATAGGCTATGTGTAAATAAATGTATTGGCGTGTGAGAAATAATGCCCTACGCCAGGCTGAAACTGTGTGTTGAAAATGGCCTTCTTTCTTCGGCAGGCTTTCAAAGACTACACCAGTGATGACATGAATGTAGCGCCCGAGGATCGCGTGTGGGTGCGCGGCTGGTTCCCCATTCTCTTCGAGCTCTCGTGCATCATCAACAGGTGTAAACTGGACGTCAGGACCAGGTAGGCGGAGCTTATCTGGAGTAAATGAAAGGACTTTAAGCCACAAGATTAATATGGCACATTTTTTGGACCCTTTGCTTAACAAAAAACAAGATTCAATGAGTAGTGTGGGTTATCTGATCTCATGACTTCCAATTTTTGCATGCCATGAACAAATTGAGTCCAGAAATGCTGTAAATGACACAAAAGCAACATTAAATTACTCCAGTCTTGTTTGTTTTTCCCAGGGGGCTAACGGTAATGTTTGAAGTAATGAAGACGTACGGTCACACCTTTGAGAAACACTGGTGGCAGGACTTGTTCCGAATAGTTTTTAGGATTTTTGACAATATGAAGCTACCAGAGCAGCAGACTGAGGTACATGCATGGTATTTAACACTATATAGTATTTGTGTAGCCACTTTTGCTAACATATGCCACTGCCTGTGTCGTATTCAACTTGACAGAAGGCCGAGTGGATGACGACCACTTGCAACCATGCACTTTATGCCATTTGCGATGTTTTCACCCAATACTTCGAGTCCCTCAACGACGTCTTGCTGGACGACATCCTGGCACAGCTCTACTGGTGTGTGCAGCAAGGTAAGCGCAGACCAAATAGGCGCTTCGTTTTTGGCAGCTCGTATTTTAGCTCTTGACCGTCTTTGTTTGCGCCTCTGTTTGCTTCAGATAACGAGCAGCTGGCCCGCTCAGGCACCAACTGTTTGGAGAATGTAGTTATTTTGAATGGGGAGAAGTTCTCCCTCGAGACGTGGGACAAAACGTGTAACTGCATGTTGGACATCTTCAAGACAACCATTCCCCATGCGTAAGAGGCGGATTGTATATAAAGCTATGATTAAACTGTTGATTTATCTAACGCCTACTTGTGTCTTCAGCTTGTTAACATGGAGGCCAGAGGGAGAGCACTTTACATCCCTGAATCTGTCTGATAAGCAACTGGTGAGCAACTAATCTAATAAATACAACCGTATAATATCCAATCATCTGCTCCATCCTATCATAAACTGTGGTTCTTATTTCATTATCTTTTGCCAGATATGGTAAATGCAGGAATATGTATATAAACATGTGGTGTGCACTGTTTCTGTATTTTAATCTAGCACATTGTGTCATTAAGAGTCCAAATCACTGCAACGTGTATCAATAGTGATCCGTCCCGTCTGACAAAGCTGTACAGGCGCCCAAAATGTACCTTCATTTAATTTGCATAAAAGATAAGGATGTGTTATTAGAGCTAGAAACGAGTTGGGGGCAGCAGCTAACTCTTTCTGCTCAGCTACATCCAACTTTCACGGGTTGTGCAGCTTCAAAACTGAATGCATTTATCCCCAGAACAATTTCATGTAACGAGTTTTGTTGCCCATTCTCTTTCAGGACACTGTTTCCCAGAAGTCTGTGGACATCCAGACGCGCTCCGATGACCAGCTTTCCCTCAGCAGTGTGGACCGGGTTGCCATGGAGACCCGGCGTCAGAGCCAGTACAGTTCGGGCGTGGCAGAGACCAGAAATTCAACCAGTACGTCTTTTATGTTCACCGAAGATGTTTCACTCTGTTTGCGCGAGTGCTTGCTGATGAACGTGTTTCTTGCAGAAGTTCAGGAGCAGCGGTTGTTCTCTGCTCTGCTCATTAAGTGTGTGGTGCAGCTGGAGCTCATCCAGACCATCGACAACATCGTCTTCTTTCCAGCCACCAGTAAGAAGGAGGATGCCGAGAACTTTGCTGCTGCCCAGGTACAAGAAAATTATCTTGTAACTTTATGTGACCGTGTACAAAAAATCCATGGGACAGTATTAAATGCTTACAGAATGAACAGCTGGATTAAAATAAGTTCACATAGTCTGCTGCATGTGCTGCAACAATCAAGCTGTAGATAGTATTTGCCCCAAACGTTTCCTGCCCTTAAACCCTTCTTTACAGCACTGAAAAACTCTCTTTTACAAATTGCACATATGTTTACTTTTTGCAGAGGGATGCCTTATATGCAGCCGACACCCCTGTAGAAACCCAGGACCAGGGCATGTATCGGTATCTGACCTCAGGGCAGCTCTTCAAGCTCCTGGACTGTCTCTTGGAGTCACATCACTTCGCTAAAGCCTTTAACTCCAACAACGAGCAGCGGACTCTCCTCTGGAAAGCTGGTAAGCTGATGATGTCCTGTTATCCTGGTAGTGCTCAAAGGAGGCTCATATTTTCTTAATTGGTGCTTGGTGTGAAAACTTCGAGGACCCCTGATCAACTGACCGTGATGCTTTTTTCAAGGGTTCAAAGGGAAGTCCAAACCCAACTTGTTGAAGCAGGAGACCAGCAGCCTGGCGTGTGGGATGCGGATCCTCTTCCGGATGTACACTGACGAGAGCCGACAGGACGCCTGGGAGGAGGTGCAGAGGCGACTGCTCAAGTGAGGACAATTACACTGCAATAGCCTTGTACAAATACACTCAGATACATTCACATAGATTTATAGATGCTCTTGCTTTTATACGCTCTGTGCCTGCAGTTGCCTATTTCACCATATTTATTGCATGTCACTCTGGTTGACCACTTGACCATCATCACTCTGCTCATTTTTTCCATCATGTAAATGACAATGTCTGCTTTTCAAAATGAGCCCTATATTTTCAGAGTAAAACCACTGCACGAAAAAAAAAAACATGTTGTTCACGACTGCAACAATCAATTCGAGTGGGAGCTTGAAAATGCGTTCTAAATTAGAGAGTATTGAAAAACTAATTGTTGCGCGAATTCTGCACAGGTTATAGTAAGAGCATAATGAGTCTGTTCAGCAATTACTTTGTGTAATTATGGAAGGCACCGTCTACAATGTTTGTTTCATCAGTGCTTTTGTTTGTGGAGGATCAATAGGCGCTACATCCAGCAAATCTAAATTTTCATTCAAGTATTCTTATGATTACCACCGTTTCAAGTACTTGTAGCACAAAATGGTGGCAACATCAGTGTTAAGTAATGTGTTTTAGATCAAGGTAATAAGTTGCCTATGAATGCCTTTCTCCTATACGCCACGAGTGCCCACGAGTGTCTATTATAAAGCTTTCCATTCGTCCAAGGATGATCTATTTTGAAGTCATTGTTAGAGTAGACAAGTGACAGCAGCACAGAGCACAGGCAGCACTCTCTGTTATAGTTCTCTAACTGTATGCGCTGTCAGATCTATAGGAACCCCACGTTTGATTGTTCAGTCACTGTCATTGCTGTGTCAGTCTACTATCGACAGCTGTCATGCTCCTCTATATGCCTCTGCAGTTTCCTTACTTCATTTATAACATCCAATAACTCAAGGGTGTGTTTTTATACACTGCATAACCTGAACTACACCGCCTTTAGCTTTGCATTATTCATTCACTCCATACTCGGTGATGGTAAGCGAGGCAACCAGTCTGCAAACCACCACCAACCACTCACTCACACACTACATTCGGCAGGCTTCCTGGTGTTCCCAAACGGTCTCCCATCCAAGTCCTGCCAGGCCCTTCCCTGCTTAGCTTCCGAGATCTGACGGGATCGGGCATAGCAAAGGCGGTATGGCCATAATCACATGTTTATCGCTTATACAGTATGTGATCAATAGTGGGCTAAGTTAACATCAACCTCATGCCAATACAGCAGAAACGATGTAGAAAGTCATTGCTTTATTTGAGCCCCTAAATAAGTTTGTTTTCTTTGTTAAGTGTATGGTCTGTTTTGTTTTGCAGTGTGTGTAGCGAGGCTGTAGCGTACTTTTTGGCCCTGACCTCGGAGAGCCATAGAGAGGCTTGGACAAACCTGCTGCTACTCTTCCTCACCAAGGTGCTAAAAATCAGTGATGAAAGGGTAAGCAACTTTAACACAAGCTTCTTAAATGAATTTGTTCAGGCATATTTGTTGTCAACGCAGTATTTTGGATCTTAAAGGGACTATACGGAGTTTAAAAATGTTAAAATGATGTATTTTCCTCCCCCTACATGTTCCAACAATGTCCTAATGTGTAGAATGAGCCCAGACCTGTTCACCACAACTGCCTCTAAAATCCTGCACTGTCACTTAAAAAATGTGTTACTTAGGTCCGAAATTCGAGAATAATATAGAAGGTGCAGTTACACATATGACCTGAGGTGGCAGTAGTGAGTATAAAATGGCAAACTTGCATCCAGCCCCTTTCATTAATGGAAGTTGGAATTTAATCAATTTCTTCTCAGTCAAATTGACCAAAACGATACAAATTAGATAGAAACAAGTCTGGTGCTTTGTGCATTTGATTGGTCTCGATTAACCCTTGTCTTCCCTTTGCCCTGTCATCTTCCCTTTGCCCTGTCAGTTCAAAGCCCATGCGTCCAGATACTACCCCCTGCTGTGCGAGATCATGCAGTTCGACCTGATCCCCGAGCTGCGGGCCGTCCTGAGGAAGTTTTACCTCCGCATCGGCTCGGTTTTCCACATCGCGCAGCTGCCTGCGTCCGAACCGTGCACAGACACTCGCCCGCTTCCCCCCTCCCAGGAGCTGGACACCGAGCTGGGGGAGGAGGCCGGGGAAGAGGCCCAGTGATGCCCCGAAATACGACATACCTCCATATTTAATGCTGAACGCACTCGACTTAACGACCACCCACCTGCACTCTCTTAACCCCCGTCAACCACACATTTGTTTTTTTCCCGCGCATCTGAAGGAGTGATCTCACGTGTAGCGCTGCCTCTGGAGAAACTACTGAACCGAACAGACAGTAACCCATATCTTTGAATTGAAGGAAATATAATCCAAAAAACGTGTGCTTCTTACTGTAATCTTTAACATGTAACAAATGAGTGGTTTTTCAACAACATGCAAAAAGAAATGTGGATGAAATGTGGCATTAAGTCACGCAGCTGTGATGTTAACATTAGTAACGGACATCTCCTGGAGTGATATAGTTGTACATATCTGCCGCTGTATGTAATATAGGCATATAATAACACTAGATTTCATTTATTTTTGTTGGTTTGTCTGGATTTGCTGCACTTGATCTCTTTTTGAATGCACTGGAGATTTTACTTTTTTTGATAATTTATTTGACCTCAGCATTTCTTGCAGTTTGTCCCACACGGAACAATTTGCAACTGAAGATGATCAGAAAGTGAAGGGGTAAATTATTCCAATTGTTTTTTACTTTTAATTTGTTCTTAGGTTTTTAACACGACACTTTGAACTGGAAGATGTTTAAGATGATGCTAGCTGCTTTCGAATCACCAATAAGTTTTCACGTTTGCGTTTTAGTTTTCACTTTTGTGTACAAAATCAAAAGTTAATAATATATTTAATGCTTTTTCCTTTGGTTTTGGGGGGAGATGTATAGAGAAAATTAAATTGTTAGCTGTGCTTTAAGTATGACTGGGAAGCATTCCTGCTCATGGATGTAGAAAACAAAATGTATGATACAGCAATGTAAAGTTTTCTATGTTGCAAAAAGATTATGTACAACTTTCTGTACAATACATCATCTGGCATTCTAATCAGGTTCTAGGTCAATAAAGTTTTTGAACTTGGTTGATTTTAAAAATTTCATACCCTTTTTATTTCTTGAATTTGATACAGTTTTGTAAGTGAAACTTTAAGCCACACTGCGCAACATTTGACACATTAAATAAAATAAAAGGCAAGAATTTGTGGTTATTGATGTTACTGTGAGGCGGCTCGTTCTCCTCAGACCAGACCTGGATCATGTTTGGTATTGCAAACCTAATACTTAAACTAATTTAGTGACGGTATAGTTGCTGTTGTGACATAGCATCATATAAACTGGAAAGTTCCGCAATGTGGCTTTAAGGATTTCATTTATTATAGGAAATAATATATTGCACATACCATCAGTACTATAAGTAACTTATAAGCGGTACATATATACATAAATATAGCCAACATCATTTAAATAAGTTGTGCTTTAAGTGCCTAATGCAAACAAAGTGCTGTTGTTTTAAGTGCTAAAGGCCTAAGTCAGAATTGTGCTTGCGGCTTCCTGCCGGGCCGCCTGTAGCCGAAGTGCTCTGGTTCTGCTGTGCTTGTTCGCAGCCAGGGCTCCGTGGCAACAGTCCCCACGGAGATGGGCCTCCCCCGGGCAGAGCGGGTGGAGCACAGAGATAAGATGTCCACTTCATTGGCACGTTGGTTCTCTAGGGAGCAGACCGGCTCATGCATCACAGTAGATATGTACTCATATATTTACATTGTCACATATGTCACACCTGACGGTTGTCTATGTCTGCGACTGTGCCGGACTTGGTTTATGAAAGTGTCTGAGGACCCAGGCGGGGCATCAGAGTTATTCATTTGATCCACACCAACAGCCTCCCCCTGTACAAATGGAATGACAGTATTTGAAATTGAGAAAAAAGCCATACTGCGTTACATTTCACTAATCGTACAATGAAATACAAACATTAACACTAGTGTCTTTACAGTGAGTTGGCCTCTTAATCCTCAGTCCTGACTCATAACTATGGTGGGAACGGGACATCGCCAGCTTGTCTCTACGGAGATGATCCTTGCTTTGCATTGACTACATGTATCCAAACTCGCTGCAAAATGGCTTTTTTCTGTGTCGAGCTGCACATTCACGCACGCACATCATTCATCCTGGCCTATCGTACATGTTTTTAGTGGTGGGGAAACCGGATTAACAGCTTTTTTGGCATCGCTGGGATGTTTATCAGTGTTTAAAGCCACACTATGCAACATGTTACCCAATAAATAGAATGAAACACAAGCATTTAATTTATTGCAGATGTTTTTGATTTTGAAAAATATCTAAAAACTGACAACAAACAAACGTGTCTGTGTGAGCGGCTCATCTTTCCTAAGACATGACTGTAACTTTATTGGAAGCGGGGACATCTCTAGATCTCCATGGAGATATTGACAAAAGGCAGCCAATTGTGAATGGGCTAGGTCCTCATCCAAATCCATTCTTTGATTACCCACAGCATTTTCTGTGTTGTGCCGGTCATAAGAACAATGTTTTGTATTGTGTGTCTTTAAGGATTGAAGTCCAACTTGGGTAACAAAGTCAGCTCCAATAGACCAGAGGCTATGACTATATTGCCTGTTTGTACTAATCATACTTCATAGTTGTGTCTCCTGTGGTGTGATGATCTCTGTCGGGACTCTGCTGACGGCTGAGGAATGAAGTCCTCAGAGCTGTAAACATCTGGAGAGCAGAGAAACAAACATTTGTCAATGCCCCAGACTTTACGAGCAGTTGCCGGTTTTTTTACTATGAAAAGGAGACTGTTTTTTGATTCGGAGTTACCGAGGAATGTTGTGTCAGATGGCAACACGGAGGAGTTTCTGTGAACATGTCGGTTACTCCTCTAAGTAAATAAAAACACAAACAGGTGTAAGTTCAGCTGAGTGAGGCCTGAGGGACATTACATAATTGTCACACTCACACTAGAGGGGTATTCTTGCTCATTCCCTAAGTCTGGAGAAGCAATGAACAAGAATCAGCAAAACTGTGTAGCATATGTTAATATAGTATATGCATTAGTAGTGACCAAAATACTGACTGTCCATGTCCTTGCTTTTCATGTGGCAGAGTCTGCGCTGTTGTTCCCTGAGCAAAGCCTGCTGCTGTAGGTCCAGGTTTGGCACATCGTTGGGAGGATCAGGGTAGTTGTAAAGGAGCTGTTCACGGGACGGTGTGTCTGGAGACATAGTATTCAGTTTACAAAAAGACATGGCCAGGACAATTTATTGACACCTTTCATGTAAATGCCACAGGTTTTCTCTGCTTACACTACATACAGCAAATATATGTATATAAGCAAAGTCTATGGTGTGCTTCACTACTTATATGCATAATGTATACATGAATCTTGATAACATATTTCTTCATTTTCACACAAATTTTGTCCAATCTGCGGTTTCTTCGACAAGCTGTGGCTGTTTTTCTCAAGCTCAGCATTTAGTTAGTCTGGGAACGCATCCAAAGCCTCCTTGTTGTATGCATTGCAATAGGTTCACAGTGCCAACCTCTCTGTCGCTGAAGGACATCTCCTGTACATGAAAGCTGCAGTATTGTGTGCGTCTGTCTTGTATAGTCCAGCAAATATCACAGTCAACTATCTTATCCTTCATGAAATCTGAAACGTAATTATACACAGTATTACCTCTGTATTTAAGTGTGTTGAACTCTCTGAAGTTTTGCGTGTTTTCTTGAGTCAAGTGAAGTTTCTGAGATGGAGACGGGCCATTTTCCTGGTGCCGTAGTTCAGCAGCGTCTCTGCGCCATTGTTCTGTCTGCCTTTGGTGCCTGGACAAATTAAAGTGAAAGCTTTTTAACTGAACAAATGCCAATAATTAGAGACATGTGGCTCTATGAACACATGCCAACTCAACACTTTCCTGTCCAGATTTGGAGATTCCGCTGCCAGCTATAGTTTACTTGAAAAAGTCCAATGTTAAACAATGACTTGAACAAAAAAAAATCACTATTTTGATAAACACAATTATTAATTTTGGGCAACTATGCTTTAAGGCGGGACTCGCTACACTGGCCACTTAGTTACAGACATGAACAGGTATTATTTGACATGGCACGAGACTGTATTTTGTACAGTGGAAGGAGTTCAGAGCTAACCACTCCACCACAGTGCGCCCTATTATCTTAACCATATATATTAACCATGTATAAGTCAAGGCCATTGTGTGTGAGGTGGCCAGTGAGCGGACCACAGGCCCTGGTAACGTGTCCCTCTGTTCTATAACAAACCCAACGTATTAGGCGAGATAAGGCTATAAAATGAGATTATAGCCCATGGGGACGGCCGTGTTATAATAATGCAATATTGGGTCCCTGAAAGCAATCAGATAAAGAGATAGCCAAACCGACCCAGGTCATTTTCATTAGCTCAGAGCACTACGTGGACTGAACTGCAAAATCCCAAATGGAAATGACACATTTCTTGGATTAAGCACAAAAAAAGGTTTAAATTGTTTTACCCGGTGAGGGAAAGATGTTGTTCATTCACTGGTTCTGTTTGCATTAGTTTAGTTTCCATATGTTTCTTTTCCTTTGCGAGGATGTTACGAAGAGCTGCCAACTGTGTGATTATCTCCTGTTGGTCATCTGTAGAAGCCACAATCAAGTGGCAACAGTTAGTACTGGGAAATGACTATAGGTTGCTTTTGCAAGTAACCGTATAGTAGTGTCACAGCAAAGATGTCACTCTGACCTTGCTGAGTTGCTTGAGTTTGTACTGGAACCTGTTCTGGGTGGTCCTGCGGTGCTGTCTCTGACTGTTCCTGTTGAAAAAGTCCATTATGTGATTAAAATGCTTTCTTAATTCGTGATGTGTAGTGACTTACAGTCTTGGAGGTGAGCTGGCTTGTCACAAAGGAAGGACCTGGGTCATGTGTGTTTGTGCGTTTGTGTTGTAGGTTTGGAATAGGAGGTGAAGGTGCTCTCTGAAAATGAACAATCTCCATTATGGACATGCAGCAAAACAAGCAGCTCCGCCCATTTTTGTCGCTCACCTGTTCCTGAGCCCCTGTTCTGTCTCTTGTTGGTGGCCGGTCCTCCTTGTTGCCTTCAGGCGTCTTTCTGCCTTTGTCAGATTTATTTGTTTTCTGATGTCCCTTCTGTAACAAAAAAGGGCCCTTTTTTTTTTTTTTAAGTTAGTGAACAGTTTTCTTTAATTTGTATTTTTCACCTGCATTTTCATCCGGTTCCGTTGCTGCTCTTCCTTGTACTCCTTCAGAAGTTGTGCTCTCTCCTCTGCCAACCTCTTCTCCTCTTCCTCCTCTGTGATTCTCCGTCGTTCTCTTTCTTCAGTTTGCTTCCGCCTGTCTTCTTTTATCTATAAAGTAATAGAATTTACGTATTTTCAAATTTTGAATGTTGTGGTTTTTAATGTTGCCCAACCTGCTGCAAAAGTTCTTCTTTGTAACGGTCCTGACGATGTGAATGCTCTGGATCATTGTAACCTGTAAGAGCATTAAGGTAAGCAGAGGAATAAGACAGTGTCCATCACATATAAGCAGAAATGATTATCTAAATGTCCCAGACCAGGAAGAGGAGGCCTGCGCCTGGGTCGAGGAGTAACTTCTCCAATCAACCCAAGGCTATTTGTTATATTACTATTCCTATGAGTCTCTTCATTGGTTCTATGCATCTGATCCAGGTTCGCTGTACAGTAGAAAGAAAAACAAAAAACACATAAATAATCAGACACTGCAGAGTCAATTCAAGGAAGAACCATGCACAGCTTACTGATAAGATTTCCACTTGGGTCTTTAATAGGTGCTCCTCCTCCTGCTCTGCCCCAGGGGTTATAAGACAACATCTCAGCTGTTTTTTTGGCCTCATATAGCTCCTTTTCCTTCCTTTCTCTTCTTCTGTGCTCCTCTATGTCTTTGATCTGGACATAAAAATATTTTACAACTAATTAGGTAAACTGGATGGGGTTTTCAACTTTAAAAAATGAATAACCTGCTGTTTGAGTGCTTCTTGGTAGTTCAAAGCATTTTCTCTTCTCTGTTCACTTTCTGAGGAGCTGAGCTGTCTTAGAGGAATTACCGTAATTCTCTGTCCAAAGTCAGGTCTGGAAAAAAAAAAAGTCAGAATAAGAAGAGGAACAAAGTGTAGCCTACATTTACTGGACTAGAGAGCCCTCTTCTGGAGGAGAGTTCACATTTCAAACATTTTAATATAAAGGTTAGATCTTATGCACACTGACTGAGTGGGTCCTGAGAGTCGCTGCGATGCTCGACTTTGTTGGGGAAAGGTCCTGGTCTCAAACTCCTGAGCTCCTCCAAATTTATCTGAGGAAATAGAGTAAAGCAAATTATACTTTTTCACCTACAGTATATGTTGTATAACTGTTGTACTGAGGGGAAAAAAAATATTTCCTGACATTTTGTATCGTTTTGATTGTGAGAAAGCATTGGCTCTAATGGATGTCTCCTTCCATAGTAGTAATAGGCATCATCATACGGCGTCTTGTAGCTATTCTCTTCTCTGGGAGGTAATAGAGGAGGACCATCAGTAAATCTAAAGAAACCACAGTACAATGAATGGTCTGTAGCAGTTCCACATACACAGCATATGCATCCTAAATACAAAGTCATAACCAACCCTTTAGTGGCTGCGTCTCCGATCATTTGAGAGAAATCCTTCTTGTATTCATCAAATGATGTATCAGGTGAATAACCCTTATGGTTTGCACCATTCTGAGCACTGTTGTTGTCCAGAGGCGAAGTGGGAAAAGCTATATTAGGTCTTCCTGGTGGCTCTCTGTGCTCCAGCTTAAAGTTTGAGTCAGGAAAGTGCTTCAGTCCAAGACTTTCTTTAGCAGCAATGTTACCAGTGTCAGGTTTATAAGAAACCCCTGGATTCCACCTCTGATTGTTGCGATATACTGAACCATACTGCCTCAAACTGTCAGGCTGATGGACCATAGAGAAATTACCATTATACATGTTACATAAAATATATTTTTTAAATCTTTTAACTCCTAGATTGTATGTTCCTACTTTGTTTGGGTCAGTAGCTCCAGTGGCAGCTACCCTTAGTCCAAAGATTTTCTCTCTAGGAAAAAATTCAAAAATTGACATGTTTATTCACATTTTAGATGAAAGTTCTTGAGTCATCTTCTGTACACTGTAGTTGCAGGGTTTGCATTCCAAAAATATAAAATTGTACTTACTTTCTTTTGTTTTCTCGTTGTTCAGCTATTTGGTTCAGTAATTCTTGTTTATATTGTTCCTTCTTCCTCTGCACGGCCTCTTGTTCCTCCGTTTGTCCTATTTAACAAAACCAACATGTAATGGCTGATTTAAAAAAAAAAATTAAATAGGTAATAGCCAGATTACTTACCAATCATGAGCCCAGTCGCATGAACTGAGTTATCTCTAGTAGGTCTAAATCTTTCTGCCATCTTTCCTTTGCCTTGTATCTGATGAGTTCTAAAACAAAAGTACTACACCAGTTGATAACTTCAAAAACAAAACTAGGGAATGTCAAAAAGAGCATTTATCATAGAACAATTAAACACGTTTGTAGCCATATTCACAATACACAGTCAGTTCTCTTACTCTGAATTCCAATTGTGGTTATTGTTGTTCTGGCTAATAAAAACTTCATCATGTTTCATATCCAAGGGAGCCCTGACACAAAACAACAGAGAGATTACACCTGAGAGATTACAAACGGGGGGAATGAAATTACTGCAAAAGTAACACCTTTCAGCTCTGCGATGTTTATCCTCTTTTATGTACTTGGACTGGTGTCTCTGCTGATTTGGTTTCCTCCCATGACTCATCTCCTTTTCTTCTTCACTGTCTATGCTAAACTTGTCTTCAGAGCTGTGGCGACTCTCTTGTCGTGAAGTGAAAGCTCTTCGCTTCTGTGGGCCCTTGTTCCAGGTCTTCCTCCCTTTTTTTGTTTTAACCAGGTCAGTAAGGGTGGCAGCATCTCTCCTGGATGTTGGACGCTCCGTATAGCTCACAGGTGGGGAAGGGTCTTGAGGATGTTTGTGCACTGCATCGAAATTGGAAGGCCCCTCAGGCTGAAAGTAGCAATCACATATGAATTGTATATGTTAAACAAATACGCAAAAAGTTAAATGAAGGTTTATATTTGTTACTTGAGAAGAAAGAGAAAACTGTCCCCGCCTTCTAGATTTAGCTTGTTCTTGAAGAAAGAGGTTGTATTCTCTGTTTCTCTCGTCTCTCAATTTTTCCTGCACAAGGTAAGTCATTGTTCATTGTACAGTACTTTGGTGAGGCTATACAGGTAGTGAAATACAATATAGTGAAACATGGCAAAAAGAAATTACATTATAACCCTTGAACGTTTAAGAAAGAGCAGATCTCTTTCAAATAGGCATAGTCTATCTGACACCTTTATAAATAATTTATACACACTTACACAACAGTTTCCGAGATTTAAGAAAGCTGAAGTCATTATATTATACATTATAGATACAATGCCTATGGGAAAGATCTGTTTGAAGACTGCATTACTTGTATGTGGAAATAACAAAAATGATCACCTTGACTGATGTCCTCTCAGCAATGGGCAAAGACGAGCTGTGGTATTGTGAACTGTTGTAAACTTTCGAGTCCCTTTTCTGCACAGACAGGATTTAGTGTAAAACCTTTATATACAGCCTATATATAGGCTATAGGCTTAACCAAAGGTATTCACTGACATCACCTGATCGTCAATATAACGTTTGTAATCCATCTGAAGCTCCTCTTGAAGCTTCTGCTTTTTTCTTTCATATTCGGCTCCTAGCAAATAATTAAATCCTAGACCTGTAAAAAAAAAAAAGTAAAGAATGTAGTGACCTTTGCAGTAATTTATTACTTCAAAGGTCTATTATTTTAGGCCTAATGTACCTCTGTTGTTAGTTGCAACACGCACGGCAAGTGCTGGGAGAGGCATGTCCACATGCTTAAGGAAACCGCGTAAATTAATGGCCGCGTAAGTTAATGGGCCACGTCTTACATTCTAAATAATCTTACGGTAACATTAATAAACAACATACCTTTAATTAAATGAAGAGAGCTGCGATGTTTACGATGTCTAAATCTATCAATATCTACTGCTTCTGTTCACCCAATTCAAATCTAACAAACACATGTCAAGCCCATCTAACAACCCACATGCCACTCGATTTAGTTTATTTTGTAAGTAATTTCATGAATAATACTAAGCTCTTAGCAGTCCTGTTTAGGCTACTAATATCACTATGGCTGAGCAAAAGCATCATTAGGTTGCTATTGGCAACCACAGAAAAGTCCCTCGTGGGGAGGGAACAGACGATCTGATTAACTTAGCTAAGCTAGCTAATGATTTCAGCATAATAAAAGATGTAGTTTGTTTGCATTCACTGTTGTTAAATGGAGACGTGCGTACAAAGGCGGTTCAATTATGTTTAATAAAAAGTCACTATTTTTGTGCTTCTATAAAAAGCGACGCTAGATGTCAGTGTGCATTCACGTTAACACTGGGCTCGTGGGCTCAGGGATGGTCAGAACCATTTTATGTCTTGAAAAGGGGTAAAGTGGAAATCAAAGGTGCTCTTAGAACTTAACTGCCCTATTCTAATGTACCAATCAGTGTAAGAAATTCAATTAAGTCTCTAATAAAGTTTTCTTATTTGTGTACGTTAGGAAATAACTCCAAAATGATCACTTACTTGCGGAGAACTGCCCCATGTATAATAGTGGTATCGTTCACGCACTGTCATGGCAGCCAGTTTCTAAGCGAGTGAAGAACTACCGCTGCAAAGATTTGGCAAATTCTAGTATAATACTTGTCTTATTCGTCCTTCCTGTCACCTTTGTTTGATTATAGGGATTTAATGTTGTAATGGCTGGGAGCAGCACAGCGCAGAAAACATGGGAGCTAGCAAATAGCATGCAGGAAGTTCAGAGCATAGATGAAATCTACAAATATGACAAAAAACAACAACAAGAAATCCTCGCCGCAAAGCCATGGACAAAGGAGTAAGTAAAAGCTCTCGTAAAAGCAAACTCTAAATTCGGAAATACACTTTTTATAATAGTGTGTAAAATATTGTTACGATTGCTGTGTTAGCTGCAGCACGTTTGACAATTATACCAAATAGATAACATTCATCATCATACCTCTTTTTATATACCGGTAGTAGTTCACCAGTCATTTTAGATTAGAAAGGGAATATCACATTCCATCTCCCATAAATCAATCAGATTCAGACAAGGATCTGTTTCACACATTATTTCTATTCATTTTACATTAATTAGAAACATTTCACACACTATTTCTCTATTTATTCTACATTACTCATATTGTAAATCATAAATAATTTCAAACATCACGTATATTTAAAAAAGAAAGAAAAGAAAAAATGCTTTTAAGATTATTATATAGACAATTTGAAGGCGTCTTAGCAAGGGACATTTATTCAAGTTTTGTCATATAAGAAGAATAGGTTCAATAGTTTTGTCTGAAAATTGTACATCTGTAACAGTAATTTGTTTTTGTTTTTTTGTCACTTTGCTGTATAGCCACCACTACTTCAAATACTGCAAAGTCTCTGCATTGGCTCTGTTGAAGATGGTCATGCATGCGCGCTCTGGAGGTAACCTGGAGGTGATGGGTCTCATGCTCGGAAAGGTAGACGGAGAAACCATGAACATAATGGACAGCTTTGCATTACCCGTGGAAGGCACAGAGACCAGGGTAAACGCACAGGCGGCCGCCTACGAGTACATGGCAGCCTACATAGAGAACGCCAAACAGGTAGATGTATATGCGCAGTGGCTGAGTACATATAGGAGATGTATAGTATGTGTTCCCACGTTTCCACTGGTTTATTTGGCTTGAAATATATTAAAATTTAGAAAATTCAGTAATTATTAGCTTAATGTTCTTTTTAATTGTCTTGTATGTCACTGGTCATTATTAGATGTAACAAGTCTGTAATTAGGAGATGAAGTTGCAAATAGCTTCCTGAATTGCAGATTTGTATGGAACCAATCGACATAAGTAATAAGTCACTCTTTTGCACATTGCATGCAATATTGTGATACAATTACTTAAATTGACTCTACTCTGGAAAGTAGAAGGAAAGTATTTTTTGAAATGTGGTATTATAATTGTATTCTAGTATGTGCTCAAGGTGTAAGAAGTTATTTTTCTATGAATACATTTGCGGATTGATTTTAAAGACAATAAATCCAGTTGCTCTGAATTATTAATTAATTATTAATGAAAATCTATTTTTTTTAAATTGTATTGTGTCCCATTTAAATGTTAACTCTTTTCTGCGTAGGTCGGCCGATTGGAGAATGCTATCGGCTGGTACCACAGTCACCCGGGCTACGGCTGCTGGCTCTCAGGCATCGATGTCAGCACTCAGATGCTCAACCAGCAGTTTCAGGAGCCTTTTGTGGCTGTTGTGGTAAGATCCAAATGTATTGTAATTTTACCTCTAATTTCTAAGGGATCAATTAACAAAGTATGTTTTAAGCAGGTCCGGCTACATGTGTTAAATAAACATAGATACTAATAAAACACACTTACATATGTGGCTTAAATTGTATTGTTTAATTGATACATTATTGTATTTACTTGTAGGTTGGAGGTGACTTGTTTATTTTTGTGATGCCTTTACACACATTGGACCATGTTATAATTTATTGCATGTTTCAAAGTCTGTGACAGCTGTAGAAAAACTCCCAGTGGCCAGGCTGGATTTGTCCCCAGAGATTTTTGTGACCTCTGACTTTGTTTTCCTGTTCTACTGTATCTTGCGTCCTATAGATCGACCCCACTCGAACTATTTCTGCAGGAAAAGTCAACCTCGGCGCCTTCAGAACTTACCCAAAGGTAGAATAGACTTACAAGATCTATAATGTCGGGGGCACCAGTGTTGTAACACACACTATTTTTAAATATTGTCTTTTAGGGTTATAAACCTCCCGATGAGGGGCCCTCTGAATATCAGACTATTCCCCTGAACAAGATTGAAGACTTCGGTGTACACTGTAAACAGTGAGTGTTTATCTTAGATAGGATTACACATGTTTATTATTGCCTTAAGATGTCATCTGTGTGACACAACTATTTTAACACCCTTTTTTTTTAATCTCAAGGTATTATGCCCTGGAGGTAACTTACTTTAAGTCCTCCCTTGATAGAAAGCTGCTGGAGCTGCTTTGGAATAAATACTGGGTCAATACGTTGAGTTCCTCAAGTCTCCTTACGGTATGTAGAAGTTCAGTTCAAAATCATTCACTAATTGTTTGACATTTTGATTTATGGTTAATTATTACATAATAAGTCATTGAGACATTTGGTCACAAGCATGAGATGTTGTGATTTATTGCTGCATATTAGCGGGGAAAATGTGTTTATTGATATAGCAATATACCTAATTGGAACTTTGTAACAAGGGAGATAAGTAGTAAAGTTGGCCCAGATTGCAGCGGTGCTGCTGACGCTGCCATGTTTTGCCATGGATCATCTCCTCCCCGCCCTCAGTTCATTTTGAAGGTTGAAAGTACCTCATGTGAATTCCCATTGTGGATGCAGTCACTGCCCCGAGCTTCACTAAACAGTCTAAATAGGCATCAGGCTTATCCAAACAGTTAGCTCTCTGGCATTTTGGAGGAAGATGAATTGACTACATGTCAGGGGAGAGCTGCTCCTTGGGTGACAGCCTTTGTCAGTCGTTACACTGTCGCTCCAGACTGGGGCCCCTGTGTCATTGTGTTTTAATTACCTTTTCCACTAAAACATGGCCTCACCTTAAGCAAACCTTTTCCCTGGCTTCTTTTCACTCATCACAAAACAAAGTCTTTCAGCAACTTGTCCAGAGGATTTGATTGTCAAAATTCTTGCTCTTTGTTAATCACATGTTTCTTTTACCTTTTGTCAGGAAATTGTGCATGAATTGATTGTGTTTGTGTTGTTTGGTCAGAATTCGGACTACACCACAGGCCAGGTGTTTGACCTGTCAGAGAAACTAGAGCAGTCCGAGGCTCAGCTCGGTAGAGGCAGCTTCATGCTCGGCCTGGACACGCATGATAGGAAGTCGGAGGACAAACTGGCTAAAGCAACGCGAGACAGGTAAAGTTTCCCACATTTCTTCAATTACCAATACAGTATTTGGAGTACCATAATTATCTGTGTAGTAAGTAGTCTTTGCTTATATTTTCTTTTGTTTGTAGCTGCAAGACAACTATTGAAGCAATTCATGGCCTTATGTCTCAAGTCATAAAGGACAAGCTTTTCAATCAGATCAACACGTCCAACAACTAAATGTGACCAAACCATTTAGCAGTTTTCAGTGGGACACATATTTTGGGGCATGTACTACTACATTAAAAAGATTGCATCTATTGTGTGTTTTTTATTCTATGGCTCATAGCATAGTCACATACAAAAATAAAAACTTAAATAAGAGTGACGTTATTTTCATGACTTTATATATGTATAGTACTGCTTAAAATACTTACAGCTAACTTTATTATGAATAGGTGCTGATGTGTCACGTTATCAGTGACAGTCATTTGGCATAGACCTTTTAGCGGCTTTGCTTTGGGGATTAGGAAAAAACACCTCTTGGCGTCTGGACAAAATAATGACTCAAATGTCATGCACGGGGTGTCTCTACAGGGTTGTTTGCAGGTCTTAATGGTACATGGCTGAGCAGAGTGGCCGCTCGTCATGTTCTACTGTGGCAATGATGCAGCGCAGAAGCTGTGCACACTGGACTCCATTCACCAAAGCGTCTGCTCTTTATCCACCAGACACTGCATCTGGCCACTTGTGCTAACATGCTGCTCCTCTGGCACGCTGTTATGTCGTTTCTCTTTATGATATTGTAATGGGTACATGTATATTTTTGATGTCATGTGCTGTGAAGGAGAGAATCCCTTTGGGGGAATGATTGTACCTGCTTCTTCTCAGGTCATGTATCACTCAATATAATGATTTTCTCTTTAACTTTTTTTTTTTAATGAAGTTTGTTGAGGATAGTGTACTGTATCTGTTTTATTATTCATTATTTTAAATGACACAAGTGAATGGTACCAAAAATATGCACCTCAAATGGTTTGACCCATTTGTTTTATCTTATGTGGTGATTTAAGAATTTGTTAAACATATTGAACTCATTGGTCATGCAAACACTTTGATTATCACCAGATGGACATTTGTATGCATGACTTAAACTCTGAATAAGAATATTTATGTAAATTCAAATCCAGTTAAATTGTGGGCAGCCAAGAACAACTAAATGCAATTGTAATCCTCTTTTTGAAGAAAAGATTTGGTAGTGTGAAAAAAAAAACCTGAACACATTTACCTGCATGTTTAAAATTGTGTTTTGCTACAGAGGTAAGTAATTCCTTCAAAGAAACTTGCAGTTTAACATGAGTAGTGCAAGGGTCGGTCAAAAAAAAAAACACGTCGACATTGTGGAGGGCGTCTAGTCTATCAACACACACGATTGATATAGTGTGGTATCAATCAGTGTTTTACTTTATTTGAGATATCGTCATTCGTGAACCAAAAAAATGAACGCATTATTTATTTATTATTTTAATTTATAAAGAGGCGCGCACATCCGGCTTGTTGCTATGGGAACAGATGGCAGCCCCAAACAAAACGGTAAACATGCTTCCACAGACTTGTTAGTTTAGTGAAAGTGTTTGAAGACTAGCCTCTATATTTTTGACGTGTTATTGAAGGTAATGTACTTACATTTTAGACTTGCGAAGGTAAAATGACATTTCGCAAACTGACCTTAGAAGTTAGCACCGCAGCTGCGTTAGCTACACTTAACTTTCATTTTATTGCGATTAGGATGTTTTCCTTTCTCCCTGGACAGAATATAAAAACCCTCGGCGTGTAAAGTTCAGCTAACATAGCAACTATTCGTAAGCCTTTTACTTATTGATCTGTAGTGCCATGTCATCGCAAGCCTTTTACTGACATCTCAGTAGATTGTCACAACTGCCCATGACTTTAATCCATTATCTTGCAGTTGCTGAATTTGTATATATCTATCTATATCGATATCTATATATATAAGGATAACATATTTTTGTACCTGAGGTTCTTTGCTCTTTCCCTCTTCCTAGACTGTTTGAGTAAGGGCTGCTGAATGCTTGGTTGAAGCTGTAAAGGTCCCTATAGTCTGTGAAGTGGCATCAGTAAGACACCATGGTACGTTTGACAGTAGATCTAATTGCAAAATCTCGCAATAACTTCAAAAAGAAAAGGGGCCTCTCCTTCCCAGAGTACCTCAGAACTCTCACCCACCTCCACTTCTCAAATAAGGACATTGAGGACATAGTAAGTAGCCAAAAAATGTAGTTTATCTCCACATAAAGTAATTTTTTTGTCTTCTTCAGGGTGACCTCTCTATGTGCAGGAACCTGACCGTGCTATACCTGTATGATAATCAGATCTCAAATATCTGCAACCTCAGTTTTGCCTACAACCTTACCCATCTCTACATGCAAAACAACAGTCTTACGAAAATAGATAATTTATCCAATTTGAAGAAACTCTCTAAACTGTAAGTGACTGTTTTAACTATAGCTTATTTCATATACAGTAGTATTTATTCGTTTTTTTTAAAAGTCTCTACGGCCTGTTGTCTTCTAGATATCTGGGTGGAAACAAGATTGCAGTTGTGGAGGGCCTAAATGAGCTGACAGAGCTCAAAGAACTTCATCTGGAGAATCAGAGGCTGGGACCAGGGGAGAAGTTGCTCCTTGACCCCATGACTCTCCATGCTCTTGCAGTATGACCTACTTTTACTTTGTACGGGCACAGATATAAAATTACTTTCCACAATTCCTTTTGGAGGGGAATTAAGTACATTTGAGTTCACAATGAAACCATATTTCACTTTATTGTGATGTTGGAACGGACAATATGAACCAATTAAAAGATTACAAATGTTTTGTCTGATTGATCCATAATTTGGTCAGTATTGAGAAGGATTAAGTGCAGCGAGTGTGTTGGGACGGGTCATCATCAGTATGCATAACGTTTCCCAACTCTTTTCAGACGTCTCTTTGTGTCTTGAATATTAATAACAACAACATTGATGATCTGAGGGATCTGGCCGTTCTGAACGAGCTACAGCAGTTTTCTGCCTCTGAAAATAGGTTGGACAATATTGAGGTAAGAGACTGTTTGAAAACACATAGTTGTCTTCTTGCCGTTTCATTGCATCAAATGAACATATTTAGCAGTTTTTCGAGTTTGATGTGTGAAATTAGGAGAACAGAGTTAGAAAGAAAATAATCTTGGAGTAGCCTTCTAGTCTCCACGACTAACACCAGGCCGGACTTGAAATTATTCAACAAATCAGTGGGCTATTCCCCTGAGACAGTTCTCGCTGACAGCTTTAACTAACTCCTCTGGAGAAGTTGTTTTCCTGTGTTTAATGCCTCTAAACCCAGTGGATAAATAGCTGACTGAAGATGTGTTCCTATTATTTTGTTTTTGGGAGAAAAGTAATTAATGTATATTATCTAGATAAAAAGCCGTACTCCCTCTTCCTTATGAAGCCAATAGAATAGTTTGTGATGGCCTGTTTTTGTGAAACACTGATTAAGGTAGTTTCTGTGCATGTGTCAATTTGAGCTGATTTCTCCTGTAATTTATACAACCCTGTGTCTGCCACTATTGATCTAGCAAAAGATCAATGCTTTTCTTGTGCCGTTTGGTCCAAATGTAGAGAAAACATTATGGATTTTTAAAATAGATTATGACAAGCAGTCAGCTGGGTGACAAATGGGAAGCAACTTCTGGGGCTGTTAGCAGTGCGCAGGGCAGTGAGGACAGGAGAATCGAAGGCCTGGTCAAATACAGGTTCATAACTGGCCCATCATTAGTCGAGGTGCGGGAGGCAGGCCGTCTCTGCTGTTCGCCTCGCCCCCGTGTGGGGGCAAATTGGCGCAGGGCTGCTCTTCTGTGAGGGCCTTCTGAGTGACGGCCCTGACACGATCATTTATCAAAGCCTGGGAGCGCGCGCCGCTCAGGGGTCCCCTCTGAACTGATTGCAGCACGAGCTGGAAAAGTGGAAGCGCTTTGGCCAAGACAGGAAGGCAATGAACAATCAGAGCGTGTCCGGAGAGTATTCATATTTCCAACCTTGGATTAATGTGCCGTTAGATAAACATACAACTGCAGGCAGCCGCTGGAGGAGCCAGCCCCACACTGCCCCAGGAGAACGGCTGTAGTTACATGACACCGGCGACACTGTTTATTAAAACAGACTGATGTGTTGTTTATGCACCTTTACTGATCCTTGTGCTTACAATTCCACTTCAGCCCTACTGCTTTGTTTCTAAAGCTTTTCTCCACTACAAGAATACAGTATTGTAAGTGCAAATCATTTATTTCAGGAGTTAGAGGATGTGGTCCGCAATTGGCCCAAGTTAGTTCAGATGGATCTAAATGGGAATCCTGTATGCAAAAAGCAAAAGTACAGAGACCGACTGATAATTGTGGGCAAAAAACTTGGTAAGTAGGCGTTTATTTGTAATATACAGGAACCAATATATAAAATTGTTACTACCTTTAGAGCTGTTCATATTTTACCAGTGATTCTTGATGGAAGAGAAATCAAAGAGTTGACGCGACAGTTTCTGATCAACTGGAAAGCATCTAAAGAGGCAAAGAAAAATAATAGGCTGATCCTCTATCCACTGAAAAGTAAGTCACTACTATCAAAGCCCTCTGGGTTTGTGTGCGTTGTCTTAGTTCTATCCTCTGTGATTTTCTCAAGATTATTTTGTTCAAATTTAACAAGTTCTACTTCATGCGACCTTTTTTTTACAGATGACTTTTCACTTGAACAGAGCCAACTTTGTGATTCTCGCAATAATAACAGACAAATGCCACGGGCCACTCTAAAGTAAGTATCCAATATTGCATTCCTATCACTCACAAAAGGTGTAGACTAGATCAATAACATATTTTTATTACAAACTCTGTTTTTCAGGACCAAAAGACTGATGCTTCAGAGTGGGTTTTTCAGTGATTTAGTTCTGCCCTTCTAGCCACAATGGGCCAGTGCACTGACCTCTCCACCCACTCAACACGGCTAATTTAGAGCTACCTTTGTTTAGTCACTACAGATTTTTATGTCAGACGCAGAATGCTCACATATATTTCATATTACAGATTGTCCTCAGGCCTGTCTTGTTTTTATATACAAGGAAAAACAAAGATTTCCTTCACTGCAGTGTTCTACATCACACATGTATAAATACTGTAATAAATGATCTGTCTTTTTTCACATCTGGTTTATTTCAAAGCCTGATTTAAGGGTTTTAGGCACGTAATCAATCTAACTAAACCAGAATTGACAAACAATCCTGCACTTTTTATGCAAAATTGTATTTTTCATCCCAGTACATGTGATCTTGAGTGGCATAATCTATGATCCTGAAGCCTTATTTTAACAAGGCTTTACTTTATCCAAAGTTAACTAAATAAATCCATACTCACTCAGCTGTGACAAATGTTAAAGCGCTCTTTTATAATAGAATACGGATGTATTATAATTGCCTTGATTGTTTTGATATGTTTGAATGAGTTTGGGGAGCCACATGGCTGCATAACCCCTGAAAGATAGGAGGTAATTAGGGAAACCAGCTTTCTTAACCTTCTTTTGCAGTCATGCCATATAATTAGTGGCCGGGAGCAATAGTGTTACCCCATCCTTACACAAACAACGTTTAATAAGAACAGTCTGAAGATATACATATTCTGAATAATCCCTTTCATTAATTTGCCGACATCTCTGGTGCCATGGAAATCAGTGTGATTAATTTCGGAGTCTCACAAGAATTTCCTCAATGGCTGCCTGTTGATTGCAAAGCTGGACTTTATTTATTAGCTGTTCCAATGAGCTTGCAAGACACTTTGGCAATTAGTCAAATTTTTGCATATCGCCTTACGCTTGTGAGTTTGTCTTCATGGTCAGTTGCAAATAGCATTTTGATAGACCAGGCTTTGTTCTCAACCGCCACATTTGTAGGCATTTTTTTCTGACAACATTTCTCCCTTTATTGCTACTCTTTGATTGGCTGATGTGTGAAATACAGTGTCAAATTTTCAACCAATAAGAGTGGGACGTGGTCTCGCGCAGATCTGTGTAAAAAGAGCGCAAAGTCCTGCCTCTGCAATGTAAGTGACTCTCTGCTGCCCTCAGACCGAGATAAGTTAGGAAAGGGAAACGAAGGGTCTTTACTGGGAGTGCAGGCTGACTGAGGGTGATTAATTACGTCGTAGTGAAATGCTTGTCCACCGCTTTGTGTAAGCAATAAATTACAGACTCATGCGACACGCGCGCACACAGGTGAACAGTTGGATACGCGCGCTGGGACTTGGAAACATCTCTTCTGGAGGCGCACATTGTCTGGATAAACTGGAGCTGTGGCATTATTTTACAGAAAGAGAAACTTTTGTCTCCTGATAGCTCATGTCGCTGGACAAAACGGAACAAACCATCCCAGGTAAAATGTTCTTTTTATTTACCTTTAGTCATGTCAGTTGAGTTTGCTGGTAATGTATAAGACACTATAGTAGTTATATTAGTTATATACAGGCCTTGGTAATTTAATTAAGACATTGGCTTAAAAAAAGTCAAATTAATACGTGGAGTTGTTCATTAAATATGTTGAATAAATAAAACAATGCATATAATATGTGACATTTCAAAGTCAGTAAAACTAATGTGTGTTTTACTCAGGTCAGTAGGCGATGGTTGGCAGACAAATTATCCGGATGGACAGCGGTACTTGCTCCGGGGTGGTGGTTGATGACAGCCCGTCGTCCAGTCCCAGCTCCAGCCCCAGTCCAGACGGTCGCGAGGCGCAGCGGGCCAGGTCGCTCCAGCCCGGGCCACTGAGTGGAAGAGGGCGGCCTGCGGCGGCCAACGCTGCCCGGGAAAGAAGCCGAGTGCAGACTTTGAGGAACGCATTTCTGGAGCTACAGAGGACGTTGCCGTCTGTGCCACCGGACACCAAACTGTCCAAACTGGATGTACTGATATTGGCCACCACATACATCGCCCATTTGACCCGGACACTCCAAGAGGAAGGCGCTGAGGAGGGAGAGGGCACAAAACAAGCAGAGGCTTTACACTCCCTGAAAGGTGACGGCTATCTGCACCCGGTCAAGGTCAGTTCACTCATTATTTCAGATCTTTGTGCCTTTGCAATTAATAAAGGCGTAGTTGTAAGTGTTTTTTTCCATCACCGCCATCTTCTAACAGGCTTTTCTTTTCTTTTTATCTTTTCAGAAATGGCCAATGAGGTCCCGGTTATATGTGGGCGCATCGGGACAGTTTCTAAACGCTAAAAAAACATCAGAATCAGAAAATCAAGGCCCGTCGTCATCGACCTCACAATGATATTGTCGGCTCAACGATTTAAATCATTTCTAAACTGCATGATTTCATGCTGGATGCTGTGACAGGATATTTGTGGGACAAAACTGTATCCCACACGCTTCCGCTAATATTATTGGCCTTAGGCCTGCATTTTAAATTATTAGATAAAGCCCAATGAGTGAACGCTGTACCAAATGTTTGATTGAACGCAATGTTGTTGGTGTTTTTAGTTTTCCCCTCACGTTTGCAGCTCCCTACATGTTCAGGTGTAATATTTGTACAAATTCCATCGGTAATGAGTCCGTCATGGTTGAGGTGTGCACTTTCAGTCGAAACATTTGCACTAAATGTGTGTTTGACCAACCGAACATCTGTCAAGTGAAGTGGTCTGTCAGACAGCCAACAATGTGGGCTCTTCAGCTCATGTTCCCCATAACTTTACACGCATTGTTATAAATGTGTTTGTGAATAAATGTCTATAAAACAATGCCCTATAGTTTAATGTAATTTTATGTCATTATAATAGTAAGAGTAATTAGTAATAGTAATAATATATATCTATATATAATATATATATTATTATTATATATATTATTATTATATATTATTATTATATATTATTCATTATTTTTATTTGACACTTGGTCCACTCAAACAAAACGATACAACACAGATATAAATATTTAAAAAGACAACTACACTGGTGCTTCCACATAAATAATAATACTGATTATAATTATGGTTGTTGCCATTATTATTATTATTATTATTATTATTATTATTATTATTATTATTATTATTATTATTATTATTATTATTATCAACACATTTGTATTGCGTTACTGCGGTATTAAGAACCATAAAAAGGACGGGGCTTGTGTCTGTAATGTCTCTGGTTGTGAGGAGCTGGAGCTGGAGCTGGAGCGCAGATTTAATGCGCAGCCGGAAGAGCACTCTCTCTCTCTCTCCTTCTCCCCTCAGAGCAGACGAGTGCACTGCAGGAGCTGCTCTCCACACGAGAGATCAAGAAACGATGAATTATCTACGTACTACCAAACAGGACAATGGTAAGGTATTCTGTGTTTCACAGTTTTGCGCAGTCGTGAAATTTGTATGACCGATTCACGAAATGTGTGCAATCCTCATGGTTCAAGCGCACTGGCTAAAGGTTAGCAGCTAACCACGTGTGTGCAATGTGCCCTGAAGGTGCACAAGTTTAACACCCAAACCAAGATGCGCTTTTGAATTATATCATCATGGCGCTGGCTGCAAATGTATGTGGTTTTCCACTACGTCCTTTGCTAGAATAATTGACAAATATTCAAAGTGTGTGGCCCATTGTGCGTCATGCAACCAGAAGCCACAGGAACTTGCTGTAAATCTTTTTTGGTCAAGTATCCTGGCCCCTAATGCACTGTGTGCTACTGCCCATACCTGGATTTGCCCAGAGGTTAGCTGATGAGCTGGCCAGGGAATAGCCCTGTCTCATAGTTGCTCTGCATAAAGCAGCGGGCTCCATCGGGACCTAGGGTCATGGCAAAGGTCGGGACCTGCTGTTGAACCCGTCCTTAGACCTGTGATGATCGTGGAGCTCTCAAGCTGTGATACACTGTACCCTTTGACCTTCTGGTGATCACTCATCTGTGATCATCAAATCGACTATCCTTTCAGTACATCTTATTTGTGTAACGATGACGATCAATGGTCTCTCTAGAGAGGTGTGTGTGATGAATTGCTCAATTTAATTGTACATTTAAGCTTGTCCAGATTGATTCCTCATCTGAATTTGGACACCTGAAAACGGTAAATCTCATTAGCATTGCATCTTCCATGGTTCGTTTTTCCTTATCAATGTTCAACTTCTAAGATTATTTTCTTTTATGTTCTAGTCTTTAAGACACGGACATCTACCAAACCAGAGGCATGTGAGCTGTTGTGCAGGTTGGTGGCTCTTTCAGTTCTTTTTTTGGTGTCGATTGTGATGAGTTCACATTTAAGCCGTTTACCCATCTGACAAAAAATGGTGAAACTGTGATGTCTGAGAAGTCTTGATATAAAGCATAATCAATACTTTTGAGTATATATGACTACATATATATTTAGACAAAAAATGTTTTCTTCCCCCTATAGAAACCTGTTACATCCACCCAGGACCAGCCACGGCTAAGAGTGCTGAGAATGCCTCGAGTGAGTACTCTTATACTGTCTATTACATTAAATTCTGGTTATATGATGAATTCACATATTTGCCGTTTACCCATCAGACTAAATATGGTGATATTGTAACAACTGACAGACCAGCTAAATTGGTAGAATAAAATGAATACATTTATTATTATTATTTACATGGATTAAATCTTTCAGAGATCCGAGGGCTGTGGCGAGGGTGTATGCATCTGTCCACTTTCAAAGTAAGTACATATATTTCATTTAGAGTAAATGCTCTGACTTGTGAATACATCCTGGTTTTGAACCAAATTACCTGTGAGTGCTGTTCAGCTGCCGACATTGTGATGAGTTTACATCTTTGCCGTTTACCCGTCAGACAAAAAAGTGGTGATATCGTGACGACTGAGTTGGCTTTTCATAAATGAAGAAACATTACCAACTCTATGCTGTAAATAAGTGTTTTTTTGTTTGTCTTTTTAACAGGCCCAACATGTGGTGAAGTTGCATGAGGCGACAAAGAGGCAAGTCCACAGCTGTGAAGTGTGTGTGTGTGTGTATATATAATATGAAATGTTTCTAAGGACACTTGTCTTTTTTAGGTTTGAACATCAACCAAACTGCCCAAAATATTAAGTTCAAGTCACAAAGACTTGAATGCGGTAGAGCTGCCCACCGGCATCTACTCTTCTGTGATGTACGAGTCTGCCCCCGGTGCGTAAGCAAAGATGAACCGAAGAATATTCTGCTGCAGCTCATCAAGGATGACGTCTCTCCTGCTCAAACCATCCACATCGGTCACATCACAGGGAAACGCTGCGTCCGGTGGAATAACCAGAGGAGAAGTCCCTGCGATAGTTTATTTTTGGTGAATAGTTTTTGTCACATTCACAGGAGGGTTGTTTTTTGGTGAATAGTTTGACATTTACAGGAAGTGTTTTAAGTGCGTACCATGCTTCAGCGTGACTGTGTTTTCGCACAGGAGCACGGCAATCACAGCGTCCTCCTCCAGCACATGGGATCTTAGAGACAGCTTGCAGTGGGCTTCTGCTAAGGAGATTCTAATTATGGTGGATAAAGTTAGATATTCTTTGAATAAAAAGCTTGTTTTAAAATGTGTTGTGTTGTCACTTACAGTAGTCTGATAGAGGCCACAGATATCTTGACACCATGAGTCTGAGTTCGCACTCTGCGGCTCGCCATGTAATATCCATGAATAAGCTTCTCTGCTCCTGGACTGAGACCAACATGCAGCTGTCGTGCTTGAGCTACCAGCTAAAGTGTATTAAAGTAAATTTACATGTTTTACAGCTGAATAAAATAAAAAAATAATTAAGAAAAAAACCTCTTGGTAGTCCTGTGCGGAAAAGGAAGAATAAAGACATGTTGGGTTCACGGCTTCCTGCAGAGTGTGAGCGGTCTGGCTGAGCAGGCTTGACTCTCCATTTCTGCATTGAACAACCATTCCAAATGCCTCTGCCAGTTTGATTTGCGTTGGGCCCAGGTCCTGCACATCCATAAGCTTTGATTTATGGTATTGTAATTAGTAGATAATTCTCAGCTGCATACTTACTGCTGTTCCAAGCACCGTGCACTCTGTCCTATGAGAGCGCCGAGAAGGGTCGGCAGTGTCTATCAGAGCCCAGAAGCTGCACCGTATTGGAAAGGAAAGCTGTTGGTCTGCATCCTCTCCGTACTTCTTACCGGGTATAAACACAGACACTGTCCGGCTCTCAAAGGCTGATGTGAGGAAAATCCTGGTCTTTTATTCCAATATTATCAATGGGTTTTATAGAGCGTGTAGTTAATATAGTCACCTGTCTGAAAGACATCCAGTTTGTCTTTTTTGTAGCAGCCAAGGTCTCCGAGCATGCAAATGCCTCCTGTAGCGAGAAGTGCGGAGCCAGCATGGATATTGGCGGTGCCAGTACCACGTTCATCTCGTGATAGAGATGCAAAAATCTCTCCTGAAGACTGATGTCTGATCCCACGATGAGCCAAACTTAAGCCAAATGTAAATAGTCTGGCAAAAACCATGTACTGCAATTAATACATGTTAAGCTTCAGGTACACCTGAATGAAAGGCTTGTGTTTATGTACCTGTCTAATATCAGAGAGTCATTGGTGCAAACAAGAATATCCAAACCATGAAACATCTCGTTCAGATCAGATGTAGTTTGCACTAAGCTGAGCAAGAGGCAGAGCTTTAAGGTGTTGTACAGGCCAGGTGGGGCTATGTGTAACCCAAAGCAGTGCGCCGCAATGGCACAAAACCACCACGGTGAACAGGCTGTGGTGTTGAGCAGCTCCTGAAATGTGCCACTTACTTTAGCTGGGCCTGTGAATAAAGGAAAGAGCTCTGTTACACGTCAGCATAAGCTAAAGCTGATACAGCTGTTGGAGGTACTTTATTTTGATTTAGTTTTGCTTACACACAGGCTCCCACGACTGAATGTTGTTTGCCTCAATACTCCAGGTGATATGGGGCCACTGATGCACATGTGCTGGAATGCCTAGCACTTTGTACGAATGACCAATTTCCATAGAGTTACACAGCTCATCTACAGTATATGAATACAAAATAATGTAATACTCCAAGGACTAGTTCTTTCGTACACTGTGATTGTTAAAGAAACATATGTGCCAACTGCAGGTCATTGCCAAGAAAAACAGTGAGCACTTTTGAACAAAGATTTCTCTGTTTGAGTGGCAGATTTAACTAATGAGTATTTCTTGCATTTATTAACATATATATTTAGTAACAGAAACCCACAGTATTGAATTCCGCAACACGACTAGGTCAACAAAATGTTAATCCAAAGATCTCATGGGTCTTTCTTGACCAAAAAATGTTTTTTAAAGGACCAGAAATATTTTGTGGTTACACAACACACCACAGTGTCATACAGGTTGAATATCTGAGCTAATAACACATTTAAAAAGAGAAAAATTATATAGACTATTATTCAATCTTGACTGTTAAATGTATTTTTTTCTTAATCAGTGACAAATATTACAAAACCTCCCTTATGAGGATTGTAACTCAAGTCAGGAAATGTGTAACCCAATGATTTAGACCAATACTTCAAGAGGCTTTGAGCGTATGTAGTGAAACAAAAAAAAGAACAGAAAATATTTGTGTTCACACTAAACATTTCTATAAACACAGATATGTGCGGTTGATAACTAACCCCTCTGGTACCCCTCACCTCTGAGAAAAAGTGTGACGGATTGGTATCTCAGCGAGGGTTGCTGATTTCCCCTAAGGAGATTAAGAGCTTTATAAGGGACCAGTTCCACCAGTTGTTTGTCTGTCCACGGAAAAAAGACAAAAACATACCGAAAGACAAATACAACACGATGTTTCTAAATTATTCACCAGCAAGGTCCACTTTACCTCCCAGTGCTCTGAGCTTCATATCCTCTTTCAGCTGGGAATTGCAGATCTTGCAACTAAAATCATTTCTAACCGTGGCTGACTCGGTCGCCCCAGGAACATGAACTCGTATGTGGTAATATCCTAAAGGCATAAAATACAGCAGGTTCAAACAATTATGGTTTAAGAGGAAATAAACCAGACAGTTTATAAGACAAAGGTAACCAGTAGAGCAGGTGCAGTCTTCATTTATGCAGAGGAACCGGGCCCCTTGGGTGTACTTTGTGACTCTGGTCATTGCTATGACAAGGCCCTCAACAATAACTGGCTTTAAAAGCCCATTTCCACGAGGGAAAGTGCAAAGATCCAACGTGTACTCAGGAAAAGGAGGCAGGTGAGTGTATTTGAGGATAACATTTACCTTAAATGGAAACACATGATAGCAGATGATTCAAAAACTAGGCTGAGAAGAATATTTTTACCTGGCTTTCTGTGTGTATTTTTTCCAATAGTGACAGGGTCTTGATTGCAAGGAAGCAAACCTAAAAATTACAAACATTTAACTTTCCATATAGCTTTCTGTCAACAAGTGTTTTGTAGACTTACAGATTGAAATAGTATAGTTGCTTTTGAGGGGTCATGTAGAACAAAGTCTCCCAGTTCTGGGTCCACCTCAATTATATCTGAGGGATTTATGGTTAAACAAAACCTGTACACTGCTTCATCTTGCTGCGGGTCTGGAAGAGCAGAGGTTAGCTTGTAATTGGACATTAGCAAATAAGCTAATGTTAGTCAATTTAGCATCATAATACATCACTTACCGTTATATTGTTTACAATCTTCAGACAATTTCTCAAGACAACCACTCCTGTCCAAATACACTAAAACAGACTTTTTCAGGGAAAATGGGTCCGACATTTTACTGCTGTCAAACCGTAAATGTATTAAAAGCATAAACTGTGAGCGAAGTATCTGAAAGAGTAACGTGTGCACGCGGCCGAATCGCTGTCACGTGATTGTGAATGATGTTGCTGCTTTGTTTTTTCAAGGACGTTTTTTTCTGTTTCCCTTTAAGACAATATTATTATCAATTCACAATAATAGTGTGTATATCTGTGTGGAAAAACAGGGAAATCTTTCATAAGCACTTCTTATTGATAACAGATTTAAATGTAACTTTTTTAATGGATGCATGTCACTGGTTATTCCATCATAATCTTTCTGTTAAAACCACTCAGCAAATACCATTCAGAGTTACACAGATGATGCATTTTAGTTTTATTTTACTCCATCATTACAAAATACTAGCCTTGCACAATCTGGTTTTAACATTTTAAAAGTCAAAGTATTTGTAATAAATTCACTAATAGCAACCAAGAAAATAGTCCAATACCTGCACACTATACAGAAAATAGACACTAATGACCTATGAACTGTAGTCCCAAACCCCAGTTTGTTTATACAGTAAATGCATCGATATATTTTACACATGATAGGAATGTTTACAATTCAAGTTTACCAGAAACATCGGATTTATTTATAAGGCTTCCATGAAGACAAGCGTTAAACTTAATAGCAAGTGACAATAATGCTTAAAAGATAAATGCTCTCAATACATAATTATTTCTAAAAATAGAAATAGTTAAAAAAAAAAAAACAAGAAAACAAGAAAGGCTCTCTCTGCTCCAACGAGAAACTTTTTTGGCTGGGTGCTTTGGTTTCACAGAGGAAATACTGTCCATCTTTTAAAATATTCCCTTTCATTGCAAGAGTTCGGGTGGGATTTGTCTCATAGGAAAGAGTCATCAGAAGCAGGGGCATAAGAGAAACCCACAAAGGCATCGTCTGCTTCCATAACACTGGCGTTGACTTTGGAATGATCTTGTGACCAGCAAATGGAGTTTGCCACCACTTCATCTGTGAATTCTGTGTCAAAGTTTGAGATGTCGCCAGGGCAGTTCTGTGGCAAAAAAAACGGGGGGAAAAGTTATTATGAACAGAATAGGCTACGTTTGAAAATCCTTTCAAGGCAGAAGACAGAAATACTTACCACTTTAGGTGTAAATGGAGGAGGAATCTTCTTTTGTTCAAGGTCATCCCAGTTTATACTATTGAAGAAGCTGTGTGCCTTAATTTCATTCTAAAAATAGCAACAGAAGTAAAAAAAATAAAGATTTGAATTTACAATGCCCAGACGCTGTTCAAATCTATCCACTAGAGGGCGCTAAATGATTATAAATTTGTATCACTTACAATGTCATCCTTGCTGCCCAGTCTGAGAGTGTTGTCTTTTTCCAAAAGCCCTTGCAGTAGCAACCAGGCTGAGTGAGAGGCGCCTGCACGCATCACCAAAGGCTTGTGCAGGATGCTGTCGTACATTTCATGTGTGTCCCTGCTGTAGAATGGAGGCTGCACAAAAGCACAGAATATTACAAACAAAGCAGAAAGCAACAGCAAAGAATATCAAAAGTGAAATTCACCAGGCCATAGAGCATCTCATACAGCACTGAACCCAAGCACCACCAGTCTACTGTGTTATCGTACGCCTGCTTCTTCAGAACCTCTGGGGCCAAGTACTGTGAAACATCAACACAAATACTTCACTTTTTTGCCTGACTGTTATGTACAGCATTGAATGATTTATTACTGGTAGACAGCACCAAACACTGTGACAATACTCCCTTACCTCTGGTGTTCCGCAAAATGTAGTAGTTGTATCGGTTTGGGAAATGCCCTCTTTGCACAATCCAAAGTCTGTCAAAACGATATGCCCCTGTAAAGAAGAAGAACTTTATTTATGTAGCGCCGTTCACAGACATGGTCACAAAGCGCTTTACATGAGACAATTACAGAGTAGAGGGGAAACAGAGATTGTTTTAGTCAGCATGTGCCACACAAGCTCATTATCCCACAGCAGTGAGGACTGTATTGTTGCCCAATGCCCAGGAATGTTGGCTGCTGCACCACTGCCCCAGCCAGCCCCATTCACTAATGCCCCACTGCCTCAACATGCTCATGCAGGGAAATCGTTCGCGCAAACTTAATTACCAGCACGTTATGTCTTAATATGAGTGTCTGCAGTGTGGCTGCTCAATTGTCAAGACCGGGGCGCTAATGTTTGGGTCACATTAAACAAAATTACCACTTTGGACAAGTCTTTGCAGTTCGTGACAGGATTTCTGATACGCGTCAGAGCTAAATTGCAGCTTGGGGGCTTCAGCTTTCATGCTTTTATTTGCCATTAAAACACAATAATAAAAACGCTTACTTCATGGTCCAGAAGAATGTTTTCTGGCTTCAAGTCTCTGCAAAGAAATTGGCCCAAAGACATTAACGATTAAACATTTCAAAAGAAAACAGAAGAGTCAAAAAAGACGTGTGTTTATTTGCCACGTACCTGTATACAATGTTGATCGAGTGTAAATATCCCAGGGCACTTGCCATTTCCGCAATGTAGAATCTCGCTCTGGGCTCTGGGAATGTCCTCTCTTTTTGTAAATGAAAGAAAAGCTGTAATAGAAAGAAAACATGGGGTATTAGCAAACGTGTGAAAAATCTCAATCTTTATTGTGTGTGCATAGGGCAGTTTAAAAATCAAAAATGTAATCAAAATTGCAAAACATTTATTCAATTGTCATGAGAGCTGAATTGTCAGGTGACCTTTGGAGTTTGGAGGAAGATTTTTGTGTGGAGTGGAATTTTTGTTTCAGAAGAGGTTGATTTAAAAAGGTCCATCACGTCCTAAACCATGTACAAATAGCTAAATTGTATTTGTTTTTTAAATCATATCGAATCAAATATTGAGATTGGCGTCTATGAAGGGAATACATTTATGTGGGTTTTTTGCCATCTCGCCCAGCCCTATGTGTGCATGTGACATTAATACTTTTATGACTCACTCAAAGGATATTTCTGTGTTGTTTGTCACAGTCACACATAATGTAACAATCACAGCTCTGGATACTCCACTCTATCATGACTCAGTCTAACCATCATTCTGCCTTCTTTATTTTATAATCATTTTTTTTAGCATAGGGAAGGGATATTTCCCCGATGTGCTGTCACTCTGAGCTTAGCTTAACCTTGTGACATTTGGCAACGTCAGTAGCTCGGTCACGAAAACGAGAGTACTCACTTCTCCACCATTGATAAAATCCAACACAAAGTATAACTTGTCTGCGGTCTGAAAGGAATAATGAAGCCCCACCAGGAAAGGGTGTTTGACATTCTTCAGCAGTACGTTGCGCTCTGCCATGATGTGTTTTTGCTGATTTGAATAAAAGAGAAAGAAACCCCAAAATGGTAAATAAACAACGATGACAAATACAGAAAGATAAATGGAAGAAAAATAGACTCACTTCTTTTCTGTTAAGAATCACTTTTTTCTGTAACACTTTCACAGCATAATATTTTTCATCATGCTTCCTTTTTGCAAGAAAAACCTAGAGAGGAGAGGGGGGAAGGAAGATTGCATTGAGTAAATGGAAAATGGCCAGTAAAATAAATATGCTTATACAACATTAGTAACACATAGGAGGACAGAGGCAAGGCAAGGCAAGTTTATTTGTAGAGCACAATTCATACACAAGGCAATTCAAAGTGCTTCACAGTTGCATAAATATAAGAAAACAAATACAATCAATAAAACATCAACATAGAATTAATCAATTACAGTAAGAGGCAAGAGTGTAGATAAAATACTTTCAGTTATATGCATTTTTAAGTCTTGTTTTGATTCGCTCTGTCTTGAGAACTATTTCGCTCTGTCTTGAGCTCTATTTCGCTCTGTATTGACACTATTTTTAAGTCTTGTTTTGACTTGCTCTGTCTTGAGCACTATTTCGCTCTGTCTTGAGCACTATTTTTCTTGCTCGTTCACACAAAGTTACCTAACCTCTGTTTTTGTCGCTCCTTCTCCTCTGGACATCAATATAAAATTAATCAATTACAGTAAAAGGCAGGAGTGTAGATAAAATACATTCAGTCATATGCACGGGCAAACAGAACTGTTTTCATCCTGGATTTGAACATTGTCAGAGTTGAGGCCTGTCTCACGTCCTCATGAAGACTGTTCCAGATTTTAGCTGCATGAAACTGAAACGCAGCCTCACCGTGTTTATTATTGACTCTGGGAACCACCAGGAGACCCCTCCCTGAGGTTCTCAGGGCCCGAGATGGTTCATACGGCTCTAACATGTCAGAGATGTACTTTGGAGCTAAACCATGAAAAGACTTTTACACAGCAGTGTACAAGTCAGTGCGAACCTCTGGTATTAGGGTTAAAAGGTAACACCTGAAGTACTATCACATGTTAGTGTTTGAAATATAAAGTACAATTGTCACTACTTTGGTTGGCTACTCTGGTATCTATCTTATCTAGGACTATTCTAGTTTTGTGCAGCCATGAGTGTATTATTGGTCGTACAAAGCCTTCTGATTGGTTGAGGAATGAGGATGTAGTGATAAAGATGCAGCAGTGTTTGAATAAGAATAATAAATAAAAGTATCGTCTATAAAAAGAAAAGTAATAAAACAGGTCAAAAATGCTACATACCTTCCCAAAACTTCCTTTCCCTATGACTTTTAAAAAGTCAAAGTCTGTAGGTTTTGCTCTGGAATTACAGATAAAAAACAGCTGATTTAAGAGGAGCCACAACAGATATAATATATGAAACATTTCATACGAGTACATACTGTGGATTTCCAGATGGTCCCAGGTTGATGTTTCTTGAGGTAGAATTGTTCTTTTGGCGAGATAAGTTATAATATAATCATAATGAGTCCATAATGCCAATGAAAAGCGTTTGAAAGCCATCACTTACCCTGTCGTCTTCATCCTCTGAGCCGTCGGAAAAACGTTTCAATCTGTCCATCAACAGGAAACTCATTACGTCTGGACTGCAAAGTTCACAAGGAGACAATGTTTAGTCAACTATTAACTGTGCCACAGAAAGTGCTTTTTATGAGCCTTACTGGTTACAAAGCTTGGGATGTGACACAATTTTCTTGATAAATTCATGCAATCCAGCTCTCCTCTGTTTGATAAACTCTGGAATATTTAAGCACAAAATCACATAAGAGACCCACTGGCTTTAGTTACAAACATAAACATCTGTGAAGCTGAATATTACCTGGGTCAAAATTGTCCCCAAATATCCTTTTTGCAGGAATCTTTAAGTTCATAGTTGGGAACTGCTTTCGTAACTGTAAAGATATTTAGACCTCAGTTAATAAATATCGGCCACTAGCTTTGGCAAGCAAGTGGTTGTAACAATAAATAAATAAAGTATTTACTATATTGTAGAGTTTATCGAATTCTGCATAGCGCCTGAAGACGAACCACTCATGCTCTCCAACATTGACAATCACTTTGTAAACCTGCAATGACACCGTGGACAAATTAGATTAGTTAGTCATCTTTAGAGATCTTTCTGTAAGAAGCTGAGATCTTTACATACTGTGTAACGTTTCTTCTTGTCTCTCTGCTCATCGTGGCAGGGGATGCTGACACTGGGGAGGCTGGGGGGCTCCTCCATCTTTGAGGTGACTGGATTTCAACGACAGACGGCTGTTGTTCCTAATTTAGGTTCACAATGCCCCATACATTCCTGCGGTTGATGCTGGGCACAAAGGAAAACAGAACAGAGCGCTATTTTCAGGAAGTGAAAACGTCCTTTAACTGATTGTGTGTAAAAATGTAATAACCCAACAGTCTGTGAAAATATGGTGTGTTGTTTTTTGGGGGGTTAATTCTGCAAAGTAACATTTACAAGCAGCACAAAATTCAATTTAACTTGACGTCGAGAAGACATATTATTGCATCATATTTCAGTTATCTCTCAAATGTTAACGCTTCTGGACATGTCGGGTGAACTGCAGAGAAGCAGCTGCCAGCTGCACATATGGAGAAGACGGTTGTCGAGTCCTGACTTCTACAATTTGTAATAATAATAATAATAATGCATTGGACATATATAGCGCTTCTCCAGATGCTCAAACACACTTTACATTTTTTGTGTGGTGGTAAACCACTCTTGTAGCCACAGCTACCCTGCCATCAGCCCCCCCTTCGGACACATCGACAGTACATCCTAATTTAACAGTCTATACTGACGGGGTCTTAATTGCAAGGAAGCAAACCTTAACAATTGCTTTTTCCTGCTCTTCACCCTGAGCTGTTCTGTCAGATTAAGTACACGGGGGGAAAAAACGATTAAAAATATAAACATATTTTACCACTGTAATGAGATAATGGTGGGTATGGCAGACACTTGCTGTCTGATAGAAATGTTTCAACAGACACAGAAATACTAGTGTAGTACATAAATGATCACCTAGCATCTGCTATGTCTTAAACAGGCAAACATAAAGACAACTGATACCAGCTAAATCCAAAGTGGAACTACAAACGAATAAACATTGTCCCCCGCTTATATACTTAACGTGGCATATAATGACTGTCTAAGAATTTTGCTGAAAAGACCTCGACGGGAGAGTGCCGGCCACTTATTTGTTTCTGCTGGCGTCAGAACTTTTCATGCTGTTTTGACAAACTTAATGTACAGATTTATTTGTCGGCTTAACAACTGTGCCAATATGATTATTATGAACTTGACAAACATCAAAGTCAGTGCCCAGCGTTACCATTCTGAACTGTGTCGACCCTGGTACAGTTGTCTGCTCTAAATTGTTGTGTGTTGTTGTTTTGTTTGTTGTGTGTTTTTTTTTTTTTTAACTGGACCTCGAGTCTGCAATAAAGGTTTGATGATGATGATGAAACAATATTGTACTGAGCTTTTACATGAAAGTCAACCCCCAAAACACTGAAGTCCACATTCTTTCACGCAGCGACTGTACTAGCTCACATGCTGGGTGCGTGACATTTCCACTTCTTACGGTCACTGGGAAAGTATTTTTAAATACCCTCCTGGAGGACTTTGAAGTAGACCTGCACAATGGGAAGAGGATGTACCCTGGGAAGGACCTTCCTCAAAAAATAAATAAAAATAGATTAGATGGCAAATTGTGTGGCTACTTTTATGTTTGAGCAAAGTTAAATGTTTTGGATATTTGGGAAAGGGATACCGCAGTCCAACACAGACAGGATTATGTCATGTTTGGTACAGTGTGGTTCTATTCGCTGCGTTGCCCTTTGTTCTTTGTGTGCGGTTGGTGAGGTCATTTCTGTTTACTCAGATGCTCTTTTTTTCGAGCCCATTCATTTGTTACTCTCACCTTTATCAATGAAGAACTTCAGTATTTACTCCAGGACAGATTTATGTATTAATCCCACTTTACTCCATCATCAAAAAAGGATTTCAAAATTTACAAGCCACTTTTTCAAACAATGAGAACATTTTGAGCTTCAGTATCTATTATGCCTTGCAAAGTGTACTGTATGTTACAACAAATGGAACATTTTGTTTCGATAAAGGTTTTTATCTAAGGATGGTCACTTTTGAGAGTAGCTGGTTTTCAAGGGTAAATGACTGCGCACATAGCCGCACAGGACTTGCTCTATAACATTCCAAACATATTTCCGTCCAAGTTGGGAAATAACCTATAACTGTCTTGTACCATTTCTGATTTTCAGCTGACATGCAACTCCTTCATTTGGAATGTGCAAAATGCCACACCCAGTGATAGACAATGCCAAATTGGAGACCTTGTTATTAACTAAATGTTTAATATTCATAGAACATACCGTAGGGTCAAGATGCCGCAAGAGTAAACCTGATCACACCCTTCCACACCTGAAGCTAGAACCGCGGTGTTCCTACATTTAGTTTACATACATGTCACAGCCTGAGAACACTCTAAAAGCCAAGGATGTTACATTATTCTGTGTGGGCTTATATGGTCAGGTATCATGCAAGACTACCAACTCCAGCAAGAAATAAAGAGTCTACATATCAATTTTGCATAAAGGTTGCGAGCATGAAAGTAAAAATATAATACAACATGAAAGAGGAGATTATGTGATGTGCGTTTAATGTGCTTTCAATATTTGTAGGGGAGACATTTTAAGGAAGACATGGAAAACACGCAAAAGTCAGCTTTTGTGCCAAGTCAGCTGCAGACACACAGACAGTGCAAAATGAAGATAGTACTTCCTTATAGAAACATGCCAGATTCAGTCTAAGTAAGACAGAAATCACACATTTGGTGAAAGAAAAAAGATCTTCCCAGTCATCTGTATCATCAAGCACAATGTGAAATTCCACACTGTAAAGTGTAAACATTAAGCATGAAACCAGAAGAAAAGGGAAATTCATTTTGCTTTCATTTTGCTTATTAGGCTATGATTTTAGAAGGGGGGGGGGAGATCATTATCATAAGAAGACAGTGGCATGTGGGAGTGAAACTAAATGCTGTGTGTTTAACTTGTTTAGATGAGAGATAACTCATGTCAGCCCAGTCCCATTAATTTAGAGCTTGCTGTTTGATCACGTTGATTACATTGACAGGATTTACATTTTGAGTCCTGGTCACGTGTGTTAGTTTACTGGAAATTCAGAGTTTCCTTTCAACGCTCAGCTCCAGGAGAGGGACAGAGTAATACTAATGTACCTACAACCTCCACATCACCTACAACTGCATGAAAACACAGTGGTTTATCAAGCCATGGTCACCACATAGCCATTCTATGTAAACCAAACACCATCTGCACACACACACAAAACATCTAGTGAATGCTTAAATCAGCACCTCGTTTGAAGTAAATAAAAAAAGAAAGGAAAAAAACTAAACAAGAGATCATGGTGCCACTTGTTGCTTCCCCACGATCCAACAAAACATCCTGTTTTTTAAGGTATTGGTTGATTATTTAATAAAACGTCAAATATATTAACTATAGCAACATTAGCGATCTTGAGCCACGGCTAAACTAAACTAGCAGACGTGGAAATGAACATCACGTACCTTTTTTGTATATTCTTTCGGTATTCAGTAATTTTCTCCCATGTCCTCGTTGTAGACTCGTCAGATAGTCACTAAACAGCTCCTTACTTTTCGACAAATAAGCACATCAGAAACACAGGGGTCTTTTTTGCGGGTATATGTTGATTTTTACAGCTGTTCATATGCGCCCGTGAAGTGAGAGAAGCAGGAAACATCAGCCTTTCCTCGTAAGAAAGTTCCCATGAAATTTGTCACGGGACCAGAGTGTTGCAGCGTCTGTCAAGTTACATTAGAGCTCCGTCGCACTTCCGGTAAGCATCTCGGAGGTTTTAAAAGGTAAATAACTGGAGTTGTTGTTCACATTTAAACACTACAGTGAGTTACATGGATTCACCAGTAGTGACTAAGCAGCTAACGGAGTTGTCCACGCCTTTTTTCTCCAATTTTTGTGCTGTTTTTAGCTAATGTTGGTCTATGGAAAATGTATGCTAACAGCCACAAACATGGCGAATCTCCATGGTAACAGTGGATTTTCCCAAACTCTTCTCTGATCAATCAACTATGGAGTTTTTTTTTCTTTTTTTGTTTTGTTTTATTAACACGTCTATATGAAGAAACGACTCATAATATTAAACCTTTACTTCTAACATTTTATTTCTATGAATGATTTCCGTTTTTTTGTTTAGCGTCACATCAAACTTTATACCGCGCATCAAGTCAAACAGCGTCACCTGCTGGTAGAACATTAACATTGCAATTTTCATGTGGCAAACATTGTGTTTTTAATAATTGCGTCTCTTTTAACTGTTTCCACCATATTATTGCCATATTAAACATTTCTCAACCTTAATATACGTTTCAGATTAACTGACAGTTTACTGACTTTTTGCATTCGCAGCAAAGAACTATCGTTTCGATATGAATTACCATTTCTCTCCAGTAGGTGTCACCAAAACTCAAGTACAAACGTATAAAGTGTATTCAAAATTTGTTTTGAATGCACATTATCTACACTCACGATAAATATGTCTGTTTTACTGTTTCGCCCTTGCAAGACAGGTTTCTGGAGTCTTTGTTGCCGTTGTTTTTATCTATTTATTTCCTCCCTCTTTATTTGTTTAGGAATTTATTAACATGAAAATCAATACATGATCATGTGAGTAAACATATAAATGGACAATTACTCATTTGTATGAACTTATGAAACGTATCCTCAAACATATTTTTTTGTACATTGCAGATTAAGTGTATAAAACATATTTGATGAGAGAGCTCAGCTCAGAGGCGCCTTAATACAGACACCACGTGACGAGTGACTGAAGTAGTCCCACCTACTCCAGCAAATGCACCAATCCAACTGAAGCGGCCCCCCCCTCCGGGCCCCTCAGCCCGCACCAATGAGAGCCGAGGCCGCCTGCGCACAGAATCGGCGGGATGGACGAAATTCATAATGCTCCATCACAAATGCGCACTGCCAGGACATCGGGATCTGTACCGCCGTGAGAAGAACGTGCTTTCGTTTTTAGATATAGCCTGTGTGTTTAAGCAGCATAGTTTGTTTCGAGATTTCGTGCCTTAGTGCGCGCGACGAAGTGAAAGAAGTGCCAGTTTTCTTTGGTAAAACGATACGACGCTTTTGCTGCTGATGAAGAAAGGCGATCATTATACATGAGCTGCAGCTGGGGTCGGGCTGGCTAAAACATGCTAGCCACTGTTTTGAGGAAATTAAACATAGACTGACAGCAGTTTCTATGGACGAAGACATTCTGCTGGACTTTGAAGAGCTGCCAAACACACGATCGTCGTTCAAAGAGCTGAAATCTTCTGCAAAGCTGTCATGGACAACCTGAAATCGCGCAGGTGGGTCTCGTCTGACAGCTACTGTGTTGCCTTTACATTGTTATTAGCAGTAGCAAATGATATAACAATACACAGAAGGCAACAATAGTCAGAGTAGCTTACTTTTGTGCAATGATTAAAATGAAAACGGTGTAGCCTAGTGATAAAATGAGTGACTCTGGCGCGTGCACCTGTCACGGCTTCAATTACTGTTTTTGTTCCAGTTCTCTGTGCCAGGACGTGAGCATGTTTATTAATCCTTTTAAGCTCGGATATGAGAAAAGAAAACATTTTTATTTATTTATTCAAATAATGTATTAATGATCTGAGTTGCATTTAATGAATAAAGATGTATGAATGGGTTTCAGGCAGTGGGAGCGCGCAGTCTATTGTCAAAGTGCAGTTATGTAATAGCCCTCTAAATTGGCTTTTAGGGCACAGTGCCGTCCAGTGTGTTACACACAATTAAATAAGACACCTTATGTTTCAAGGAAAGACTTAGCACACGGTCGTAGGATGGTTCTTTTGTGGGTGGAGCACTGATTACTGATACGGGGAACCAGCTGGGTTCACAATAGCAACATAACACCTTCCAGTCATTTTTCTGTAAGCATTTGTCAACATATTCAAGTTCACTGTGAATTTGTATTATAATGTATAATACGTACAGTGTGTTTCCAAGTTGTGGTGTCAGGATCTTCAGAAATTATTATTTTCCCTTGCCCTCAGTTTTTCCATACTCATTTCTTCTGAATATGTGTGTGCTGTGACTAACATATGTGTGATGTTTTTTGAATCTGGTCCGTTACTTTTGCTGTCCTTCTGACCACTCCCCATCCTCTCCCTAATTACCACCGCACACACAAATATACCTCTGTAGGTGAAAGAACCTGTTTACAGAAGTGCCCTCTTTTCCAGCCAAATGTTGCTCCTCCCTCATGTTCAACATAGACCCCAGCCACAGCAAATGAGGCCCTAGCAAAATTCATCTGATATGTGCAGTTTACAAGTGAAACCTTCACCGCCACAGGCAAAACAAGAAAATGGGTTAACATTTACAGAACTAAAAAGCCAATTCAGATTATAAGGAAACATGTAAACTTGGACAAACATTTTAGTGTTAACTGCCAACTTCCTCTGTTACAAGAGAGGACCGTCCTGTTAAAGCATCGGTATAATAAGTATGCTGTGTGCTATAACAGAATAATACACATTAGTCCCCATAAGTGTTTTGTTTTTGAATAAAGTCTAATGTCTTTCTGCTGTGTATTGTAGCAGTGACGAGGATGAAGATCTAAACTCCACAGACCCGGAGAGTAAAGAGAGGTGCAAAGATAAAAAGGTTCTGTGCAAAGTGAAGTGGTCTCGTGATGAGGTAAGCGTTCACCCTGGCCATGACTAACAGGAAAAGGAGGAGACATTTCAACTCATGATAAAAATCTTCTACTTTGTTCCATTATTGTGCATGTTTTTCCAGGATGAAAAGCTGAAAAAACTTGTTGAGCAGCATGGAACCGACTCGTGGAAATTGATTTCAACCTTTTTTCCTGTAAGTATGAATCACCTTTACATTATATTGATTGGGTCAGAGGTCAGAAGCAGTTCAAAAACTGGTGTTGTGGTGACAGCTAATCGAGTGCTGTGTGGCTCTGTCACAGGGGAGGACAGATGGCCAGTGTCAGCACCGCTGGCAGAAGGTGCTCAACCCAGAACTAGTAAAAGGGCCTTGGACAAAAGAGGAGGATCAAAAGGTAAGATGAGATCGGAGCTCCTGTTTGACACAGAAAACTGGCAAACTGCTTAATAGGAGTGGCATGAACAAGCCTTAGGCTCTGTCAGAGGAACGTGGTTTCAAATACTAACAGAGAAACAGTTCATCTGTTTTACACGTTTTGTTTTCTTTAAATTCTTTAACAGTACATAAAAATCTTCATAGAGTACATTTTTACCTTAACAAATTCTTCACCAATGTACCTGCAGGTTATTGACCTAGTTCACAAATATGGCCCCAAACGCTGGTCTGTAATCGCAAAGCATCTTCAGGGAAGGATTGGAAAGCAGTGTCGGGAGCGATGGCACAACCACCTGAATCCAGAGGTGAAGAAGTCCTCATGGACTCAAGAAGAGGACCGGATCATCTATGAGGCCCACAAGCGGTTAGGAAATCGCTGGGCAGAGATCTCGAAACTACTTCCCGGAAGGTCATCTCTTTTACACAACAGGATTTTGCCATGTATGAAGACAAAAAAATGAACAAAACATGTTCTTATCTGTTCAACAGGACAGACAACTCCATCAAGAACCACTGGAACTCCACCATGAGGAGGAAGGTAGAGCACGAGGGTTACCTGCAGGACGGATCCAAGAGCTTCAGCTCGTCTCAAACAGGAAAGAGACGCCACAGACAAAGTCATTCAACAGCAACAGAGACGACCAGCAGAGACAGCAGCCCTCTGCCCATAACACAGGACCAGGTCTGAACACAGTATCCAGCTCGATGGAAAAACGTCAACAATGTTGTTGAGTATGTAATAAGAACTGGCAATGGTTTTATTTTTAGATTGGACCATACCCCTTTGATTCTCAGTCTGGACACTTAAATAATCCTGGTTTTATATTGGTAAGTTTTGTTGGAATGGATCTATAATTTCTGTATTTCCAATCTGTAGTGTCTCTGTGATTGCTAACATTGGACTACAAATCAAAAACTTGAAAGTCCTGTATTTTTCACCTAACAACAATGGACAGATTATTTCAAACTCTGCTACAGAAGTGGTGTGTTCAGGCTAAATCAATGTTGTCTATTTTCTTATTTTCCCTGCTGTCCTTCTTGATCTCTCCTGCTGACGTGTGTTGTAGCCATCATGCCTGGATGACCCTGACAGAGAGAAAAGAATTAAGGAGCTTGAGCTGCTGCTTATGTCGGCAGAAAGTGAAGTCCACCAACAAGTGCAGTGCAGAGGCCCCTGTGTAAGAGCGCAGTGTGGATGTGTGTTAGCATAGTTAGCACACCCTGTTTTAAGAGCGTCTTCAGTTTCCGTCTGCACTGTAAAAATGGAACTAACTCCTACAATTATAAATTATTGTTATAGAAAGTTACACATTTGAGACGCACTAAATTCTTCTAATTTTTACAGTGTTTTGAGAGACTGAAAACGTTTTTTTTTTTTTTTTTTTGGTAGTCCAACTTGCTGTAGTGTTGCTATAGTAACCAGGCTCCCATCTCACAAGGCAGACTGCACTGAGTTTGTGCTTCAATGCTGCATCTGCCCTCCACCGCCATCGACCCCCAACGTCTCCCTGTTTTCCCTCATTTTTACTCTTATGCTGTGCCTCGGCTCAGCTTGCTTTCTTCATACACTAACATATTAAAATATTGTTTAACCTAAACCGCATGCTATCCTGTTTTTACATTTTACATCCTATCCCCTCCTTCCAGAGTGATTCCCCTGTGTGCTGCCTACCTCCATTCCTTGCGTCATCCATCAAATAAATCACATGCATTGAGGGAAACTAATATCTACAACTGACTATTTGCCCCAGAACATGGAGCAGTACTCGGCCTGGTCGGACAGTGGCAGCAGCCTGGAGGATCAGGCGGAGAGGAGGTCCTGGAGGGGCCCCAAGACCCCGCAGCGACCCGTGACACAGAACCCCGTCTCCCCGAGCAAGTTCCTGGCTGTGGAGGCCAGCACTGTGCTCTCTTCTCTGCAGTCCATGCCAGAGTTTGCGGAGACAATGGAGCTAATTGATTCAGTAAGTTTAGTTCATACTGGTTTATCGATTTGTGTCGGCTGAAATAACATGAAGTTGAACAGAATACTGTGAGTTCAGAACGTTTTCAGACCTCGCAAGTGTTAAACCACAGTGTCTCTGTGCCAAATATGAACGGTAGTTGCGCTGTTTTCTGTAGGATCCGGTTACATGGAGTGACGTGACCAACTTTGAGTTGTCCGAGACTGAAACATTGCCCAGACCCAACCAGGCCTACACCTCAGTGCTACAGGAGAGGACTGTCAACAATTCAGCGGGCTACGCAGTCGACTCCCAGGCGGCCCTGTGTACACACAACAAGGACCCCGCCACATTTGGAGTTGGCAGCACTTCGTCTCTTACGGCGCCCATTACCTCATCCAAGCCCAGCCATGCTTCCACTGAGAAGCGGAGGAGAAGAGAGAGAGGGGAACCGCTGAGTGAAATAACATGCTCCTTCCTCGAAAATATTTCCAATTCGCCCAAGAAAACGCCGACTAAATCTCTGCCTTTTACGCCATCAACACAAGTATATATTTATTTGTTTTTTATTTATTTTTCTGACACTATTAACACCCACAAACCGTCATCAGACTTAATGTGATGCCTTCGTTTCTAGTTTTGCAACATACTAGGGGCAGACCATTTGAACCTGGACACCCCATCTCACACATCCACCCCTGTGTGCAGTCAAAGGTGTCTACTCAACACTCCTCTTCACAAAGAGACCACGCCTAAGCACGAGAAAGAAAATGAAGGGTAATTAATATCCGATTGAAAGATCTGCAGCTGTAAATGTGTTGTTTTATGAGTTAGTAGCTTCTAATGTCGTGTCCATTGTCTAGATCCAGGACTCCTAAATATCGAAAAACAGTCATGATCCCCACACCCAGGACGCCGACGCCTTTCAAAAATGCTTTGGCTGCACAGGAGAAAATGCACGGGCCTCTCAAAATGGGGGTGAGCTCAACCTACTTCATCGAAAAGTTTCATTTATGGGTATTCTTTTGTTCTTACATTGTTTAAATGATTTTATTCAGCCACAGTCGCTAGCGTTTCTAGAGGAAGACATTCGTGAAGTTTTGAAGCATGAGACCGGAGCAGACTTTTTTAACAGGACAGATGCTCATCCAGACTACAGAGGATGGAAACACTGTGTAAGTAAATACACTATGATAACACCGCCCGACATGCGGTGATAGTCATTTATTGAAGTTATTTGTATCAAATCATTTTTTAGTTGGATGGTCCAGCTCGGAAGGTGCGCAAATCCCTTGTCCTTGATCCCTGGGAAAAAGATTGTCTAAATGTCCAACTCTTTCCAGAACAGCTGAACATTGCCCAAGTAAGTTGTCTTCTGACGTGAGCGCCCAAAACAGTGGTTCAAGCAACTATTAATTCTAACCCTGTTTCAGCTGCCAGATGAAAGTCTACTGACGAGCTCCTCATTGATCAACACAAATGCAGAGGAGGAAGAAGCTCTGAACTCCTTACATGAGGATTCCTCCATTGTACCGCTAAATAATTTCAAGTTTCCAGTGGCTGAGAAAATGCAGAAACATGCTTTAAATGAGGTGACTAAGAGCCCTCTTTGCCTTATTGTCTTAACCACTTCAGCAGAGCACACGTCGGACTAACCTCTTATGTGCAGGTGAGCGACTGGGAAGCCGTGGTTTATGGGAAGACTGAGGACCAGCTGCTGCTGACGGAACAGGCGCGACAGTACCTGACCCCGTACACTTCAAGAGCCCTTGTGCTATGAGGCAAAACACACTGCTCTCTCACCAAACCAAGTCCACAGTGAGTCCAGTAGCAGACAATCCCGTCAAAAGGGTCATTTTCCTTTTGAAGCAGAAATGCGCTGTGGAGGACACCCACAAAAGGCACGGCTGCTCCTATTGTGCATGTTTCTAGGTCACTGCCAGTGTCCAGGTGATTTAGTGTTGTGTCATTTTAAAACATGGCTTGCTACAATAACAGCTTTGTACAAATAGAGTAGATTCTGCACTAGATGGTGATGATTAGAAACTGCCAGATAAACTTTAATGTTAATATATTTTTAAATGTACAAAGATGTAATTCACTGTGCACCCATTCATTGTTAAAGCTGCAAAAACAAAACCATTTAGACACATTCTACTGATCGCCAACATCTAATTTGGACATTCAGAGTGTGCAGTAATGCGATTTTACAATTCAGTGTATGCTTTTAAGATGATTTTGGGGGTAATTAGGACACTGTCAATGTTGCACTACTAACATATTTTGCTGCTGAGAACAGTGTATTTGGAAACTGGATAGCACTTGTGTTGGACAATGATTTTTTTTAACAGTGCAACATTTCATCAAGGCCACAGTGCGGACGTTGGTGTGAATGTATTTCATGTTTCAGAAGCTTTGGTACCTTGTATGTTTATTTATTTATTATCTGACAGCTCTAAAGCTTAGATTTTAATATAAATCAGACACAATATACATTGACAAGTTTAACTTTGTTAAGAAAACAGCCTAAAAACTACATCTACTACAACGTTCTCTGCTTTTAATAATACAATGAACAAGATCCATCTCACCTTTTGAACTGAAAGTCTAATTCTTAAGAAGGCTGTCCTTTTATTTATTTATGTCTACTAATTTATTTATTTCTAAAATGATTTAAGAAAATTATGAAGAACTCTATAGTTTTATTTCCATTCTCCATCCATTTAGTTTGTACACTACACTGTCGGTGTAAAATGTAGGAAGTGTCATGTTCAGCACCATGGTCTTGTACTATTTGAAGTAGTTTGGAAATAATTTTCTTTACACTTGTTCAATTAGATAGCAATGCTCTATCTCTGACCTCTAATCATAGACAAATTGCACTTTTAATCCATTGTTAATTGTACATATCTGATGTTAATATATAGGATGGTAGCTGTTTGTTGTGGTGTTAGTGTGGACCATAATGTCTTTGCTGTTAAGATGCTGCTGCTTGATTTACCATGACTTATCCTGGTTTGTTTAAACAAGTTATATCCAATTTAACCAAGTTGATCATGTAAACATTTTCTGCACAAAATCATTGCCGTAGTTTTTAAAATATCCCTGGGCTTCCATTTTTACTCACTCCGCAGCTTACTCTGGCATATCTGGATTGGTAAAGCATCTATGTGGCATTGATGTGTTGTACATGTCATTTGTTTATGTAGCATTAGTTTACTGAGTGCATGTTAAAAAGGGAAACCATGGAGATAAGGTACATGTGTCGCTCAAACAAAAAGATGATGTTTTTTATACAATTGTGACTGAAATGTGTGTAAGATGTATGTTTTTGTTTTAAGGAATGATGTACGATACAATAAAGTAGCAGCACTCTATGTCAGCACAGACTACTATTAACATGCAATACACACGAAATGCGGGCAATTGTAAGTGTAACACTACTTTGTAGCATTCGCAGTTGAAATAATGGCAACTAACTTTGTAGCAATATACTTTCCCACAAAAATAAATGCATTTCATTACGATTCACAAATTGTCTTTTTTCCAAGTTTAAGAAAATTATGAAGTACTTTAGGTCTGAGCTTCCTGCTATGTCAATGCAAGGATTCAAACTTGGCCTGGGGTCCAGAGACACGAGCCCCTCTCACCCCTCTCCACAGGGTCAGCTGCAGGCCCACAGCGGCCCACTCACCCATGACTTAATGCCCCGGGGCTCCTTTGTCCTCAGGCCTGTTGGTTTTACACACCCATTCATTCAATTGCCCCCAAATGGAGGGAAGGAAACAACATGCCTTATGCTGAAGGAGTAGCAGTGTAAATGCTGATGCTCATACACACATAAACACATGGTTTGGCATCTCCACCTAATTAACGGCTTTGCCCGGAGTCATTCTAGTGTAAAAGCTCCATTGTTCTGCTGGTGGCGCACTATAAAAGTTAAAATAGTCTCTTTGGGAACAGCTTTTGTTTCTGTTTGATTTATGCAATAAACAAGAACATGCAGTGTCTGTGTTGAAGTCTCAGATGCTTCTGTAGCGATGGTGATTATTGAAGCATGGTCACAAAAGGCCAGAAAATAAAGATTGTGCATGTGCTAAACTCATATCTATATTTCTCCAAGTGGACATCCACACTTTTGTGCTTTTGTGTTCACGAGACAGCAGATGTCAGCCCATTACAGGCCTGACAGAGCAGTCATCTGGCAGGCACCTCACCCCCCTCCCGGTGCCCCTAAAGGCAGCTCCCGGCAGCAGGACATGGCACATTTACGCGGGACAGTCCTGTGCATGTGTGTGTTATTAGGACCTGGCCTGACACCACTGTTCAGATACATCACTGTTTCCACTTGTTGCTGTCAGCGACATGTGAGGTCACTCCGGCTCCACTCTGGCTGTGAGGAGGACGTGCTTTACAGAAGTACACAGAGCTGCTGTAATGAATAAGCTCATCACTGCCATTTTGTGTGTGATTGATGGGGTACAGCAGGTCTATGGGGACTGGGGGGGGTAGTGCTCTGAACAACTAGATTCTGAGCATAACAAGATATTACCGGCAGTGTTGGAGAGCAACTGAATACATGTATTTAGAATACTCATTTTGAGTAACTGTATTCTGGTAAAGTTACTCTCTCATTTGAGGTTATTTAGATTACAAGTACTTTCCTAGTATCAAAGAAATACATTGCAGTTAATGAATAATTAAATTCCAGTTTCATAAGTATATCCATAGCTCTATGTTATTTGGGGCTGTGGGCTTTAGCAAAGTGCTTTCATGCATTCTGAATTAGTGGCAAATAAGAATTCATTCAGAATACAGTACTCTGATTGGACAAAGTAACGGAATACGTAACTAAATACATTTTAAGGCAAGTATTCAGTATTCTGTAACTAAATATAATTTCCTCCCCAACACTGATTACCAGCACATCTTTAACATTACACAGTACCCTCTCTTTCTTTGGGCATTGTATGAGCCATGACTGGAAGCAGCGGATCATTGTCTTATGAGGGGCTCACGACCAAAACGTCATTTGTAGTTTGAGTAACAATAAAAACTCTTGGGAACTATTTAGTTGTGCAGATATTCTTGGTTTGTTTTTTATCCATTACACTTTTTGAGACTGGGTTGTGTGTGTTTTGGTGTTAAAACATGGAAGCAGGGATCACAGTGTCCTCTCTTCATGAACATTCTTCTCACTGGCCCCAGAGTGACTGCCCCCTACAGGCCCCACACAAAGGACTAAACCACAGACCTAATTCAGCCGGGGTGAGAACCTACTGAGTTTCCCAGCAAAGGTCAAGGCCAAGGCTGGATTAAGGTTTGTATATATTTTCTTGAGAGAAGCAACCTTCAGTCCTGCCTCTGTGGAGGGGCACAGACGAAACTGAACAGAGCACATGTACATTGCTCTAGTGTTGCTCATGGCAACAGCCACAGTCTGTGACACTTGGAGAAGTTTGCCATCAGCCTTTCACTGCTCGTTTCTTTAGCCGCAGAGAGAGAGGCCCCAGTTTGTTCAAAGGATGGATGAGGTAATGAGCTGGGTGCAAATGAAATAAAATAAAAAGTTTAAATCTAGTTTTTGTTTAATTCTGGTCTTAACTTTTATCACAAGCAAACACCAAAATGTTGCAGAACAACATAAACATTGCTTAACACATGCTTATTATCAAATAAATATAATCAAATAGTACCCTGCACTAGCGAACCCTGTACATGGAGGAACTGTAAACATGTTTTAAGCAACATTGAGCTTTCTATTATACAACAGCTGCAATATTTCTGCCCATACGTGACATTTAATATATGAAAATACAATTTACTATTTACCATTATCTGTATAGCACTGGAATGGAGGCTAAATACAGCTGCTACTATCAGTAATGCTACAGAGAGGCTTTGGCACAACCTTGAAGCTTTCTCATTCATCTCTTGATTCAAGGCATGTAGTCATGCACACCTCAGATTGTTACATACACAGGACTAAATGATTCTGCCGCCTCTACAACAGTCTCTGCACAGCCCACCATCAATAGTGGGAGGGCCTTCTAGTCGTCCTCAAAGGCCCCATTGGTGGCTCCCTGGCACTCACTCTTCCTGCGGCACTTGGACAGGATCCTGTGGAGGAGGCCGGGCGAGCGCTGAGTGTGGGGCTGAGGGGCCACTGAGACAGGCCCCTCTCTGCCGGGCTGGCTGCAGTTCAACGCCCCTCCTCCTGCTCTGCTGCCCCTCCTGAGCGCCGGCCGAACGTGGCCACTGGGGACAAAGAGGAAATAATAAACACAAAGCCCTGTTTATTCCCCATGACCCAAATTCCACTGCGAGACCAGCGTGGAGCGGGACACAGGCCGCTGTGTGTGCAAACTCAGTGGCACACTGTCAACTCAACACGCAACCTCTAAGACAACAAATAAACACAGTGGATTCATGTGTATATAGGTTTGTACAGTAATAATCAGGCAAGGTGCTTTAGAAAGAAGAACAAATATTCATTGAATTTGTTTAAACTAATGAGTGTATTGAAAACATTTGAAAAGCATTATCAAAAAAACATTTACACATTTTTCTTGAAAAAATTAAACACAATTATTTTCCAAGTCAGTATAATGCCAGTGTACTACCTTTATAACACCAAACTGTCATGTGTTTTCGCAGCAAGGGCTGAATCAAGCTGATAACAAAGATGTCATTTCCTCATTCATTCATTTTTTAGATTTTTCGGCGCTAAATCCTTCCCTTTCCCCTCCGTGGTAATGAGAGCGTGCGTGCTGCGCTGTGGCGCGCGGGCCACGGGTGGGGGTTGCAATCAGAGTGTATTGTGGACTAATGAGGGAGCGGAGGGGCCACCTGTTCAGAGGCACAAGGCGGAGTGGGCTGAGGTTTGGGGGCTGTGGGGGGGGGAGGTGGGTCCCGTGTTGGGACAGCTGCTCGGTGCTGTGTACATGATGCGTCCGCTTGTTGTGAGGGATTTGTTTTATTTTGTGGCGGGGACGTACGTTTGAAGCCGCCCGTGGACACCTGCATTGTCCAAATCAGAGCTCCTCAGAGACACAGTCCTTCTGAGACCCATCAAGTGTGTGTTGGCCTGGGAATGACAGAAAACGAAAATTATAAGGAGTTCTGAGATTTTATCAAATTACTAACAGGTGATAAGCTGTAGTATTTGTGTAGCCTATCTTTAACTCTGACAATGACATTTTAGGAATCAGTTCAGAAATACTGTCAATAATAAACAAAGTATAGTCATTTTACCCTCCATTATCTTTACAGGCTTACATGTCCTGCTTTATTTTCTATCAATTATTTTGCACATGTTTTACTAAAAAACTAATGCTGTTTACTTGCATACAACGTGCAATGTAGCCTGAGTGAAGTGAGAGACACGTGCTGCAGTGCTGTGCTCCCTGAGGTTGCCCCACTACCACCACAGACCTGGCTGAGCTCCATGACGCAGGAGCCCGGGAAGTACCCCCGCTGCCCGTCCTGCAGCCGGCCAAACCAGCGCCCCTCCTCGCCGTGTTTGGACAGGACCAGGACGACGTCACCGGGCGTCAGCTCCAGCTCGTCCGGCCAGTGGGGCTGGTACCTGCGCACCACCACCATCTAGTGGACAGAGAGGGGAGGACACATTGACGCAGAATGTTTGTTTACCACCAAAACATTGATGCTGCTCAGTGAATGGGGGACCAATTTGTTTATGGGTGCAGCTGGTGCTATAGGGCTACAAATGTGATTGAGGAGGGTGTGTGTTTGAGTCAAAGGCTTAAGTGAATGGAAAGGATTAAGGTTTAAATCTTACAGATTAGCTGCAGTGTAGTGAAATGAAAACCCTAAATGTGGCCCCGCTCTTCTATATGTGTCCCCTATGTTAATGTACTGAGGAATTTCTGAATGATTGATTGATTGATGGATCCTATAGTACAAGAGCATGTACAATATTTGAACTACAATCACACATCTTAGATATATGGCCACACAAAGACGTGTTTGAAAATGATGCATAGTAGAGTATTGCATGTGTTAATAATCATGTGTATAATGTTCTTGCCTTTTCAGCTTCAGTTCTGAATTGACACCTCCCTGTTTATCAAAGACAATGAACAAAAGTTAGGACCAGACATAGCTATACAGGTTGTAAACATGTACCACAAGCCTGCCATGTAGTTGATATGCTCTAACAGTCACCAGGCATGGACACCTCTGATGTCAGTGTAATGTCATGCGACGCCGCGCTCCACAGCAGTCGTTATTCATCTTACCTTGGGGAGCGAGGACAGTAGTGAAGACGTCAAAGTGCTCATTGCTGTGCATGTAGATCCGCTGCATGTTGATGGTCTGACTGCAGCAGTCAGAGCGAGGCAGCTTCTCCGCTCCCTCTGCACTGCCTTAAAATAAATGCAGCTGACTAATCCACACTGCAGCAGGATAGAGCAAGGAAGGACAAGCACCAATCACTGGATGAGAGGCATTTTTCTTTTATCACAATGCACTTTTATGACACTAAGTAAACAGTCTTAAAATAATCACTTTTTTCCCCTGATGATAGAGGATGTCATGTGTAATATCATGCCTGACCAGCTATTGTTGGGACACCATCTGGTCACATGTGTGAAATAACAGGCCACCGTCACAAGTGGCGTGGTGGGATTTAAAATCTTTCATTTTACTTGGTTGTGAGTGGCTGATTGATTTTGGGTTATCGACTGTGTCCCATTTCCAAGTGTCCCGAGTGAGCAGGGACAAAGACGAATGGCTTGGGACGGACGGCTCAACAGATGGTGATTGGCCCCCTCCTCCCATCTCATGCCTCTTCCCCGGTCTGTTGACCCAGTGCAATTCAGCAGGGCTTCGAGATTGTGTATGTGAATGAATAGCACTGATCAATATGGATTTAAGATAGCTGAAGTTTAAGACTTCAAATCTTGCACCGTGACAGACAGCAAAATGCATTCTATGTGGCCTGAGAGGCTTGAAATTAAACTATTAAACACCATTTATTATACCTTTCATCACCATCAGTTTATGCAGTAAAAGGGCACATCTACCTGCCAGGCCGGCTTAAACTAATAAAAACAGTCACTGAGACTATGGCCCAGGCTAGTGAGACACTGATTAAGTGTGATGCCTCTCCAGTGGCCCAGGCCAAAGTTCTTACATAAGGCCATCAAAGGACCTCAAGTTCTTACATCGCTGCCAAGCCACTTAAGACTTTGACAGAACATCTGACCATTAATAGATAAAGAGAAGCAAATACTAGCTCAATTCAGAACATGGTGATTTTAAAATGAGTAATGTATAAATATATGTGAAATAGTAAACATCGGCAGAAAACATTAAAGATTTCATGTTGACCTGTTTTCTCCAATATTCAAATACACAACACAATGTGTAAATGAATGTTAAAGTTCATGACAGGTTGGACAATTTTCCCCCAAATCATAGAATACACATATATATCTAGCTAATGGATTGGTTTGAAGTTGTGTGACTATACGATTCTTTATTGGGCACTGACACACACTGGATGTCACAAACCCAAAGGCAGAATAGCTGCAACTCTTTTTCTGTCACCCACGTTTAAAAACATTTCTTTGCTTTTCTTGTCAAATTGCCACTTTCTTTATGTGAAACTATGATTAAAAGTAACTTGCATTATCCCACCAAATAACCAATAAAACCTGTCACATGCACTTAATTATACAAGTAAACGTGATTATCTAGAAATAAATCAATATTCCATCAGACAGCTTTGGTCAGGGATGTCCAAAGTGGGTCTTCAGGGTCCAACTTTGGCCCCTAAAGGAGTGCTGAGCAGAGGTGGGTAGTACTCAGTTACATTTACTCAAGGACATGTACTTCAGTAATATTAAAATGAAGTATCTGTACTCTTACTTGAGACAGTACTCAATTAACATTTTCTCCAAGTATTTTTTTTACTTGAGTAATTATTTGGGCCACTACTTCTGACTCTTGAGTAAAATTATTTTAAAGTAATGAACGCTACTCTTACTTGAGTTAACAGTTTGGCTGGTGTTCCTGTATAAATAAACTTTGATTGATACCCACCTCTGGTGGTGAGATTTACATATACACAATTTAAAAAGTATTAACTTTTAACTCAACTAATTTCTGCAGCATATACTGTCCAGACAGTTGGGCAGGGAGAACAAACCTGAAAAATTAAAGAATGATTCTTTGTAAAACTTCTTGCATATGTTAACTATTTTGAAAAATAGTACTGCATTTGGTGCTTATATGCCAAATATACTAATATATACTAATATACGGATGTAGCTTTTGGCCCACAGTTACAGCCACTTTACCCTCTGAGAAAGTTTGGGCACCTCTGGCCCAGCGATATTTTCACATTTACAGAAAAGACACAGGTTTGAGAGATCAGACACAATCATTCTGAACTTCAAAAGTAAGAAACTATTTATGTATATTTTGTATTACACATGCTGATGTTTGCTGGCACAACAGAATTTGATTGGGTATATTTTACATCTTTATATAACATTTAAAGACAAAAGTCACATGTAAAACCCAAGTGTATAGATCACACTGTACAAAGCAGTCCATGTTTTGCTGACAAAGGCACCAAACAGTTCATCACAGTCCTCACTTCTTCCCTGGTTTCCCTTTCCTCTTAAACCCACCACCACCACCACCCCCTCCAGGTTTACCCCCTCCAGGTTTACCTCCTCCAGGTTTACCTCCTCCAGGTTTACCCCCTTTACCTTTGCCACCACCTTTGCCCATCTTGCCCTTGCCTTTTCCGGACATGTTCCCCCCTTTACGTCCCTTTCTCCCTGCTCCTTTCTTATATTTAGCCGCAGACGCCTCTCGGTCCTCCTCCCTCATCTGTCTATTGACAGCTTTGGTCACATCCAGCTTGGGCTTCTTATTGCCCAGTACTTGGAGAAGATCCAGCTGTTTCTGTTTCTCCTGAGAAAAGTCACCAATAAGAGGCTCAAACTTCCTCTTTTGTCCTTTCTTCTTTGATGCCTTCTCCTTGGGCAGTCGGTCCTGGAACCTGCCCGCGGACGCTGTGGAGGTTTTGGCCACACTCACAGCCAGGGCCAGCTCGTCTTTGGACTGCTGCGCTTTGGGGATCAGCCCCGCCGCCGGGATCTTGATCTTTTGGGCCCGGGCGATGTTCCTCAACCTGTTCAGCTCGTTTTTGGCAACACGCTCTTTCTTGGCGGTGACGCGTTTGGCGAACTGGTCCTCATTGGGGTCGGCGGTGTCCGGCACCTCAATCACCCAGTCCTTGGTGTCATCGTTTGCTCTTTTATAGCCCCAGCGCCTCCTCCATTCTTTGGCTTTCTCATCCCAAACCAGATTGGTCTTCTTCTTCTTCTGTATCCCCTTCAGCTTAGCGAACTGTTCCCATTTTGTCGGAGGTCTGGGCTTCGGAGGGGGCTTCGCTCTCGGCAGGGGTGTCGTAGGGTCCGGCATTTTAGCCACGATGGCCTCTTCGACCCTCTCCGTCGGTAGTTTCCATAGCTCGTTGATTAGCAGCTGCGTGTTGTCTCGGGCCAGCGCCTTTAAAAACTCCTCTCTGTTCTGTTGCTTTTGCAGCTCAACACGGTTTGTGTCACACGCCAGGAGGTTGCCGAGGTCAAACTCCAAATCTAGCTCTTTCTTTACGGTGATACTCTTCAGTTTTTCTGCTTCGTCTTGCTCGGCTTTAGCCAGCAGCTCCTCTACGCTGCTCGCTGCCATGTTGTCTCTGCAAACACACGTGGGGAACGCACGCACGCCACTTCAGAAAGCCACTTCCGGGTTACACGCGGGTTTAGAGATTCCTTTAGCTGCCACCAGAGGCCAACATTGGTCTAAGTATGTTACAGAAGTCTTTCTTTCCCTTTCAATCCAAAAAACAGATATATTATTCAAAGCGGGTTATAACATGACTAACGTGACCTACCGCCTTATGATTGATAAGCACCTTTTCATAGAATGCTCTCGCGAAGATGACAGTGCACGTGAGAATATTTTGTATAGCAGGAATTTGATATATAAAAAAAAGAATTAAAAAAAAATCCTTTTTAGTTTACAATAATGTCACACAAGCTGGCCTCACACAGGCTTATGGAGTCAGTGAGTGAGTGAGTGAGTGAGTGAGTGAGTGAGTGAGTGAGTGAGTGAGTGAGTGAGTGAGTGAGTGGTCGGAAGGCCAGATGGCGCAGATTAGCAGCCTTGCGTCCGTCAGTCCTCCCCAGGGCAGCTGTGGCTACAGTAGCAGCTTACCATCACCAAGTATGAAGTGAATGGATAATACAATGTAAAGCATCTTTGCGTGTCCAGAAAAGTGCTACATAAAAAAGGAAACAAGCATTATTATTATTATTATTATTATTATTATTATTATTATTATTATTATTATTATTATTATTATTATTATTATTATTATTATTATTATTATTATTATCATCCATCCATCCATTTTCTTCCACTTTTTCCGTTGCCGGGTCGTGGGGGCAGCTGTTGGAGCTGCCCAAATCACATTGCACCAGCCCCTTACGACTCCTCCTGCAGGTGGTGGGTCCACAGAAGAACGGCCTCATGGTTCTAACAGGGCCCGTCGGTCTCTCATGAGGGGCTTCTGAACCGCTCTTTGTCTGACCCGTCACCTAGGACCTGTTTGCCATGGGAGAACCTACCCCCAACAACATGGCCCCCAGGATCATTTGGGCGCTCAAACCCCTCCACCACGTTAAGGCGGCGGTTTCAGGAGGGGTATTATTATTATTATTATTATTATTATTATTATTATGACATTCTGCTTTTTAGGTGATTTTTAGTTTTAAATTAGTTCTTTGCTCAAATACAGACACTTTTCTCTCTGCCTCTGCCGGTCAGTCTCGTCTCTGAGTGAGTAAGAGATTGAAGCAGTCATATAGTGACTTTCTGCAAATGACTTCAGTTACCTTTGAAAGGCAACGGACAAATGAATCGTGACGAAATCTAAATTGTTATCGAAGCCAAAGAAAAATGTGATCTCAATATTTTGCCATATCAACCTGATAATATTGACCTCAACATATGAAGCAGGGCATTTTATTTGAAATAATCAATCAATCAATTTGCATACGGGCAGAAGAGCACCGTGCCCATTTGTTTTTTGTGTTAAGGCTACAAAGTGGTCAGAGAGAACAACTATGACTACAAAATAGACTAGTCTCCATTTAGATGACGTCACTGTTTGTTTGTAATAATGTGTGCCAGAAACTAATGCTCATTATATCCGCACTCAGTGTTCTTTTCGGTTGCCCTCACCGTCACCATTTCGATACCGCACGAACATGGGAAATTCACAGGCACATTACCCCTAAACAGAGGCAGCCAAACTATTTTAATCAAGAAACAGTGAAATTATTTACTTTAATATTTCCTTCAGTATAATTATTCCTTGGTCACCAAATTATTCAGGAAATCCAAACTATTTTTTACTTCAAAAGATTTACTCTGCATGAAGAGAAATGTTTAGTGTGCAAAACACAGCAGATCATTTCCAATGCATTGTCCATATCAGACAAAGACAGACGTTCATAGTTTTGGGTCTGCGGACAGTGGATGCGGGCAAAGCGTCATGCCCAAGGACACAATGGCAGCATGACCTGGTATCAACATTTGGGCGAACACTGTGAGACTATTGGTCTTTTCATCAGAGCTTAATCAACTGCTTAATTTCTCTGGTCTATATATCTGGTATAATCTGTGACCCTGGGACTTAATAATGTTATTTTTGTCCCTGTGCCCACTCATTCAGACAGATAGATGGAGCAGGGGGGGAAAGGGTGGGGGTCTCCTATTACTACTGAATGCAGCTTGTGGCTCAAAGACGATGGCGTTATTATTTTGGGCTGCAGTAATTATATTCATCACTGGACTTGCCATGTGAATGCTAACATGGTGACAGGCGCAGAGATAAGGTCACAAGTGATGCTGTGTTTAGAGAAAGGAGGAAATGCATAATTAGTGGCCCAAAGTCCCGGTGGTGATTGGGAGAAGGCTATAGGTCCGCTGTGACGTGGACGTATAGTTTCTAAAAATCACCCCAACTTGAGCCTATCCTTTTGTTGGCGCTGCTACAGTCGCCTGTTACTTCACAACATCAGGGATATTCTTCATTGTATGTTCTGTCTCTTTATCCACGCGTGACCAGATTGCTTTTCTATGGTGCTACTTTTGTCACACATGGACAAGATAAAGTTCTCCGGGCCGCAAGACCATGGTACAGAAGTCTGTTTATAAGACGCTTAGAGGATAAGGTTTGAAATAGTTTGGCTTTCAAGTAAAGAAGGAGTTAAATCACATTTTATATTTGAAAATACTCGGAGGTTAGACTCTTCGCTCACACATAAAGCCAGTTAACACTATGATTGTATAGTCATTTCACAGTAATCCAGAAGACCTTTCCAAATGCGAACAGTTTGATGTGAACTCGTGATTTAATAGAAAGGAGCTATACAGGTGTTTAGTCCTGACGCACTGAACCATGTTTGCCATGATGTCAATAATTCATCATGTGCAGCACTGACCCCTCTCCCCCCGAGAAGATAGATAAATTTTAGAAAGTGGAAGAAAATGCCAAGTACATATTTACACGTATTATCCAGGGTTTGAACATTAAACATTCAAATCCAAATAGATCTTATAGGAGTTCAATGAAGTCATGGTGCTTCTTCATATCATCTGGCCACAGTGATAATATACGCTGCCATTATTGTGTGAACGACTCTTATTTAGTTTATTATATATATATATATATTATATTATATTATATTATATATATATATATAAGAGTTCTTTCCGATTTATTTGACATGTGCAGAAGCATTCATCCAAAAATATGAAAAAATGCTGTGCGCTGCTACTTTCCATCTGCAGTCCATTTTAGGCGACAGATCCCATATATTTAGCTCTCTCATCTTTTGCATTCTGTTTGAATCTTTATTATGATGAAGTATTGTTTCCCATTTTCAATGTGTTGTCGAGTCATGGATTCAGATGTACAAAGAGCGAGGTGTACGTGTTTTTCTACTTGAATATTGTGTCAATTTAATGCTGCTCCTTGCTTCTCATTATGTATGTTCTGCATAAGGGCTACGCTGCCTTCATCATTCTTTATGGCCCTCAGAAGCCGGCTGCCATTGAGCACATGAATCATGAGAGAAGAGAGAGGACATTCATTCATGTTGGAGTTAGCCAAGGGGCACAAACTTCTTTGGTCTCTCAAAGTTAACCTGTTTGCATCACAGAGGAGGTGAGAGCACTGCGGGGCCTAGTGCATTAAAGTGCAAAATAATCTCATCACCATTGCACCACAAATGTGATTAGCTACTGACACGTTCCCTGTGTATTTATAGCTGTTAACCATTACATAAATTCTTATGACCTACTTCACCGGAGGGCCATGATGTTATTTTTGTGCATTTTGGTCAATGAAAGAAAAACAAAGATTCTTGTTATTTGGCAAAGAGGTGGTATTTGTGCCCCATAAGGGTTCTGTAATATGCAGACCCATTATCTATGCCTCATTTATTTGACGGACTGATAAACGGACAGTATAACCAGGTTTACACATTCAAGGCCATTCATGCAAAACAAATAATCCACATAAAAAGCTTAGGCAATTTTGTAGATTGCACTCATTGCTTCCGAGTGCTATAACCTGAATGGGAGGGATGATGTTGAGGTTGGTTTGCTCTTAGGCTAAGGGTTTTATTCATGATTTATGTGTTTGAAATAGAAATGTATGCAGCAGTTGAGCATGTCTTGCAGAAAAATGATGATGATCTATTTGGAAATCAACTTTTGGAATTCAAGATTGGGCATAACTGGATTAAAGTGACATAGCAAAGCCAAAAAAATGACATGTTTTCTGGTCCTGATGTGATGTAAATGTTTCTGTGAGCGTAGGACTTCTTTGGAGTGGTCCATTGAGCTCCCTGATGAATCCTGGCTCAGTGCCTGGGCACAGCATGACTTAGAGTGAGACCTTGAGATCTCACCCCATACGAGTGAACTGTGTGCGTGAGATAGTTGCTGCTAACGGGAGTGTGACGTATGCGCCTGCACGCTGCAGGAAGGATGCTTAAGGGTCTGGGCTGGCGTCATGGTAACTTCCAGAGGTTGGAGCAGCGTGGATCGTGACATTATTGTCATTTCCTGTAGTGTCAAAGTTAAGAGTTCTACAACCTTCCTCTTACTGACGTACATCTCTCTGATATCAGCGTGAGAACATCAGTTTGTAAAATTCAGGTTTATGCATAAAGTGTATTACAAGTTCTCCAACGCAACATGATTATATGAGCTTATGTCCGAGCACATCTGGTAAAGTGACATTTGTCATGATTCAATAGTAAATCCAGTGCCGGTCAAACCCAAAGAAACCTTTTTAAGCTGTGGCAGGAGCCATGTGCTGCACTGGGCTTCCAGCATGGTATCTTTAAATATATCTTTAAACCTCCGGGCTTTCTCCTGTTTTCTATCCGTTGACTCACCAGGAAAAGGACGGACGTTTGTCTAACCGGTGTGCCTCAGGTAAAGCCAGGGAAATCCTCTTTGAAGCCCTGCTGAAGCTTCAATAATGAGTGGTTTGAGCTTGGGGCCTTTACGTGAGGGGCATCCCAGACCTTTATTGATCCCCTGTTAATTAGTCCACGTGCGCACATCGGCGCATAATTAGACTGATACTGAGCTTAATGAATGTACAGGACCACTGTGCCCCATGGGGAAGGCTCACTGTAGGATATATGTGAAATTTGGATAAACGCAAATTGGTTTGGAGCCAATAATTACAACAAAATACAACAAAACTCTCATTTGGGATGGGAGTGTCGCACTGCAAATGTCGCACATTTGAACAACGTGATCATCATCTGAAAATTGCCCTAAAAAAATATGCACAGACATAATAATGTACCCTTGCTTTAGCAAAGGAAGAGAGCTTTTAGCCTCTTATGTGCAACCATTTCACTCCACATCAACAGATTTTTTGACAGAGGACTGTGGGGAATGAGGCATAAAAATATATTGAGAATGAGTTTGAAAGAAAACGTGGAATTTGACAAAGTGACAAATGGCCTTTTTAGAGATGCGTGGAGCCAGTAGAAGTCTCCCACGTGGACCATTCGTGCACCAGTGGTATTTCTCCAGAGCTTAGTCGAGTCATTGAGACATTTTATCTGCCAATTTGACATCTCTGTCATTTATTAGCATTACGTGTTTTTGAAGAGCTGTAGTTCAGATGAAGTGAGGCTTGTTTGTTTGTGTTACAATATGTCAAATGGTCAAAACACATTCCTATGGCTGAACTTGGCCCGTGTGATTTGAGGTTGTATTCTGCTCAGAGCTGTTGAGCGGACAGGTCCAAACTCTCTGGGGAATGGTGACTGTGTCCCCACTCTATTCAACAGGAGCTGCGGCTGTGGATCAGTCAATGCTGCTGAATGAGTCAGAGGAGCGGTGCTCATTAGCAAAAGGGCAGGAGCCATCTTGATCGTCTCGTGTTCGGGGCCCTGTCACTTATCGCTCACACAGTGTCACTGTGTTGCTGGCATGCTAAATATCTGCCATGACCGCATTCATGTCCAGCCAAAGATGCTCATGAGCATTTATTCACCTCCACAACGTGACAAATTTATCTTTGTCTCCCAAACTTGTCGGATCTGTTCGATGTTGCTCATTCTTTATCAAATCTTTGGTCCAAAATGATGTAATGATCTCTAATTACATGTTACACTCCTCCCAACTGCACTGCATGATAGACGGTGTACCTCACTGGGATGTCGGGGGACTGTCCTGAGCTAAAAATAGTATGGATCATATATGTGTACAGGACCCTCGAGCATTGGCTTTGAAATGTAAATGAAAACTGCTTCATCCATTCCCTTGAGTTTGAGCAAGTTAATCAATTTTGCACAATACATTTCGAATAGTCATTCTCAAAGGCTTTAAAATCTTGTGACAACATGCTTATATCAAACTTAAGCTTTAGCTTTTTGGCCTTGAGTTCATGAAGTAACCATCATTTTCAACAGACATGAGCCTCTACTGTATTTCACATACTTAAAAACATGAAAAAGACATAGCATGTCAAAGAAACAGTAGCTCCTAATGGGTTTCTAAAGGTTCTGGTCCCTTAAATGCCTCAAATATTGATGCTAAACTCAAGCAGCCACTCTGCCATTCGCTTTCCGAAGAACTGTTGTGACCTTCAGTACATAAAGCTGTAATGTATGGAGGCTCCTCTCAGAGATCCATAAATGCCTAGGCACAAAACAAGTCAAATGGTGTGAAGAGCTCAAACCTGCGTCGAAGAGAAGTGCAAAGATCTGAAATCACTGCACCTTTGTGGATCTCAGCATGCAAAGCAGATTTCCCCCTTCAAAGAGGGACGCTTTTATTCTGTAAACCCAGCCACAGACTGTGACAGATCTGACTCAAGGCAGGCATGATGCTTCTCCCTCTGAGGTCCTTGACACCATTTATTTGGCCACACCTGCTCAGGCTCCGGGTGCAGAAGGATGGGGTTTGACACACGGAGCTCATGCTGCTCTGTTATCATCCTGACTTCAATGGGAAATGAAGTGCTCTGTTAAACCGGAAAAAGTCAGTGATTCCTTCTTGAAAAAACAAACTGTTTGAGGTTTCTGAATGCCTCTTTAGTTTCCATTATCCTGGGTTGCTTATGGGAATACCTCTCACACTCGCACACGTGCATTTCCTTCAAGCACCTGCAAGTGACAGCAAACATCACCGGTGCTGTGCCAATTTTCAGGTTTATTTCGAGGTTATTTAGACGTTTATCTGAAGCGGGAATTAGACGTAATTGTCACTCACGCTGTGCAATAAGTGTCATTTGCTCCATGGCTGCATACACGGTGTCAATGACGAGTAATACAGAGTGACATATACTCCCAAATAAAACGCGATGATTCAGTGTCGATGATGATTGGAGCACAAGAGCGGATGCTGGCTTCATCTTTTATTCTTTACGTGCCATTAAAGAGAATTAAAGCAGCTTTACTGTGTGTGTGTGTGTGTGTGTGTGTGTGTGTGTGTGTGTGTGTGTGTGTGTGTGTGTGTGTGTGTGTGTGTGTGTGTGTGTGTGTGTGTGTGTGTGTGTGTGTGTGTGTGTGTGTGTGTGTGTGTGAAAGGCCCCGGGCCACGATCAACCTCTGTGTGGTTAGACTTCCTTCCCTCATTGAAAGTCATTGCCAAGTCCAGCTAGACATTCAACCCAGGGCCATTGTTACATCACAGCTCAATCAAGCAAAGTCCCTGCCCATGCCTTCATATGCATGAGGTTTGAGATCTCATGTTAGATACAGCATCCACTGGGGCTACACTGAAAGTGGTTGTACAAGGGTTTTTAATTAAGGTGCTTTCCTTCACCGGGTCAGAGTCACCAATACACACTAATGGAATCACAAAGAAAAAGCTAACAGGCTAACGGGCAAAGCTAACTGGGAGCTAGCGCCACTTAAACAATATTTACAGCCAAGTTTGAGTGAAAATGAGTGTAGTTGGATGTACCATATCCCTCTCACCCTTTGTCTTTTCTGTCAGTGTAGTATTTACTCTCACGGACAATTAATGAGTAAAAAGACGTACATGCTACGACACCTGCAGTAGCGCTTATGGCCTCTAGGGGCATGAGTTACTGCTTTAAGTATGTGTACACAGAGGCAGAAGTGACACTTATTGTGGCACAGGTACCAACCCAAGTCTTTGAGGTTTTAAATAGAGTGAAATCTGAATTGAGAAATTTCAGCATTCTGGTAAACTCACATGTATTTGAATGAAAGAACACTGTGAGTGGGGTGGCACCCGGAGCAGCAGGCACATTCCAGGGGTGGCCTGTGTTACCCCTGGCCACCCCCTAGTATGGTGTACACACCTTCAAAGTGTTCGTCGAAATCCGTGCGGCTGGGAACAGATAATCCTGAGCAGTAATGGTCCCAGTTCATTGTGGACCAAGAGATTGCTGTTGCGTCGATTTTTCCAAATCCCTCGTCTAATTAATGTTTACATGAATGTGGCTAATGTGATTCACGGTCTGCTGTGTCATGGAGCTCAGGGGAAGCCCACCTGCTGCACGCTTCAGTGAACTGGACACGACAATGAATGGACAGAGACCAGACTCTTCGGCAGCTGTGGGGAGTGTAATTTCTTAGCATCTTCAATCCGCAACTAGCTATGAATTAAAAGACAGGCTCTTAAACCTAACAGTGAGGGAATCAATTTAACTAATTTTTACTGTCATGTCAAAGCAATCAACCCGGCAACGTCAGGGAGCACTTAGCTTTAATTTTCCCTAATGCTAATGTAAATGTCTTGGAAAGATAAAAAGCCCAGCCCCTTCTCTGCTATAAAACTTTGTGTTTTCTTGCCGGTACCAGTGTACAGTGTTAATGTCATGTTTAATTGCACTGAATTGAACAGCTATTAAAAGATCAGCCTCAGCGGTTCAGTAATCAAGATGGACTAATGACGCAGGTGCCATTAGTCTTTGTGACGGGTCGAATCTTTAATCATATTGTTGGAGAAAGCACTGGGTTCATGTTGACAATTACTCCAGTCAATGCTTTTAAGCCTTTTATTGTCAGCGGTCTGAAAGGGTGTGGACTCCATACATTTAACCAATTTTCTTTCTGTGTCTTGCACAATGTCCTCATGTAATTGGAAGACTGGATTTGAACAAGAAAGAGCATATATGATTGAGAAGATCTGCAGTAAACTACTGTACATACATTGTGCACTGCGTTGTCAAAGCTAAAGCCAGAATTTAAACGGGGGCAGGGAGGTTTTTATTAATTCTGTGATACAACCCGAAGTTTAGATTTCTGCTCAACAAGCTTCATATAGATTTTTCCATTTATCAGAGCATTTTATAGTTGTAGGGACCTCCAGATTAGTTAAATTAAAATGATCAGTGGAAGAAATTCAGTAATACCTTTCATTTGAACTTCTTATTGTCCAATTTTGTAATGGGATTTTGTCACTTTTCAGTTTTTTTCTTATTCTGTGTCTGTGCTGGAGTGAATTAGTTTGAAAGTCTTGAAAGTTTTTTTTTCTTTTTTAGATATTAATGAACTTTCTTGTACTTTACTTGAACTTATGTTTTCTCCATTTGAGAGATAAATATGAGTTTTGTTCATTTTAAAAGCTGAATACACACTCCGGAACAGTAGGTGGCGCTGGGCAGATGTACTGTCAATGCTGTTGACTCACAACAAGGAAGAATGTTTGTCCCCGTCGTGTTGCCGTAGAGATGGGAACACAGACATCATTTTGCGGTTTTAGAAGCTGCAAAGTTATTTTCCCATATTTAAATGGATTTGTACTTTCTACTTTGACTACATATTTTCAACAGCAACTACTTCAGTACTTCCTCTTCAGTAATAATTTGACTGAGCAACTTTTATAGGAGCAATCTTTCATCAGTAATATGTACTCAAGTAAATCAAGTATGTCGACCAACACTGGAGAGGCTGTACCTAAGTTATATTGTGTTTGCAAGTATTTTGTGGAGATAAAAAATGTGTGTAATGTCTGGAAATGCCTCAGGAAAGTAAGGAATATGTTTAGACCACAACTAACAATTTAAATAATACATTTTTTTAAAGGGGAAATTGCTACAAGGCCTTTAAAATCCAAATTGGGTCAACATTGTGGATTCAGTTCACTCAGGTTCTCCCACGGAGGCCACTACAAATACACATGAAAGATTAAGGGCTCTCTGGTTGAAGATTAGGCAGAGGGTACCATTTCAGGCACTCAGCACAAAGGGGATTTCGAGGCTGAGGAAGACCGTACAAAGACGAAAACCTGTTTTCAAAACAAAAGACTGAGCACAAAAAAGCATCAGCGGCATAAGACAGGAAGCACTGAAAGATAGTAACCTCAATGCTACCCAAAGCTAAAATGGTGCAGAAGAAGAAGAAGAAGAAGATCTTTATTTATATAGCGCCTTTCACTGACATGGTCACAAAGCGCTTTACATGAGACAATTGTACATTCACTCCATACTCGGTGGTGGAAAGCTACGTTTGTAGCTTCAGTTTCCCCTGGGGGAGACTGTCAGAAGCGCTTTCGCGACCACACACGTCTGCGCCAACGGACCCTCTGACCACCACCATACATTCACTCACACACACATCATTCATCCTGGCCTATTGTGCATGTTTTTAGTGGTAGGAGAAACCGGAGTGCCCGGAGGAAACCTACGCAGACACGGGGAGAACATGCAAACTCCACACAGAAAGGTCCCGTGCAGGTGGGAATCGAACCCGGACCTTCTAGCTGTGAAGCGAGAGCACTATCTCGCTTGGCCTTGCAGGCCAAGGATCGAGATGGCCAAAGGTGAATGAGTCAGTCAGGTCAGAAAAAAGAAGCAAACAGGTCTTTCACAAGGTCAATCTGCTGGCAGTAGCAAGAGGCTGCCAGCTGCTCTTGAGTGAGCAACTAAACGTTTTTTTGGCCCTTTTCCGCGTGAAACAAATTTTGGAGCTTTAAAGAAGACGCCTTACAGCGAAATGTCAGTCAGGGAATGAACTAAAATTGTCTTATGGTTTATATGCGATGTTGTGCATTGGAAAGTCTTGCCTCCATCTTCATATAGACCTTCCTGACGTTTGCTAGAGCGAGGTGGTTAACTTGGCTCATTTGTTTCAGTTTGTGCTCAGAAATGAAAGAAAATAGACTTTGGCGAATTAAGGAAAGGATATAAATTTCCTTTGGCTGTTTTCAGTCTTTCTGTCGTAAAGGAGATGGACTGAGAATTACTCACTCTGTTTTTTTTTTTCACTTGATCATGTGCCAATGGACACCTACTTTTTAGTGAATCACTGCTGAAGTATTTCTTGCACATATCACAATTAATCATGATTGACTTTATAATCCTTTAAGGACCGTACTTTTTTAAATACTTGTAGTGCCTCCTTGTAATAAATAACATTGGCTGACATTTAAAGACATTCATAGTAGTATTTAATTTAATATTTACCCCTATATAATAAACCAAATATGTTATGTCAGGTTACCCAGTTTATATACAGATACCTCACTAGTGTCTGTTTTTGAACTTCACATGCGCCTTGTTCCTATGACACAAATTCAACATCTATGATTTTACTAGACTATACAGTGGGAGGAAAAAGAGTGTACATAGAATGGAATTTCTTAGGTTTCTGCCTAAATTGCTCATAAAATGTCGTCCGATCTTTATTAAAATCACAAGAATGAGTAAATAGTGCTTAAGCTAATACCACCTAAACATTTACATTTTATCATATTTTTATTGGCCATAACATGTAAATATTCTCAGGACAGCGTGGAATAAGTGAGTTCACCGTTAGATTCAATATTTCTGTGTGGAGTTTGTATGTTCTCCCTGTGTCTGCGTAGGTTTCTTCTGGGTACTCCGGTTTCCCCTACCACTAAAAACATGTACAATAGATTCCCCTCTGGGGCCAGGACTCCCCTGAAAAAGGATAAAAAAAGGTCAATAAATAGTAGCTGGTTGACCCTCCTTTGGCAGCAATAACTTCATCCGGACATTTCCTGAAGTTGCAGATTAGATGTGCACAACGATCAGGATGAATCTTGGACCATTACTCTACTCTAAACTATTGTAGTTCAGTGAGATTCCTGATGTCTGGTGTGAAAACCTTTCTTGATGTCATGCCACAGCATCTCAATTGGGTTTAGGTCAGTATTGGGCCATTCCAGAACGCGTATTTTATTCTTCTGGAACCAGTCTGAAGTGGATTTGCTTTTTTTTGCTTTGGGGCATTTTCTTGTTGCTGCACCCATCCTCTTTTGAGCTTCAGCTGTTGGACAGATGGCCTCAAGCTTGTCTGCAAATAAACTTCCATAAACTTGTGAATTCATTTTTCCGTTGATGATTTCAAGTTGTCCAGGCCCTGAGGCAGCAAAGCAGCCCCACACCGTGATGTTCCCTGCACCAGACTTCACAGTGAGGAGAGGGTTTTGATGTTGGTGTGCTGTTCCATTTTTCCTCCACACATGACGTTGTGTGTTCCGCCCAAATTATTCCAAGTTTGGTTTTCTCAGTCCACAGAATATTTTGCCAGTAGTGTTGTGGAGCATCCAAGTGCTCTTTCACAAACTTCAAATGTGCAGCAATGGTTTTTTTTAGACAGCAGTGGCTTCCTCCGTGGCATTCTCCCATAAACCCCATTCGTGTTCAGTGTTTTATATATTGTAGATGTGTGAACAGAGATGTGGGCATGTGCCAGTGATTTATGTAAGTCTTTAGCTGACACTCTAGGGTTCTTTTTTTTACCTCATTGAGCATTCTGCGCGGTGCCCTTAGAATCATCTTTACAGGGCGGCCACTCCTTGGAAGTGAAGCAACGGTGCCAAACTGTCTCCATTTGGAGACAATTTTCTGTGGATTTATGAATTTAAGACTTTTAGAGATGGTTTGTAACCTTTTCCAGCTTTATACAACTCAGCACTTTTGAGCGAGGCATGGTGCACATCAGACAATGGTTCTCAACAGGGGACAATTCTTAACCAGTGTGTGTTTTTCAGAGGGTAGGGCAGCTTTGAGCCACACCTCAGTGATTGGACTTCAGGTTGACTCACACCTGACTTTACATGTCTGCATAAATGTGTCTAATTAGCTCTTGGAGGATCCTTAGCCAGGGGGTGTACTTACTTATTCCATGCTGTCCTATGAATGTTTACATGTTATGGCCAATAAAAATGTGATGAAATGTAAATGTTTGGGTGGTGTTTCTTAATTCTTAATTTTAATTCTTTTGATTTTTAATAAAGATCAGACCACATTTTATGGGAAATTTAGGCAGAAATATGAGAAATTCCAAATGGTGTACTCACTTTTTCATCCCACTATAGCTGTCAGCCCTGTCAAATATAGTTTTTTATGTTATTAATTGAACTGAGTGGCTCTGAGGTAAAAGCTCACACAGCTCGGCGTCAATCAGCCAGCCCAGTGAAATAAACGAATGTAATGAATCAATCCCGAGAGATACATGCATTAATCTGGACAGCTGTGTCAGTGGCCGCTGCGCATCAGGCCGAAGCGCCCGCACAGATAATCCAGAGGAATGTCCACTGGGGAGAAAGGGGCCCAGTAAAAAGATCACTGTGAGTGACGCAGTGACAGTGTTTGTTGGGCCGACATGGATGCGGCTGTCACACGAGGTGCCAGGAAGTGCACTGTCCTGCCCTTATCTGATGTGCAGCCTTTTAGCAGCACGGCTAATGGACCTTACTCTTTTCAGTTCAGATGCAGAAACATTCTACAAAGCCTTGATTTCAGAAAAACACAGGAAAGTAAATCATTCTTAAAAGTATTATATGTTAAGTGAATGAAAAAAACGACTCTAATAAGAATAAGCAGTGGACGTCACAATGTTGAGAGAAGACGCCACTGTGGCACAAATCATGACCACAAATCTGAAAGAAGAAGAGTGTTCCAGGATTTTTACATTTTCATGTTAAGGTTTAACAATTGAGCCAAAGCTGTGAGAAATGTTTTATAGGGATGCGAGTGATGTTACAGCATAGCAACAGAATGGCAACAGACACAAAGTGAGTGGCAAGTCAGTTGATTTTGCTACTCAGACAGAAATGTTCAGCTTTCTGTTAAGAGTGAAAATGATGTGCATATATATGTATATATACTGTTAGGGAATAGTCATTAAGTGTTTTCCCCATTGCTCAGGCTTTTAACTATCGCCTTAATTATAATACAGAGAAGTCCTCCACGGCGACAAGACCTTTAAGAGAATAATTGATACAACTCCCACGATGCTCTTAACAAGTCCTTGGTGTTTCTTAAAGATGGTCCTCTGGGGTTTTCTAACTTTAGTGTTATTGTTCAAAACTTGGCCCGTAGTGCTATTTTTGGCCGAGCACAGAAATAATAAGCATAATACATTTTCCCCAAACAAGGAGAGAGGAGCCTCTCAAAGACACCGCGCTGTCACCCTCAGATCCTCGGGTCGTAACTGGGAAAACACTGGATGAGTCACTGGGTTTACTCTGGGGTACAAACTGTGAACTAAATGTTTTAATTGGACAGAAAACATATCCTAAGTAGCAGCCAAATTGTGGGAGTTGTTGCAATATAAGGGATGAAAACTCTTGGTAAACAAGCAGCATATCCTTGCATCTGACTGCGTCTTCACTGGCTTGTATACTATTTAATGTGCTGCTGAACAATGCATTATTCTAATCGCTATCGGGCCGATGTCCAGTGCGCTCTTCTGTAAAGTCTATGACCTTAAGATGGGACAGGAAACCCTCTGTTTGCACACACAATCTTTGGAGGCTAAGTAATATGTTTCTCCTCACTGCATTAATGGACATTCTGTTAGTCTTTTTGTAAATGATATGTTAATTTGTAACGAGACGCCTTTTTCTGACTGCTCTTAAAGGGAGAGCCAAACATTCTTGAGTGAAGACACAAAAACAGGACAGTCTCCTGCTTCTGCTGCACTGACAGTTTTCCCTCATTAGCCTTTCACATGACGGTAAATGGATTGTACATCTTCCAAAGCGAACTCTATCTGCCCATCAAAACAACAGAGTGCAAAAAAAAAAACTGTTTCCCTTCAAGTCAGTGCTGAATGGAGGGTTATATAAACGCCATTTCACTGGGTTTGTCCCTCTCAAAAGTGACAGATTCTGAGAGACATGAAAAGATTTATTTAATTCTTGAGGGAAATGTGCTATTTTTAAGATCACTGGAGATATTGAGATTTCTCTTATGCCGTTGACCCGTTCAATATCCGTCATTGTGAGGAAGGCTGTCAGTCAAGTCGCACTGAGTTGGAGGTGACCTCAGTCTATCCTCACAATCTGAGTGTAAATGATTGGGAATGATAGCCTCTAAATTAGTTAAATACGTCTGGATATGCTCTGGGCACAATCAAGCCGTTTAGATTAAGCTAGACCTCATGAGTCTGTTATGAGCAGACGACGTGGCATTGAACAGAACATGAAAAATAGGCTACAATTTTGGCCCAATCGCTTTGACCTAGATTTGTTCACAAAACCACAATTTTACCACATTATTATGAACAGCTTGTACAACATATTCATCTGTGCCGCGCATCAGTGAAATAAGTTTAAAGAAATTGACAGATCCAAGCATTAAGGCAGACTTCAAGTTAACACCCTCAGTGCTGAAGTGCCTCTGGGCTTCAGGCGTGCGTTACGCACATTTTACTTTACATGTAATAAAAGCTTGGAAGGCGGCTATAGCTACAGCACTATGTGCCTCACCACTTTGAAATGATAAAATATGAAATTTCTCGAAGCAAAAATAGCTGATCATTTCAATTATGAAGAGTTGGAAGAAATCCTGCTTCCAATCCACTTTCAAAAGAAATACTCAGGAGACATTGTTATATTCTGTCCAGATCTTTTCTAGTTTACCTGATCTGACTCAGTGTAATTAGAAATTCATTATCTGTACTTCACACGTGCCTGTCCCAAGCCTGGACAAATGAATAAGGTTGCACACACTCAACAACTCTATATATTAAAAGCAGCATTTGCAAAGACCAGTACCAATGTGTCAGTCTGTTGTCTTGTCAAGTTTATATTTGTTGCTGGTCAATTGCACGTGTTGCTTGATGTCTGCCAATAAAGGCCACTTCTGTAAATGTTTTGAAAGGGCACTTCTCAATCCGAGTTGTTTTTATAAGAGGTTATATCACGGCACTATAAAGGGGAAGGACACCTGTGCTGCAGTGGAGAGGGCAATACAGGTCTGTGAGCAGAGCTTTCAGCCATATCCGAACACCGTCATTAAATCAACCACTATGACCTTGATTATTATAAACACAAGTTTGATCAAAGTCATGCAGCACATGGGCATGATGATTTTGGCTATAGACAAAGGATTGTGTGTTCTTGATTCTAGCAGGCTGCTATGAGGAAAGTCTGATCCGTTGTTGTCAATGAGTGATTGACTTCTATGTTCAGGCCATTTTAAAATGTGCCCCGGATGTTTTAGGATCTGATTTTTGTGATGGTTATTACTCATCGCTATCAATTAAAACTGATGTGAATCAGCTCAAGTTCCGCTGATGCAGTACTGTGACTGTGAGGAAAAACTGAGGGTGTAGTAGCTTATCAAAAGCCTTGTTTCACATTCAAGAGACTTCAGCAGTTCATGTGGCTCCACTGGTCGGCACTGGATAAAAGTGCACACTGGCTTCACGTTGTTAATGTTCTTATTGTCCTAACCGAGGACAAACTGTAAGATCAGGTCAATCATTCGTTTAATCAGCAGTTACCAGGTTAGGGCAGCCAAATGAGGGCAACATAATAGGCAATTAACAAAGGGGAACAAGGAGTAGGGTAACAAGAAGGTGGAGCTAATGACGAGTTTACTTCCTTTCAGCACAGGAGGAATCCAGTGTGACACCTAGTGGAACAACATGCACTGAAAAACGGATAGCTAACTTTTTAAAAAACCTTTGATGCGATGAAAAACTCATGTATGACCGAGTGCTTCCCCAAACATCTCCTCAGCAATGCCCTGAGGCAAATATTTTTATTATGAATATGCTGAATGAGCTACAGGTGTCAACATCCCCCTCCCTCCGGCCACATAATCAGTGTTTCAAACTAATTGTATGCTTCACCTCTAATACCTTTGCCTAATCGGGTCCTTTCCGGTGCGGCGTCACAGCATTTCTCTCCCAGTGAGGGACAGTGATTTGAAAATGAGGTGACATGAGATGACCACAAGCAGTCACTTTCAAATCGGGGAGTGTTCGCTATTTGTGTCAGAGTACATGTGTTTCTGTGATGGGACCTGACAACTTCCCCCCAGAGCTGCACTAAGCATGAAGAGCAACAAAGTGGAAGGCGCCCCAGGACAAACAACTTCACACTGCCCCTAATTTGTGCCCCGATCCATTGAAATGTCTCATGAGAATTGCACCAGTATACAAGGTGCCGTATGGTAGACATTTTTTGCAATTTATGTTTAGATTTTCTCTCCGCCAGCCTCTCTAATTTGGGATTCATCGACATGTGCAAATCATTTTGACCTCTCCAAATAAGTTTGCCACTCAATTATCAGCTGGCAGCGCGTCTGAATGTAACAACTTTAGAATCGGCACGTACGTAAAATTGTGTTTTTTCATAGGAGAAGGTTTAACATTGACACGGGAAAGTATGGCATTGATATTGTTGCTACTGAGACTTGAGATAACACAAAACATCAAATATCATTCAAATAAATTATTCATTTGACTTTGAAGGATTTGTGCAGATAGTTTTAATTGTCCCGGGCGGACTAGTTCAGTTTTGCCGATGCATTGGTTTTGTTGCCGTTATTGAAGAGCTGCTGTGGTAGATTTTGCTTCCCTGACAATAAGCTGCTAACTGTATTGGCTGATCTGCTTCTGCATCAAACACCACACGTTAAATAGTCATTGGGGACTCTTCCACACAGTGCAGAGGAATGTGTGGGCCACAGGTAAGCAACACTGCGCATGTGTGTTTATAAGACTGAATAAGAGGTGTGGGATTGGCATTTAGACCTCACCTCCAGTATCCTCCCCATTTGCCCTTTGCATTTGTGAATGTAAGGCATGTAGTTATATTCTTATTGTGCTGTCACGTTTCAGAGGTGTAGCAAAATGTATGTTTCTGTATGGGTGGAATTAAAAAAGATGTATTTTTGGACCGACAGGGATGGGACTCATAGTTGTATCATGTCTTTGATCATAGGATTTGTCTCAGTAAGGAAGGCTCAGTTTGTCCCCTGTAATGTGGCGCTTGGTGCCAGAGGCTGTGACGTAAATATGTGCAGCAGCAATGAATCACTGGGAGACAATGGCCATCTTGAAGTAGATGAGTAGTATGCCTGGCCATCTACCCATGCATCAAGGGACCAATAACTTTCTGCAAAGTTAGTTTACCATGGTCAAGCAATATCGATGAGCAGTTTGTGAAACTTTTACAAGTTAGTTTTATAAATGGCATTTGATCTTCGAATGTGTGGACATTTTACTGCTTCTGTTTCTAACTCCTCGTCATCATCATAAACATATGTCACTATGAACACAATATTTCGAAAAACCTTTAAAGACATTTTTTTATTTTTTTTATTAAGGGCAGTTTTTCCAGTCAATTTGGTCGTTTCTCTTTTTAAAACCACATAAACCTGAGCAATCACTTTTACTAAGCCATTTAAGTGAAAATGCCAGGTGTGGCACCTATGGGCCATCGCTGAAAGCAGAGGTAGACTGACGAGCACGCGCGCGCACGCTCACATATGACTCATCTCATCTAAACTAAAGCACTTTGTCAGAGGCGTCCATTCACATTACACCCGGGCAGGAACGCGCAGACTCAATCTCACTTCGGAGCGCGACACTTATAGTGAGCTTGGCTATATATAAGTCCATTCAACATCTTCTCTTTAAGGAACTAAAGCTATACTTGTTTCTTAAAGCAGTCAGGAGGAAGACTTTCAACCAACACCTGGTAATACAAACGGCTGATTTGGACCTCCTCTAAAACAATTAAGGTATGAACAGAAGTGTTGCTCTGTGTTTCCGTTTCAGATCTATTTGTTGTGTTTTCATTTTTTCGGGGGGGTGTTGCTCATTTTTTAAATCCAGTTTGAAACAGTCTATCTCTAAAACGTCTTGCAGTTGCACCGCCACTCTAACAGTACAATTTATTCCAAGTTCTTTCACTGAATCGTCTGGAATCCGGTTTCTTTACGCACGAGCATTACGCACACCTCGCGCTGAATTTGCACATTATTTTAGATTAGAAACACATTGAGTAACATTGGAAGTTTGTTATATGGCATTTAGACTTCCATTGACTTGATTCTGACAGTTTTCTTGTGTTTTTTCTTGTGGAGGGGCGTTTTTGCCGCGTGCGTAAATTATTTGAAGCGCAGCGCAATGCACAAATGGGTATCTTTTACGCGCCTGTAATGTGTGTATTTTGTGTGTGCTTTAGATTCCAGTTGAAATCCTGACATGAAGCTCAATTTACTCGGAACCACCGTGATTCTGCTAGTTGCCTTCTTACCGCGCTACGAATGTCGGGCTATTGAGAGCCCTGGCAGTGCCCCGCGCATCCCCGCTCCACAGAACCAGAACTCCCAGCAGCAGTCTGGTCCCATCTTGGAGCGGCTCGGAGAGGAGTACTTCATCCGGCTTGGCAACGGGGACTCGAACTATTTCCCATCGTCTTCGTCAATGTATCCCGGGGGACCCTCCTCCATCTTCAACAGAGCACTGCAACTCCAGCTGACGCGGCGTCTCTTACAGGGCAAAGTTGGCAACATCCGGGCGCTCATAGGAGACTTGGCTGACCGCGGGGACGACTCCATGGAGCGAGGGAGGAGGTCCGAAGAGCCGCCGATATCTCTGGATCTGACCTTCCACCTGCTGCGGGAGATGATGGAGATGTCTAAGGCGGAGCAGCTAGCCCAACAGGCGCAAAATAACAGGAGGATGATGGAGCTGTTTGGGAAGTGAAGCAGCCTCTCCTGCCCGCCAAAGATCTCCCTTCACTTTTTTTTTAATTTCCCATTTTGACCATCAGCACAAAACACGCTCTGTACAATATAGTGCTGCTTTATCACTCTTATGTTCATATAAAGCTTTAACCTGATCAAAACGGGCTCAGCTCGTAAAAATCCGATTGTACCTTATCATTTTAAATGTTTGTGTCAAATCTGTAGAATATCTCTGTTCTTCATATTTGAGATGAAAACCAATGGTTTGATATGAGTTGCATATTGCATTACTAAATTTCAACTTAGTTTTAGATAATGATTATCAATGTATTTATGATATTTGTTAATAAACTTATGTGCAACCAGCCATTTTTTGTTGTGCAAAAGAACATCATCTATATTTTTAATAAAAATTTAAAAGGAATGCTTACAATTTTTTCTGCATTTTTACTTGTGGATCAATTAGAATGTAGCCAATTACATTTGCAATATGGATGCTAAAAATCAACTTGCAAATATAGTATTTTACCTACATAATATCCACTGTACTTGGACCTTGTCCTTAGCACGCAGCCAATAAAAAGGGGGTCTGTACTGAATACAGATATTTTAGGGTATAATCATTGCTCTGAAGGAGCGTCATGGCTTTTCACTTTTTATAACTATAAATTCTGCAAAGATAATTGTTATTGCATCAAAAAGACAGCTTAACATGCACTGTCTCTGTGCACAATGTGGTGCTACTTGACCCACAGTGTCAGGGTAAAACCAAACGTGTGACTCATCCTATTCTGTTTGGCGCACTTAGCAACTTGGGGCTTAACACAGTATTGAGCCTTTTGTAAAGGATCCAAGTCAGTGAATGATGTGGTACAATAATTACAGTAGATGACACTCAGTGGTGACTGTCTCAATAGGTTGGACACAGAAGGATTAGCTGCACTAAAATGTCAGAATACATGCAACAAAAGTGTCTTTCGTGCTTTGATAAGCAGATTTTGCATCAATAATTAAATAAATCACACTGAAGTCTGTTGTGTGTGTAATCTGCATGTACTTCATGCATTGCTCACAAAACCACAGTTACACTGTTATGTCCTGAGCAGTTTCATATAAAATCTTATGGAAATTACTCTTTTTCTGCTGAGACAGTTTAGCAAAAAATATACTTCCTGGTTTATGAAATGTAAAAGAGCCACATTCTACTCATTTATAAAAGTCATAAAGAAGTAAAAATAATACAAGGTGAAGGACAACATGGAACCGTAAGAAAAACGGTGAAAGAAGGTCCGCTACACAAATACATACATTTTGGACATTAATGTAACACATCACGCACAATGTCCACAACAAGGGAAAGGAGAACATCTAAAAATAGCCAACAACATATCCAAGGGACTGGAATTAGAACTTCAAGATCTACGTCACCAGTACACGCATTTCAAAACTTAACTTGCTTGAGCCATAGATCTCCAGTTTCACAAATTACCATCTGAAAAGGGGGGCTGTACTCATGTCAAGTGCTGGAGTTGGTAGAAGGACTCTGGGTTGTGCTAATAGAAAGATTTTGCGCGGCTTGTGTCACCTCTGCATCGCTTGATTCTGTCGCTTCATCCTCCTCTTCATCTTCTTCATCTTCATCTGTATCCGGACACGAGGAAGTATAATAGCAATAATTATACAACAAGGAAAAAGATGTAATAATGGGACAATTAGAGCAATTAAATAATTCCTTTTTTACCTTGAATGAAGTCAATGCTTCTTAGGGCCTGACGTTCTCTCTTAAAGTCAACACTAAAATGATCCATGTTCTCATAGCCTCGTTCGACCTTTTCCAAGTGGGTTATACTCGAAGCCTCTGCAATCCTTTAAGAGGGAAATGGTGTAATTAAGGTCACTTGTCAGTCAGTCAGTGGGCTGTTGAATAAATACTATCAGTCTTGATGCACACCACCCTCAGTGACTTACTTTTGGTATAATTGTAGTGATTTGCAACACTTCACATAATTGCTTTCAACAACTAAGGGATGCAACTCAAGCATGTTGTCTTTATCCAGTGTGGTTTTTGAGATTTACTCTAGGAAAAATTGATAAGTGCATTGTTTGGAGAGGAGTTTCCAACATCCTATTTGGTATTTTTACAAAATAAAAAACAGCAGAGAGATAATTGTGCTTTGAGGATGCTTCAGAACAAGGGGGCACTTTGCACCCTTTGTCTCCCTCAATAGAATACGGTCTCATTGCTACTGCCTTTGTTTATTTTTTATTTTTTGGGGGGGAGGGGGGTTCTTAGTTTTTGGATTTTGGAACGCAATATTATGACAATGTTGCTTTTTTAACTATATATGTAAGTGCACGGGACGTGCATGACAAGTGGAGTGCGTTAGTGAGTGTTTGAGGGGAGTGTCCGAATGTTGTCAGCACTGCTGTCCAATTACAGTGTTTGTTTTCCGATACATGTGTTTGAGGGGAATTGCTCGCACTTTGGGGACAGTGCGTGAAGCGATTTTAAGAGACCCTTCGCCAGCCCTGATGGCGCTCGGGCCTAAAAAAATGTAATTAAGTTAATTTCCTCTAAATATTTCACTACATTTATCTAAATGTTTACAGATTGAATTAACAAAGTCATAACTCAGTCAGTAGTAGTGAATAATTTAGCTGCCGTGTACACAGAGCTTTGTTCTGATCCCTGTGTAAGAGGTTTGAGTGCTCACTCTGACAACTTGCTGGACATCGCTCTTCACCTTCATTCATCCAGAACTGTCCTATTCTATTAAATCCCTTAAAAAACATGCTATTAAGTCTATCATTTATGTTACACTTTATTGAACTGTGTCCTTCTTATTTGACTCCATGCCGCTGGGGCAACCGGTCAGGTGCAGTGGGCGACCCGAGGTCACTGCAGTGCCAGGGAGGCGAGGCCCCATCTCCCAGTTTTGAGCTAAGCTTAGCCTCCTGAAGGAGAAGCCATGTGTGTTTTGTAGGTGATGGAGGAAGCCCAAAGGGAACCCGCCCAGATGCAGGGAGAACATGCAAACTCCATGCAAAGAATAACTTGTCTGGGAATCAAACCTGAGATCTGTGATACAAGAACGCCAACCACACCTCCAACATCAAAATGTATCTATAAATGCGACTTGATATGTATGAGATGTTTCACAAAGACAGTGATCCAACTGGACTCATCGACATTGGAGAAATGTAGTAAGTCTTGGGGAAGCTACGAGGAAAGGGCTGAAGAGCTCAGAGACGACCGATTTACGGTACAATGTTAGTATTATATATGAAAAAGAAAACAAACTTACTTTTGGAGGAGTGGCTTTGTGGCCTTCACAAAAAAACACAACAAATATTTAATTAAACAAATGAATATGCTGATCGACATTATTAATACATTGCATCTCATGCAACCTGTAGAAAAACAGCCATCTCCTGCTCCTCCATGGTTTGGATGCCGGTTTCTACGACCTTACAGCTCTCCTCCAGATGGTCTCCGTACTTCCCGGTGAGTCCGCGAATGTAGTTAACTTTCTCTTCTTGCTCGGCTGTCACCTTCTGACACATCTCCCTCTTCTTATCCTCCAGCATCGTGTACAAGTGGTCAAACTTCTCACACAGCTGGGTCTTTTGTCTGCAGCTGTTTTCCTGTGGGTATGGAAACACATTTATTTAAAGTGTTTTCGTTGAAAAGTTCTGTGTGTGACAAGAAGGGCGTATTAAAAGCTCATGCCAATTTATGTCTTTCTTATTCTTTCTGTTAAGCATGTAAAAATGGATAGCTTTAAAGCAAACAGCAAAATGGCTAATAAAAAACACACCGTTCTGTCCAATACACCTGATTGACTTCTGAAAATCCACTGACAACACAAAGCAGTACACAGCATGGTCCTGTGCAAGTGTTTCCAATTCAGTACATGATAAAGCAAAACTGACAAAACTATGAATGTGGCAATGAATTAAGACTTAGAGATACTAATGACAAACAAATATCTCATCCCTGGAAAAGTTCCTCATGTTGCGCTTCCAATTTTACAGCTTAACGCTCAAATACAGACACTTTTCTCCACCAACTCCACCCATTGATCAGGGCTTGTCAATTCATGAGAAAGTGACAGGGGGATTCAAGCAATCACTATGAAGTGTTAACTTTTGGTAATACACTCACTGTTAATTGTGACTGAAGCTACATTATGTGTGAACAGCTCATGTACAAGATGAGGCCTGCTGAGAGACTGCACCTGTTTCACACTGACCTCTATTGCGCGGCATGCGGCCTCCAGCTGACTGATGATGCCCTGCATCCGGTCGTTAGTCCCAACCATCATGGCAATGCCATCACTGAGCTCTGTCTGTGAAGGGACACCAGCACAACAGGTTTATGTCACGTGTCGGAAATGATAACAAAACCAAATTCACTGTGCTTTTTGTACTCACTTATATATTTATTTGGGAAAGATGACATTGTCAATAAAGTTGGCCAGAAAGCACCAAAATGTTTCTACTCAGTATACACACAGGTGGCTCTACTATCAGCCCTCATATCTCACCTTTCCCATTTTCTTTAAAGGTTAGACTCACCTTCTTGGTCTGGTAAATGCTGGAGATAGGTGCCACCTCACAGTCTTTGTGAGCTCCAAACACCTTGCACATGGAGCATGTGGGCACACCGTGGGTCACACAGTAAATATTAATCTTTTCCTCTGGATGGACCTCACACATGGGTGTCTCCTCCTTCGTCACCTGCTCTGGCTTTGTGCTGCTGAGAGAAAGCAGAGCCACTTCACATACCTGGCGCTGCATGTTAATTTGATGCATAATGTCACTTTGATAATGCCACAAGTGCCCATCTCACTTCTGTATCGACAATCCATCACTCACAGCTCGCCATGTGAAAATGCTGTCTGCAAAGTAATCATTGTGTCGCCATTGTATACACTAGGGGAGCCCAAAGTGCACCCCAGGGGCCAAATTCAGCCCTCAGACAAATATTTGATTGCCCTCAGGCTTCTTATTGATTGGCACACATCACCAGAAATGGAACTTTTTTACTGCAAGTTTACTCATCCACAACCTCAAAAACTAACATTTTATTGTGAAGCACAGCTGGCATTATGATTCTAAGCCTAAACTAAGGTGTGGGGAATTGTTTAAACCTCTCTCAGATGCACACTAAGAGAGGTTTGGGACTACGGAGGAAAAATAGCTTTTCGGCTAATCCCAGCGCATTTACATAAATGTTTATTAATGTACAGTGTCTCTGTAAAGTATGAACACCCTGCAAAGTATAAACGTTTGGACACATTTTGCATCTGCTGAAACTATTGAATAAAGACATCGATTATTGACCCAGACATCTCTAGTGTGACGTAAGTTGTATTCAAGTTGTACCTAAATAAAACATGCAAAACAACCCTCACGGTAACCTACACTTCATATGTACATTACATCTAAGAATGAATAGCTTTAATAAGCAAGGTCCCTTTATCCTGCGCAATTATCAAGTCTTCTCTTATATTGAAAAATCTATGACTGTTATTACTCTGACTCTTATTATTATTGTATTATTACAAAGAAGATGTGTTGTCTATGTGAAATGCCATACCTACTGGACTCCTGCTTGAACATATCAATAATATTCTCAACCAGTAAGTTCCTCTGTAGTCCGTAAACACCATGCCGATCCAGAACCACCTCATGTCTGCAGGTTGGGCACCGAAAGCGCCCCCCCGATGTCAAGGAGCCTGCCCGGGTGGGAAGATAAGGGTTTGCTGCCTACAAATGATGACAACATGCCAGATTTTAGACTTGACTGAATGAAGCTGTATGTAAAACATGTTGGGAAAAAGCATAAGCTTCAATCTCAGGTTTGAAACATCAGACAGGATCATCAGCAAAGTTTAGATTTGTGTTAGAAGGTATGACTCTTCTATTGAACACAAATCTAAACTTTGGTGATCACATTTGTTGAGATTCTGGTTGGTCTAATAGGAATAGCAACTTTTTAATAGGCTATTAGAGATTAAGAAATGTAGATCAAACAAAAGACCTCATATCCCAAGTAGTAAATCATGATAATATCGATTCAAAAGACTAAATGCAAGTTACATAACCTTTGTGTGACATTTGTACATCATGTAACATTTAAAGAAAGTCCGAGGGCAACAAATGAATAAGATATTATAGCATAAACTTACCTGAAATACATCATTTGCACATTTTCTGCAGAGATTATGTTGACAAGGCAAGATCACAACTGGCTTCGTAAACATTTCCAAACATATCGGACAAATGAGCTGTTTCTCTAAATTATCCATGGTATTCATTGTGAAATGCCCAGTGTGTCGGCTGAACACTGGGAAAAGGGCAAGAAGACTCAAAAAAAGGCCTCACTCTTCGGTTCTTGAAAGTTACAGGCCTGTCCTGCCTGTGTTCTTGCTGGTGTGGGCCACTATCTTGTTGGTGTCAGTTCTGTTTTTAGCAGCTATTGCTGTCATGTCAAAGGGTGCCATTTTTACCCCACCCATATTTGAAGCCCAGTAGGGCAGTAAAGAACAGCTGCTATAGCCCCCACATGATCTGCTGCGTACACAACGTATCTTTTTATTTACTGTGTGGATGAGTCACAAACATGATCCGAAAAATGTGGCTTTAAGCTCGGAAAACATTATATGGCTGTCTATGTAGCAACGTTGGCCAAATGTTCCGCATTTTCAATTGGTGTGTTAAGTTTTATGCTCAGAAAAGATTTAAAAGAAGAAAAAAAACTTAACACCTGACTGAATGATTAGTGATTAATAGATGAATTCATATTTTGATTGATGCGGCACATCCTGTTTGAAAACGGATGTTCTTTGCAGGGGCTCGAACCCACTTTTCAGTTCACACAGAGTAAACTAATGCATTTTCCCTTTTATTTCAAAAAGGAAATTTGGTTAGTTTGAAGCGTACGTTGCAACACAATAATACAGAAAAGAGAATAACATTGTTTTTTATTGTTCCTTCAACAATGCCACAATAATCCACAGTGACCAAGATGTTTATTGCAAGAACACAACCCAGAGGTAACACATACAGTATAGGTCTTAAGCATAACATTTTAAGGCATTATTTAAGTATTCTTTCGATGTGGTATCGAGCTACATCGTCACACATTTCCTGCCATTCAATTTTAGGTTTCTTGTTATTTTGAGAGGACTTCGCCATACAATTTACTTCACACTTTTAATCACCACCCTTTAAAAGGCTGAACTAGTGATTACATATTCATTAATAAAAAAGCAGGCAAGGCTCAAACGCTCACCTTTTAACCGCTGCTGAAAAGTACATTTAATGAGACCAATTTAGTGGAAGACATTTAGACTTTTATGCCTCCAGGAAAACCAATTCATACAGTACACTAAAACCATTAGTGCCTGACTCATAATTTTGCAGTCTATCAGTAAGAAGGTTGCTATACTGATGTAGCAGAGCACATGCTTAGTAGCACTTATGACTAAAAGTAACATGAAATGAACTTGCGTGTGTTCTTTTACTGTGGTCCACAAGAAACAGCTGAACTTGATGAATACACAGTGCACAGTTTTCAAAATCTGCATTGCAGGCTCATGTATTGTTAGGTTGTAAGTAAAACAAAATAACTAGTTTCTTAAATTAGGTGATGCTGAGGAAAATTTATATCAAATGTGTGAAGTTCAAATCTACAAAGTAATAAAAGTTAGACAGTCAAAAGATTTTACATGTAATACACACCTTTACAGAACTAAAATATAAGAGGCTATAACTTACATTATACTGTATGAAACATGTAGGATTATAGACACACTTAACACTTTATCTGACTCCTTCATACTGTGTGTAATCAGTGGGATTGGATTTTATTTCTTAAATATACTATCATAACAGTCGATTGCTATATGACTGCCATAGTGTGCATGGTAGTCTTATAGCAGAGAATAGGCCTGCATATATAGGGGATGGATGTTTGCTTGAGTTTTAAATAACATTTTCCAACCATGGAGTGACGTAAAAGAAACGTCAGCGTAGCTCTTATTAGGCTCCTCTGTGGCTGATGGTCACAGGAAACTGGGCTGCGTTCAGCGGTTCTGCACAGTATCTTTCTGCTCTGACTCTCAGTACTTCATCATTTAGCTTCAGCAAATGAAGGCAAACAAAATACTAATGAAGTGGTATCTATGAGGACCTTACATTCCCGTACACTCGGCATCAACACAGTTTGTTCACCAGAATTGGCTCTATATTATTATTATATATTTTATCTTTATCATTGTGTTTGGGTGAATGTTATTTCACGAAACTAAAAAATACTGCAAACATGATTGCCATTAGTCACCAACATGCATTAGTTGAATTGAATAACATTGTACACTTTGAGTTTTGCACATGTTATATCCGCACAAACAAAAGCAAGATTAAATACTTTTTGTCTCCCAGTCAAATTGATTTTAATTTCCAAATGTAATTTGGACCAGACTGCTCTGAACTCCTTAAAGATCCAGTTGGGGAATTCTGTCTGTTTTAGTGGTAGATGACTGACCTCTAGTGGTGACAATATGCCAAATACTTTGACATTTCCCATTTGACAATTTTGCACAAATTGTTTAGATTACAGTCATCTCTTGTACAAAATGCTGCAGCTCGGCTTTTAACTGGCACGAACAAGCAAAAGCACATCACTCTCATTTTGAGGTCTATGCACTATGGCTCCCCATTTCTTATTGTGTTGCGTTTTAAATTCTCCTATTTATTTAAATGTCCTCATGGTCAGGATCTGTCCCTCAGGTCCATCCCTTAAAACATGCAATTTTTTACTTACTTTTAACCTTAACACAGCCTGAGACGTTTGACCTTATATTATTATTATTATTATTATTATTATTATTATTATTATTATTATTATTATTATTATTATTATTATTATTATTATTATTATTATTATTATTACTACTACTACTACATATTTGTATATATTATATTATAATATATTATATTTACTGTTCTTTTGTCTACGTCATTATACTGATGTATTCAGCACATTGGTTGACTTTGTTGTTTTAAAGTATGTACACATTCAAAGCATTGAAGCATTCTAGACTATGCTATTAAAAACAGGCAAGAAAAAACGGTCCTTAGCTACATGCCCCCAAAATAGGCTTTTTCGCAAACAAAACTTTAAACTTGACTAAACAATTATTTAGTTATTTATTCAATATTGATGACATAGTAGTTATTTTATGCAGTGTATGTGCAGGTTTACGCCACTAGATGGCTCTCTCTATTAAAATTGCATTATTTCGGAATGCCTTGGTCATCCTCTTTCTTATTAAGTGCATCCATTTCATTAGGGTAAGAGTATGGAAAATAATGCAATTACCCTGAAGTATACAGAGCAATATACTATAGGGCTATAAAAGCTTTAGTAGCAGCAAGGCAAAGCTATTGTCCAGTTTAGGCCTTTCCAGATTGTGTTCTGTTGTAAAGTATTAATTAGTGACACCATGGCAAACTGGAATGTTTCCTCAGAGAGTCGGGCTGGAGCCTGGGATGTGGGGCACTGGGAGCCTCAGAAGCACATTTCAAGCCCAGGATCCCAAAGGGAATGAGCAAGTATGCAGTTTACCTTGTTTCTGTCCCATTCCAGTGGCTCTAGGATGAAACCTCACAGGGTTTGCTACCTCCTTCTAGCTCCTCAAACCCCCTTCTCAAAATGGACATGTCTATAAAGTTTGTGCGTGCGTGTGACTGGAGCCAATAGCTGTGCAAGGAATTAATTAGAAAATCCCCTCAAGTATCATTTAGATGGTCCCAAATGTGCACTTAGAGGACTGAATGTGAAGTGTGTGCTGTCTTCTGCAGTCTGCAGCTTTATTGACGTAGTCATATGTCAGATCAAGCACTTCGAGTTGTCTGGCAACAGCAGCTTGGCAAACTGAGTATAATACTAGTTCTACTGACCTTCTCAATTCATGTTTGCTTAAATAGATTTAGCCAAGGCAGTGGTTTGGTCCTTTATATTTTTATATTCTGTTTAGATGTAATAGTGGCCTTAATATGAATGTCGTGTGGTGATATTGTCCTATACAGATCAGTAATACCAATAACAATGCCCTGTAGTTTGTGGAAAACACACTCTACACATTACAATATAAGTGCACTTTGCAAATCCTCTCTGTATATACAAAGAAAATCACACCATTTCAAATTAGGATTTTCTTATTTTATTCTTATGGGATGAGTGAAGTTTAATGAGGCCTGGATTATCATACGTTGTTTAGAAGTTCTTGCTTGGTTGAGATATTGTCTGTAATAAAAATATATTTCCCCTTGTGGATGGATTAAGTGACTCCGATTATGAACAAATGGTAGTATATGACATACTGTATTTCCTATTCAGTCCACACAAACAGAGTGCAGAAATACTCACTGTATTTGAACCATGTACTTTACAATACTCGCCTCACACCCTCCAGTATTGCAGATCTCCCTTTGTAATGACATGTTATTGTTTGTTTAGTAATATCACCATTTGTTTGGGAAGGACGCAGAAGCTCTTTGTGGGGGGCGTGATAGTGGGGAGCTGGATTGAAAAGCCATAGAAATGGGAGGGGATTATGGCTTCATGGGCACTGAGTGTTGCCATGGCACATCTATTGTTCAAGAGCACACTGCTGTCCACGGTTTGGCCCGGTAATATCAAGGGGTTTTGGATCTAAGGGGGAAAAACAATTAAACACAAAACAGCCAAAAGTGTTCAGGCCATCATAAACATGCACCTGGCATCACACTGACAACAAAGAAGTGCCACTGCCTGGGTTGCCTTTAACAATGCCACCATCTCTCTACAAAAAGCATCTCGCAGCCTGTAAAGCCTGTATTTCCAACTGTAGTGAGACTGAGCTCCCAAGTAGTATGACTCATGAGAGGAAGGTAATCACAGGCAATGATGTGGACCGCTCGCTGCAGGGCAAGCCCCGTTGTGAGGAATACCCTTGAGAAAGTCCACGCCGTCTGCAAACGACTGCTCATATAGGTCTTGGGATCGCCCCGGCGGCACGGCCAATCGCGGGGCCCGTTGTAAACATCGTCGGGGCCTCTCCCCAATCACAGACAGGGTTGCAGCTGCAGCTTGGGCGCGATTGGCCGCTTTTTCCACAAGGGCGTTATTTGCTTTGCTTCAACAGCACCGTCTCTGGCAGGTGATGATGTGTTTGCTTTAAAACCCATAGAGTAGGCAGATGTTAAGCGCGATAGCCGGGTAGTTTTAGGGGTGTGCGTGCGTAATTTAGTTCAGCGTTTTTTTTTGCCATTTTAGGTTACGCGCGCCCCCGTGGTTTTTATTTCTGTCCGGAAGGCGGCGGGGTTGCATTGCAGCGAGCGCAATGAACGTCGGGGTTCCCCTCTCTTCTTCTTCTTTCTCTACCCCCCTCTCTCTATCTCTCTCTCTCTGAGCCAGACACTTGGGGGGGCTTTAACTACCCCCTTCACCATCGCCATGCAGCTGCCGAAAAAGACGGAGAAGCCCTTCGCGTTGATGCCGTTTCGCCGCCGGGTGTGAGTCCTTCTCTTTTTTTTTTCTCCCCGAGATCGGTCGGTCGTGTCGCTTGGTCACATCCTGGAGGAGCAGCAGCCATCGCTTCTTCATCTGCCCGCCTGCCCCGGTGCACATACAGTATGATATGTTGATATTATTTTTTGGGAAAGTGGTCGTGCCTTTTGTTTTTGTCTCGGGAGGTGCGATATGCGGATCTACAAGCGCCTCGAATGAACGGACTGGGTTTTTCTTTTCCTTTCCTTTTTTTTTTTTTTTGATGCTGCTGCCCTGAAATAAAATGAGGAAGCGTTTCTTTAGGGACCTCGAAAATGACAACAAGGTCTCGCCGTTGTTCGTGGGCCCCGGATTTGAGTGAAATGAGAAGGAAAGGGGCTAATGCAGCAGCAGCAGCAGCATGATCTTTTCCCTCACAGAACGATACCAAAGGTGGGGGTAGCAGTAGACGAGACGCGACATCAATGAAGGCGATCGGGACAAGTTTTGAGTCGCTTATCATGAACACAAACACTCTGAGCAGATCGTGTTATTGAAAGGATTTTTTGAAACACTCTTCTTTATTATTATCAGCAATTCTGCGCTACGTTTGTTTTGTTTTGCTGTCACCAGGCGCTTTCCCCATTTTTTATTTTATTTTTTAACCATTTTTGACTCAGACTCTGACTATTCAATGGAAGTATGTTATCAGCTGCCGGTTTTGCCTCTGGACAGGCCGGTTCCCAAGCATGTCCTCAGCCGGAGGGGAGCCATAAGTTTCAGCTCAAGCTCTTCTCTCTTCGGGGCTCCTGATCCGAGACAACTGTCACAGGTATAATCCCTTCCCCTACTTTTGATCATTCACGTATTAAACAGCAGTGTACTGTGCCCGCTCATTCTTTCTTTTTTTTGTTGTCAAAAACATGAGTAATCCACAGGAATCTTGCAGGTGGTTGTTGGATATCTAAGCCTCAACACACTGTGCACATTCACTCATTTACACATGCACACAACATTTTCTTATCTGTCACAGCACACACACACATGCACACACACACAATCTTGTACTGCTGTCTTAGTGGGGACACTCTTAGACACAATGTATTACCCAGACCCTAACTCTGAACCCTAAACCCCTAACCTTAATCCTAACCCTAACCCTAATCTCAACCTAATTCTAACCATAACCCTAAAACCACATCTTGACCCTCAAACAGTCCTTCAAATGTATTATTTTCTTTTGTTGACCTTTATTTAACCAGGAAAGTCCCACTGAGATTAAGAATCTCTTTTTCAGGGAAGTCCTGGTCCCAGAAGGGAACCTGTTGTACATGTTTTTAGTGGTAGGGGAAACCGGAGTGCCCGGAGGAAACCTACGCAGACACAGGGAGAACGTGCAAACTCCACACAGAGAGACCCCGTCTAGGTGGGAATCGAACCCGGGACCTTCTAACTAACCAAAATGTCCTCACTTTCTAAAAATGTCCTCACTCTGTTAAATACTCAAACTGGTCCTCACAATGTCATGATTACAAGAACACACACACGCACACACACACACTGCATTTGTGTGGTGTTTAGTCAAGATAAAGCCCCCATGGTTTGGCCAGTACCAGCACTGTAGGAGGATACCACAAGAATTAGTTTTGACTTTTGGCTAGAAGTGACCACCTCAGCGACAAGTTCTGAGATGTGGTGGGACAGATTTGAGAGATTAAAACTTAGAAATGAGTTGGTACTAATGAAAAGCTTTGAAAATGTTAATCTGAACAGGTGGGATGGGGGACAGCGGCCGAAAGGGCTGTGCTGTACAATCAAAATTGCAATTTAAATGGTTGCAATTAACATGGTAAACTGCAATTGTTTAGGAGGTACAATGTCCTACACATACAACAAAATATGCCATTAAACAAACAGCTTACAATGTTCAGACATCCACAAACCTGCTCTGAAATGAAATGGAGGGACTGTTTATATTTTTTGTGTCTTCTCTCAAATGTTAAAGCCTCTGAATGTGTTTGAGATATACACTGTGAACTGAATTGTGATGAAAACAAACAAACAAACATAAATCGTAAATCTAATTGCAATACAAGTAAAATTGCAACAACTGTGCAGCCCTACAGTGCACCCAAAAGAGGAGTACTGTGAGCCACAATGATCAACTACAGTGCACTAGTGTGTGTTATGCATGTTTTCATGTCTAGACACATCAACAGAAGAAACATAAATCATTGTTGGAAAAGTGTAGCTGGTAAGTTTGTTTTTAAGTTTTTTGAGTAAATAGAAAAGGTAGCAGCATTCATCAAACAATGTCTCTGATGCAGGGTTCTGTGGTAGCTTTTCACTGACTTTTGGTCACTTTCCCTGCAAGGCGAATATGAGTTTTATTAAGTAATGTGAACAAGTTAATCAACACATGTCGGCTCTTCAATTATTAAGCCGTTGAGGTGTAAGTTAATACTTGATTGTGGCTTGACTCCAGCACTGGATTGCAGCGGCACTGTTTGTCATGTCCTCACCTGATAAAATGCAAAGCTTTCGGCCCCCATCTGTTTCATGTTGTTTTCAATAGGCCGTTCATTAGCACTTTGTTTAGGGCATTGCTCCACATAGCCATCCATGTGTGTCCACTTTGAACCTCTCGGACAGCACAGGCCGCCAATGTATAGTGGTCTCAATGCGGTAATTCAGCAGCTTTCTCATTATTTGAATTGCTTGTTGTTGCACTTTGAATTCACTGCTGCAATGACTTCTGTCCAGTGTTTGAACCTTTCACCAACTTCCTTGTCCGGAGGCCAAGTTTAAGTAGCACATTACCGCGCAGAGACGATTGCATGGCAAATATAAGCCTTCTTTGTCCTAATTCAAGACACTAGACATCTTTCATAAACTCCTGCGCTTCCCTCTCAACAGGTTTTTGTTTCATCACATAAGAGATCATTTCTGTTTTGCAAGTGGGAGGTGTGCTCCATTGTTCTTGTTTGGCAATAGATTTGACCAGAACTGAATACAGTGTGAGCTGGAACCACACTTTCTGTACGGCACAGTATAAGATGAGAATGATGTGAGAATAAAATCGTCGGAGGAAGAGGCATTTGTCCTTAGTGGCTCTAGTGTTTTGCGTGTGGTTCCTCTTCTAGCCTGTTGTTGGTGGAAGTAAAGCTGGACCTTGTTGCAGAAAGAGGCAGTTAGGCATGTGCATGGGCTCTGTGGGCAGTGGTTTGGCTTCAGACCAAACTCACAGATGGCCAAAGTCTCAGTCTCTTTTCTTTCACTGACTATCTTGTTCCGCTTGCTCACTTTCCTTTCCCCCCCTACCCTGCCTCACAAATGGAGACATTTCCCCTGGTAAACAGAGGATGAAAGAGTGGAGTTGAGCACACAACAGGCTCTAAGAAGAATATGTCACAATGAAGTTAAGAATTCCTATGATTAGGTGTAAATATGCAGTGAGAGAGGCGTAGAAATGACATTAATCAGTGGGCACATTACAAAGCAGCTTTTGTTTTAGGTAGGAGAGCATGTTGGTGGCGTGTTGTTGATCCATTATTTTCAGTTCCCGCCAGTTCTGATGCTAATGTTGATGCTTATCCAGGCATTGGCTGACTTGCAATACATTTTTATTAACCTGACTCCCAAGTAAGGCTTCATGCGCATTAGCCAGACAAGAAATAACTCCTCAGCCCTGAAGCCAGCTCTCTATAGTGGGCCCCATCCATATACAGTAAGTTGGATAATTGCACATAGTTGTTTGACACAGATGATCTACTCCTGCGCGGCTACAGGTATTTGTATATTTGGTGTAGATTTAAAATACTTTGGTGCCTGAATCAATGCATTATTATTATTTAGGTAGAGATAATGTTTGTATGGGATTCTTTTGAGCAGCACTGGAACATTCGCACAATAACACTTGTCAAAATGAAGATGTGCTTTGCTTTTCCATTCACATGAAGGTACCATTGTATGAGCATTGTATTTCAGTTGGTTGAGATAACCACCTTTATGGTTGACTGGTCATGTATTGCTGCTATAGTGTCTTTGTTTTAAACACGTCATCCTCGCGTTTTGTGTGCCTGAGGCAGTTTGTGGAAAGGGTATTTCAAAGTTTAACGCATTACTCTTCTGTTGTCATGCTGAAATATTGTTTTTTTTTATTGTTTTTGTTTTGTGAAGTTTGAGTAATTTAAACTTTGAAAAAATCAATTTGAGACATGTAATCTAGAAAAGTTGCAAAGTATTGATTGAAAAACTGCTCATTCTAAAACGAGATGTTTGTCTGAGTCCAGTGACAGTCGGCCAGTCGCCCAGATCAGTCTTTGTGATGTTTGGCTCCAAGTGAAGGTGACAGGCTTTGTGCGCAAGAAGGGCACATATCTGTGTGTCTCGTCCACTGTATGAATGATAAGGGCAGCTCCACAGTGCTTTTCTCTGAGGGAGTTAACTGTTGATTTTAACTGAAGCGATAAGGTTTTTTTGTTGTGCTCAGTGCCATCGCATTGACGTAGTTTCAGGATGTGGTAAGAATGCTAAAGGAGCCGTTCAGACTCTGAGCCTGGTGTTTCACAATCTCTTACAAAAACATTAACCCTTGTTCTGCCAAAGTTTGACTTTCTTGTTGTGGTTCATATTTGTTATTTATACACAGAAATGTAACCGTATGTGTCCTGCCTCATTTAGACACACAATATTTCCCCACTGAGCTCTGCTTCTTCGTGAGGGGCCCCAGTCACATGACCAATGTGTTATTGTGCTGCAGTGTTGAGTGCAATCGGCCGTGAGAATATGGATGTATACAGTAAGTGGACCAGCAGTGGATACAATAGTATTATGTGGCAAAGTTAGTATGAAAGACCAATACAGTAGCACACGTGTTAGTTGTGTGTACAGGTGTGTCCGTCAAATCCAGGTTTTGTATTCTCTTTCTGAATAAGGAGACGACACAAGCCTTGGAGTTATCTTTGAAATTAATGAAATTCTTGAGTCGTGTGGACGGCCAGTGAGAAAATGAAACAAGTGCCTCCCTTCCCCCACTTCTAACTGCTCTTGTTTAATAGAGCTTTGCTTAAAGCACATTTATACAAGGCCCCTGAAAGCACTCTGTATAAAAGAACCTTTAAATCACTTTATGACACTTCAGCTGCCAGTAAAAACATTAGTTGCAGATGCTGTTCTCTTTGGTGTCAACATTGCCTTGTCTCACAGCAGCAGCTCTTCCATTCAGCCGAGCCCTCTCCTCAAAGCCGCTCATACTCCTAAAGTTAGCGCAGCTGGAGTGTGTCAGAGTGGGCTCTGTACATATAAACCACTCTTCCATCTGGTCGGCCTCATCCTGAGCTTTGCACATGCACGCACCCCTGCTCCACCTGTGTGCAGCCCTGACGTTACTGGAATGTCCCGAAACATCCAGTTGAGAGCTAGAAGCGGTCATAACTCAGCAGCAACTATTCAGTTTATGCATCTGTGCTGCTGAGTCACAGAAACATGTTTGGATTATGTGTAACTATTCTGACAGTTTGTAGGAACAACACATGCTTCCTCATTTGTACATTTAAGCTGAGACAAAATCAGATGACACAATACAGTTTATTGAACAGGTTTAAGAGCAGTCACATCTTACTGCAGTGTTTGACTTAGCCTGTGGGCTGTACAGCTTTGCTAAACAAAAACACCGGCCCAAAATACGTAAAGCTGTTTCTTTGACAATTTCACAAAGACCGCACATTCAAAGCAGATTTGTTTTTCAGCCATGCGACTTCCTCAAATGTTGTTAGCAGTAAAAATGGCCTAATTTGACTCTCGCGGAGACATCGCATAACCCTTGACCTCAGAAACCTGAGTTTGGTGACCTCCTCCAGAGCCTGCAGCAGAGATAAGGCACAGGGCCGTATGTAAACGAGCTTAGGTGGAACTGCAGGGAGCACAATGGATGGACTGTTGTACAAGCAGTTGTAAAAGACTAAACGACACTGAAATTTGGCTTGTTCTCAGGCTGCGGCAAACAAATACCACTCAGGTGCAGCTTCAGGTGAATCTCCATCAAAACACGTTCTCGTGTGTTCATAAAATTGTGATGTTTGTTTTAGATTTGTTTTTGGAAGCTTTCTGAAAAAGAAGATCTCCTTAACAGTATTTGAGAGTAGATTAGAAACTGTGTTGAACTTGTGACCTACATGTTACAATTTTTCTGGCATAAATGGTCTGGATCCTTTTGTTGAGCCACACCTGTCTACTGTACTGAAATGGCAGGGTCTTTTGCATGTATGGAATAGCACAGGAAATGTCCACATTAAATCTAATTCATTGTGTAGATTTTAAATGAGATGGGTCAAGGGATGAAAGCCATGTGTGTATGGATGCACTATTAAACTAGGTCAGGGCTATCACAACTGTTCTGGGTAAGAGCTGGAGGAAATGGTTTATATTTGATTAAAGACATTGAAGTTGCTGCTGTCTGATTTCTAAGAAGAGGCAGCTGTACAGCCTCCATTTGTCTCTGCCCTATGCAAAAGCTTGTAAACACTGCTGCCCGAGGAGTCATTTAAATAGATGAAAATTTGTGATAAAAAGGATCGAAATCTAAAACAGAAGTTTATGTCCTCAACTTGGCCTTTTGGTTTGTTTCCTCCCTTATTACCAAACCTCACTCCCTATATGTGCCATGAGCCATTGGGGCTGCACTGTGTACTGTGGATTGAATTATCAAGTGCTGCTCTAGTACATGGTAACAGACAATGTGAATATTGTTATCAACACACATTGGAGTATTTGTCTTGCTTCATTCTCTGGTATTGGTCTGGGCGTTTGAAGGACGCTCCCGTGTTGTTCAGCAACATCTGATATAGTTAGCCTCGCTCTGCCATTTGTTCCTTCAGCCGCACACATGGGAGTAGACACCAGTGTCCACTTAAGAGCCAAGAGTCCTTCTAAAGTGCGTGTTGGCTGTAAGCTCGGTCTTAAAGATTTGTTTGGGAAGAGTTGGCCGTACTGCTGGTCAACCGTCCATTTCCAGCTTAGGGCTACCAGCAGTATGCACTTGTCATTAATGTTCCCATCGATCCAAACACCCCCAGTGTCACATGCACACACACAATGTATAACACTCTCGCCAACCACCAGTGCTGTGTGTAAACAGAGAGGCCTGTTGACACTAAAATACAGCTTTGCAGATTACCCACCCGGAGTCAAACTGTTTGCTAGCCGGTAAAATATTAGCTTTGAATTGGCTGCTGTCATGATCTTGGAAAAGAAACGGTGTGAAGTGTGTGTGGACTCTAAACTAATCCTTTACATATGAAGTAATGGGGCTGAAAGCTTGTACTGGTGTTTGTGTTTGTGATGGTTCACAGCTGTTATTAGCTCCTGGATACAGAGCTTCAGCAGCACTAGTGTTATCATCCCGAAACAAACATGCACACACACACAAAAACAATCACGAAATTGTGCTAAAATATTTTACAGGGCAACGCTGTATTGATCAAATAATTAAAAAATCCCACGTCTGTTGACTCTGTATTACTCTTTATTTGGACAAGTTGTTTGTGGTATAACATTAGTGTACTTGACTTAATGAAGCTTTGCTAGAATAAAGTCTTCACCAGTGGCCAACTCTTCATGAGGGATGCAATAAGCCAATCACAATCTTTGCAATAATTTAGACCTTTTAATGCCACAGAAACTCACTCTGAAGCTTTAAAATGACTTAGAAAGTACTTAAGTATTAAAACACCCAACAATAAACCTGAAACACAACTTATTTTGTGTGAAAAGTACTGTATTACTTTAGAAAAATGGGGGGAAAATAAGGTGCTGAGTGCTATAAAACTTGCTAAATGCACTTGAAACCATTTGAAATATTGTCCTTTTGACCGAGAGTACAAGGAGTGCTGCCAAATTCGTCTTTATCAGATAGTGACCTGGAATTTTTCTGCATGACTTGATGGCCTTCAAATATGTTTCAGGATGTGGCCCTTGATCAAAAAGATTCATCGGTGTGTGCTATTATTGTGCTTTAGTGTCACTTTTTTCTTTCCCCATTACACGGCCCTAAACATATTTTGACTGATCAGTTTTATTTCTATGGCTTACAGTATAACTATTTGTCGGCCCCCCCAAAATGCAAGTATTACCTTATTCGACTTATTATCCAACTAAAATGTGAGTGTCCATCGACTGGGAGTCCCCTGATTCACCCCTAATCTCACAGTCAGCCAGTCTGAGAGCATGGTCAAGCTCCCCTATAAGTCATCCCGCAGCCTTGTGGACAGTCATGCGGCCCGTCAGTGGAATGGGAAACCCGAACTGAGGGTAGCCCCAGTGGACACAGTGGAGACTTGTCCTGGATGGGGGCCAGGATTTCTGAAGTGCACGGAGAGGTGAGCCAACGCTGCAGTGTAGCTCAAAGCAGCAGCGTGTGCACTTGGGGGGCCTGCTCGCACATGCCCCGCCACAGTCTCTTTTAATAAACAACAGCGCTTGATGACAGCTGGCTCCTACTCAGGTGCACCGTTAATGACGCCATAGACATAAAAAATTTAAAGACGTGTTTGAAAGTTCACAGTATCATGTTGTGCACCTAATAACGATTGAAGCGGCGTAATGTCAGGGCTTTTAATAAAGTTTTTGAATTAAAAAATGAAAGAAATATTGCAAATGGGTGTAACAAGTTGCACCTTTTTTCCCGCATAAACAAGTTCCTTTTTATTATGATGAGCCGTGGTTCACTGTAATCAAGTTTGTTCTTGTAAAGAGGGTCCTATTTTAAATATAACTCCCCATAATTCATCGTGTCATTTGATATGATCTTTAGTCTGTTCCCAAGGTTGATCCAAGTGTAGGCTTACCTCTTCAACCAATCTGTCTTCATGAACGCAAAGTAATAAATGCTCCGTGAGGCCTGCACTGCACTCCTAAAATAGTAGTTTATTTCAAGTTCCTTAATTTAGTACTTCAATAACAAGTCTGTTATGTTCCACGCCGCTTACTTTTTATCATCGCAAACACATTATTGAATTATGAGCAAAATACTTACTCATAAAAGTTCTCGTCAGATCTGTGATAGGTTTCTATTTGTGGGATGGTGTATGACTGCATGTCAGTAGGCCTGTGAGCGTCTGGAGTGTAGATAAGGCATGTGTTTCTCACATGACTGATAGCAGCGGTGCGAGTGCCATATCGGGCTGATGATATGGAGCTAGAACACGTTTTATCAGTTCAACAGTTTGTGTGCGTTCTCAAAGCGTTGACTAAAACACGCTGTAGCACAACACTGAGTCATGATCAGAGTCATTTTCATCATGCTTAGGATCATCTGCAGGAACACAACCATGTCGTTTTGAAATAGCATTTTCACGTATTGTTTTTGTTTCTTCTGAACAGAGGCGAGGGGCCATTTCCTATGACAGCTCAGACCAGACAGCCCTGTACATTCGTATGCTAGGTAAGTATTTTACTAATGGTTAGTACTGTACTTTCGCTGACTGGCTTCGCGCACCTCCCAACCCAAACAGGCACAACTGGGTGTGAATACAGACACGAAGTTGAATATTTGTCAAATCGTTGCGTCATCATGTTATTGGTGACTTACTGATTCTAGACAGTGATTATTCCCAGACAGACATTTCCCTCTGTGTTTTCAAAAGAAATATTCAAAAGGAAAATCTACAAATTCAATGAAAGATTCAAAAGACTTTGTTGTCAAATGTTGGTCAATTATATTTGTCACTAGGCTGTTGACCCCACAACAATGACCGTAATAACATTATAAATGTCACCTGCCTCGATCTACATTAAAGTGACTCTATAACTTTAAATGTTTTACAAATGTGAAAGATTGCTTATAATTGAGCGCCTTGCCCTGCAATTTTACGTAATACATGTTATTTGAATATTAATATTTTTTCCAAAGTCCCTCCCTTTTTCTGATCCCAAACACTAATCAGAATCCCCAGTGCCATCGCTTTAACCAATGGGACAAGCTTTCCTGTAAACCGGAACCGAAGAGGGAGGGAGCTTTATGGTTTCTGTTTCACTCTCTCCTCACTTTAGGAGCTGGGAGTGGTTTCTAGTGGCTTTCAGGTCTCCTCATTTAGCAATCTTAGAGACTATCACTTTAAACATTATAGGGCCCTGTGAAGTTATGATGTCTGCTGCAATTCAGCATTATGTCATATACAGTGTGTTTTCACATTCACGTTGACCAATTAAACTGATGAATTATCATTGTTGTGCATTGTGTTGTGGGTCTATGTTGTAGATAGGGCTGGGTACCGTTCCGGACACCGATACTTTAACAATACTTGGTTTTCGGTACCAACACCGGAATGCTACTTTAAAAAAATTTTTTTTTATACCTGTACTAAAATATTTGTCATGCAGAACCAAAACCAGAACAATAATGTAGTCTTTTACTCCACAAAAGACTGTTTGTTTTAAATGTGTATCATTTATTTGAGATAAAACAAAGTAACTTCCTTCAGTGCTGTCCCTAGACCCAACAAGCACTTGGTCTCTAAAGACATAACATTTTTTTTTTTCTCAATACCATTAGTACTAGGGCTGAACGATTTGGACAAAATTTCATATCTCTATCGATACGATATGATATAACTATGGGTTAGGTGAAAACCAAGCATTTTTCAGAAAAATAAAAACATAATAATAAAGAGTGCAGTTTTATTGATGAAAATCTATATTGTTTATATCTTGCTTTTTTCAATTTTAATGTTTTCAATGTCTCGATATCGATACAATACCGATATATCTTTCAGCCCTAAGTAGTACCTAATTTTTTTCTCTCAATACCATACTGGTATTGTTAAACGGTACCCAGTCCTACTTGCAGACCCATTTTGCGTTGTAAAAGGCTCTTTGCTTTGCCAGACATCAATGATGGAGTCTGACAGAGCTGGCCTGCTTTTTTTCAATATAATTGTCAGTGCTCTGTGTTTGAATCAGTTTACCATACACTGTGTTTGTTTAGTTATATTTGAACAAGACCTAGTACCATATGGCTACAAATAAGTGTTTTGCCACTTTTTTGCAGCCACATGACTGCGGCTATGAAATTCTGTTCTCTAGAATTGTATTGAATAAGTATCGTCTACACAGAATTCTGATGCACCAGCAGCATAAAGCATCTGTCTCCATTTTTTATTAAATTGTGGTGGAGAGGCACGCTAAAGCGGACTAGTGCTCACTGGCGTTTAGTCTGCCAAGTAAATGCTGATTTGCGCTCAGATAGCTGGAGTCAAAGCTTTCGCCACATCAGTTATAATGACATGACCTACATCCACCCGAGAGCATCAGCACTAATGCACCACGGGGAAACATGGACCCATTGACTCTCAGTCTAATCACACAGGCACGCGAGGCCTCGGCACATGCAGCTGCAGATGGTATATAGGTTACAACTATCGGGCACGCGACTATGACCACTGAGCATGCTGGATCTCTCTCGTCGAACGACAAAACACTTGCGGCACATTGAAATAATGCAAACCCATTGGCCTGAAATGATGGTAATACTTAGTTTTTGATATTTTGATAGGGGCTTGTGTAGTATTCAAACAGCTGTTTGCAAGTAAGTAATGCACTGGTCGAGGGGACATACCTGTGTGACTGCTCTGATTTCAAATCTAATACACATTCAACACAACTAAAGCCCTGCTGAAAAATAGACCATTGCACTGTTGACAACTTGGTAAAATATTTCCACATGAAGTCTTGCTGTGTAGAAAATTGCCTGAAAAACACGCATTTTACTGCATCAGTGTCATAGCTCACTCTGCTCTCGCTGCTGACTGCAGCCGCCGACTCCAGTCCAGAGCTCCAGCCTGTCCCTGTTCCTTTGCCTGACTACTAAACAGCCATAGAAGACTCTAGATCACTCAATGCCTATCAGTACTAATCTAGAGCAGACCGTTCTGACATGGCATTGCATGCTCAGCTGTTTGATCGACTCGTCTGTCCGTTTGAATTTTCTCTTCTGGTATGTGGGAGTGTGTGACTGTGTGTAGCTGCATTTGTATATCATACAGCAGGGCTGGGTCAAATAGTTTTTACAAATCTTTATTTGCCCGTTTCTACTCCCCCCAAAAAGTGGGCTAAAATATAGGTTTTATTGGTTTTGCTCTGAATGACACCAACAGAGTCTCAGATAGAGCATAAAATGTTTTGAAAAAGTGTCCTTCAGTTTTTAAATGTCACGTGGGTTGTTTAATGATGTGATTTACTAAGTAACTGTCATTATCCTGTGGTAAAGCAAGTGGCACATAAGCAGCACAAGCTACAGTGAAGTCTTAAGGTTTATCTGTAAACACTACTTGGCCTAGCACAGCTTACACTGAAAACAGCATGGCTTTAGAGGGAATAAGTGCTGATTTCTTCTAGGAGATGTGAGAGTCAGAAGTCAGGTTGGATTTGAACCGGAACGAAGGAGCTCCCACCCATACCTGTGCATCGACTTCCGAACTCTTCACAGTAAGTATGAACAATGGCCCCCCCATCAGCTTGTTTTTAACAAATAGGATTTTCAAACAGGACGCTTTGTCCGGGTTTGTGCACTGCTTTCTCACATGATGATAAAGATCAAAAGTGTCCTTACATAAATCTTGTCTAAAAGCCATTTCATTACCTCATTAACTACCCACAAAGTCTATGTGTGTGTGGACATTCTGACCAAAAGTGGCCCAAACTCAACCAGTGTTTCCAGACGATAGCCACAGTTTCTCCAGACCCAGTGCTTCTGTGTGTGTTTGCTGTGTGATCCAGACCAAAGGCTTGTGAGTGGGCGGCTGTGTCAGCAGACACTGTTTGTATATCGCGGAGTTGGTGTCAGATCCCCTCCTGCCTGTGTGATCCAAATGACTCTGTGAGCCCCATGAGCCTGTGGCACAGCACAGAATTCCCGACAGGCTTTTCATAAGCGTTATTAATAAAGATCTGCATTGTTTCACTGCAGCTCGCTTGGGATGTGGCTCCACAGCGGCCTCCGCTCCAGAGCACAGAGTCCACAGACTGCTGAGTTTCCAGAGATACCTGCACTCGTCCCGAGTGCTCCGGGGGATCCCCCAGCAGATGCCTCTACACATCCTTGATGAAGACTACACTGGACAGGCCAGAGTATGACATCTCCTTAAATCCACAAAACACAAGCTACTACTAACTAACTACAACTAATCCTGGTATTCATTATGTTTCTGTTTTGCTTTCTTCTCGCAGTGCATGCTGGATAAAGTTGGAAACTGGAACTTTGATATTTTTCTATTTGATAGACTGACAAATGGTAAGTAAATCTGAAATAAATTAAAATACTGTTAGTGCTATGATCTTTTTGCTCCGACATAAAAGCTTTGCATCAGATATGCCTATATTTAACTCAAGTGCATTGTCTCCAGGAAACAGCCTGATCACCCTGACCTTCCACCTCCTGAACCAGTATGGTCTGGTGGAGCTTTTTCAGCTGGACATGGTCAAACTTTGGAGGTTTCTGGTCATGGTGCAAGAGGATTACCACAGTGACAACCCCTACCACAACGCTGTCCATGCTGCAGATGTCACACAGGCCATGTACTGCTACCTGAGAGAGCCCAAGGTCCAACTCTCCCCTGAACTCAATATATGCGGCAGATCAGTTTCAACGCATGTCTTACCTGTCTTTGACTTTTCACTGCAGCTCGCAAAGTCTCTGACTTCGTACGACATCATACTGGGGCTGCTTGCAGCTGCCACTCATGACCTGGACCATCCTGGGGTCAACCAGCCGTTTCTTATTAAGACAGACCACTATTTAGCTTCTCTCTACAGGGTAAGAAACGACACATTCTCTTTGTTGAGGTTTTAAGGAAGCACTGTCTAAAACGTGACTTTTATTTGTATGGCTGTGTAGAATACCTCTGTTCTTGAAAATCATCACTGGAAATCTGCTGTGGGCTTGCTCAGAGAGACGGGGCTGTTTTCACATCTGCCTCCTGAAAAAAGGTCTGTATAGAGACGATAATGACAGAAATGTTTTAAACACCAATCTATTGAACTGTGTGATTTCTTTGTCTTTGTGGACTTCAGCCTGGGTTTGGAGCGGGAGTTGGGCTCTTTGATATTGGCCACTGACATCAGTCAACAGAATGAGTACTTGTCCCGGTTCCGCCTCCATCTGGACCAGCAAAGTCTGTGTTTGAGCAATGCAAGCCATCGACACTTCATCCTGCAGGTCAGATATAACGTCATTTATTTAATACATCACTCATTAAGTGTACATACAATGCTAACAGCCTCCTCTCGCCTCTCCCAGATGGCACTCAAATGTGCAGACATCTGTAACCCCTGCAGGCCGTGGGAGCTAAGCAAACAATGGAGTGAGAAAGTGACAGAAGAGTTCTTCCAGCAAGGTTTGTTGTGGAAAAATTATACTTTAATTATGGTATACTTTTATGGATTTATATTAACATGGAGTTTTTTGTTTGCTGCAGGTGACATCGAAAAGAAACACAATCTTGAAGTCAGTCCACTTTGCAATCGAGAGACAAATAGTGTTGGAAATATTCAAATAGGCAAGTACACAGTTGTTTAGTGTTTATGTTCAGCTCATATGCAGTTTAAACTGTCAATATTCTCCTCCCCAGGCTTCATGACATATGTGGCAGAGCCGCTTTTCGCAGAGTGGGCACGTTTCTCTGACACCCGTCTGTCCCAAACCATGCTGGGCCACATGGGGCTAAACAAGGCCAGCTGGGGCGGCCTGTTGCAGGAACAAACGTCTGCCTCTGAGGAGGCTGAGCTTCCCACACCTGTCCCAAAAGATGGGGACAGTACAGGAACGACAGAAGGAACCAGCTCCAAAGAAATACCTCAGGGAAGCAGCCAATCCTGACGTTCCTCTTTGACCTCAGCCTCTGTGGGCAGGTGGGACAGCCCACCTGATCCCAACTGCTTTTTTATGTTTTGTTGCTTTGCTTCCCATTGATAAAACCACTGATTTATTTAATTTATTTAATTTTTAATTCCTCTTTATGGCATATAGCAATACATAGATACCTCATTTGGCTACTGCTGTATTTTCTTTTATTTGCTTTCCTTTATTTATTTGTTCACTGTAGTTTGGCATTACCGACTGAACACACCACTTTGGTGGGTGGACTTAAGGGGAAAGCAGTATATGAACACGACCACACTTTGGGGTGTTTTGAAGTGCCATTTGGAAACAAACATTTGAAGAATGACTTGCATTGACACAGTAAACTGGAGTATTCACGCCGAGACCCTCCTAAGACTAAGCGTAATGCCATATTGCGTTTGTATTGAAGATTCTTCCTCATGTAAAAACTTTTAAAATGTGACGAGCCCAGTCCTTTTGCTGCCTCTACAAAGACTGTTTACGCATCTCCTCTGTTCTTTCCCTTGAACTGAAATCAGTCAAGTAGGCTCCATGGTTTGCCTTCGAAGCACAGATGTGAAGAACCACTTGTTTGAACTGTCATCTCACTGTTTAAGCCATGAGCAGATCTTTGTCAAACACACCAGATGCCATAAGTTACTTCATCACCTGCGCTACTGTTTTTGCACTCCACATCATGACAGCACTGGTTGAGCAGCCTGATTTTCTTCATCTCTTTAAGGTATTGAAAGTAGTCCACACTGGAGTGTCTTAATATGTTGAAGTGTTGGTTTATGTTGGGGAAGCATCCCTCCCACACTAGACATGAGTTACTCACTGCATATGCATCTCACCAGGAACACCACTCCACGCAACTCGACTCCTCAGGGTTTTGCCAGTCTCTTATCTAGAGGAGGAGGGGTGACTGCGAGCGGAAGGCGAGGTAGTTTCTCTCCTTGATTGGGATCTAGTGAACGAGACTTTTCCTTCTCTGCAGAATGTCTCTCACAGCCACATGCAACCTAATGGACTGCTCGATGATGCCTTATAACTATGCACAAACTATGCTAAGTGACCAAACCAACTCTTGTTCCCATTAAGTGCATGGTGTGCTTGTCTCTGAATGCACTGTCCACTCCCTTTGCCTTTTTGTTGTAAGGAACAACCACCGCTTTTTTTTGCTTTTTTTTTACCGAAACAAAAATGGTCAAGTGACTTTGAACATTCCATTTCTTTGATTTTGTCCTCGGATTCTGTACAGTGGCACAAGTTGCGTTTGTGTTGGGACATTTTAAAAACATAACAGGTGCTTTTCTTACTTTGGCTGATTTGTATTTTGCTGTAAGTGCTGTAAGACTGTTGATAAAACTGTTTACAATTTGTTGCGACAGCCATTTTTGGGATGACTTGTATGTCGAGCCAGATTTTGTAAAGGCTTTTGCTGTATTGACCTTTTTGATACATGCCTGTTGCAGTTAAAGTTTGAACAATAAAACCTGTTGACAAATGTTTGGCCTCCACTACAACTCTTGAGGTTAAGCGGGTGATAAGGACATTTGTAGCGTGTTAAACTTTGACATTTTACTTGCACCAGTAACCAAAAGGCTCACCTTAGAGCCGTCAGTGGCTTTTGTTTTAGATTTACTCTACTGTACAATCATTTACACTGGGCTGGTGTAATACCGTATAGCCATTCACTGGTCAGTAAAGTCACACTAAGCCTAAATATGTGGACATATAAAGCAATTCAGTGCTTCAGATACTGAGATTTAACATTGTATAAAATTTGTTCATTGCCTTGAAATCCAGTCTTCCTGCTCCATTTGCAAACACTTGGGGAATAAGATTTTCACAATGACCGGAATGTCTTTGGTTTTAATTTTGGTCAAAACATTGGCAGAAATATGAACTGGCATAAACTAAATACAAGTACTTAAACATTACATTAAAATGAATGACAAAAACATCATTAGTGTTAACTACAACAAAATTGCCACAGCATAAATAAATGACTAATCATAAATTAAACACACATTAAAACAAAATACAGTAGCTCCCTTTCTTCTGTGATAGAAGAAGTAGTTGGCCAAACATAGCCCATTGAAACAAAGTTGCAAAATTGAGTTGGCAATGTGCAGCCGTCTAAGGTAATAAAACAATAAACCGGAACACTGTACTGTCACTGCACTTTCACTTTGTGTCCATGTCAGTCTTTGTCACAACATAAAAAGCTAGTAAAGTGCAAAGACTAAGATGACTGATGGTTGAGGCAGGCCAGGTCTATGTCAACAAGACTTTTGTTTTTGTCCATAAAAACAGATTTCCAAAAAGGCCTTTTGCCAGAGAAGCTGAGCTCTCCTGCTCAGAGTAGCTTCCTCTTTCCCGTTTGCTTCAACATGTGCTGACCAAACTGTAAAAATATAAACACAACTAGATTAACAAATAATATTAGGTACCACCATGATAGATCAAGGCTAAGTATGTTACCAAAGGGGCTGCTGGTTTACAATTTTCTTCTGAAAAGGGAAGCTTGAAATCTTCCTTATCCTCTTGTTCACTGTCGTTTCGGTACCGATGAGCAAACTTTCTCTTAAGGGCCTCAGCAATGAGAGTCGCAGCATCTGCTGGTTCACTGGCCTTTGTTTTAACATCAGCTTCCCCTTCCCGACTGTGAAGTATAAAAGCATGAATATCTTTTGTGAGAATTCAAATGAATACAATTTGAGAGACGTAAAAATATGTAATATATATAACCTTGTCAAAGAAAGTAGAAACCTACTTTTTGACAGAGCGCAGCTTAACTTTGCCCATGTCTTTCAGGATGTCGAGCATGTTAGGGATTTCTGCTGGCTTAGGCTCTAAAACTGTCTGGCTGTCTGTCTTTTTCCCTTTGCGCTCCTTAATCAAGTCAATGGCTGAAAATGTCCGCTGGAGGCTTGGAGGAGGAGGAGGGGGAGGTGGTGGTGGAGGAGGAGGAGGGGGAGGCAGAGTACCACAAGGTGCAGGGGGTGGGGGAGGTGCCCCTGTAGCAGCAGCTGCTGGAAAAGAAAGGAAAAGTAAAGATAAAGGTTTTAGCTGCTATTTAAGACTATAAGACTATACTACCATCTAGTGGCGAAAAAGGCCCTGCATATTCGACATGACCTTTCACTTTTTCCAAAGGCACTTCACAAGTGCATCCCATTTCTATTTATTTACATGCAATAATGTTATACTTATTTATATATTTTCCAGTTATCTAAGCATACAATATGGGCCTAATCCAAAGGCAAAGATGGGCGTACGTGAAAAACGTAAATACCTGGTTGTGTTGTCTTTTCCTGTGCCAAAACTATCTGTGCGATCTGTGCTCTAAGTTTGGCCAGCTCAGTCTCAAGTGCACTGATCTTCTGTATGGCCTCATCATTTACTACCGTTGGACCTTGGGGGTCCGGAGGTTCCTGGTTCAGACTCGGGAGTGACCTTCGTCTGGTTAGTCTGTGCTGAGGTTGGTGAGCTCTGAACACAAGTCCAGCTGGAGGTCCAGACCTTCAGATGCACAATGAGAGTAACATTTAACGAGAAATCGTATCGTCTCTTTTTCTTTTCTTTTTTACCTTGGTCCATCAACGTAGTCTTCATCCTCATCATCTCTGTCAATCCAGCCGACGTCGGCCAGTGATGCCACAAGACCAGGCTGTCTCTTTGCAGCGAACAGGATGCCTGCATCCTCAGTGTATGGATAAAGCTACCAAAAAAAAATGTTAACACAAGGTTTAAGTAAGAGACTTGAGCGTAAATAACACAATCCTTTGATGACTTGCTACAGGTCACCAGTCAAAGGAAATAAATAAACTGAAACCAGAGCTAAGGACTGTTCGTTAAGGAAAAATGTTGAGCAAGATCATTGGTACGTCAGTAGTCTGTAATCAGGTGTAGGTTGTTGGAGTTTACTCAGCACCTTATGCAGTCAGACTGCATTCCTCATGACAGAGGAGACGCGCAGATGGACAAAAAGGTATTTTTGATCAAAACAAGGTCATAGGATTTAGTCCGTTATTGCAACACTGCATTTGTTTACCGTACCCAAAAAAACCTGAAAGACACGAGTGTGTGTTACATTTCCTTCATGTACTAAAAAAATAAACCAATGCTCGCTGTTATTATACATAGCACCGAGTGTAAGACATGGTTCAAAAGTAGTTAGTTGCAATAATATTATAATAATAAGTCCATATTCTTGGAGTAGAACTTAGGACAGGCATATGTGAATGTTCTGTAAAGAAAAAGCGGTAAAGAGAATGCTATACATACCTGAAAATGGACTCTGGGACTGGGCTGGAGAGGTAGGCTGGACGCTATTCTCCTCACTATACTTCTGGAGGACCCATAAGGCTTAGCTGATCCAAATGCCTGCAGGAGAAAAAAGTTAAACTTTCATCTGACTCTAATCCCAAACTCTGAGTGTATTCACAAGAGAATGACACTCACCAGATCCATATCAACCCGCGCATTGTTTTTACTCATTTCTCTCAGTTTTTACATGTCCACATGGCCCAAGCCCGAGGGCCAACTCAGAAACAGGTCATCTGAAGAAACAGGCGACAATTCGTGCTTTTAGGGTAAATATAAGGAAACACAAGGGTAAATCTGACATTGTTTACACATTCTTTCTGTTACGTGACAGCTAACTACACATGCGTTTAGCAGACGTTAGCAACTGTACATGTTTGTAAATAGGGTAGAAAATAAGAAAGAGCATATTTACCCTGGAAAAGTGATATTTATGTATGTGCTTTCGCTGTTTGGTGAGAAATGTTTACTTTAGCGACTTTAAGTGAACTTTGCAGGTGACAAGGCTAAATGTTGCTAACGCTCAGTAGCTTCTGTCGTCTTTTTCTCCCAACTTGAGCCGTTTACCGGAGTAATCTACTGGGGACAAGAAATTATGGAAAGTTAACACTGCCAACTTACAAATACACAAACATCCAGATAAGAAACACAGGACTTTAGGAGCTTTATGAACATACACAACCATAAACTTACCGAAGGCGTTACTTTCAAGAAACTTTTCACTTTTTCCACCTTGTGAACCCGACAGGAAAAAAAACTCGTAGGAGGCTTGGGAGAATATATTTTTGAACCAATGGCAGTCCGAGTTTGACCCTCGCCGTACTGCAAACTGACAGAAAAAGTAACCAATTGCAAATAAAAATGGTCATACAGGCTAAACACTGATTCGATTGTGTGTGAGTCCGTCAAAGCGCTAGTGCCCAATCACATGTGGGCGAAGTGCGCGTTCGTTACACTCACCGGTGTTTCCCGCAGGCGGAGAGTCGCGTTGAGTTGTCCCCGCACGGGACAAACCGGGAGGCGCTGAAATCCAAAACAAACGAACCCATTTATGTGTCACAAAAAACTAAACACCGTGCACAGCTGCTAGCCAGAGGTCTGCGGCCTAGCATTTTATCCTTACTTTTCTATAAGTGGACGTTTTGATTCGTGTCACATAATTCGCTGCTAAGGCTAACAGAGGTTGTCTAGCAGTTTTATCGCCAACAGACTGAGGGGTAAGTTGTGTTTGTCATGTTAGCCGGGTTACACCTAGCTTAGCTGCACAGGGCGTGATTTGAGGTGATGACTTAGGGGGTCGTCTTTGACAATGTAGCTTCTGATTCATTGTACAATAAAGCTCTTGTTGGGCTTGTTTTTGACGTTTTTCAGGTGTGCGCCCTGAAACAATAAGTTGTCAGTGGCACTGTGCATGACAGCAGTGTTTTTTTCCTTTGTTGAGAGCTTCCAAGGGGAAAGGGCTAGGATGATATAAACAATAAAAGGGCTGAAATATAATTATATGTTTTTGTCTTGTAGCCAAGCTTATAACCACTGTGCAGTCTGACGAAAGAGCACCTACATCTTTAAGTATAAAACTGTGAAACCAGGAGTTGCTTTTGTCATAATCACTTTTCTCAATCTTAGTTCAGTCATCATGAAGTTATTTTGTAACCAAAATTCAGTTCATTGCTTTTCATGATGCCACAAAACCATTGACTTTATGGTTCAAACTGGGCTGGACAGTAACACTTTAACAGATCATCACCTTACTTTGTATAGTTAGAAAATGAAGCATGATGTATCCTGGGCCTAGTTATACCATGATGTGCTATATGGCTTAATCGACCAACTATAAGCCTTTATAATAAAATTATGATTATATACTGTGGCTCAAAATGGTTTGTAACGTTTGAGAAGGACTAACCGCATGCGAGTAAATAAAGTAAAATACAAACCACGCATATTAATTTAAAGTTTGCCAGTTGACCAATATTAATGTATGTTTTCTTCTCGTGTATCAGGAAGTGGATGGTTTGATGTGTGTGGTGTCAAGACCAGCAGCAGCACCATGAGTGCAGAGGTGGACGCTCTGACCGTGGTGAACCAACTACGTGACCTCGCTGCAGACCCTCTCAACAGAAGAGCCATAGTTGAAGATCAAGGCTGTCTCCCTGGTCTCATTCTTTTCTTAGACCATCCCAACCCACAAGTGGTCTACTCCGCACTCTTGGTGTGTATCTAAAGAGCCACTTCTACACTGTAATTCAGTTCAGGAATGATTGTGATTAATAGATCTTGTAATATTCTTAGAAATGAGTGTTCAGTATTTAATCCCAAGTCAATCTACTTCCATATTTCTCAAACAGTGGTACTTTGGCTTTTTCAGGTCCTCTGCAATTTTTTATTAATTAATTTGAATTCAAGATAATTTCATTCATCCTTTAGTAATGCATTTAAACTACATCCTGTTTAATCAATAATTCAATTCTAATTTAGGTCTATTTAGATCTGGTTTAGTCCTGATTTGATCTTGTCCTGGTGGTACTTGGAATGTCACATATTTATAGTAATCTTTATTTATCTATATTTATGTGGTAGTACTTGGTGTGAAAAGCTTGAGAACCACTGCACAACTTCACTGACCTTTAACTCCAGTCTTATCAATCAGCAAACTCTGAATTATTTAAAGCCACACCGCGTAGAATAAAAAAAAAATCAAATTGAAATACATGCATTTATTTTATGACAGATATTTTCACCATTGAAAAATACCCCATGAATGTACAAACAAACAAACAAGAGCTTTTGCTGCGAGCATCTCACCTCTGCTAAGACATGACTATAACTTTACCGGGAGTGGGTACGTCTCCAGATCGTTTGCATGGAAATATGCACTGAAGGCAGCGAAATTTGAGATTTAAAAAGGTTAGGTTTTTATCCAAATCCATTATTTTGTACTTATGGCAACAGTATAGTCCGAAATATTACGCAGTTTGCCATTAAGGTAGAAAGGCATGAATCATGATGAATCATTCTTTTATTTTATGTTTTTTTTTTTTTTTTTAGGTGAGATTAACCCATTTTAAAAACTCACTGTTATTCTTTATACTGATTTTCATGATTTGACCCATCAGCTGATCTGAGTTAATGGGTAATTCTCATTATTTTGTAATTTGTGAATTCGTGAATTCAAAGAGATCCCACTTTAACAAAATAGTTTATCGACAAAATAAACTACCTACTGATCATGGATGCTACAGTACAAACAGGAGCGTAAAGTAACTCCCAAATCATATCCTGTTCTTTCACATCCTGCTTGTTTGGTCACATGTGGTTTTAATGTGTCATGTGATTGTATGAGTCGAGTCACTGTGATCTGATTTTTTTAGCAGTGTTTTTTTAAGTAATATTTATACCCCTATTATTTGAAACATTACGATACACACAACTACTGGTGGCTGTAAATCAAAAGAACACGACCCACATCAGTCTCTCCACAGACCAAAACAAACATCACCTTCAGCAAGTGCAGCATAACCACTGTGTTTTTCTTAACACTCTGTTAAAACAAATGTGACAGGTAGTCAGTATTTAAGTGTTACTTTGTTTTTATTTTCAGTTATACATTTTTGTGTGAAATAAGAATAACAGCGATATAAGAAGTGGGACAGTTACATACTCCAAGGAAAGAACTGAGACTCTTTCATGGCCCATATGTGCAGCGCAGTGACATGATGACAAGTTACACATCCTGAGCAATGTCCGATAGAATAGTGGAAAAGTTAACAGCACAAAATGCATCAAACAACGAATAATGGGTTTAATTTTAAACAAAATATTAAAACTAACTGTGTTACCTATGTTCAAGTGCAGTGGTCCTCAAACTTTTCACACCACCTCATCAAATAGTTGACCGTTCAAGTGCCACAAGGCCGAGAAAATCAAACCAGGACTGAACTGTGTCTAAAGCAAAATCTAAATAAAACATCTGTTTATTAATACATTTTTAGCATTTCCTCACATTAAAAAAAGGTCAAACTGAGTAGAATCAATATTACTTTCAAAGGAAGGTCAATTTTAATGATTTTTTTTTGCTTTGTTTTGAACACATCACTAATAAATGTGAGTTTAGTTGATCACTTTGTAAAATTATTGGGATCCTTGACGTGGGGGTATAAATGTTTGACTCATTGGGTACACCAGACAAATATGTCGGGAACCACTGGTCTAACTTCATCTTTACTTTAAATATACCATGCACATTTTATCATCTCTGCCCCCAAAAATGACATTGTTATGCACTTAGTCAAGTTTCTTAATGCAATATTTGCTTCTTGTCAACAAGCGGCCTTGACTGTCTTTACTTATTATGCAATATCATTGTACAATCCAGTCCTGTTTGCCCTCTTTCTCTTCCGCTCTCTTTCCCATTGTGCCTGTCAGCTTTAAAGCAGAAAATTAATACGGCGCTGTCTGTGTTCTCGCAGGCTGTCCGCTACCTGGCAGAATGTCGAGCCAATCGAGAGAAAATGAAGAGCGAGCTGGGCATGATGCTGAGTCTGCAGAACGTCATGCAAAAGCAAGTCCCTGTCACCGCATTCCGCACGTTTAGATTACACCAATAAAATGTGTTACTCTGTGCCTCAGACAAATCAAAGTCAGGATGACGGATATCGAGGCTGAGTTTTGAATTGGATAGGTCGGGACTTTTATGTCAAAGATTGTAACACTTTCTGCCATCCCTCAACATTTTTAGATGATGTCAGTTGTTGTTTTTTACTGACGCATCGCCCGAGGATACTTGCTGTTGAGGCATAAAATTACACATGTAGCCTGTTTTGCACTTTGCTGTCGAGGTGTTAAATGGCTACTGTTTATCATTAGCGCTCAGCCTGAAATAGACTATTGTTTAAGTGGCTGATTGTTGCCGGCCGGTAGGTATTTATCCCTCCTTTTGTTGCGGCGTTGTTGTAGCTCGCCCCGCAGATACAGTCACTTCAGCTCGACGAGACTGGCATCAAGACGAGCCCTGCAGTAACAGCAACAGCTTTCTCTCCTCGCAGTCGTGTCAGCCTGACTTTGGGTAGAGGTCGTTCATGGCTCAACAGACTGGAAACGCACAACCGCAGGGGGCAATGTGAATTACATTGGCTCTGAATGAGATCTTTTTCTTGTTGGTAATAGAAAACAGCTTTATAATAGATGAAAAAGGATGAAAATGGTTGGGCAAGAACGATTTGAAAACAATAGTTGAGGACTTGCTCAAAATGCCAGTCTGACAACGGGCGGCACTGCCAGACAGCTCATGTCGAATGTGCTTACTATAAAAGAACTTTATGACATTATAACAGGAATAAGCTGTTTGACCTGGGGGATAATTCAAGTATCACTTCTTTTTCAGCATTGCCAACACACTTAAATCATAGAAATAAGATATTGATGCTACATTTGGGAAACCAAGCCAAAGGGACAACAATTATAAGAGTATTTAATTTACAAGACATCCAGAGTGATGCAATAAGATCCTTTTTTCCCCTCTTACATTTACTGTACATGTTTAGGGCTGCAACTACCGATTATTTTAGGATTAATCGATTAATCACTTAGCTGTGAAAGATGTATAACATTTTTTGTAACCACATAAAGCTAAAGTGGTGCCGCTTGAGGATTATGTTGGTAGGAGGAAACCTAAAGTGAATGTTTAAAGGAGGCTCTTGATTCTGCTTTCTGATTGGATGAGACACAGACAGATATGTATGAGATGTACAAAATACTAGATATCCTGAATTTAAAAACATGTCATGTCATTATTGCCCTATTTGAGTCTGTTTACCTGAAAGCTATTGATTACTAAAATAGTTGTCAAATAGTTCAATATTTATTTTTTCAGCTCTACACATGTTTATAAAAAACTCACAAAGAATTTTAGCCTAAAAAAAGCTACATGTTAGATTTCACCTTTTTATTCCTCTAAATCTATATAACGACCTGGTTCTTCCCTGTAGGGGCACATCACCAGGAGAGACCAAGCTGCTGGCCTCGGAGATCTATGAGATCCTTCAGTCAGCTGGGAAAGAGGCTGAACAAGCGGAAGCATCTGCAGCCTCGTGTCGGCGCAAAGCCCAGTTCTTCTTGGGCTCGAATAACAAGAGGGCCAAGACCGTGGTGCTGCACATTGATGGACTGGACGACTCTGTAAGTGCTCAGTGTGTGCTCGAAATGCAGAGGGATCTGTCTGTCGCGCTCAGATGCACAGTGCGTGTCTGTCCATTGTTTTTGTTGACGGTGTGTCTCTGGTCTGTGTGGTTCGTGCCAGGGGGAGGCAGGGTCAGGTTGTAAATGTCAACTATTGAACAGCAGGTCGCTGAGATTGAACCTGAATGCTGCTCTGTTGGATACCTGCACCTAGCTAGATAACATGACGGCAGATAGACATCCTCTGCGCCAGACACACACACGTTTATCATCAGAAACAGCCGCTCAATCATACTTTCAGAATATAAACACATACACTACTATTTTCTTATTTCTTGTGCTGATAGAGCCGCAGAGGTCTGTGTGAAGAGGCCTTGCTGAAGATTCGAGGGGTCATCAGCTTCACCTTCCAAATGGCGGTCAAGCGATGTGTCGTCAGGATACGCTCTGACCTTACGGCCGAGGTCTGTAAAAATCTCCTGTTGAAGTCCATATATGGTGTCTTTAAGTTTTGCTTTCAGGTAAAGTATTTACCCTGTTAGCGTTCACTAATATTGTTTTCGAAACAGGCATTGGGCACAGCTATCGCCTCCACGAAAGTAATGACGGCTCAGCAGGTGGTGAAGACAGAAGAAGGCGGAGAGGTAAGAAGCAGCGGCAAATTACAGTATATATAATCTAAACTTTGTAGCAATGTGTACAAAGTAAGGGCAAGTGTGCTTTATGTAGTCACAGTGAATGGCTGTGCTTGAGACTAATTCTCAGTAACCTTGGTATCAAGTTGATTTGGCTGTGTAGGATCAAAAACACATTTTGTGAGGGTTACAGGCTACAAGTAAAAAATGAAATCTCCCCACAATACATTTATTAACGTTATTTTTTTTTACAAATATATAAATGTGTTCAGCATGTTCCTGTTTATTGCAGTTTATCCTCTTCACCAGCAGGGGTCAGACCAACCTCACTTTTTAGGCAGATTGATTATTATAGCAGTTCAGATTTTGTAGGAATGACACATATATATTTTTTTTACTTATAGATTATTATCTTTTAATTAAAATGTAATATTTTGCCTTGTGTTCTTCCTCGTACAGCGGATCGTGCCCTTCCAGGAGGGCGCAGATGTTTTGGTGGAGGAGAACACAGACATCCCAGACTATCTCCCCGAAGAGGAGAGTCCATCCCAGGAGCCGGACAAGGCCGTGACTCGCGTGGGCTCCATCACAGATGGCATGGGCTGGCTCGGCACTGCTGCTAACTTCCTGTCCCGCTCCTTTTACTGGTGACCACTTCCTGATCTTTTCGCTGCCCCCGTAATGCCATCCAGCTGCAGCCTAAGCAACAGTATATTCCCAAGACTACGCTCCTCGCTGACATTTCCGGACTCCAGCTGAGTGCTACAAAGGCTGACCGTGGAGTCTGCAATAACCTAAACTTATCAAGCTGTTCATCTCACCACTGACCATGCATCTGATAGATGTGACAATATGAATTATGAAGACTGTTGCGGGGAATTCCACCAAAAACTGCAAACATCCAGAAAAGATAATGCTGTGTTGGCAGAGGCTGTTCATATGTAATTTTGTTTTAATCTTTTTTTTTTTTTTTTGCATGATTGAACTAACATTTTCTTCTTTTCCTCTTACTTTTTGATCTTCCATAACATTTCCTTTCCTTACTCTGGATTTTGTGCCAATAATGTTTGATGCCTAGAGCTGTGTTGTTTGTGCCTATTCCATATATAAGTGTATTCTGTTATTTTATTGCAACAGTGCTTCCTAACGGACAGCTGCAGTAGCTTTCAGCCCAGTAAACAGTTATTTTAGTACAAGTAGTCACCAGCAAGAGCATATTCATTCATACATTGTGTCGTTTAGGTCATAAATGCATACTTTACGAAGGTACACTAAGTGAGACTGAAAATTGCACAGACTTAGGCTACCTCTGCTTTCTGCTCCACACGCAGCGTTGTTTGTAGCTTGAAGTTAGGTCTGCATGATGAGAGCACACCATTTAAACGTGTCACCCGGTAATGAGCCTTTTTACCGTGTTCTAGGCGCTCTAGTGTAGTTTTCTTAATCTTAACCGAGCCAGCAGTGTCCTTAACGCCAAGATCATGTACAGTAGTCGCACGCTGCCAAACGAGCAGTAGCACAGCTTGTTCCTTTTGTAAACGATGCCTCTACAATCCGACACCTTTTAATTTGAAGAACAATTATGTCCTAACTAAGTCTAATCACACAGCGAGCTCTGTAAATTGTAATTATCTGTTGTTGTGGTAGTTTTTTTGCAGTTGCGTAGCCATGCGGTCTAGTGACAACACTTCAGGTTGAATTTTATTTAATCATTTGTGTGCAGTGCATGTCATTAACGATTATGATGTACAGTGCTGACCTGGCAACAGTTATTGTTTCTTTGTCGTGGAGACGTCACAGTGTGTTGAGGTCAAGCCGAGGGAGTGACCTGGATAACCTGCCGAACAAACTATTATTATTATTATCACGAGCAATAAAGGTTTTTACACTACCACGTTAGATTTAAATGGATATTGTATTTCAGTATTATATGATTATTTCCCAAAGCGCAAAAGTTACCTTCTTCAACTGCTCCGATATTTTTATTCTGTTCTGACAATAACTTGAAAGCTGTTTGTTGTGAGAGCCTTTTGTCATAAATGTACATAATGTTTCTGTTTAACATTTGCATTTAGGTTTTCAAAATCCCCTCAAATTATCACTTGTAAATTGTACAGACTTTATGAACAGTTCACATGTAATATAATGCCACCCACTGTTATGATGCAAAGACGATAAACCTGAAATCAATACATTTTCTTCTTGTGTCATTTGTTGTAAGTATGTAGCTTTGCGGGTTTACAGATATTTTATTGAAATGTAATAGCCCGATACTGAAATAACCAAAAGAAATGTTATGCTCTGTTTATACTCTATAACACTTTATACTACATAGAAATGGAAAATACCCAAGTACTAAAAAATAGAACAAATGTTTATGGTGAGTGACGTAAGATTTTACAACTGCAGTTCAGTCCATCACTCTCAAAGGGAATGTTTTCTGTCCCCAGCCCATCATCAAAGGTACAACCTCAAGTGTAGATTATTTAAAAGATTTTCAGAGTCACGCATACTTCTCAAACCCACAGTATATGTGATTCACTGTCTCCACTGCTTTTATGCTCACTTGGCTTTTTTTTGTTCTTCATCAAATCGCTTAGAGCAGCAGAATTTGCAGCGAAGGGAGAGAGGAGTGTGCCTTCTTTACTGGTGCAGAAGTGAGGTGCCCCAGGGCAGTCCTGTGGCCCGGCCCGCCACCTCCCCCCACAGCCTCAGAGCTGGTGCAGGGCAGAGGCAGCCGCCAACCCCAGCTGGACGCCCCCGAGCCACTGCTGATGCTGATGCTGCTGTGCCCCATTGAGATTCTGTGCCAAGCCATGGAGGGTTTCAGTCGTCACGGTGTCAAATGAATGCCTGCGACCACAAGGCAGGTAAATGACACCAGAAATGATTATGAACTATAACAAACAGGCAGGATTGTTCATATAAACTACCACAACAGTTGCTTTACTAAACGACATGCAAAGAAAGCCTTGTAAATAAAAAGAATACAGATCTAAAACCCCCGGTTAAATCTAATTGTCTGAAGTAAACAGTGCTTTGTAATAACCTGAAAGTTTAATGGTACAGGAACATTGCTGAAACGGCATTTCCATCTGGACACTCTAGGCTTGAGTAAGAATCATTATCATTAACATACTGCGACCATTACGGTGCTTTGTCCAGCCTATAATGTGTGTGCACCTAAGCACCCTTATCCACACGTGCGCATTAGAGAGAAGTTATTTTTGCATTTCTACATAATTGTTTCATTCCAAGTGTGGTTTAGGCTTTATGAAGTCTGCTATGATATGTCTTTCAGAAGGAACACTATAGGCTTACTTTGACTATTTTGATACACAAGACAATCCCTGTTCATTTGGATAAGCCTGCATGTTCTCATCAGATAAAGCTCAATCACACAGAGTCGCTGCTTCCGTCCTATCAGCCTGGCGCATACTCTGTATATTCATAAACGACTCCAGGAAGGTGCGTCTATTTGCATGGTTAATCTTTACGCACAGGAGATGCGCTGATGGAGGCGATAGGTGTGCCTCCCAGACCCACGGCCCCTTGTGGATTTTTATTGGAGGTTTAGCTCCCAGTCAATGGGATCAGCAGTAAATCCAGCGCGGAGTGTGGCAGGAAATGATGTGACTCCGGCAATTTATGTCAAATAACTTTTGAGGATGTGTGAGCGTGGCGATCAGCGCTACTGGGGCTGCGATAACTCTTGGGCAGGGGGGCCCAGCGAAGATTTAATTGAGACATTTTTCTTTATCTGCAGCGAAGCGCCGGAACAGAGTTGTTGTGTAACGAGATGTAATGTCTCTCTTTATACGGGGGTCAACATCCAGGATGAGGGAAGGTCGCGGGCTGCTGCGTGAGCATCCAATTTACCCACATAATATGCAGCTCAAGAAGTTGGGTAAAGGCACAGTATTAAGTTACGCAGTCAATACATCCCACCCATGTTATGAATTGCTAGGTTGCAGGTTCTAGGATGTGATGATGTCACCGGACCCAGTGGGGGGCAGGAGCCAGTTGTTCCTATCAACAGCATTACACTATCTAAAAAGAAAATGTATGAATTACAAAATTATAATTAATATCAGTCACTGGGTCCATGATCTTTCTGTACAAGGCCAAAAATGTCCTCAAAAACAACATAATTTTACCTCTATATAATATTATAGGCCTTTAGAACGCTGTGATGTCACCTGAAGCCCAGTAATACTGGGGTGACTAAAGAAACACTACCTCTAAACTTTACCATGTTGCTTTATTGGTCAACTGGACCAGTGGAAAAGGGAATAACTTACTTTACCTAAAGTAAACTCAGAATAAAATAGTCAGCTGCCAATAACTAACTATTTATAGAAACGGTAAAACCTTTTTAATACCATGTCATCAAAGGATTTCCAGCTCCACATACTCCAGAAAAGGCTACGTTTAATGTTTTTCGGGGGAAATGCAATCTGCTCTTTCACTAGCAGTCTTATGTTTAGTCACAGATAGATTTGCTTTACACAAATGTAGCAAAACTCAACTGAACTGTTGCTTTTCCTCTTCCCTTGTTCTCAGGGACACTTTGAGGGAACACTACCAATTTCATCATGATCATGGATGAGACATGTGGACACGTAATTGTCTCCAAAGCTTGTAATTGTCCCTTCGCTCTGTGTGGCCGTGTGCGCGTGGTGTCTCATCCTGCGTGTGGCACCTCTACGGCTGCCAGTCCGCTCTGTGATTGGTTGGATGAAATATTACCGGAGAAAATTAAAAGGTCCCAGTGTCAAAATAATTCATGATATGCATATCTTCCCCCTGGCTGATGAAACGGCTGATATCTGGATTAGGCAGATAATAAAAGGGATCGGGCTGCAGTTAGAGTGTTACAGAGGCGGGATAGGGGCATCTTCTTTAGTGCGATGATGGCAGGGTCAAGATGCGTGCTGGTAGGACACTGGCCATCACACACACACACCCTCTCTCTCCTGTGATTTGAATATCCGCTGTAATTGTCCCAAAACGGCTCATCATGGATCTGCCTGCTGCCATTAGGGTCCAACAATATGGTGTGACATTCAAATTCCCCTCAATGACAGGTTATTAGGCGCCCCCCAGCCGCAGCCACATAATTAAGCACCGCCGCGTTGACCTGTAATAAGAAGTGATGGCTGCGTCGCGCGGGGCAAAAGAGGAAATAGTTGCTTTGTTAAAATGCGGCGGGATGGGAAAAACAAGACAGCTGTCAATAAACCGTTCGATTCGAATGACAAGGTGACGAAGCGGGCGCTGGTTTGCGAGTATTCGCGAGGTGCCGTGGATGATGTCTCCACAGATGCCACAGTGGTTCTCCATGCAAGTCAACACAGTCTGCCGCAGAGACAAATTCACTTCATTTCGCTGACATTTTGTTCATCCGCTTCATGTTATGCGCCTATAGTGTGTTTTAGGTGTGATAAAAAATAAAAAAAATAAATCCTTAAATTTGATGTTAAACCAAGCAACCTGAGAAAAAAACAAATGTGTGATCTTCATTTGGTGACACTAAAAGCCGATTATACAATTTAAGACACGCTGTCTGAAGCCCCCGCTCTCCCCTTTAGAACAAGTGGACGTTGTGATGAGCAATGGACCCATCTGTTGTGCCCTCTCCTCCAACTGGTGTGTGAATATGATGTAGTCTGGAGGTGCCACTTCCAAGTCCGAGCCGCGGAGCAGTGCTACCTGGGGAGAACGATTGCACTACGCTTAAAAAGTGGGAGGAATTCTGCTCTCACTTCACGGCCTTTAATGGTGAAAAGATTGTGCTTTGATGTGCCTTCTTATAGTGATAGTAAGACAGAAAGAGGCACGCTGTGTTTGGAGGTGTGTCAGTATGAAATGGACATTTAACTCTAATTCATAAAAGTCACAGAATGAACACAGCGCTACATTAATGATAATTACTATATTGACTTAATGAATCAGATAAACAATACCTTTTTGGGCTCGATATTTATCGTCTGTACATTTATTAGCATTCCCCCCCTATTTTTTTTCTTTATAAAACTTTGATTTCTACCTGAAGCAAATTATGTTGCATTATATTCCATGTTTATAGCAGCTATGTGTGATATTTCAGGATATGATGATGCACTTTTAGAACAAAGGTTTGCTGTCATTGTTATGCCTGAGTGTTGACAGTGTCTAGTATCGTTAGAGTCAATAGTATCGTTTATCGCGATACTTTCCTGCCTCAATATATCGAACTTTAAATTTGTTTTTGTGACAGGCCAACATACAAATGCAGCAGAATTGCCAAACATATTAAATCAAGTCATTCAAATAAACGACCTGTCAAAAGGAAACGCACAGTGACCGATCAGAACAAGTCCGCGTGACCAAAGTGATGAGCAGTGTTTGAAAAGTGTCTGGTAAAACAACGCTGGTGGTGATTTCAGGGGCTGCTGGAGTTTGTTGAACAAAAACAAGTGTGCGCATTTTATGATTCTTCTTAAATTGGACCCGGTGCTCACCTCAGCTGAAGGGCCTGTCCGTGTGTTAAACGGCAGGCCACGGACCTGTGTAATGGTGGCTGTGTGGCATGGCTGCTGAACAGAAGGTCTTCTCTCCCTCCCTCCTCTCTCTGTCTTCCTCTCTCTATCACTGCCCCCCCCTCTCCTTTCATAACGGTGGCAGATGGCTGCAGATGAATCCCTCATAATCATGTCAGGACGGCTCCTCCGATCCCAATTCATCTCTTTAAACACATTTCATCAGACGCAAAATTACACAAAGATAAAGGCGGCCAGCCGACAACAAAAGCACACAAAGATTGTCCTTGCAAACAAGTGTTCCCGGTCCGTAACTCCACTTAATCATGTGTGCTCCTGTTCCTGCTCCTCACCCTCTGTACAATCAACTCTACCCCAATTCCACTTCACTTCCTTTATTTATGTTTTTGCTCCGCCGTTAATTGTCCCCATCCCCAGCCAGTGTCTGTCCTTATTAAACATAAATCTTTCTAACAAGCTTTGCTCTCATCATCACAACTGTCTCTTTGGGAAAGACAGGTGTGTAAAACCTCCCCACATCCCAGTCTGGAGTGGGACCTTCTAATGCGCGCCCTTTTTAGAGCGCTGATAACATGTCATAAAGTTGAATTGTTATTTTTTTTCCCCGCCCCCCCTCCTTCTCCCCCCACCCTCCTCTCGCTGTAACCCGGTGTCACCCATCCGCACAGCGCCGTTAATTGTGGATCAGGTGAAGTTTGTCTCACCTCATTGGATGGCCATGCTCTGCTAGGGCCATTTTCTCCACTCAAAGGCCACATCATTTCACAGCCTCCTACTTCTCATTAATCCCGCTCCTCTCACAGTTCCAGATCATAGAATTGTTTTGCTCCTGTTTTCTGATTCACTGCTCCTCCGGTCCTGCCACACCTACGCTCTTTCTGCGATTTTCTGCAAAAATTCACGAGACAATAGTTAGTCGAGTGGAGTTGAATATATTTTCTGTATCAAATTACTGCGGATTATAAGCGGAAAAACACAATTGCCCCGTCCTGCGGAGGTATACAGTCATCAGACCTGAGCCAATGGACTAGTTCTGTCGTAAATGCTCTCGTCACTCAACTACAAAAATTGTATAGTAGAGAAATAACTCAAATGCATAATTAGCTAATTATGGGGATACAGGCATAGACATTTATGAGATTTATTATTTTAACATTTATGACACTGGTGATTGTTCTGCTTGATTTATATCCTTAATTTATAATGCAGGGGTGTCCAAACTTTTTCTTCATCAGCCACATAATGAGTCCGACTTATTCAAATGGCTACGTCAAGCAGAGTTTTAATAAAGAGCAATGCTAGCACACCAAAATGGTAGCTTGAGGTTATGATTACTATTTTAGGCTGGTGCAAATCGCCTGAGGGTCAAGAAAAACTGGTCCGCTGTTACAATGGCTACATAAACCACCTGCCAAAACCTCCCCCTGTGTCCAAGACAAAACTTTCTACAGGATTTTGTGAAATTCCAACTCATATTTCTTGATGATTGACCAACAATCCAACTTCTAAATACCCGCCTTAGCAGAAGCTTCAATGCCTTTGCCTGCCATTATGGGAGATTGTATAGTGTAGTTGTATTAAAGTGTACTCTTCTGACAAACAAAGAAGAATAAATAAAATACTGAAAACTAAAACTTCAGCGAAAAACAATGAAATTGATTGAGAATGATCTGAGACTAAACAACAGCGGTAATTTGGAGCTTTTGTGTCTGGTCCATGTGCGTCTCTGATCAACACCACGTTCAGTCTTTCTCTCTCCGCACTCTAAACTTTTTTCTTGTTGATTTATAAATTATGCATGAGGCAAAAGCTGAAGATCTCTCATTAACATAAAATAACAATTTGCTAATTTATGGAAACTCCTAATTACTTGCCTTATTTGCCATGACCGTATTAAATATTCATAAATATGTGATTATTACTTTGATTTGGCTGTCATTCGCTTTAATCGACTAGTTTTTGTGTCTCACAATAGCCGAGCGCAGCTTGAGGAAAAACAGAGAACAATGAGCGGTTTGGTGCATTCAAACAGTGTCACTTCCTCAGCGCCTAAACTCGGCACGCTGATGTCACGTCTGCGGCGCGTTTCATTCAAATGTCTTTATGCAGAAGAGGTCAAAGGTCACGCTCTGTTTTCAAGCAGCGGGCGCATGCTTTGTGTGTAAACAGAGTAAGCTTCACGCCCTGGGAATAATAAAAAAGTGAAAAGGACAAGTGAGTGTTGAAAATGTGCTATTACACTTATGACACATCTGGTTCATCCATATTGATATTGTTATGTCTGCAGGAATAGATTGAATTAGCTTTCTACCTAATTGTTTTATGTTCAATGAAAGCAATATGTTTTTTTTTTAAATTAGAATTAACACACAACAATTAAGTGAAAAAATAGGTTCACTTAGGTAATATGTTTAATCAAAGGCACCATAGACGTTTATTTAACTCCTTAGATAAAGCAAGTTACATTGTTGGTTGACTTTATCATTTGAATTACTCGATCTCATGAAGCTCTTATAATGTATTCAACAATTTGGCATGAGTGTAAGATCAGATGCCTCCGTAACCCAATATTTCCAGTTGGCCAGGGCTCGGGATGAGAGCAGGGACACATTGCCACTAGAATTCAACTTTCTTTCGAGGGCGAGTCGCATTAAAAATCGAAAAAAATTGACTGTCCTTTCCAAAAGAAATGAACTACACATTAGCTCCGCACGCAAACTCATTTAACTAAGCAGCCACAGAGAGACACAATCAAAATGCATTAATTCAATGGCCTCCACCCAGAACTAATCACTCAATTTTCCGATCTGCAGCCCAGAATGCAGCCTCCACTTCGCGCTCGCAAATAAAAAACAACTAACAGAACGCTCGGATTGCCTCTCTTTGCATATCTTCTCTTGTCTTATCCACACACAGTTGTCAGAGCCGGTCTCCAGTGCCAACATTTTTGCACAGAGAAGAAGTCTTGGAGGACTCCATCTGGGAAAAGGCTCGAGGAGGTCTCTTGCTGTCACGGCGTCTGTTGTCAAGGCTGCGCTTAACCCCAAATTTATGACTTTGTTATATCAGAACTAATTACCGATATTTCCCCCCAAAGTGAGTGACGTTGACGGAAAACGCTAAGCCGAGGTAATTTAGCTCTATTTGTGGATTAATTTGGGCCCACCTGTGATGCTCGGTGTGCTAAGTAGGTACATCAGTTTTAATTACAGAGCCTGCAGAGTGGGTTTAGTTACATTACAGTATTAATTAGCACATTTAGCACATATCACAGTGACAAACGGGTGCGCACACTTCCCGTTTCTCCAGACGTCTTCACAACTTGTCCTTCAGATAACCTCCAGGAACTCTTTGTTTGGGGAAGATACATCAATCGAGCGAGCGAAAGCAAAAAAAAACGTATAGATTTTATGCAAGAGCGTTTGGAGAACCCCGCTGGCAATTAGCCTAAATGCTTTGAGGAAAACATTTAGCGCAGGTAGCTCCGTCACCTTTGCCCACATCATTACCCTCTTCATTCACTCTGCTACATTTATCTCCTCAGATAATACGATTCGCGCTCGACTGCCACCCCACTCGTCTTCATCTGAAAGAGAGGAGCGCAACCTTTGAACCCTGCATCAAAAACACATAAAACAATGAGAGATTGCAGCAAGAGCATCCTTCACGTTTATGAGCTTAGGTTTGAGACAGCACCAGAGCAAATATCAGCCCGAATCAAAAATATGGAAGGGTATACGTATCGTGGCACTGATGTATTATAGATTGTGCATCAGCGCATCATGGAAATACTGCCATGTTGTGATATACCATATTTTCCGGACTATTTTTCATAGTTCGGCTGAGGGTGCGACCTATACTCAGGTGCGACTTACATAACAAAATATATAATTTCACATATTTTCACACTGGCAGCTGCTAGAGGGCACTCTAGCACTTACTTACTTACTGTAGCATATTTTAAAAATGGTAAAGCTTGGACTGAGCAAGACATTTGTGAGGAACTGGCAAAATCAGGTTACAATGAAGAAAACAAAAATAGCTAATCGTGGGCTAAACGCTAGAGGGCCACAGCTAGAGGAATGAGTTACGCCTCCATGCCCTAGTAGCTGGTGCGACTTATATGTTTTTTTCTTCTTCATTATGTATGTTTTGCCTGGTGTGACTTATACTCCGGAGTGACTTATACACCAGAAAATATTGGCATTATAACGCCCTGTATAAAAATATGAGTTATCCTATGATGGCTGTGATTCAAAGCCCTGTCCAGCTTTGGATCCAACTCTTTGTGACCGAAGCATCGAGACACACACTTGGCTTTAACTGAGACTCTGTAGTTCAAAGTAGTGGTGGGTAATTTGAAACTCACGATGAAGCAAAGAACCACTTTGGATCTCATGATTCGGAGTGACACGCTGCTTGACTCACGTAAATGTAGCAGTGAATAGTCGTAGTACCATCGGTTGGAACTGCAGAACTCTGTAGTCACATGATCTGAAGCAGAACTCCAACTCTTCGCTTCTTCTGATCGATAGGCCGACCAGAGCTAAAGAGCACATTATAACATCACTTCAGAGTTCATTGCAATAAATAATGTATTACACAATTATCCAAACTAGGGAGATAGTAATTGGTTTCCATTACTCTGGCGGTTAAATCTGTGTCTGTAACAAACCTATCACAGTTTTTCTTTCTTCCTTGGTCTGTGGCAACTGTACTAAAGGCAAATGTTATCAAATGCTTTTGCACACCTCACACTAGCATAAACCAACTATTCTTAAGCTATTACAAGGTGTGAATGGAAATTTGGATAAATAAAGCCCAATATTTAAATCCAGGTGTGCCGATATTTGTGAACGGGTTCTGTCTTGTACATTCCTTGATTGTGTACACCTGTCTTACTGGTGTGCATCCAAAGTAACTCGCTAAGCACCGCTGCCAAACAATGAAACAAATACCTTATGGCAGGTAAGACTCCTAAATTTGGCAATAACAGACTGGATATCCTCGCAGTTGAGCCTCCGCCATGGGAAAAGCGGCTATACAAGACAACATGCCGCTACTACATTTGCAAAACAGTGCAATAAGTTTTACTAAATGCCAATACTGCTGTCTCTACTCGAGTGATGCAACAGGAGATCTTCTATTGGCTTTGTTGTGGTGGTAAAAAGGTATGTTCAACCAAGGGAATCTTGTTTGTAAAGCAAATTTCATTCAATACAATAAGAATTTCTCCTTTAAAACATGCCTAAAAATGACCAAACAAACCGCCGGCTCACCTCTCCTGACACCTGACTGTAAGTTTACTGGGAGCGGGACGTCTCCAGCTCATCTCCATGGAGATGTTGAATAAAGGCAGCCAAATATGATTCTTAAAAAGGTTAGGTCCTCATCCAAATCCATTCTTCGATTACTGCAAAGTAGCATTTTCTGTGTCGAGCTGGCCATTACGATGTTTTGTATTGTTGGCTTTTTAAAATTCTGTATATAAATTTCGATCCTGAACTAAATGGCTAGAAAATGAGATGATTTATGTTAGTACAATGGCAGTCCAGTGTTGTCATCCCTATAAGCAGAGGTTGGGACACAGTTGAAAAGTCTCCAGCTCAGAACTGCAGGGAGAGAGGGTCCTCATTTAGCCCTTGGCGCGCACTCTCTTCCACCACAGCACTGTATTAATCATCATCACACAACACCATTAGACTATGTCATTCTATTAAAGAAATCACATTATCATACATTTCATTAATTAAACTCAAACCGGTCCATCCACTCACACGAAGGGCCCAATCCCCCGCGCCTGTCCCACGCGGAGACGGGGGTGGGATGGGGGTGAACAGGGGCCAAGACACAAGAGCACTCCGCTCAGCGTCGCTCCAAAGTGACATCGAGGGGACGGATTTGCATGTGACACCATTTCCACTGCGGGCCAAAGTTGGAGACAGAGACAATAGCGGCTCGGGACAGGGAGAGATCAGGGAAAGATGATGCTCCTGCCTGTCGAGGAGTGTGATGACAAGTGTGCATGACAGGAGGAGTGCAAAAAGGTTAGAAGAGCCTCCCCCCTTAAATGTGATTCACTGATGGATGACATATAGGTAGGTAAACCTGGGTGTCAGTATTTGCAAATCTTCTAACGATTAAAGAAAATAACCCTTAATCCAAACATTTTCAGAGTGCGTTCAACGTATTAACAAAAAGAAAATGTGACCTTTTTTTTGGCACGGGCTGGAGAGCAGTCAAAGCATGTCCGATACAATCTACATTTCATCATAATATATAATATGGATAAAAAATATATGGGAGCAAAAAAGGTTAAAGAATCAAAGAGACTATGAACTTATGATCACCTTAAAGTAAAGACATCTCCCATAATTCTTGGAAGGGGCACATTGGAAACAAAGAAATGCATATATCCCCTGACTCTCACGACTGACATTGTATTTCTGTCACTAAAGAGTCTTTCTTCTCTGTACAGTGCTCGTCCCTCCTCCGTCTGTCCCTCTGTTGAGAGTGTGCCTGTGATTAGCATGTGTAGAGTACGTCCCGTCACGCTGCAGTGTTGACCTGCGCTGTCATCTCCCTGATTACCTCCCTGATTCACTTTCCTTGTTTAGTAGTGTGCAATCAATCATAATCAATTAGCCAAAATGTTGAATCATTAAAACCATTATCATTAATTAAAATAATTAACACTTTCTGCCAATGCTTCATTACCAGTGTTGTGTAACGAGTCTGTGCCACACGCCGCATTTCTCTGCCTTTTCTTCTCCTCATATCACACAGTTCTTCACAAAGCGCAGATAAAACCAGCCATTGCTAATTACTTTGAAAAAATGCATTTGTGACTTCCCTCAGCGTGCAGAAATGGTAAATGAAGCACATAATTATTGCTGTGAAATATATTTATGAACGAAAAGGCATTTTCTGTAAAAGTAGTCTGGGTGTTTCTCTAATTACAAAGTCACTTCTAACTGACCGGCTTTTAGGGGGACAGTGGACACTATGAATTGAACAGCCTTAGAAGCAGAGAATATGGACTTCATGGAATTACTGAGGCAAGTGGAAAGTGGATTATTATTATTATTTTTTACAAAGGGGCTCATTTGCCAAGCGTTTGCTCATGTGCAAAACAAGTAGCACATGCAAAAGTGGATCAGTGGCAGAGTCATTGGCACATCCTCTTGTTTAAATCCGCAAAGTTAGGGCCCTAAAACTCTAATTCTAGCTATTTTAAATGGTAGATTAGGCACAACATGCTCAAAAATAGCCACAGTATGTGCAATTTTCCAGTATTTAGTACCTCTCTTGATAAATGACCCCCAAAGACTGCAATTATTTAGGTAATATCATATTATTTAGGTAAAAAATATTCTGTCTCCGTAATTATTCATAATGTATAAAACCTGCTAAACATGCAATTTTGACGTATGTTCCCAAAACAACATATTAGTTTAGCAGTTCATATGTAGATATTTTGTCATTTGCTCCTGGGCATCTTTAACAAAGCTTACAGTGAACTGAACCTTTATTTTGTAACAGACATCAACAGGAGAAAATGCTCAAACACCTTCATATTAAGATGGGCAAAGTTTGAAGTAAAAAATCTGCCAAATACGCATCTTAAAACTGATAATGGGCTGAGAAGGAAAGCCTATTATACTGTGTCTGACCTTAAAAGACACTACACTGATGCCACACTGAGCCTTAATGGTGTGTGTAAACATCCAGGGAGGTCCCAAGCCGCTGCTCTGGCTCCCGTGAGAGACACACAAGCAGGCAAACATGCAGCTCACTTATCCCAGCCAGCGCCTCTCCTCCCACCGGTGCGCGCGCCTGCTGCCCAGAGCTGGAATAGACCTGTCGTTTCCTCACCTTCAGTTATTCCCGGTGAGTATGTGAGTGGGCTGCGGTCCCTGGAGGGGTGTATGTGTGCGGGACATTTGGGCTGCTCTCCTGCCCCAAGGCTGCGGAGGTGCATCGCTCACTGCCACCTGCGGGAAGCAGCCGTCTCATTGGGGTCCTGTCACCTGCGGGACGGGGGGCGAGGTGAGAAGAAATGGGCCTGAACGTTCACAGTCTCCGTAGTCCAGGCTCCATTAAGCTACAGCCGCGCTCTGGGAGGGATGTTCATTTGGACCCTACTTTACTCATATTATTTAAAGTACTTGTGGAAACCTTAGAAGAGTCATTTCACATTTTAGAACCTAAAATATGATGCACAGACAGGGAAAACCCGGAAAATACCTCAGCTACGGCGACTAATAAAGCTAAAACCTATTTCTGTGTGCAAGAAATAACTTACAGTGGAGGCAATTTGAGCGCTGGAATGATCAGAATGAGTCCAGTGAAGCAACAGAAGATCCCGACCTTTTGACTTCAGCAAGTGAAAGCAAGCGTTTTGAGGTCTACAGAAGATGACAGACTAAAAGGAAACAAAAGAACTGCACAAAATCTAGAATGGTCTCTTTAAGAAGAAGAATTCCTGCTGTGGAGCATTTAGTAATTCAGCTTTAGATACACGACTTCATACTTGCCAACAGCCCGTGCCACTCGCAGCCGAGTGTGTCTGGTGCTCTACCCAGCCAGCCAGCTCTGTCGACACCGTGGCACCTACTGGCATGTCTCGGGCGTCCCGCGGAGAGGAACTACTGAAACAGGCTGCCTGACAGGAGGGGTCTGAGCACGTGGGCCACCCCCTTCTCCAGCCTGCTCCACCCCCCAGGCCTGTGCTTGAACTGAGCCCATCACCTGAGCACATAATTTCACAAAGAGTCTCTGAGAACGAATGTAATCATGTCAATCAATTATAACACCTTAGGAGCTCTTCGAATTTACTGCGCGGATGTCAAAGTGCTCCTAGGGTATTGTTACGCCTTACAATATAGTACCCCTTTTTATCCGCTTAGACATGTTTAATTTTCTGTGACTATACTTGGATCGTGTAAACGCTCACATAACCATATTTAAATAGGGAAAATGAGGAAAAGATAAATTCACCCCCGTTTGGCCCCATAGAGGAGAGGAGAGGCTAAATGCTAACAACATGTTCGTTTTTTGCGTAACTGAGCGCACACGTTAAGACCAGACAAGTACGTATCCACTCGTCTAAGGTCAGTAAAGAATATATCTCAATATGCAAAAACGGTGGCCTATTCCTTTAAAACGTCCACAACTGTAAAACCTTAAGCCCTAGGACTGAGAGACATTTATAGAGATACATAGATGCTAAGTGTCGCTAACATACCCTTCTCTACACCACAACTGGTCAGGTCAGGTCCCAAAAGTGATTTCCAGGACAATTTTCAATGGGATGCCAAACTCTCTTAAATGCTTCTTTTTGATTGTCAGCCTTGGCAAAGCTTGAATCAAGAGAACTCTGTCAGGAAATACTATGAAGTACATTGTCCTGTTACTGTATGGAGTAAGAAGCTGTTCAGTGAGGATTATTTGTTATTGCACTGAAACAATGCTTTACTGCTCACTGGATAAATTAGTTTCACTTGAAAACATGTCTATTAAAGAGAAAAAGACATCCCTCTTAGTGGTTATCCTCGTGGGTTATTTCGGAAGTAGATCTCTTCTTGGTTTGGGAGCGACAGAGACAGGCCGCGCTGTCAAGTCATAAAGCATGCACCCGGAGAGAGCAGACATGATTTCATGGCTAATGATTCCCACACTAATATCAGTGTGGGCTGCGGAGGGGATAACCAAGTTGAGCTGTCTTAGTTCAAATGATTCAATTAGGCCAGCTGTCCCTATTTGTCATGGCTCAACTGGCTTCGAGATTACCTTTCCAGAGTGCATACGTGCCTCCGCATCGCACTACACCAGCTCCACACTTACAGGAAGGCACAGCGAGTCAGTGGAGGGGAAGACGGGGAGAAAGAATGCCGTAATAACCGTATTATGCACTTAAAGACTGCGTCCAATTATTGAGATAAATAGGGCTTCGCATTTGCTGGAGATCCTCTATTGTGAAATCAGACTGTAGAGAGATGCTCGAGTGACTGAAGACATGATAAAATTGCTCAAAAGATCACTTAAAGAGAACCATTAAAGGTCAAGATGCATGAAGGATTGAAAGATACATCAGATTAATCTACAACAGTGGTTCCCAATCTGGGGGGCGGGTGATTGGAATGGGGGTCTAGGTACTAAAATAAATGCTTAGGGTGTTTTGTGAGGTTCTGGACTGTGGGCTAGGCCTGTTTCCATTTCAGGAACAAAGGTTGGGAACTACTGAGCTAGGATATGTACTTTTGAGATCGTTCTAGATTCTCATCTTTATATGTCGCCAATGAAGGGTTAAATTCAGAGTAGCATTAGCGTCATTATCGTTGATTGAGCGGATGACTCGAAGGGCCATGTCTTCTTCCTCTCACTTTAATGTGGTTAAAGACAAATTTGTGTCAACTAACCTCATCAGGTCTAATTAACACAATTGTCAGTTTTGGGTCATGCGAGGGGAGCACTAGCATACTGAAAAGCAGCATTAATAGCTATTAGTTATATTAGCATAAGAGGAGCATGCACTACAGGCGACCGCAGGAAAAGTGTATCACAGCATTTAATAGGGTGTAATGCACGAAAGAACCCGATTAGACATGTCCCCTAAACAAAATCCTATTAAAGGGCTACAGAAGAGCATGCTCCACTGTGGTGCTCAATGCTCACGCAAGTATGAAGGCACAAACAACAGTTCATTTTCCACCACATCGTGGCTAAACAACACATTACTGCAGTGTACAGAACATTTGTGAACAGCTTAATGGGCAGTGGGCACTAAAGACCGGATTCTTCACAGTCCCACTTCGCAAGTCGCCAGATTATATATACATTCTCAGCTGTACAAGGCAGAGAGTGGAATATAATTAACTCGACACAGGGCTACTGTACAAGCATGTGGCAATAGAACAAATCACCCAGTGTTCCCTCTGAGGCAGCCACAGATTAGTAGTGTCAGGACATCTGAAGTGACACTGCAGCCATGTGGTACTCACAATTTCCAACATTTCTGGAACAACCACCTACAAATAAAAAATAAAAAGATTGTTACTTTATTTAACCACATTTATGGCTTTTAGAATTAAGAGTCTAGATTAATCTCTCGGACAGTCCAGCTTGTCCTTCAAAGGGGCTACACTGTGGAACTCTCTCCCCCCTAGACTAAAACTGCAGACTAATATTAACATGTTTTGAGAGCTCAAACCGGGGCCCATGTGTAAAATGTGCCATATCTTGTTAAATCAATGTTGTAACCTAAAAATCCCTATGGACAGGTGTTGAAAATTAGCACATGTGCTATAACACTTTAAACAAAGCATCTGGATCGTCCAATGTTATTGCTCGGTCCATATTAAATAGATAAATAATCTAAATAATCTGTTAACACAACATGCAACATCCTCTCTCCATGAATGCAGTCAGGCTACTGAGCTGAAAGTATAACCGGATCCCAGAGCTGTCACTGCTGTGACTGAATCAGACTGATTACAATGAAACAACAAGCTCTAGCATCAAAAACACCACGCAAAGGCCGCATTTATACAAGCCACTACACACATTCGTCTTCATTAAAGCGTTCTGTTCTGATTGTCACATGCAGGCAAACACTTTACACTGGATACTACAGTCGAGGAGGAGACATAAGGACCAGGTATTACCAGAGGTCACACACTGATGTGGCTGTCACTTCTGCTTCAGAGCAAGATCTCCTCAATGTCAGAGCTAATCTTTTATTCTTCACTGTTGATAACAAAACAATATTTAGTAAACTGTGTGGCGCCATTTGAAATGCTCTTGAACTTGAAGACAGGTTGATGAATGAGCATATGCTGTCAGGCATTGTGCTGTTTAGCTGTTAAGATCTTCACCCCTCGGGTTAAACAGTGACTTATACCTAGACTTGACAGACACAAAATACAAAATGATATTACATTATCCTTAGAGATGGAGGAAGGTGTGGATAACACTTCTGCTGCATACAGGCAGCAGCTGAGCTGTGAGATGTCCTGGCACACCGCACAGTCGTTCTGGCCAGGGATCTGCAGCCAAATATACTGCATTTACCTTTTAAGGTTATATTAAACATGGTTACGAAAGCGTTTAATGAGATCTTTTTTCCCCAGGCTAGTAAACAGGGACATAAAGGGAGTCCTGACATAAATGTGCTGCTTCCAAGTGGTTGTTTTATGTTGGGACCTGTCGTTGGTGCAGACTCTTGCTCGGTAACTCAGTAATATTAGGAAAACATATTCAATAATATTAAGCACATACATATTTTTCTCCAAATGTTTATGTGCTCATCTTCAACAACATCTTATCAAATAGAGAGATTAAAATTCCAGTAGGTTTATAACATTAGTTTGTTGATTATGATCAAAGGCAAACTGTCCCTGTTCTTCGCTCTGTTGAAGTGACAGTGGATAAACCTCTTCACTGTGGACATGTCCTTGTCTTCTCCACTTGTACCTGCCCCTCCGGCCCACGGCGCATCACGGGTGCAGCTGAGGCCATGCCAAAACCCAATTTGGATCATGTCCAGCACTTCATTGGAAAGTAATGGTTTTCACTGAACTGAGTTATGACCAGCTGTTTGCAGACAGTCTGTGACATACTGATGGAGCAGAACACCGTATGTTGCTTTCCAAATCAAATGATACAAGGAGTGTGACAGTGTGGAGAAACATCTGTCATTAGCAATTTTCAGCACGCTCCACTAATTCTGGACAAAATATGCCTAATGAAGTTACTGCAGGAAACTTCAAATAGTGCGAGTACAACAAGGCCACAAGAAGCCCGCACTCACCAAGGCCTGTAATCTCATTCATTTGTTGTGCGGGAAATACAGAAGGAGGAGGCTAATCGTTTTTGATCACAATGTCGTTGAATGCAAATCTGAAATGTTCTTTAGTCCGGGAACAAAAAGCCTAAGAAATCAAGGACATGTGGGTGGACTGCTCTGGTGCATTGATGTGCTGTCCCTTGTAGTGGTGCTTTAAACATGGAGCTTCCGTATGGAGGCACATAGAGCTTTGATACTCCTGCACATGACTGCACCGGTGCTGCTGGCCTTTGTACACCACCTCTTTGTTCACACTTCACACAAAATAACAAGTTTGTGTCTCATCTATTGTAGTTCATTTCTGAAGGCTATCATTGCTCCCTGCTTGTAATTAGTCCTGTAAATATGCGATAGATAAAAGCGTACTTTTAATAACTGTAGATACTTTGAACCAGGACTGAACGACTTACACATATGTAAGTGTGATTTTTCTGAGGGCGATTAGATTTGCAAATTAAAGTTCAGGTCACAATACACGACTCCAAACACGCCCAGGAGCATTAACATGCAACTGTACTTTCAGTTTATTTGCAATGGGAGATATTAGAGATATAAATAATTGCAGCCTTCGCAAATTACAAATTGCGACCTTAAGAACTACTATTATGGTGGCTTTTTCTTTTACTAAAATGGAGCGAAGTCTAGCACCATAACAATATTGGTTTGGCGAGTGAGTGTTAATAATGTGCCAGTGGAATTGTCCTAAATGTATTCATCCTCTGCTGTGCGCCTGAGAGGGTCTGTGACAGGCAGCTCCCTCTAAAGTGGTCCTCTCCCTCAGAACAGTTGTTGTAGTGAGAAGTGTTGGAGACGGGTGGGCGTCTGGACCGAGCGTGCTGCTCAAACACGAGGCCTGTGTCTATCTGGCAGAGATCTCCTGGCGGCAGAAGGGCCATAAACCCGCCTGTGTTAATTCTGCCGTAATTATCATGGGTGCCACATGTTATGCAGGATGTCCTACCACTGCAGATCCACTCGAAAGTTTGCCGTGAAATCCTTCCACGCTGCCACTTAAAGCTGCGGCAGATGAGCGGATGCAGAGGGCGACAGTTGGCCATTGTGATTAGAAGGAGCGCTCCTGGAGTCCTGCCCCTCGTCTCATTTCCTGTCGTCAAACCTTTGTAATGATGTGTTTTATGTGGTGCATGTTGGAGAATAACTGGCTGCACAGAGATGACAATAATCACCCATAATGCCCCTGGGAGGGACCGCCTCTCACCGAGACAACATAAATATGCTAAATAACGGCTGCTGCCCCGACTGTGTTATTCCTACTTTGATTGTCCTCCAGGTTACCTTTATGTACACAGTTAAAGTCCAATACAGAATTACGTGGCTTATGATTGACACTGTTGGAAATGGCACATTCCAATATTATCGAGTCAACCCAAAAGCCTATTAACACAATCCATATTTTGCATTTTTCTATGGCAGAGTGTCTTGCCTGTCTTGAGAGCCGTTCCTCTCGTGGGGCAGCTCTTCTCTTGTGCCCGCGCCGTGCTTTGGCAGTACTCTGGCCCTTCACATCCAGTCCGCGCGGACGGCTTTATGCCTGTCCCGTTCTGACCTACTCGTTCTTCTGTGCTTGTGTCATCCATCTGTCCAAAAACGCTGTCCCATCGTCTTGTGATTCTGACACAATCACCCACATGCTCCTCTGCGCTGTCTGTTCACATGGAAACAGCAAGAAACGAAAAGCAAAAAAATATATTAACAATTCTTCGTGGCTGAGCAGTTTTCGCTTGAGCATCAGTAGCTATAGAAATGTAAGGTTAACATGTCGCCTTGCCTGACACTGAGTTGAGGGCATAATGTCTGATTATAGGATAGTTGACAGATACATTTTATTAAAATTAAGGCACAATTAAACATTTCATCTCTGCTAATTACTGGCTGCAGAGTTGGCAAGATGACCATGTGCTGTAGGAAATCAGCAACCATAACACATTTTAATGGGGCACAGCTGTCTTACAGCCTGGTAATATTTGCACAGTGCACCACAAATGTAATTTATGAGACAGAAGAAGAGAGCAAATCTGCAACGGATTGAGAACCAAAGTAAATTTAAACTTATCATTTTTTGGTACGAGGTCTGCAGATGACCGTTCATTGTTAAGGACCAGAGCTGGCTGCAGTTTTGATTATGCTTTGAGAATAATTTTTTTGTGAAAGACCTTTTGTCCATCAAAAACTCCAGCGTAACATTGATATTTGTATGCACTACACTGTAATGATTACAACATATTTACTATGAAATGTTTAAAAATAAAGTAGACAGGTTTTAGACATGAATTCTTAGCAGGTCCTGGGCAAACTTGATGGGTTCACGCTAAAGTAATCAGCCCCAGTATCCACTTGTGCCAGAGAATAAGCCTGGGAAATTCACCAAAATGTGGGAACAGCTTGGGAACAGATTGATGCAGAAGGGTGAAAAAGGCTGAGAGGGAGTGTATGTGTGGATGTGTTCTCAGAGCTAATTCCAAAGCAAACAAGAGAAAGCCTCCTCTAAGTAACTCAGCTCTGCTGTGCTCTGATGCTATGTCCCCTGAGGGCTCTGCCATCGCTTTTTCAATTATATGGAAGTTTGGCCACTAAATCCCTACTAAAACAGCTGACATGTTTTGAGGAATGTCAATTCTATTGTTTTGCCTTTGGCCACATTTAAACTGGGCATGTACAGATATTTCAAAATGAAATGTTCACTTGTCTTCATCCGCTGACTTCCCCTATAGAAATATACAGTTGTTTGACTCATAAAGTGGTGTGGTTTTACAGTGGGTTTGGTCTACATACTTACAATCAGCATGAGTGACCTGCATGATCTACTTTCACCAGAGCATCACTGAGGGGACCACACCACCAGAGAGTTTTGGCCTGAGCTGGAAGGCTGCAGGCTGTGTTGGTTGGAGCCCATGGAGGTTAATTTCAATCCTGTTTTGTGGGTGACACCTTCAGTCTGTGACAACGCTGCGAGGCCGGGTGCTGACAGCACTTTCATGAGCTCCCACAGATTAGACTTGGGCCCAGGTCAGCTTCTGTTTGAAACATTACACCCCTGAAGGCCTCAGTGACCTGCTTCCAGTGATTATTGCAGGTTTAATAAAGTGTAAAATCAAGTTGGACCAATAAACTGAAAATGTTTCCATTGTGGATTTATACAAACACATCACATAAGTTGATACAAATAAAGGTGAGTTTTAAGGTTTGTGATAGTCTGATCATAAAAGCACAACAATCTGTGGTCATGAGGCATGTCTGTGTCGCCCAGAGCTGAAATGTGACCACAGGCTGGCATACAGTATGTCACTGTGTGCACCGTGCTGGAGGACGGAGTGGGGGCTCACCCTTGCAGAAAGCCGGCTGTTGTCCTAAAAGTGCAGCACATTGCTGTAATGCCCCAGGACAGACATTGAGGGACAGCAAAGGACAATAAAGGCTTTAGCTTTCTCGGTTGGACCATGTTCAGTGGGATATCTGAAATTATTAAAACAATGTCTTCACTCATTAGGTCAACTCTTTGCTTGAACACTGCATCTTCTGATAGAAAACAAATATTAAATTAGATGTAATATACAGAAATTAAGCCAAGCTTCACAGAAGAGCTGAGTGAATGGTAATTCCACCGTAATGACTGACTAATTCTTACTCCCATTTCTGCAGCCTTTAAAACAAGGGAGTTTACAACACTAAGTGGCGTTAAGCGACTGAACTTTAAAGAGGCATAACAAATGTGTGGTGACGTTACACATGTCAGACGTTAATCCTGAACACACTCCTCACCTCCTGGTCATGCAGTACATATGTCAAGGATAGGGACAACAGCCTCATGCCAACGTCTCATACCAGGCTGAATCTGTTTGAATCAGAACTATGCATGAGTGGACATTTGTGCACACAACCCCAGTGACACAGTGTTCATTTTATTACTGTTTAAACACTGTCATCACAGTGCATGCTTTTGGAAAGGTGTGACTTTGACGGCATATGTTAGTGCACTGCAATGTCACAGATCACTCCATAATATCTTTCACACAGCAGTGAGCTACCAGGACTATGAATGTCACCTGCATATCTCCACCTAGCGTTTGCCACATGCCACATTTGCCCATTATTTAGGATTAGAAAACAGGTGTTAGAGCAAGTGTGCGGAGGTATTAACACTGCCGTCACGTGCCCTGACGTGGTCCTGTTAGTTTTTTGACAAGTGCTGTGTGTATGTGTGAGGCCAGTGACAGCTGAAGAAGAAGACTGTATTTGTGGAGGAACAGCATGGCTGCAGAGAGGACTGGAGATCCTGAGGGAGGCCTAATGGTTCCACTCCTTCCTGCACAGAGATAAAGACTCATAATAAGCGTGTATGCTCACCATCTGGCCCTGTGCATGTGGCCCTTATGGAGGCGAAAGCAGCGCAATCTGTAAACGATCAGGAGCCATGGCGCTCCCCCTGGAGAGACCGCCATGCAATCAAGGTGACAGATGGCAGCACCACTGCTGTGGCCTCATGGAGGAGATCAAAATCACCTTCAATAAACTCTGACTGGAATGGGCACAGGCCCCTCAAAAAGTCAGTTTGTCAGTCAAACTGTGGCAGCTTGCTGAAACAGGGGGGACACACAGCGGTCCATCGCCACCGCCTGATTTCCATATTTTCCGTCTGACTGAGCCTGAACTGTGATCTTTCTCCAGTTGTCCTCTCGACTCGTGCCGGCGTGGGCGAGCTGGCTGCCAGGACAAGCAATGCAACTGGGGGAAAATTGAGAGCATAATGCTGCTAATATGGGGCAATAGAGGTGGATATCAGGAGGGAGATATTAAGTAAGAGGCTGATGATTATTTCTGATTTGACGAGTCCAACTCAACAGATGACCTTCCTTCTATTTACAAATGAAAAAAGCCTACATGAGATTTTTAGATAGGAATGTTGCATCTTTACTATAAAGGATTTTTTCGGGTTGAGATAATTTTTCATTTTTAAACATCTGACAGAGCAGCATGGTCCGGCCTCCGCACTGTGTCTCTATCTTGGTGTTTTGTGTCCTGAGCCTGCAGACAGTAATGCTCGGCAATGCTATTTCACACATCCCCTTCATCTGATGCGCAGCTTCTGTCAGTGATGTGAGAAAAACAGCCTGACTCTCCAAGCTTTTTTTGCACCAGTGCAAAAGTTCAAAATTGAAACGCCATCTGTTCAATAAAACTAATCTAGGCATAGGGAAGTGCTTCCAAAGCAGTACCAACTGGATAGATATTATCTTTGAACTCAGTGCTACAATGCTATTATCATCTGCAAAACAAGCCCTTTTGGAGCTTATATACAAAGATAAATATGAACAAAGTGTTTATTCAAAGAAAGACACTTCTACTGGCAATTGTATGGTATGTGTTCACTCTCACAGCCATCTTCACTTACCAGTTCCAGTGAAATGAAAGGACCTATAAGCACTTGGAGAGAAAATCAATTGTCCTTTCTACTGCAGCACCCTTTAAGCACTCACTTAGTTAATTGCCACACTTGTTTGATTAATTACATCACATTAGTTCCATTGTGGTCTCTCTTATATCCCTGCTTTATAGAGGTGTCCAGAACTACTCTTAATCATCTCCTTTTAAACATTTTTTACAAATGTTAAATATGTGCACTTGAACTCATAATTATATCAATTACACTAATTAATATCACTACTTGGATTAAACCAGTAAAGTGGCGCTAGGCTTCATATCTATAGTGGCTTGTCTTTTTGACTCTAGTCTTAAATCCAAGGCTGCACTGAGATATAACTGCAAGGACATAAGGGCAATGGATCTCTCTTAAAGTTTAAATCTCTCCTAAAATTAAAACATATTAGGCTAATTGTGTCTTGTCTTGTCTTATATTAACACGCAGGGGCCTGTTAAGCCTATTTAGATTTAACGGCACGGTAGCGCAGCGGTTAGTGCTCTCGCTTCACAGCTAGAAGGTCCGGGTTCGATTCCCACCTGCACAGGGCCTTTCTGTGTGGAGTTTGCATGTTCTCCCTGTGTCTGCGTAGGTTTCCTCCGGGCACTCCGGTTTCCCCTACCACTAAAAACATGCACAATAGGCCATGATGAATGATGTGTGTGAGTGAATGGTGGTGGTCAGAGGGTCCGTTGGCGCAGATGTGTGTAGTCGCGAAAGCGCTTCTGACAGTCTCCCCCAGGGGAAACTGAAGCTACAAACGTAGCTTTCCACCACCGAGTATGGAGTGAATGTACAACTGTCTCATGTAAAGCGCTTTGTGACTATATGTCTGTGAAAGGCGCTATATAAATAAAGATCTTCTTCTTCTTCTTCTTCTTCTTAGATAATAATAGAGCCACTGTTTAGGAGCACTCACCTCGCGCACACAGCCATCGGACAGTCCCCCACGTGTTACTGCGATCCTCCATCCTGCTGCCTCTATTCACCTCATCCAAGTGCCAGATAAAAAGCGCGACCACTAAGGTATTGACATCATTTTACTGTAAATACAGCGTTGCTCCTTGAGATCTGTATTGTGTGTGTTTGTTTGTTAGCGAGCTTATGCTAACTATAGTTTTCTGCAGCAGCTCTGTTTTGATCATAGACTGTAAAAAGAAGTTAGCGCACATCTAACTTGTCACAACATTAAAATCACAGGGATTTTAATGTTGTGACAGTTTTCAGAAAGTTTGCATTGGCTTGGCAGGTGTTTGTTCACCATTCACATAGTCCCAGTAATGTCACATTATTATGGCCGAGAACAAAGTGGTCCCTTGATTGCAGATAGTTCTCAGGTACGTGTTATAACATTGTGGACCAAGATGAGCTGTGGGACCAAATGTTCCCTTCAGGACAGGACCTAATGAAGGAAATGTGACAAAGGCCAATTGGGTTGATCTTTACTGGAAATGTCTGGCTTTGGGGTCTTGTAAGATTGCATTAAATCTCACTGATTCATCTGTGAGCTCACACTGGTCCCATTGCTTTGTCAGACGAGGGTTTTAATTTGTGCTTCACCTGATGGATGCTTGTAATTTATGCTGATTAAAAATAAAGCATCATATTATCCTCTTTCTCTCCCACCAATCTCAATAGAGGATTTTTTTCCAGAACGGTATAAGCAGCACTTGATTAGTTATAATGTGACCACTGGACCCCACGGCTCAAATTTATGTCCTCCATTTGAACTGTGTCTCCATGTGATGTATACATCAGGTTTGTTAATGAAATATGTCGCCAGGAGGCAGTTCAGCGCCTTCACACATAATTGTATTGAATATAACTGTGCTCTCCGATGGTTCTATTAGAATTAATTCCTAAACCAAATACAAAATGATCTGTTCTATTTTAAGTAATCTAAAGAGTCTAAACGGCATACATAAGTGACCACATCCTCTACTGACTTGGTAAGTGTTGGTCATTGCTCTTTCATTGGGAGGGACTCTTACTTCTTTTGGTGTAAATGTAGGTTTCTTCAGTTCACAGAGGCACATGGGCAGCGGTGCACACAGTTGCAGTAACATGTGGAGCTGATATACGGCTGTCCCATTGTCCTGTGTCGATGTGAGTGAGTGACAGGTGACAGTGTTGTCACTGTTCGAGCCTCTGATGGAGCGATGTGCCGGGACATCTCAGATAAAGCAGGGGAAGGCCGAGTCTCTGTCATCTCGACAGTCTTTCTCTTTGACATGTGTCCTCAGTGCATGTTGTCCCTGAGCATCAAGTGAAGACTTCAGAGCGGTGCTCGCGTGTCAAGCTTTGGTTTGCTTAGAGAAAGATGTTGTGCCATTGTGTGCAAAGTGTCCAGATCTTCATGTACATCAAATGGCTCTAGCCAACTGGTGCCTCTTTACTGGCCTCTCTGTACTTCACTGTTTTCCAAAAAAATAATTTCACAAATGAAGAAACAGCATCTGCTTTCCTGCAGCTCTACATATGGCCTTTAGTGCTGCTCATGTGAACTGAGCAGGTAACCAGGGAGGGGGTGCCCTCCAGAGACCCTGAACAGAGGGCCAGACCCCAGAGACTGTGACTGCAGCGAAGGCCATGTTGGCTCAGCACACAGACCAGCATATGAGGACACAGGGCTGGCAGCTGCCTGTGAATGCTGAGGTTGTCAGTTTTTTTTTTCTCTTAATGATGATAATGATCATGGAAATTTTACATTATTTATAAAAACAACAAACAAAAAAAACTTGGAACTCTTTCCTTGCATTTGTCCTGGTAGAGGACACTGTAGTGCTCTTGTAGTTTTTTGCGATTACAGCTTGGCAGAGAGTCCTCAGGGAACTGTTTACAGCTCTTTAGGTGTCAGTGTCTCCTGTCTGCTCTTATCGGCACTGAACCACTGCTGTACTCTCATCCTGCATTTACAGAGACAGAGGTGAAACTACAAACATCTGGCTCTAAATCGTCACGCCTTCTTTTGATTTAAAATTACACTGAAACATACACACGCATCTTATACAAAAAACAATTAGAAATCAGTTGGTTAAATCATTACCAGTATCAGCCTGTGGGCAACCCTGGCTGTAATGATTGCTAATTGGCTTGTTAGTATGAAAACAAAGCAGTGTTTTTTCTGCGCTGAAGGGCTAAATTAGCAGGAAACAAACAAGTGGAGGGGAACATGTGAATAAGGATGTTTTTACATGAGCATCTGTGGATACAGCTGCCGCTCGCTCTGACCGTCCTGTTTTCTCTTCTCTCTTTCTCTCAGGCTCAAACAAACAAAGGCAAACAAGACAGCCTCCTCCTGTGCCCGCTCCGGTGAGTGTTGTACAAGACAGGACGACTTCATGTCTGGCTTTGGTCCTTCATTTGCACTCCGGGTGATGATGGGAAATAAGACTTAGAGAAAATAATTTGAACGCTAATGACATAACACAACCAAACACTTTCTTCCCTGAACTGTCCTGTCAAATAAAGCCTATGGGACAGAAACCCAGGCGCTTAAATATTTTTTCCATGAGTATGTCATCCTAGAAAGTCAAACTCTTTTTAAATGAAATGCAGTATTTGGAGCCTGCAGATTTCTAAGCTATTCCTAAGGGGAAACAGAACATGGTGAATGTAAATTAATGTGGCTAATGCCAGTGGGCAGCAACCTCTGAAACTCAGCTAGTATAATAGTAGTTAGGGTTGGGCCATATCGTATCGCATATCGTTATCGCGATATATATATTTTTATATCGTTGTAATTTTTAATATCATTTATGTTACACTCAGCTCCGTCAGAGCAGCATAAACACAGAGTAGATCATATTTACGAGGAAATTAGTATGGCGCTAAAAAAAAGAATGAAATATCTTTGCATAAGCCTTCCAAACAGGCATAAGTCTGGAATTTTGATGTAGTTTGTCCATTGTCAATTATATCGTCAAATATATCGTTATCGTGATATTAATTTTTTATATCGTGATGCACTAAGGGGGGACAACGGTACTAAAATAGTACCTGGTCTGCTTTGTGAACACCAAGTGGAAATACCAAATGGAAAACTGCGTCCCTTTCCTCCTCAGCCACTTCTCCTATTGCCTCTGTCATGCTCTGAGAGTGACAGGTGAAGTGTGAACTCTCAGTAGAGGATGACAGTTTTAGTTACCTCTAAAATAGTGTTACTACATAAGTGTAAACAGTTTAGATCTAAAAGTTCTAAGAAAACCCACCCCTACTCTAAACTGAATTGAGTGTCATCTCGAGTTTTCTGATGATGTGGTGCCTCTAGAGGCTGAGGCCCTAAACTAGCTCACACTAGAGTGTTTATGCCAGGAGCCAGCCCTGCCCGCTGGACATAGGCTGACCATGGTAAGCTCCGAGACGCAGGTACGTGGTGACAGCTGTTTCATTTGGTTTTGTCACCGGGCGACTTAATCCTGTAGCAGGCCTCACAGACGGCCCATACACCAAACTGCACTCTGGTCGCCCATTTACTCTCGCAGCAATAGAAGCCAAGGTCACGTTAATTAACTGCCAAATCACAATTTAAACGATAATACTAATCACTCACTTTTGCTGTAATGAAAAAAGTGTCTGTCGGATTAATGTGGAACAGTGGGGGAAATACTCTTTATGATACAGCAAAGCATCAAGATGACCAATTTATACGTAAAATACCTTCAGTAAACTATCGTCAAGAAGCAACGCTTTTAGGCGCCCTCTGTTTAGAGTGTCATACTTTGACTTGGATGCTGTAGGTAAGCTACGGACCATGGGATATTTATTCAAGCCAACTTTGTGCCCATTACAGTTACTGCCCATCTGCCACTGCTGCCACTCGCAGTCCTGCTAAAGGTTATTCATTTACATACTGGGGGATGGGGCAGACGTCCACTAATAATTACAGGGCTTCAATCAATCAGTGCTTCATGATTAGTCTCCTGTAAAATCTCTGACGCCTTGTAAAACTCTGCCCTGTGCCTTCTTGTTTTCAAGCTTCAAAATCCCGAGCTTGCAACTGAAGTAACTGGAGGGAAATGTTTGCAGATTTTGTGATAAATTATGATGGGGTGCTTGAAATTGATTTATTGTTGTGATCATTAACCATATGGCACACACTGCGCCCCCTCCTAACGTTCAGAAATCTATGATCACAGGGCCAGGTCGGCACAACCTTTACCTTTGCACCAATAAATCTCACTCCCATCAAGGAGAAGGGCTGTGTTGTCAGGGGACATTGTGTACAATAAAAACATGCTTATAATCAAAATATACATTGAGAATGATTGATTTTATAATACAAAGTGAACTATAAATTAAATTCCTGTGTTGTGCATCAGTAGGACATGCTGTAAGAGAAAAGACCAGTCGACCATACCTTCTCCAATATATTAAATTAATATCACTGGAGGAAGTGATCAATAGATAGTTTTACACAAAAGTTAAACTATTTAGCCATGTGTAAATTCCCTTCTGAGTTGATACCTGTTGTTAATGATACATAAAAGCAATTACACTTAAAGTTATTCTTGCAGCCAGAATAATAGTATTAATAATTATTTGCATGTGACCTGCCAGGATTTACATGATCGTGTCTGTCTGAAGTAATTGCTTGGTGTCTCTCTTTGGCTTAGGGCAGTGTTGCATTAGATTGCAATCTCCAGCACTGTTGCCTGACACAAAGTTGATGTGTCACAGTGATTGGCGTGGGGGAGATGACATGACGGAGCTGCTTTTGGGAGCTGACAGATCGTTGGCAGGTTAGGGCTCCCCTGTTGGTGCTGCGCGGCCTCAGGACAGTCACCTGTCAGCTCAGGTGAAGGCTCGTCATCACTGATGACTGGAAGCAGCAGAGTGCATATAATGGGATGAGCAGACTGACAGAGACGTAGTCCAGGACTCCTTTTGTCTGGTGCCCAAAGACCAGATCTTCATGTAGTGAAGTGCTCTGTTGCACCGCCGTGTTGGATTAGGGGTCCAGATCAGGAGTGTCCAAACCTTTCTCTTTGAGGGCCATATTCCAAAGAGTATCAAAGGCGGAGGCCTCTCACTGATGGTGTAATTTGATTCATCATTAGTTAAATTGTATTTGATGTTGTACAGGTCAGTTATGTGGTAAATCAATCACATGGGTCTCACTCCAAACTGTTTCTAATGGAGATTATACCAAGTATGGCAATTTGGGTCAATCCAGGCCTGGTCAGACGGCTGCATTTAGCCCCCGAGCGATAGTTTGGACACTCCTGGTCTAAATGTAGAGAGACATGTGGTCTACCTCCCAGCAAGTTATGGATCAGGTCAGAAATTACACTTAAATTACTCGTCAGTTTGTAGTAACGATGTAGACAATGTAGACACAGCACATTAGTGTAGACACTAACATTTATTTTATTTTAACGTTTGTCAAGTCTTCTTTACACTTCCATCATTCATTACTTACACTTCTATATACGTTCAGTAATAGGAACTTTTTTCCACAGAAGAAGTTGTCAGACATCATCACGTCAAGCCCCCCTAAACGCTAAAAGGTACGTCCGTGTTCTTCTCATTTTGTTGCATGTATTTTTTAGAAACTTCTCCTCTGAGATGGGAGTGTCCGATCGCAGTTGCTGTTTTGTTGAGTTTCTTGAAAAGACCGTCCTGCCACGCTTAGAGGGGGCATGTGTCCATCAAAGTCAGGCCAATAGCAGGCGTGAGCGCTGAGGCCTGCTGCCGAGATGGACAGCTCACTCTGACTCATATAGAAGCTTAAGTACGTCCGTCTCACCAGAACACACTGCCACAATGCATCAGCACATGGGGAGTCTACAGAGAAACTTTCAGCATTGTTTCACTTACACTTACGAGCAATATGGGACTTTCACTTCATTTGAGTGGAAATTCTTCTTAAGCAAGCTTGAACATAACCTTTCAAAGCACTTCTCATCATAGATATTCACAGTGATAAGTTTATAAGTCTTTCTAAACTTTCAGAGAGCTATACTGTCATAGTGATGTAAATAAGAAGAATAAAAAGGCTTTATGATTAGATTCCACAAATATTTGCTTTCATAAGACATCCAGAAAAAAAAGCAGGTTTCAGGGCCTTTTATTTATTGTGTCTCTAATCAAATTGAATAGTTTTTACGGCAACAGTGACATAAATTTCCTATAGCAAGAACTCAACACAAGATAATGTTTAGGGCGTTTTGAACAAATATGTACAAAATAATAAGTTGAGTTGAAAAGAACCTGAAAAGAAGCCTTGACAATATTTTTCTCATGCATTTAAATCAGCTGCTGGATCCCAGTCTGGTGCGACACGTTCAGTAGTAACAGGTCTCCGTGTCTCCTCTGTCAAATCATCTGCTCTGTCCCTGAGGCCCAGAGCGCCGATCAGTGAGACCTGTCACTTCTGAAATCTGATCTGTATTCATAACTTCTGTCAAAGCTGCACCATTCAGGCTGTGAGGAGCAGCAGCAGCAGCAGCAGCAGCAGCGCGGCCCGAACCAGGGGGAAGTCAAAGTGTGGACAAACTCTGCTGCTTCGTAGTTTTAATACATGAAACAGCCACACCAGCCGCTCTTTGATACAGCTCTTGGATCAAATCTGGACTTTCTGTATTATCCCAAAGTTCTGCTAAAGTCTGACACAGAAAATGTTCAAAGTATTCATTTTTAATTCTTCAAAAATCTACACAAACTCTTATTTGCTGCATTTTTTTTTTATCATGTGCGGTGAATGGAAGTTACCATGGCCGAAAATGAAATAAAATAATATATAAAACTAAGGTTGAAAGCAATGGATCGGTGCAGTTGTTGGGTCTGAATTAGTGCTGTGAATAATTCCGATTAATTGCACTTGTGAAATTCCATGAATCGCAGCTAATTTTTCTCTAATAACTGTATAAATTATTAATACTGCCGACATTAAACACTCTAATTTAAAGCATTTGCTCATATTTAATTTACCAAATATTCATAGTTTCATAATTCTATAGGAAAATCCCAACAGCTTCACAGGGATCTCAGAAGAAGAACTTTATTTATATAGCGCCTTTCACAGACATAGTCACAAAGCGCTTTACATGAGACAATCTCACATTTTAGTGACATTTTCTTTGGTGCTGAACATTTAGAACAGAATCTGCAAACTTTTAGGTTCATAAACTAGAGGCTTACAATATGTACAGTAGTTAATACAAGTGCTTTGTCTTTCAGGTCATGTCAGTGTGTCAGCATACATATACTGTATGCTGCAATGATCGTGATTAATCGTGAATTAATTAATAATTTTTAGGATTAATCGTGAGTCAAAGGTTTAATTTTGACAGCCCTAGTCTGAATGTCACTGAAATTAAGTAGTTTTTTTTCCATATTGTCGTTTTTTTCCCTATGTTTTTTCAAATCTCTTTTTGAAATATTTAATTATACTGTAGGCAGTGTGTTATTTTATCATTAAAGAAATGTACATATTTTCTGTATGAGACAGCTATATTATAAAAGAACTGATAAGAAAACTTTCCACTATAAGCACAGAACCCTGTGATTGTCTTGCAGTTCAGGATTAAATGCTGCTCCCCTGAGGTTCAAAACTATAACAGAAATTGTACAAAGCATTTAAAATATAAAAATCGAGATGTATGTTTCTTGTTTTGAGATGTACAGTCATTTGTATTGTGTTATTCCATTGTTTTGGACTTGTTACCATTGTCATCATAGATTATTTCATGTGTATCTAGCGAGTTGTTTTTCCCACCGTGGCCAACTTAACTCAGGGAATCTTAATTCTCTAAATGTCTTTTTAAGTAGTGCCCCCTGCTCTGCGTGACCCCACTGAGTGACAGGCCATTCTAATCCCTTTTCATTGGGGAAAACAGGCTTTATCGCAGCCTCTGGTCAGTTTGTTTTGCCCCTGCCCACAACATACGGCATTTAACACTCTCATAATTAAGTAGCCGGAGCCAAAATGCCCTGCCCAGTTTGAGGGCTCTGGCTGCTGCTAATTGACAGATAAGCGTCGGGACAACGTGATGGCCTGTTACTGTTTTTTTTTTATATGTGTGGAGGTAAACAATTGTGACATTATTTATAACTGAAATAATACACCACAGGTACAGGCGGTGTCATGAATGAACTGTAACAACGGGCACTTGAAAGAGAAGCGTAGCGTGAAATTACATGCGTTATTGCGGAGTCTTGAGGGTGTCTCCGCATGCCGTTTATCGTAGTCTTTTCTGGCCAACTGGGTGAAGGATACTCTGCCTGTTTCCCCACCCAAACTCTCGGTCCCATCTGCTCGGAGAAAGGCACAGCATTTGTCAAAGTAGACTGGATAATGGCTTTGGCATCCTTATGATAATCTCAGCATAATCTTCATTTGTCCACTGTTGGCATTGGGACACTTCTGGGTTTGGGAAATTGGTCAAGACCTTAAGTGTCCTCGTTTCGTTTTCATTAGCTCAAAGCTTAGCAAGAACGCTCAGTTAATTCTACTTTGCAATAAGATGGTTCTGTTTTAGCAGAGACTCGGTAAAGCAAAATACATTTACTTCTGTTAAAATCACAACTATTTTGTCTGTTCGCTTTTATTATTATTTACGTTTGAAGCGTTTTAGGTTTGGTTTTTTTCCCTCTTTTCCAAAACCATCCCATCCATGTAACTCTGCGTTTAATGGCAGGTTTCTACAGTATATAACGGCAGGTTTATATGTCATAGTAACAAACCTGAATGTGTTTTCCATCAGGCCGGTGGCTCTCGGTTGACTACTGCTCCCCCTGTATGTGGGTCACACGTATCGTTCCCAGCTGTGCGGCCCAGTCAGCTGTGCCTCTCTCCATGCCCGCCAACATCTGCTCCACAAAAACAATATCCAGCTTTTAGCGCTCAAATGGAGGTTACACCATATGCCAGCAAGCCACTTAGTTTGTGCCAGGGGAGCTGGGACCTGGCCACACTCGCTGAGGTAACAACCAAGGAGAGCAGCACTGGGTTGTGAAGGAGACCTCATACTCTCTCCACTTTATCTAGTTTTCCTTAACTTTCAGCTGTGCTTCTTTTATCCAACTCTTTAGTTTGTTGTCTTGTGTACTTTTCACCTGCTATTGTACTATATTGGCGTATTCTCACATCATTGTGTGCCAGTATGCATCTGCTCAAGGTGCTTTGGCAGCGTCACCTTTTGAATATTAATGTTCCTCCCGCCTCAGCAAGAGTTTGCCACAAGGGCTTTGGCACGAATTGTACATACATGCTATTTTTGACAATTACACTTACAGTTAAGATTTGACACGTATTTGACAGACTTGGAACAGGTCTCGGACAAAAGCTGCCTTAAATACTTCTTTAAGAAAGTTTAAATTTTGAGCAACTGTGGGACTTATTACACAAAACACAATTAGTCGTTTAAGACCAATTAAGAGTGCAATAGGAATGGTATGGGCTGAAGTGCTGCTCACTATGCTGAGAGGTGATAATGGCTTTTTAATTAAATATGGGAGCCAAAGGTCCCAAAATGGAGCTTACAGCTAACCAAGCAGTAGCCATTCAGCGACTGTTCAGACAAGGTCCCTTCCTGTCAGTCTGGCCTTGAAATGCTTTACTTTTCTATTCTGCCACAGCTACACACACTCAGTAGACATGGTATTGTGCAACATTGGCAAATCGCTTTAAATATTGTGTCTAAGCAATTCTAAATGTAAAGTATGTGTATGTACTTGAAGAGTCATGCCCATCATTATCATATTTATCTTGCGCTGTTGTCCTTGCTCAGTCCTGGGGGGTGGGAGAGGGGAGTGGGGGACACTTGGAGCCAGGCGTTTGGGGGTGGATCCACTGAGGAGCTGTGGGACAGCAGGTCGGGGCTGCCTGCTGCAGGTCACGGTTTCACTTGTGGGTATTAATTTGGGAGGGACTGACACACAGCCATGTTGTGTGTGTGCGAGTGCGTGTGTGTGTGTGTGTGTGTGTGCGAGTGTGCGCAAAGGGGAAGGAGGTCTATTTAACTGTGTGCAGAGAAATCACCTTGACAGGATCTTTACTGTAAATCACACATACATGGCAATGTAGATTATGGCCATGGCAGTTTAATTACTTTTGCACTTTTGTACTTTTTACTTAAGTTTGTCCGCCTGCAGTCACCAGTGTATGGGTTAAAATGGCAAAATCAGATTTCTTCTTCCATGAGCAGGATTATTTTTATTGATGGAGATATTTTTGGTTGTGGTGGAATTGATTTATTATTAGTTATTTATTTACTTCATTCATTTGGTTCCATTTCTATAGTTTGCCAAAATTCACACATTTGTGCACATTTATTTGATCAAATTGCATCAGAAATGCTGGCGCTTTTGGCAAAGAAACCAGATTTCTGTCAGTGTCTATCTTTGAATACCTCCCACATTGCATTCGGAGGGAGAGGGTTCTTTCTGCTGCCAAATAGGTGCAGCCCAGTATCCGATGGCAGTGGATACAACTTGTGGCAATGTAGGAGTGGTCTGTGTAACATTATTTATAACATATAATCGCACTTCATGTTTTGTCTGATTTAAAGTTGGACATTTTCTGGTCTTGGAGGCTCCATGCACTTCTGAGTGTGGTCAGCTGGGGGCAGTGTTAAAGTGGAAACAAGGCGATCAAAATACACAGTTCTGTTTACTATTCAAAGGTCCATGTCTCAGTTCATGTTGCAGTACGGGTGTGGGTCAGTAAGGACATGCACGCTGCTTTTAGCTGGTGTGTGTAACATGCTGTTTGTCTCTGTTGTGCTTTACATTACAGTAACTAACACGGACAAACTAACACAGAAATTATGCTAATGACGACAATGCTTATGTTAATTTGGCTTCACCAGTGCAATAATGCTGGGACTACATTATTAATAAGATCACTTTACGTTATATCATATTACATTTAAGACGCAGCGGTTTCAAAAGTTTAAGAGCAAGGCAGTGAAATATTCCAATAAATGTACATAACCATGTTTTAAAGTTGCACAAGCATGAAACACAGACACATGAGAAATGCACAGTAGACAGACATTGAGTCCAAAATCTATTGATCTGTATATATTTAACGATCTAGATGCCACTCATTAAGTTTTATTAGTGATGTGTGGGTGAGTGTTGGTCGCTGATCAATTGGTCAATCAATCGATCCTTTTGGGCTTTGTCGTAATATTTCTTCATTGTGCAATATTGAAGAAAAAAGATGCTATGAACATTTCAGCATTAAATTAACCAACTGTTTCCTAAAATGTAGAAGTCTGAGCCTTTAGATCAAGGCCTTTTTTGATGATGGTTCGTGGTTATTACTAGAAAAAGTACCTCATTCTATAAAACGTGATGTACAAAGATGTCAAACAGTTAACTGATAATAACCTCTTATTAGATTAAAGAAAATGAACAAAATTAGCTTCCCGATTGAACATACATGATTTGAATTAATTGTAATAAATTTTATGGACATTTGGAGCAGATATGGAAAGATATAGATCCGAATTCTTAAAACGAAGGGAAGTACATTACTAAACATGGACAGAATCAGGGTTTAAATGGTGCAGGTTTCCTTCAGGTGCTCTGGATTCCCACACATCTACTCCAGTGTAAAAGAGATTATAAATTTCAGTTTCCTGGTTAAGTAACAAGTTAAGAAATAAAATAAATTATAATTTGTTCCTTTCTTTTATTTATTTCTAGTGACAATTCTATTCCCCCTTTTCCCTATAACATACATTTGTTATTTTATATCTTTTCCTTTGACCAATCCTTTAGTCGCAGCTATGTGAGGACTGTGTGCCCAGCCAGTGACTTCCATTGAAGCTACTTTTCAGGCCGTTGCATGATGTGAGAGTGAGACCTCGACAAATGCGTTTTGTCAGTCTCCACATCTGGGTGTGATGCATCATGAAGAGCAGTCACAGAACTCTGATCATGACCAGTGTGAAAAGTGTAGACAATGTTGTAATATTGAACGTCCAGATGGTTTAAAGCAGAGACAGACGTGCCGTGGCTTGGCGCTATCTTTAATTCATATCTGCTCAGCCGTTCTTTGCATTGTTAGGCCGAGTCTCTGGGCACTGAGAGATGTGCAACTCATTTAATATGAGGGAACAAACAAACTAAGTTTAGTCAGTGTCATTTTGGCTGGCACTCTAGCTAATCTATGTGAACAGTGGTGGGTATGATATAGTGCAACATGGTGAATGCTTTCTCCCAAAATTGGAGATGACTTTTTGGGGTGTGTTGCCAAAAGCTTGATGATGATGCTCAGAAGCCCAGTATGGTTTACGCATCACTGCCTCAAAGCCACCGCTAAGCTCTTTTTAATGATGTGACAGAAAACATTACTGCACTTGACTTACTTCAAATACCTGCGGTTTTGTCTCTGTTTAAGGCTGTAGGGTTATCTCATCTTGCATTTTGTCTTTTTAGTTGATGTTTGCGTAGCTTCACATTGACGTCTCTCAGTGTTATATCGATGTCTTTTTACTTTATCCATGAGTGCTGCTGTGTGCTGTACAGATGGACTGAAAAAAGCTTGAAAAGTGTTGAAAAGATGAACCTTTTCTTTAGAGGACTGGCTTCCAAAATTCAGTGCATCTGCTTTTCAGAGGAAACTGACAAATGTATGTTAATGTGTTGGCAGAATGCAAAAAGTGAAATGAGGCGGCCCATCTTTTCAGATCAGTCATGTGTCACGAAGCCAGAGTCTCATCGCGCTTCGCTCTTCTCCATGGGGCCGAGATGACCTCAATAATTAAGGGACAATTTTAAAATGCATTTCTAATTTTCTACCAGACTGAAAAGCTTTATTATGGAATAGCTGACAAAAACCCTCCTCCTGAATGGGGGTGACTCCTGGGCTTCCACTAAACTGGTCATGAATGCACAAACCATCTGTTTTTCTGGCCGTTTGTCAGTGTGAGCGTGGCGGAGGCAGCTGTCGGTGTGGCCCCGGTTTGAATGATGGAGCACACAACCTTTGTTTTGCTCGGCAGTGGCTTTGTCGGACCTGGCTCGTCCCGCTCCTGCCGTCCTGCGCTGGAATACGACACAGATAGGTTCTGTTGGCCCACCAGTCAACCACAAGTTCCTGCGAAGAAAAGGCCACAGCAAAAAAGCAATAGACTCGGGGTGAGCCTCAGGAAATTAGGTGACAGAGTGAAAAGAATGTAACTGGAGGAAGAATGTGCAGTAGGCAGTATATGGCGAAGAGAGAAAGGAAGGTGTGCGGCCAGCAAGTGCTTTGTGTAGGTGAATGAGGATCTGGGGCATTGTGTGCTCGCCAATCTGTAGCTCAGTGGGTGAGCTTGTCAGGAGCCAGAGCCAAGGATGAGGGCCAGAGGGCCAAGAGAGAGGTGAGAGCAGCCAGACGGGCTGAGGTGTGCTGCTTAGAAGAAGCTCTAAAAATGACAACATGCTTGAAGACAATACGAAGAAAAATGCATCTAGTTCACCAAGATATTAATGTTCAGTTCCCGTGTTGTTACAGATCCACTGTGTCTTTTAATTTACTCAAGATTTTGTCCAATCATTCTTTATTATTTCCGCTGACTGTTTTGTTTGGGTGACACGGGCCAGCGTGACCTAATTGCATATCTTTCCCACACCAATGCACTTGACCGGAAGAGGCTGATTTGAGGACATAAGGTCATGGGTTGAGGGGGAAGCGTATGCAGATATACTGATATAACTAATACGGTATATCACTGTCATTGGATAGGATTTTTATCTGCTGATGTTAAAAGTGTGTAAATATTTGATAAAGCTACAAAATGCTAATAATGTTATGTTTTTGCTTGGTTTATTGGAGACTTTTAATCTGTAATATAAAGTGCATTCTTCTAATGGTGATATGTATTTGAGCTTGTTTTGACATTGTAAAAGGCTGGATTGTAGGCCGTGCTGTCGCTGGTAGAGCTTATGGTGGTAAAGCAGAGCTTTGCAGAAAGCAGTTGTGTTCTCTCACACGACAGTCTGAGCATGGCGTTTTTGTGTAGCCGCGGGGCAGGCAGGCACCCAGCTCCAGCCCCTTCCCTCCCAGTGTCACAGTCACATCTCGTTACGCTGACGAGGCTCTGATGTGGACAAATCGTCACTAAGGGGGACCTGACTGACACCGCTCCGGCTACTTCCAGGGCTCGTGTGTGAGGGGTAATCCTGAACATGGAGGTTTAAGCTTGTGGAGAGAAAGGTGTTTGAAGTACTGTGTTTGTGGGCTGATGTCATAAAAACCTATAGATCCTTATATGAGGATTTTTAAAGATATATATAGTTGCTGAGTGCATTTATATGACTCTGTTTAAAAAAAATCCTAATTGAGCTGGATCAGGTGCAGCCTCATTTCATTTGTGTGGCACTAGTGGACTGCCAAGCACATGATCTCACACTTTTGTTTTGAAGCAGGGCCCTCACAAAGGGTGACAGAATGGTCCCCTCTTTTAATGGTTAACGGGCCAAGAAGAGCTAAGCATCAGCACCGCGCTTTGAGAAGCATATGGAGCTCTAAATAAAATTCAGATCAAGCACAATGATAGCTGTGGTTGGCTTTGTGCAATGACAGGCCGCTGAAAAAGGGGGTGGAGAGGAAAGTCTGATCAACATAATAAGATGGTGACGCATGAGTAAATGAATGTATGGTGCTCTAACGTGCCATGCTTTGGAGTCTGGTGGAAAGCTGCAGCCATTGTGACAAACTCCTCCAACTCTGCCTTTTATTACTCTTCAACGGTTGACTTCAATGGAGCCTCATTGTCCGCCCAGACTTCTGCTCCCAATCAATGTCTCTGACAGTTGACAGATTTTCTGAGCCTGGGCTTTTGTCAGAGGCTGATGACCTGAAAGGGCTTTGGTGGTAGCATCATGAATAAGACATTTAAAGCTAATAAATAAACCTTTAGAAAGCTGCACTGATGTGTGCGTGAGACTATTATAGATGGAGGCATGGGGGATTTTACTTCCCTATTTCCCTCCCTCTGTTTTCACACTTGCACAATCTCCGGCCTTTGAAGGACTTGTGAAGCCAAAGGCGTCGTGTTGCTCAATCAAACAGATTAAGTCAGTCAGACAAGCAGCGATCTGTCCCATTCAATAAAGTTACTTTTGTCATGCTGGATCTCAGAGGGGCTCATACTACACCAGACTCTGCTGTACGATGCATGTTCCAAGTACACAGTAATACCATTTGCTTGTTAAAAACATTTGCTTTGTGATAAGATTTCATTTTTTGATTGATTTTAGTCTAATATTTTAATGCTCAAGCAAATAAAGTTGTGGTCTGTCATGATTGTGTGATGTGCCAAATGGATTCTGTGTTTTAGTTTTAAAGCACAAGCAACCCAGTAATGAGGACATCTGTTTTCATATGGTCCTTGACACGTAGCACCAGAAATTTGATGTCATCCTGTCCAAACTCGTACATGGCTGCCAGACAGCATGGCATCCTCTGATTGGTTCTGACAAGCCAGTGACAGCTCTTAGGTGAGGAGGGAGCATGACAAAGGGCAAGCAGGGGATGGGGGGGAACAACGTCAGGCTATAGGTCTGTGAGGCTGTCTGTCTGCCTGCCGTTACACCCCCCACCGCTCACCCTCTACTAACCTAATAACCACTGTAGCAAGTGGACGTAGCATGTTCAAGTGCACTTTTATTTAAAGCATTATCACTGGACATTTGAAATACTGCTATGCCTTTTTTTTTTTTACCTCTTCTGAGCCAACATTGTATGTAGATCTGTGATTTATAGATGGCCACCTGCCACTGTGAAAATCAGAGCTGTTATGGTTTTACTCACAGCTGAGCTCTGTTGGAGCCAAAGGAGCCTCCTTGACATTGAGCACCCAACAGATTTTTGGCACCGCCAGCCCTTTGTCGCTCTCCCCTCTCACGGACATGAAGGGATTCTCTGTTTCAGATAAGCACCATGTATTAGGACTTCTAATGAAAAGGCCCGGGTTAACACACTCAGAATTTATTATGGGATATTATGAGAACATCAGTAGTTTGTGGCAGCGTCGGGCACACAAGGCAAATTGGATGGCTGTTCCTCCCCTCATGTGGCCAGTCTCCATTGTGACCTTGCATTAGTGCATATGCTCACAGCAGGGTCACCGGTTCGGGGCATGATCTGTCAGTCTTTGTTTATGAAAGGCAGACAGCACAAGCCTGTAAGATAACATATTTCATGTAATTAGTGGTGTGCAGTTATATGTAGCACTTTGTCCCAGACTGAGCTAAAGATGGGCTGAGGACATGGTTTAACTCCTCAGACTTTTATCACGTATTTCAGACATTTGTTGTGTACTAAACCTGTATTTAAACACTGCAATAATGTTGATAATATCCTATTATTTGGTATTTGGACTGTTTGGTAAAGATTTCTGTGTTTGGTGTGTTGTAAATGTAATATTGATTTATGTAATAATCCCACCTCAGCATGGAAATGATTTGAATGAACTGCAGTGGAGGCAAATGCTGAGTTTACTGCATGAAGGTTTACATGTCCCCGCGTTGTTGCGTGTTTCAGATATGACAGTGTGTCAGTCGGACTCTGCCCTCTGTGACTGTACTTCTATAAGGCTTGGTAACCAGCCTTTTTCCTGGGAGGTGTTTACTGTCACTGCGTGTTGTGGGCGCTGGCAGCACTGTCTCTCCAGGCTGTCAATCTCCACAGACACTGAGCTGCCATGTTGGATCTGACCTCCGCTGGGGAGATATCCTCTCTGAGCTTCATAGGCATCTTTCAATGCTCCTCAGCACTGCACGGACACTGAGATAAAAGGAACGACCGGGCGTTGTTTTCAATACTCCCATTAATTAACGGCACTGTACTTCTCTAGTCAGTGCATCCGAGGCTTTGTGTATCAGTTACTAACCCAACTATTTTTAATCTCACGCAAATGCACTATTTCTGTTGCTGTAGTGGCACTATCCCATCTCCGCTGCAATGTGTTTTGGATAAAGACACTGGCTGTGACTTTGATGCAAAGTGTGTGGGAGGCCTTTAAATGCTTGTTAATTAGCAGTGCATCTTGATTATCACTATAGCTTTCCGAGTGGATTAGCACTCCGCAGGAAGTATTTAGACATGCACAGTTCTCTCATATCTATACTGCACAAAGGCATAGACATTTTTTAATTCATGTTTTTATTTCGTTTTGAGATAAATGATTGAAAGTTTGTCATCAGTAATTTAGAAACAACAGAAACACTTAAAGTACAGTCAAGGTTATGAGTTATGAATCATCACATTACTCACTTTACTCACTTTACTCAGTGTATGCGATAGAAATCAATCCGAAACCCAACTTTACAGCTAGTGTAATCTTAGACCAATATTCACTATTGTATAGCCCATGGATACGTTGACCAAAAAAAAACACAAATATATAGCAAAGATGTACAAAGGTATCCCGTAAAACAATGTGGAACACAGAAACTACAAAAACAGGTTGCAGAAAAAGACAAAAAAAAACACTGCTGTACCAAGAGAGAGGGAAGTGGCTGCTTGTTTACGCGCCACCATGAATGAAACTATAAGTATGGCTAGATGCAATATATTTCACCCATGCTCCTTCAGGTTTTCCAGTTCCACAACTGTAAGCACCCTGTTGTGTGTGTGTTTTGTTTTGGGAGGCTTAATTAGATTGGACTCTTAACATGAAAGGGGTGAAGAGCAGGGAGAGACATTTAGCAAGCTGCCGTGGGGAGCCTCATCCACCAGACCAACTGCAAACGCACACGGTTGATTATCAAAAACATGTTAAAGTTGTCTTTTGTCACTGTCTTGTTTTGCGGCGCAGAGCGGCTTCAGCTTTTAATAGTGATGTTTGAGATGGGCCATCACACCTGAATTTACAGCTTTCTCTCTTCTTATCGTAAATTGAGCGCTGAGCTGCGAATGGGCAGTTATACAGTCACATAAAACCCACAGTTATGGTCTGTGTTCTGTTTAGCCCTTGATAGAAACACACCGTCGCTCCTGGTGTATTTCTCACTATGAAAATTATAATATGGAACAAAGATTAGAATGAAATTATCATGTCCGCGAGGCATTTACCCGCCTTTGCTGGGGTGCGCCACACATGGTTAGGGGAGGGGTGAAAAAAAGCCAGGTCTCCAAGAATAATGATAAAACATTAAGCTGTGAGCGTGCTGGTATTATTGCTGTACATTATGTATGTTCCATTTATACTAGCTCACACGGGCCGACCAGTGCTGACGGATAGGTCATTACTCCGTGCACCGATGAACACTTATCAGGCCCCACTGCTGTTTATGGCCGCGATGAAGAGCACTTGTCAGTCAAGGTCACTGCTTTGTGTGTCCTCTTTAATAGTTCCCTCTTCACAGTTGTTGAACTTTGTGCGCTCGCCCGGGCCTCCGCCTCTAAGTGAGGAGAGAGATATGGGGCCGCTTGGTTAAACGCATGGATTCAGTCGTTTATGTGGTGACGGGGGAGATAACTGCTGAGTTAACCAGCTCTATACACATGACCTCACAAACACTTCCTTTAACTGAACTGTTCGAGAGCTATTTAGATTTATTAATAAAGTGAACGGCAGACTAAATATAACCAGGTTTGTGCCACTGTTGTAAATATGCAGTAGCCCACACTTTTCTTTAAAGTGAAAGAGCAGTCTTTGCTACTGTTGCCAGCAATGTCTTCAGCGTGAGCCTGTGTAAGTTTGGATGACAGGATTCTAAGAGCTGGCTCTAACTGCAGGGCCAATGCTAATGCATGGCTGGTTGCGTTCACCAGCTAGAGCTGAAATCAGAAGTGGCCCACAATGTGATTGGTGCGAGCTGGGCCCGAGGGACTGAACACAATTTGGTCGCCTTGGTGTAGTTTGGCCCCAAGTCTTGAATATTTGTCACTGCTGCAGAAGTCATATTTCTGTGTCTTATAGCAGTGCTGCACTTGTTTATCTAAACAGCTGAGGTAAATAGACTTGCCCCATGGTAGCTGTCAATGTGTTTTTATGTGCTGCTCGGCTTTTATATTTTCTTCTTTAAAGGCAAAATTCCAAAACAAACAACTCTGTGCATGTTTGTCAGATAACGACATATTGTGTTTTTTAAGGATTTATCCCAAATGCAAAGCACAAACAGATGCATAAATGCTGTGTAACACGACAATTTGTAAGTACTTAAGATTAGTGAAGTGGAGCGTCATCTCACGGCAGGAGAAATGAACAGTTCTTGTGTGTGCACTCGGTTTGTGATGCTGACAGGAGTCACTTTGATAAAGTTGGGACGATGAAATTTTGATCCATCCCCTTTTTTCTCCTCAGGCTTCTTCTCTGCAGACGTTGGGAGCTGTCGCTTTGTGACGCCCCGTGATGTGGGTGACACTCAGCTGATCTGACAGGTGTTGAGCAGAACACACACTCCACGGCAAACTGGCTATATTCCTGAGGTAAAGGACAAAATGTGGATTTGATAAACATTAAAAAAAAATTCAAATCCAAAAAAGCATAGAAATTACATCTTGAACTTGTGCCTCTTTAAAGTTATAGACTTTACAGGGTGATACAGAGGGTTTTTGTCCCGTGTTCAATGTAAAAAAAAAAAAAAAATCTCAAAGAGCCATTTTCTGTTTGTCTATATCTGTCTATATATCTTTATTTGTAAATATTTTAGAGAGGAAATACTTTCTTGCCTTAACTTGAGTTAGCGATGAAGACGTGAATAGCCAAAAATGAAAGACTTGGCAGTGTCCGGATGAGGGGTCTGCAGTGGAGCGTGGAGCCCACAGGCTGTGTGTTCACAGTGTTTCCTGGATTAGACACCTTGCTGTGGCCTGTGGAGAGATGTTCCTCGTCCTCTTCACACAATCTGCTGCTGCAGCTGAGCTGCCCTTTGCCACAGGCCTCCAGACAGACAGACACATTTAGATACACATGTCCTCCTTCTGTGGGCGACGTTCACCAACTACTTTTCTTCACTCATCAAACTGTACAAAATACTTCATTTGTGTTTTACTTTTAGTGTCTTTCCATAGTTTTCACACTCACAGTCCCAATTTGTTACTGTTTATGTAACTGTTGTTAAACTGCTTCACTCCGTAAGTAACTAGCACAAGTGTTATCTGGCCATCTGCGTGAGCCTTCTTAGCAACAATGACAAAACAAATGTTTTAAATTTGGTGTATGCAGCCCAACAATTCATCTTTGTATTTCTTTATTATTCATTCCTGTTGGTGTTTCCTACATGATGCATTAGTAACATAACATAACGAAACAGAACATAAAACATAAGATAAAACATAACATAACGGTCACTAAAGTTCAGTTTCTGAGGCCCTTTGATTCACCATATACTTCCTCACTAACATGTTGACATGCTCATCTGTCACTAGAAAACCGCCACAGGCTGCGGCTTTGGCACAGAGACATTTTCCGAACTGAGTGAAGATGCTTGAAGCCAAGATGCAGCCAGTCAAAATGTTAAGAAATGGAGACGCCAGAATAGATGCGCACAGGCGTTGATTTGAGGAGCAATGGTGTTGAAGCAAGTGTGACACGATGGAGGCCCCTCTCACAATGATGTTCACAATGATGTCAATCTCTGACAAGCTGCATTAAATAATCCAGTCAGAAAATGGAGAATCGCGTTAGAAGAAGGAACGCGACGTTTCAATATTACTTTGATCACAAAATAACAAAAACATATAGTTCTCTTGCTTTTGCTTTGCATTTACTGCCAAAATAGTCGGTATCTTAAATGAAACCTCCTAATGGAGAGCTTCTGAGACCCATGTGCACAGGGTGTGGTCAAGGCGGCTTGTTTACGCTGAAGCAGGAGCTGTAAGTAGGCATTATTATCATTATTTTGCATCTGCATTCGTTCAAGAAACAGCTGTTGGATTTTGAGGGAGATGCAGAGTGGCAGGGCCTGGAGTTGTTCCTGTTCGTTCGGCTAACTTAGCTTTGACATAATGGCTCCTGGCAGAGTTTTGTGCTGAACTCAACATCTGCGACAACTGTCAGCACCACTGACCAGTCCTGTCTGGCTTTCTCCATTTCTTGCAATCCTATATCCCTCCGTATCTCTAGCTGCCTTCCAGGATCGCCCCGTGTGTTGGGGGGTAAAGACCCGCGCGGAAAAGTGGTAAAAACAGGGAACCTCGGACGCCACTGGATCACTTTCCTCTGCCACTCCCCATCTCCGTCAGCGGCACATCAGCTGGTCCAAGGTCGCAAGGTCATGCGAACATCTGGCCCCTCCGCCACGTTTTCTGAGGTCAGTGGGTAGCATCTGTTTATAGACCCCACCGCCTTCAATATCTCTGACAACAGGAGCCACGCTGAGAATCACAGGCAAAAGCTTTGATCAGTCACAAGTGTTGACAGGGCAGACATCTGAACCGAGTCAAACCTGCCACAGTCACCTCTAAGACAGGAAAAATGACAAAGATAACGAAAAAGTAACTACGGTGTCATACGAAACTTTGCACACACACGGTTAGGGTTAGGTTGGAAGAGTGTCGCCCTTTTAGGAATTTTTGTAAACAAAAAAAGAGGAACAAACTAAATGGAAAGCTTTAAATATCAAAAGGCGGGAAAAATGACCTCATTTGCTGTACAAAATTCACTTTCCTGAACGTGACTTTGACTTTTCTTTATGATTCACCGGGAACCTTCAGCTAAACAGGTGAGTCAAGGGTTTATTGTAGTATTTGTGTCCCTTGACAACGACAAGAGGGGTAGGTGGTCTCTTTGCTCTCACTGCTCTCTTTATTGAATGATTTTGTCCAATCCAGTGAAGCCTACAGGCCAATACTAAAACACAACCAGAAAAGTTTTATCCTTTTTGGCAAAGATTACAGTTATTCAAATTGCATTGGTTGGCAATCATCTGCTTGCTTTGCCTTGAGCTGATGACTTTTCCTTTATAAGCTTTGCCTCAGAAGAATCTAGTTCTTTTTTCCTTTTTTATTGCTTGAGCTTTCAGCAGCTATTAGTTCACTTAAAACGTTTCTCAATCTTATCCAAACAAAACATGACAGCTCCAAAACTCTGCATTGTTCACTTAAAAGCAGTAAAACAAAAGTATTTTATATTAACTCTACCAATACCTGAGTTGGTAGAGGCAAAGCCATTAAAAGCAATTAAACCTATATATATGTAAGGGTAATGAATAGACATAAAGTAGCCTAATTAAAAGCCATGTTTACAAGAGATCTCGGCACACCTAAGAGGCGACAGGTGCGTAAAGACTGGAGTACTTATCTCGGTCCAACTGAAAACCATAAAACAAAACAATGAAATGAAAAAAAAGAAAATGAGTAGTAACAATAAAAAAGACTGTTAAGTTACGGCACTGTAGGCTTTACACACGATGCTTGGTTGTGGGCAGGTATGTATCCCTCCCCTGACTCCCTCCCTGTGAAGATTGCGCAGCAGACGGAGCTGTGATGTCAGGGCTCTGAGGGGTCAGGACAGGAATTATTGAACAGAGGGTGGCTGACAGAGGGAGCTGGCACTGGGACCAAACAGATGTTGCAATCATAAAGAAATACACAGGCCCAGAATGAAATATTTAGAGCAAAAGGGGGTAGAAAAATCAGAGGACAGCCCTGACTTGTCCGCTCCTCGGCCTGTCAAATGTTTACGCTCCACCGGCTGCTCAGGTAACAACTACCGGCTAAACAATCTCAAATGACGTGCAGGACTTTGGAGATTTGACCAGAAGCCGGGAAGCAAGAAAGAGCTTCTTGAAGAGACAGCTGTTCTGAACATACTGTAGATTCATTATTCACAAGCTGGACGTCTCAGGACACGGCATGTTATGTCAAAGTGGTTTAAAGCATTCACGCCACAGCGGTGCGGAGATGAGAGCTGTACAAAAGAGCCAAAACTGACAGAACATCCTCAGGAAATTGTTTTACCACAAGTGTTTTGTTTCCTCTCATTTCAAAGGCCTCATTTCACAAGGAAGTACAAACTAGTGTGAATATTTGATGGTGAGGATTCAGGGCGCCTTCTCCTTTTCAGAAAAAACACAGACTTCAAATTTGAAAAACATACACCAGGTCATTATGTGTCGATGTCATGATAGTAATATGACTTTTACGCTTTTGTACTGATGCCAATGCACTCATAGGAACAGTTTTTTGTGGATTCATACGTCACACAGCTCTCTTTTTCCATAGCTATACAATCCCGAGTTCAATTCTTGGGGTGGATGGGGCCTTGGTATCGGTGTAGTTCCCTAGTTTCCTTTGCTCCGGTTTCCCCTACCATTAAAAACCAAGGTAAAATATCAATTAAATCAGCAAATGCCAAGATATAACATTTTTCCCCAGTCCCCCCCCCCCAGCCCTATGTGTTTGGCTGTTGCTGCTCGTGCCTGCCTCAGCTCAGCTCAGACATGTCCAAATCACTGGCACCCAGCAGACAAATAGCACCACAATGGGGGAATCTATTGTGAATACTTGACTGTAGATTGAAGGATGCCATTAAGATGTGTCTGATTTTAAGCGAGAACACACTCGTCTCGGCCCTTGTCAGCGAGTTCGGCCTAAAAGGATAAGACACTGAGATTATTCTTCCTCTTGGTGTTTAATGTGGGTCGTCAGTCGGAGGAAATATCTGAGAGATAAGCCGACTGACTAAAACGCTCTCATCTCATAGATCAAGTGTTTGTCTCGGCCTCACGCGCTCCGCAACATTAATGAATCCATTTCTTAAACACTCGAGGTCACTCGTGATTTCAGACAAAACAAATGCACTTGAAGAGTAGTCGCAGCGGATCAGTCTTATTTGTGTCCCTCGCTGGAACAATAGGGTTTGTCTTTGTCCCGTATTACCCGTGAGTTTTTTAGCTCGCGTGCTGCGTAAACGGCGGCACACCCCGCTGTGTGGTGACATTTCAGGGCTCACTTGAAACGGAGCCCTTTATAAACAGCACAGGACGGGAGACTTGCAGTTTGTGTGTGACACGCTAACCGCAGAAGACACGCAGTAGGTCACAACAAAGGTCACGTCTTTACACGTTTCAGACAAGCCTGCAATAGAAAGGACGCGGATCAATATGTGTCATGGAGCTAGTGGTTCTAAGGTGATGTTTTCGCCTGTGTTCGTCTGTTCGTTGGTGTGTTGCATCTGGATCAAGGGCTCTTTTTATTAATTATTATTACTTTTTAGAAATGTGTTCAAACACCCTGAAAGGATAGCTTATGCCTGGCTCTGTCCTACCTCGGTGTCATGGGTTCGAGTTGCTGTATTCTCTCCCCGTTCTTCTCTCCTTTCACCCCTATTCCTGTCTCATAAAGAAATCCTACAAAAGATACATAAATGAGAGGAAAAGAAATGCTAGTATAGAGCCTGGGCACTTATACAATGTAGTTAAATATTTAATTAACACTGTAAATGTCTCTGTTTTGTGAAACCTGTGAAAACATGTGTCTTGTAATATGTAGAAGCTAGAATAATAAGTATTTCTCGTAAACTGTGATCCCGTTCTGCTGTGGAGGAAAGAATATGACACTGCTTCGTCCTCGTTCAAGTTTACTCGGGGTGAAAAGTGCTTATGTTCCAGTTTGCTATTACCGTCTTCACCTTGAGATAAATGGCTCTTTCTCGGCCCTGCCATAAGGTTTTATATCAGACGACATGTGTTTAGTATCTGACTACAGCCTATATTGTTGGAGCAGAAATAAAACAATCATTTCAAGAGTAGTTTGAGGGGGGTAAGGGGGGGTCGGCGTCCCGGGAGTGGAGCGGCCTCTTCATTGCGTTTATAGGAAGAGGACAGTGGCAGGTGACAGGTTAACTCTGCTGTGTAAATACTGCGGGCCGCGTGTGATATAGGCTGTGATCCCGCGCTCCTTGATTACATCTGAGCCAGTAAATATCCCGTGATTAATCAAAAGGGTTGTTCTGCGTGTAGCGTCTCCGTGTCACCTTCACAGCCGAGGAGCAGGGCCGCCTTGTTTACCACGCTACGGCGGCTCCTCCTGAGAACACGCACATTTTGTCTCCGCTAAAAAGGGGTCACCAGACAAAGCGACTGTCCTGTGATACTGTATTTGGGGCCATTTGTGTTTAACATTTAGCGGCACAGTGGGTTCAGGAAATTGTCTCGTTTAATTAGCAGCTTATATCATGTATAAAATCATTACTTTTTCTTTTGGTGAAAATCCTACACTGATTTCCCAACAATACTGCGTAGAAATGAAATGTAAAAAGTAATGAAAAGGATATGGAGATGGGAAGAACTGACATTTTATTATTCACACCCATAGAACAACTGCAGACACATTTCATTGTTGCTCTGTTTTTCAGCATAATGTATTAAAATATTTGAACATTTCAGTGTCAGACTTCATCATAGGATTAACCTCTTAACCCCCGCCTTAACCAAGCACATTTTCTCCTGTTCAACTTTACCCAAATCTTAAAGCTTCTCGACTGGAGCTTACAGCCTATAGGCCAGTGTGACGCCTCATTTGAAAGCTAAGACCAACCAAACTGATCTAAGATTGTTCCTTGCGCTGTCCTCACTTTTTTGTTGCCTATTTTGCTGCGCTTTTTGTTTTGTTTTTTTTGCCAGATTTACTGCGTTTTTGTGGCTTTTTCATCACTTTTTGTCGCCTGTTTTGTTGCATTTTTTCCCCCCACTTTTTTGTGGCTTTTTTGACGCCTGTTTTGCTGCATTTTCATCCTCATTAAAGTCTTGTTTTTGTTGCTATTATGACACTTTTTTTCAGGAAGCTTTTAGATTTGGGTAAAGTCGAACTGGAGAAAATGTGCCCGGTTCAGCCGGGGGTTTAGAGGTTACATTGAGTGGCCGTGTTCCTGAACACGCTGTAAACCGTATAAGATGCAGACAAAACATGTTTTCTTATTAACATCCTTTACTTGAACCGTATCCTTTCATTGCGCGACATTTAGCGCTCAAACAGAAGCAGATTTGTTATGGGCTATTTACATGCATGAAGCATGTTGAAATTAAAACCAACACCATAATGGGCAATTACAGTAATTAATAGTCAGAACTAATTACTTAAGCCTGTAGAGATTCATTTAAACAGGGCCACTCAGTGTGTGTTGGGGCACAAAGAAACCAACTGAAACACAATTAATTAGCACAGCGCTTAGATAACTTACAGTAACTATAACACTGTCTCGTAATTGGTGCCATTACATCTTTATTAGAGCCCCAAGTGCCACCTTATGCGTCTTCACATGGTTTAATAGTGGTCTATTACATGTCTTTGATTGTTTACAAAGCAGATCATTCAGTCCTTTTAACTGCAAAAGAAGAATACTTCATACTACAACCTGGCCTTAACCTGTTCATAACTCAGACTTGTACATTTACCACATTCAATCCACATAAAACTTTACAAAGTGTGCTAATGTTGTCTTATTTCTAAGTGGAATGTCCCTGTGATGTTTACAGTCACTGACACAGTCTTTAGTACTGGCTGCATGATTTCCCTGATTGCCGCCCGGCTCTCGCAGTGACCCAGTGACTGTCTGCAGACACCGGTGAGCGGGACACGCATGTCATGTTAATGCCGTCTTTAGGCTGTAAGTACGGCTCCGGCACAGAACAGGGTCTGGACCTGTCTGCGGATATAGATCTCTAATTGCTGTGGCGTGGTGGTGCTGCCGATATGTGCCTCCCACATGTCACCTCTGCCAAACCCCGGTGCACGTCACTGTCAGCGGCCCCGGAAAATCTCCCTAACAAGCCGCGCGCGTTACATAAATCTACAGCTGCATTTGATATCGCGCCGAGGAGATGGAGCAACTTTCAAGGAGACTTCATATTGGATCCTTGATTGCATTTCAGGAAAAAATAGGAGCCCACTCCTTTGGCAATGTGTCCAAACAGTCGAGGTTTGCTAATTTTGTCATAGTCAATTTGAAGCCTCGGCCGTGAGAATGAAGTTCCTGAGTGCTTTGCGGAGGGCGTGAGTGGCTTTGACAGGTCGGCTGAAATATGCTCCGCTCTACCTTTTTTCATTATGCGAGCAGAGGCCAAAAATGCAAATCTGGGACTCCATCTCAAGAGGTTATTAGGGATGTGACATATCAAACAACTGGCTTCAAATAGCGCGCAAAACTGTACATTATTGCTGCATCAATGTTTTCCTTTTTCTAATTTCTGGGTATCGGCTTTGAGGATTCTCTGCCCTCACGGTGAGCCGCTCCTTAATAGAGTGGCGCCCTAAAATCATTTCTGGGATGTCCACAGTGTTTAGTGTGGCAGAAATCCCTGATTATCACATCCTAAATGGTCTGACTGATAGACTGGATCTGTCTCGTGGCCTTCTTCTCAGCTGTGATGAATTGGCCTAATGGTGGGTAGAGCAGAGAGACCAGTGAGGAGGGGTGAGAGGGGACATTAACTGACATGCTTTTATAGCCGATCAGCATTTGCCACACCGACCTCTGCTGTAGTCTCTGCGTCTTTTTTTTCTTGCCCCATAAGGCAGTGTTATAGGACTTAAGCTCAGTTAAACGGAGCACTCATTGATGATGACGGGAACTACTGCGAACACCAAGCAACAGCTGCCCGTAAAGACAATCTTAGTTTTACATGACATAATCAGAGCTTTATTGGGTTGGTAAAAGCTAACACATGGCAGGCCAACACATAGAATTACATTAAAGGGATATTTTAAGATTTTTGACATAGGGCCTCATTTCCTAGTTATCCAGAGTGTTGTTAATTTCTGGAGATATTTTGTTTTTTCTTAAATTCATGCAGTCCTTGCATTTTAAGAGTTTAGTGGCGCTAGGCTAGCGCATGTCTATGGTAACTAGTAGCCTACATTAAAAACCTCTTTAAAACCATTGGGTAGTCCTCCACATTGCCATATCTGATTTGTAGAAAGCTCCTTTGTCAATTCCACGTGTAGTAATGCCGGCCGCAGGTAAACAAACTACTTTAGATCTGGTAACTGAGCAGATTACTCCGCCACTAAGCATAGCTTTCAACCAGGAAGCTGATGCTGCTCAAACATAAGTTCTTTTAAATGTAAATGGTTATATTTCAAACATTATTCAGTCAACACAGACATTTACATCGGTAGTCTGGTGTTATAAGTGATTTGCCTCAGGTGCACTGTGCTTGGGTCAGACTGTTTTTAATGCAGGCTACTAGTTACCATAGACATGCACTAGCCTAGCGCTAGCCTAGCATCACTAAACTCTTCAAATATAAGGACTGCATGAATTAAAAAAACAAAATTTCCAGAAGTCAATGACACTCTGGATAACAAAGAAATGAGGCCCTATGTCAAAAACCCTGAAACATCCTTTTAAGTACTATACCTTTATGTATGGTCAATGTTTTCAATAATTTGTACCTATCCGCTTTATTTCTACTGCACATTTTACAAAGAGTGTCCAGAGTTTACTTGGAATGGTTGATTCAGTTTTAAAATGATTTACTGGCTTGAATTGTCCAACTTTTTATATAAAGTCTACTGAAAATCATGGTTTCACTGGTTCCCTTTATAGACTTACAGACTGTGCAGTAGTTATACGCTTTACAGTAATCTTACACTTGCTTTTTTACATTCGCACTGCTTTCTGAGTGCTCCTCCCACCTCGGGCGTTTAGTGTGACTGAACGAGGCACATTACGCCAGTGTTCTTTCTGAGAATTGAGCAGCCCCCTGTTTTCAACACATCATTATTTGTGATAAATTAGCAGCTGATGGTAGTGCTATGCTCGGATTTGTAAATGAGTGGGGTGCACCTGTCAGCGGCACTCATTTGCTAATAATGACTCTGCGCTGAATAAGTAATGGCCTTTTTAATTTCAGTTGACTCCTTAACCGTCTGTTTTGTATTATTCTTCCATTTCCTTTGCCGCAGATGGATTCTTCTCACTTGTTTATCACAAGCTTCCTCTCAAGACAAGTTGCCGATGTCTAGCTGGTAATGGTTTAGCCTATTTTTCATGTTTGATGTTGCCAACTGGCCAATTATACAAAACGACAAATATTTAGGGGTGCACAGTGGATTGCCTCCCTATGTGTCCCAGCCCTCATTCACTTCTGGCTATAATCCACCCCTGCCTACTGCTTATAGTGCAACAGTAATGTCTATTCATAAGTATACATGCCACAACATTTATCAAGTACCACTACCCTTTAATGGATAAAATGTGGCAAAGGTTACTGCCGTGTTACTTAAACAGTATATTCAATGACAAAGAGATATGTGACCTTCAGCCATGAAAGTGTCCCATAGTAAAATGTTTTTATTGTACCAAATCATTTGGTATAATTGAATTTTTCTCTCCGACTATCACATTCCCACAATGGGCTCTTATTGCTGAGGCTGCAGCCCTCACATTACTGCTTATAATGGCAGGGTCGGATTGGTTTTTCAGGATTGCTGCCCATCTCTAACAGTCCATCCACCTTCCCACTCTTCGTCCTGCAAACTTTACATTAAACCATTTCATTTTAGTGCTGATACAGAGCCCTATTGGTCCTCATTAGCGCCCACTGATCCTTGGCTGGGCCCATGTCCTAACATCTTTTAATTAGCATTTATGAAAATCTAATCAGTGTAATAACTCCCATTCATCTCCCCTTTTGCACTTATTTTCCTCTGCCTTTTTTTTGGTTCCAGGATCTTCTTGGCTCCGGGGCTGATGGGATTTAGGATCTTGTCTGAGGCCGCCAGGTATGTGCTATAATGATACTGAGAGACCTTGAAACGCTTAGTGAGTCAAAGGACAAAACGTTTAGTCTTTTTTACACCGGCCAAACACATCTACAATATTAGTTTAATCACAGAACTTTAAAGCCAGGCCTTCTAATGCATTACTGCGACAGACGAAAACAGAGGGTGGTGAGTTTTGGTGGAGCCAGCCAGGCCTGGTGCGACCTGTAATTTGATGTGAAAGCCAAGGCAGGATTTGGCACAAGGCGGCCATTTTGTGTCTGGTCAGAAGCGAGCTTTACTGTCACTTTGGCTACAAATCTGTGTCTTAGACAAAAAAAGAAATAAAACAATAGGTTACATCCCACTGTTTGAAAATCAGAGCAGTATTGTAATATAACAATAATATAATTATTTTCATTTTCAATACTAGTGATTAATATTTCAGTTCTTTAAAGTGCATATGACACATTAGACACGATTATATTTTAGATTTTGCTTAAAGATTGTAGTTTGGCCATTTTTGTGATGTGTATAGTTTCACTTCCTTATTGGAAACCGACAGGAAGTGACATAGGAGAAGGTAAACATTTTAAACTGTTGCCGTGCAAAAATGGGAAATTAGTGAATGTTACCTTCTTCTATGCCACTTCCTGTCAGCAGCTTAATATTTTAAATAAAAATAGCTTTTCTGCCGAACATTTCTTCATTAAAATTGCTGCTTCACTGAAATAAAATGATAATTATGCAACTGATGAACTTGCAACTGATGTTATCCATTTAAATAAGTTATATTTTAAAACCTGTCATATGCACTTTAAGTCCACATCTATGGCCAGTTGCCTTTGGTGAGTTACTGCTTTATTGCCAGGTATCCAGGGCAGACATTTTGGCATTGCTTTGGCAACAGAAAAACCCTCAGAGGGCATCATCCTGCCATATCTCAGCGGCTCTCACACACACCCTGTAAAATGATAAACGGTGAAATAGTCATGCCACGCCTTTCTACCTGAAGGACACACAGTCACAGAGTTCCACAACCAGGCCCGAGTCACAACAATACAAATACACAAGATCAGTCCCACAGACTGTTGCTCTGCACGAGTCAGGGCCAGGTGTAGCAGGAAGGGGGAATAAGGTTGTGTTTATTAGCCGCTCCCTTGGTGATCTCTAAATTGCCTTGTTTGCTCGGCACAAGCACACAAACAGATGCTGTCCTCTCTGCTCTGGGTAATTCTCTGGGTCTCTGGGTATTTAGTGAAAGGCCTACCACACATGCAGCCTCATTTGTGCTCGTGCATACAAACACACACGTCAGTACGGGCTGTTCAAAGACACATTTACGTGCTAATCTGACATTCTGCATGTGGCGTCCTCCCTGAGCTACCGGTTTGATTCATGCAAAGAAGATTGTCATTGGGCTACGGCACATAACGAATCTCACAAACCTTAACCCTCTCAATGGGACCATTTCACTCTTATTAAGAAAATCTGCATTTGCCAGGGACCAATGCTATCAGTCGAAATTAATCTGCTTTGACTGATTCTTAATGTGACCACAGTCATCGTGTAATTATTGTCTGGATGGCTGTGCACTAGGCTCCTAACGCCACCCTCCTCCTCCCCCTTACACAGGCCAGTCTAGGAGTGTGAATCCCCTGAAACGGGCTGGTGATGGTGGGTACGCCAGGCATGTCATTTAGCGCTTGATCAGTGAGTCGTGATTAGCCTGCCCTGGATTATTGTGATTAACGTCCACCCAGTGGACGACTGTCCTGTTGTCACTCGCGTGAGATCTGGAGACCCAAAAACCAGGCCAAGTAAACGAACCAAATTCTATAAAACGACTAATGAGAACAACTTCTTCAAAATAGGCACACAAAAACACTCCACTTGTTCTTGTCTTTGCTGCCAGTCACAAAGTCTAAAGCATGAAAGGAGGAGAGCGCCGCTCCAGAGTGCAGTGGTGTTTGGTCTGAGTGTCTACTCAGATTAGCTGAACCAATAGCTCATCTATGACTTGTGTTGTGTAGTATTTACATCAGGAGGCCTGCATTGTGCCTTTTTATACACCAAAAACCAAATGCTCATCTTTCCTTAGTGCTTTGTTTTTCTCTTTCATCTCACACCTCCTCCACCAACAAAGCAGATTTGACCACAGCTGATTATAGTAACGAAGGCAGTCCAAGAGAATATGCATGTTCTCACTGTATGTCAAATTAGATCACAGCGAGGGGGAGATCCGGCGCGCTGACCCCCGTCTCTTCCCCTCAGACAATTGGTCGCTTACAGAGAGATAGCCTCTGAAAGCAGGCCTGTGGAGAACACTACACCATGGCTACTCGCCACTAAACATGCCAGTGCTCAAAGTGAACAAAGAAAAATGGACTTTGGAAATTTGGGCTTATAAATGAAAATAATCTTACTCTCAAAGTGAGTGCAAGTATTTTCAGGAGTTGCTTTTCCGTTGTAAATGTGGACGTGTAATAAACATGTCTGTTTGTGCGGTGCAATCGCCGATTGTAATTATTCAGCTAAAGTCCAAGCCTTGTCTGGGCACTTGTGCAGCCGGCGGTGGAAAAGAGTCAGTTTTGATTACAAAGTAAACGCTGCAGCATTAGACAGGGGGGTTACATGCTGATATGCATTCTATCAGGATGATTTATGCAAATTATGCACATTATTCCCGCAGGAATCTCTCTTCTCAAAGTGCCAGGATAAATTGCCGGAAATTAGCCATAAAATTCAGTGTGCAGGGAGTGTGAGGTGAAGGCCGCCGAGGAGCCAAGGACATGGGGCCGTGGTGGTTCCGCTTGGCCTGGCCTGCCTCCCCCATGCTTGGCATTCATGGCTGTTAAAGACCTCTGCTCAGACAGATACTGAAGCCTGCAGTAGCACTCAGCACATCAGGAGGAGCAGCCAAGCAAGTGTTCAACAAACGGCCGACTTTCATGCTCCAATAAGAGGAAGGCCAAGGCATTTGATTGTTTACCATATTTTGCACCATTTTAAATTAAATTAATATTAATTTACTATTATTTTATCCTGGAAAGGTTAGATACAGTTTTACAGGGCAGATGTGGCTGAGTACTTATTGATTTACTGTTTATGGCCATTTGTGTGCCCTTGTTTACAAGAAAGTTGACCTTGTTCTCTATAAATCTTAATCTTCATTACATTTCTAATCAGAAAACTCCCCAGAAACTGGGAAATGAGCAGTTGTTTGAGGAGCATGTAAACAAATGATTGTACGTTTTAGTAACATCCCTCTTGTATTAGACTTCTTTATGGGATTTCCTCTGTGTGTGTGTGTGTGTGTGTGTGTGTGTGTGTGTGTGTGTGCGTGCGTGCGTGCGTGCGTGCGTGCGTGCGTTCGCGTGCGTGCGTGCGTGTGTGCGTGTCTGAGCTGAGCGGACAATGATTCATAGTGTTATTGTGTCATCCTCGTGTCTTTATTTCACTGAGGACCCGGAGTTAATGAATATCACAAAGTCAAGATGAAATCCACTTCGCTTTAGCATCAGTGAACCTTGGGCGTCCGCGATCTGCATATTGATCAGACAGGTGATCTCTGTCTCACACTGTCTGCTCCTCTATGAGTTATGCACTGTATGACCATCCTGTTTGTAACCTGTACGCTAATGTTTAACCCTGAAGTCAAATAAGACGTAAGAAATGCTCCCTTTTTTTTTGTCTTTCTTTTCCTCCACACTTTTTTCAAATGCAATCATCAATTTCATTTTGTTGACATCAATCCTTGCATTGAGTTATTGAATGTTAACTTTCTTACTTGATAATGTTTATTCGAGATTTAAAAAGATTTATAAATGAATTCTTGACATTTAATTCATTTTAACACGATTGAGCCCAAATTCCATTACAATAAAATCTCTTTAAGTGATCTGTTTTTGTTTTCCTTCAGTCAAAACAATGTTGTTGTGGCCAATGTCCATAAACAGCGGCAGAAATGCCATAGCACATTTCAATCCCACGGGAATAAAAGAACATCAGATTAAGGCACAAAGACTAGCCTTTAGTAAACGGGGATTAGGGGATTGGGACTGTAATCAGATTAATATGGAGGCAGTTGGAATATTGTAGATGTTACTCAACAATAGTATTCCAGATGAGAGAGCGTCATTTATTGTAGCCTGTTAAGAGCTTTCAGAGCTGAACACGCCACCATATGTTTACCTGACCCCCAGCCTGCCTCGCTCAACAACATTCCCACTGAAATGAATTAGGAGCTCATTAGAGGAGAGGCAAACTGTACAGCGCAAAATAAATCCCCCAACCAACAAAACCATTGCTGTTGTTTGTACAAAAATAATTAGGTAGATAAAAGTATTAAAGTAATGGTAACAGTAATAATGAACATATTGCTCAGTAAAGAGTGACGTAGTAACCAGCCCGGCCTCGGTGTGAAACATTGTTGTAAATTGTCAACAAAAGAGTTTGTAAAATTACATTGGGGAAGTTTTGTTTTGTATGTCTTTAAGTATTACAGGTATACATGTATGACTTACATAAATACAATACTGGTTTGACTCCAGGTTGGAAAAGACTCATTGAACATATCACCACGACTTCTGTTATATCCAATAAAGGCAACATTAGGTGGTCATCTTTGAAAAAAATAAGAATGTAAAATTGCGCTAATGGACCTACATCTTTCAAAGGTAATTCTGACGATTTATTAATACTGCTCACACCTGAAGGATATCCTAAATATCCCAGATTCTTCGCATTGTACCTCAAGAGAGATTAGGGAATAAAGTTCAGAAATGGCAACCCTGAAGAGTCAATGTAGCGGCGCTAATGTGTAGCCAGCCCCTGTTAGCTTTGTCACATCTGATGGATAAAAGCCCGCACAAGTTTATAGCTGTACACTTCACTTAGCTCGATGTGACCTCTTTAGTTTCTCCGCTTTTATTAGCCCTCTCTGTGTCCGCGCGCAAAAAACACAAAAGCAACATTATGCATCGCTATCGCCACCCTGCCAAAAGTGAATTACCACCCGGGACTTTGATTTGGTACCTCGGCCTGTGCATCACATGTATCTTATTGCTCTCTGCTGGGTGGACTTCCTTCCTCTTACTGATATGAAGAGGACGTTTCAATTCAGCTGCTTATGTATATTCCCACTTTCATGTTTATCGCCCCCCACATACATCACAGCCTTGTTATGGATAGGCACCCTGCTGGCCCTTGATATGGTAAATTGGACGTTTTATAGTTTATGAAACGGATGTGTTTATCGCACACTTTTTATTCATGAGCGCTGCTGCATCTGGGTGTAAATGCCTTATTTTCATTAGATTTGAATAAAACAGTGTTGCGTCTCTAATGTTTCATATTGTGCTCACATTGTGCAATTGTTGTAAAATGAGGGCAGTTTTCTTCAGATGTTGTGTTTGGCTGACACATATGGCTCCGTCCCACCCCTGGGGAATGTCTTCCTCTGGGCTAATGTGAATATTAGTATGGGTTAAATGCTCCACTCATTTGTGCGTTATTGCATATTGCATAATTAACTCTTTTGTTTTTTTTCTACTTTCCATTCCCAGTAGAAGAGGGGTAAACCTGTCTGTGCTCCTTACGAGGGTTCTGTAATTTTGAGATTAAACACTGACCAGGAATTAGACTGAGAAGTGAACCCCATGCATCCAAGTGTCTGCAAGACTTTCAGCTTTCCTCATTTGCAGCGATAACTTTCTATCCTATTTTGTTTGTCACGTATTTGGTACTTTTAAAAATGCTCACAGCATTTTCAAAATCATTTATCGTCAAAATTATATATATATATAAAGGTGATGATTCAGTCAAGTTGCTGTAAACGTGCTGCCTCTGTCCAAGGTGCTGAAATGTCACCGGCGTTTATTTCTCCTTTTGTATTAGAGTCCCTCGTTAAAAAAAAAAAAAAAAAACTATTGTTAAAAATAAGCTTCACTTTAAAACAGCGTTAATGTAGCATCATTTTTTAAACGTTTTGTTCGAAGTTTGATTTTGACATTTAGCCTGAATGAGGCAAAGTTGAAACATATCCCGCACTTATAGTTACTTTCCGCCTGATTAAATTTATTGTCTTCTTGGACTGGACAGAACGAGGACAAAAGGCGAGCTGGTGCGAGTGCGTTGCGTTCAATGCGATGTGATTAAACACACCAGATTACGACAATGAACACTGTCGTAATTACATTCTTAATCACATTGTAGGGCTCTAATTGCCTTAACGATGTGTTTCATTACGATAAGCAGGTACTACTCATGATAGTTTTTAGTAACATCACCAATTGTTTTCAAACCAACAGACTATGAAGACTGCGTGGACACCTTTCAAATAGTCTGCAAGAAAAGTGACTATGGGCCACAAAGTGATTTGTTGTAAAAGCTTGAAAATGTAGGCATAAATGATAAATGTAAAAAAAAATTAAAAAAAATCCAAATTACTCAACACAATAATAGTGTTGTTCAAAATATTTTAATAAAGCTTTTCCACACTTAATACATACAAATGACCCTCTCTGCCCATATAAGTAAAGTACAGTGGACCTGACAACAACATCTTATATCCTCAAAATTGTAATTTAAATCATTAGTGCAAAGCACGCGAAACGCAGAATAAATAAATTCAAAATAATAAATAAAAGACACTCGATGAAAAAAAATAATATTTATCTTAAACATTAAACGTTTTCGATTTTCTTACAAGTCTCCCCGAAAACTAGTAGATGTGAAGGGCCTCTGTGCGTGGCTCTTGCCTCTTCAAAATCTGATTAAGTTGAAGTTGTTTTGTTCCACTGTCCCACTTTCCTCATTCGTGACATTCGACAATCTCAATCAAGGGTTTAGGCCTTTGATCAACAAAAGTTTCAAAAAGCGCTAAATCGTGAGGAAGCAGCAGATAATGAGGTGTTCACGTGAAGCGAGTTTCAGGTCCAGTTCAGAGTAAGAAGTGACAACTCGGGCCCACTGCACGGCCAGCGCGTACACCAGCACTTATGATGAACTATGTACACAATCAAGTATTGTTGCAACAAATGTATTCAGTAAATATTATAAAAGTACTCATCAGTCTCTAACTTGCTGTTGGACGGCCGACAGCGTCTTCAAAAAGAGTCTCAAAGTCTGTGGTCTGTTTGCGTTAAGGCTTGTCAGTGCACTGTTTGCAGAGACTGGATGCGGAGTTGGCGAAAAGGGCACATTTGTCAGGGCACGAGGATGAAGCCACTCCGGTGGGAAACGGGTAACCGGGCGGCTGCTCGTACCCGCCGAGACCAGGCGCTGCGAGTGCAGTGGTGGCCGGGATGGAGGCAGCGGAGATGGCCTGGCCTTGGTTAAGATAGGCCACTAGCCTCCGCATCTCGTCAAGTGCCTGGGCTTGCATGAGGATGTAGTTCTTGGCGAGGAGCAAAGTTGCGATTTTGGAAAGTTTGCGCACTGAAGGACTGTGCGCGTAAGGGATAACACTTCTCAACTCATCCAGTGCATCGTTCAAGTCGTGCATACGCCGCCGCTCCCTGGCGTTGATGTTTAGCCTCAGCGCCTTCTGCTCTTTAGTTTTCTTACCTCCTTCAGATTTGCCCGCACTTACAGTACGCCCGTCGCTCAGCAGTACCATGTCACACCTGCCGTCACTGTCATCGTCCTGGCTCTGCTCCCCTCCGCTGCTCTCTGCTGCCGCTGTCCTGGCGGCACTCTCCCCGTACTTTACGCACAGTGAACCGGTGGGCAGACCCAGTGGTCCGCCTCTTCCCCCTGCCAGTCCTCCGGGCTGAATGGGGTCCGGGTCGGACTGGTCGAAGCAGCTCATGGGCGACTGGCGTTCCCTCTGCGCGCGCTCCAAACCCGGGGCTGACCTGAACGGGTCCATTTTGGCGCTGGACACAGCGCTGAGAGTTTTGTGAAAAATGTCCCCAGTGCTCACGTTCATCCTCCGGTCCATAACCTGCTCTTCTCCTGGACTTAGTTACAGTTAGTTGTTGTCGCGTGTCTTGTGCGCAGAGGTGTGGGCGCGAGGACGACACTCTTGAAATAAGTGGCTCCTGCCTCTCTCTCTGTGGCTGTGGTTCACCTTCAGTGGAACGAGACGCCCGAGTCTCTTTACATCATTATCTCGAGGCGGGTTGTTAAAGGATGCGCCTATTGGGACAGAGACCATCTCTCCCTCACCCAATCACGTTAACGTTTTAATTAACGCCATTTAAACGATGACAAACAATACCGCGTGCTCTGTGTGGCACTATAGGGTTTAACACTACAGCACATAAAGACTGTTTACATGTGCCACGCTCTTCGCTTGAGGAGCGGGGAACTTCCTTTCCTGTAGGCGAACAAATTAGATTTAAGCAAAAGCTCACTTTTTTGTTCAAGTGATATTTAATAGGCAAATCGATGTCTGAATAATATGAATTGTTTTGATGCATATTTCAGAAAATGAAATGTACAACTATTTCCTACTTTGTTTTGAGGGCTCTATTTTGAGCTTAAACTTGTAATCTCTCTTTCTTTTTTCATTTAAATCCCACGTTATTTTTGAACATTCTAAGTTGATATCACTTTCCCCTTTTATTTCATTCATGCGATCCGCAACGACCGTTGAGCTGCTTGTTGAAACTGTACACACACTGCCATCTAGTGGAGTTTACAAACCTGTACACAAACATTTACTTTATTAGCCCATAAGACCATTGTCTCAATGAGCCATTCACTCCTATTTTGTGAAAAAATGTGCTAGTTTTTCTTTTAATTAATGGTTATTGCATGTTTCTCTCTATGTTGAAGCTTTTTCTGATTCCTTCAATGATCCAAAGTCATTACTGCTTAGTAAGCCTATTAATAGCCATGTAAAATAGGTTAAACTACTTCACACATGCATTTATTTATAAAGTTATGAATAGTATGACTTAATGTGTTTAAGCAGAAGCTTTTGATGGCCAGCACTTAATTATTATACTCCTTCTTATCTTGTTATCGTTGGTCCCTCAGTTCTGGCCATATGTAGGAATGTATTCTGAGGATATTTGTGGAGTTATGGTGCAATGACAGACTGTGCAGAATCCTCATATAGAGAGAATGAGAGAGTGAGCGCGAGAGAGAGCACCTTCATGGCCTATCAGGTCTGGATAATGAGTGAAGATGGACTTGAACATAACTCCATTGTTCGTCAGCACTTTGGAAATGAGCAGGAGTGGGCAAGGGGACACTTTGAGCTATAATGTGAAGTTTTGACATGATAAATGCATCATTGAACTGTTGGCCTATGTTTTGTCCCTCTTTTATCTTTCCTAATTGTATTTCTGCAAGACCCTTTTGCCCCCACTGCCAGTGTTAGAAATAATGACTGGGTGAGAGTATGAGCCAATGATGAGAACAGCTATATTGTGTATGAATTTGAAAGAAACTGTCGGTCTGAAGATGTTTAAGAATGTGCTCATCAAAGGCTCATGCTGTTTTGTATAGACACATTTAGAGACCTGATTGAGATGGTTTGGTCATGTCCAAGAAATGACAGGGTTAGGGTTCGGAGTTTGTTAAAGGTTACTCTCAGCTCTCCTCTATTCTGACAATATTTATGTATGTCTTCCACCGGTTAGGAAGGAAAGACTTTATTTGTATAGCACCTTTCACACACATGGTCACACACATGGTCACACACATACAGGCCTATTGTAAATGTTTTTAGTCGTAGGGAAACCCGGAGGAAACCTACACAGATAGAACACAGGTAGAACATGCAAACTCCCCCCAGAAAGGCCCTGTCCAGATGGGAATCAAACCCCGCACCAGCACTAACTGCCGCACCATGCCGCCCAGGTTACAATTAGTGCATAATGCGGAGCCCTCCAGGCCTCTGATCAAATGATTCTGGACGTATCCAGGTTCTGGTACAAACAGTGGGGTGATTGTCCCTTTGCTGTTGCCGATCAAACCATGTAAAGCTTTATAGCTCAAGCAGGAAGATTTAAATAGTAAAAAAAATGTAAAAGTTATATTTATCAAGGATTTGGCAGTGATGATCGGACAAGGGCTTCTTGTGGACGATTTTTAATGCCCTTTAGTTGCGTGACTCAATTGGTTTAATGACAGAGAGCTTAGATCCAGTACTCAGTATGAGATAGTATCCTCAATAAATAAGAATTAGAAAAACTATTATCCTATAGGCAGCCTACATGCAGAAGATATCCCTTTAGGACATTTTTAATAGTTTATTTGATCAGGATAAACACTAAGAGCAAATTTACAGTTGTGCTCAAAAGTTTACATACCCTGATTTTGTTGGACATTTTTCAGAGAATATGAATGATAACACAAACACTTTTTTTCACTCATAGTTAATGGTTGTGCAACGCCATTTAGGGTCAAACAACTGAGTTGACTCTTTTTAAATCATAATGATAATTGAAATTGTCAAAAATACTCTAACCCCCAGTTCTTTATTGATTGTTTTCAGGTTCTAGAATGTGATGATGTCATGCTACCAGCTAAGGGGCAGGAGACAGTTTTTTTTTTTTCACTTTCAGTAATAAATAGAAAACATATGAATTACAAAAAAATATCATTAATATCACTGACTGGGTCCACGATCTCTTTGTACAAGATCACATATCTCCTCAAGAACAAAATCATTTTAGCTGCACCCCACCTCATTAAATATTATAGGCCTTTAGAATACTGTGTGTCCCCTTTAACATCAATGACAGCTTGGATTCTTTTGTGGTAGTTGTGGATGGGCCTCTGTATTTTCTTTATTTATGGTAAAGCTGGCCATTCTTTTTGGCAAAAAGCCTCCAGTTCTTGTAAATTCCTGGGCTGCCTTGCATGAACTGCACGTTTGAGATCTCCCCAGAGTGGCTCAATGATATTGAGGTCAGGAGACAGAGATGACCACTCTAGAACCTTCACTTTATTCTGCTGTAGCCAATGAGAGGTCGACATGGCCTTGTGCTTTGGATCGTTGTCATGTTGGAACGTCCAAGTGGGTCCCATGTGCAGCTTCCGGGCTGATGAGTGACACTTTTCCTCCTATATTCTTTAGTAACAGGCTGCATTCATCCTGAAATCTATTTTGACCAAGTTCCCTGACACTCACTCATCCTCAAAACATCAGTGATCCACCCCCGTGTTTCACTGGGGGAATGGTTCATCACAGGCCTTGCTGACTCCTCCAAATGCAACGATTATGGTTATGGCCAAAAAGTCAATTTTGTTTTCATCATTCCAAATGACATTGTTTCAGAAATGTTGAGGCTTGTCTCTGTGCTGTTTGGTTTATAAATGGATACTTTGTGGCATTTGTGAAATAATGACTTTCTTCTGGCGACTTGGCCATGCAGCTCATTTTTCATCAAGCGTCTCCTTATTGTGCATCTCGTTACAGCTACACCACGTTTTATTCGAGAGTCCTGTATTTCAGCTGAAGTTTCTTCTTTTCATGTTTCTGACAGTTGTTGCTGAAAGTTTTGTTGGTCGACCTGACTGTGGTTTGGTTTCAACAGAATCCTGCATTTTCAACTTAAAGTTTGAACACTGCTGATTGATACTCTCAGTACCTTGGATATCTTTTTATAGCCATTTCCCCTTTTATACAGTTGCCTTTAATTTGACAATTCTTTTGTTTTCTCTGTGACTCAGAAACCAGAAACGCCAGTGCTGAACTGGTTGAAAGATGCAACTGTCTGTTAGGAGCCAAAAGATTCACTGACCTTTAAACACACACAATGATTACAAACACAGATCACAGGTGAGGGTGTTTACTTTTAGTTGCCATTCACACACATTTGTGTTAACTTGTGTGCATATTATCAGGCCAAGATCACCGGGGTATGTAAACCTTGGATCAGGGTCATTTTTGTAGTTTAATTTTTCATTATGATTTAAAAAGAGCAAACTCAGTTGTTTGAGTTGGCTTCACACAACCACTGACTATAAGTGAAACAAAACAAAAAAAATGTGTTATCATTCATTTTCCCTGAACAGTAGTAAAAAAAAAAATAATTTTAAACTTTTGAGCACAACTGTACAATGTTGGCCTGAAAGTGCTTAGGGTGCACTTAAAGGGACAGGGAAGGGGATACAAAACAAACAGTTCATTTACATTACAGTAAATAAGCCTGTGGTACCTTATTGCTGTTCTTATGATGTAAATAAGTTATATCTCTATCTATCTATCTATCTATCTATCTATCTATCTATCTATCTATCTATCTATCTATCTATCTATCTATCTATCTATCTATCTATCTATCTATCTATCTATCTATCTATCTATCTATCTATCTATCTATCTATCTATGGGCTATGTGCTTCATAAAAAGGTCTACTGCTTTAGGTTTATTACCAAACAAAGAGCTTTGTGAGCATGTCTGTGAAAGGCACTATAAAGATCTTCTTCTTCTTCTTCTTCTTCTTCTTCTTCTTCTTCTTCTTCTTCTTCTTCTTCTTCTTCTTCTTCTTCTTCTTCTTCTTCTTCTTCTTCTTCTCCTCCTTCTTCTCCTTCTTCTCCTTCTCCTCCTTCTTCTCCTTCTTCTCCTTCTTCTTCTTCTTCTCCTTGTTCTTCTTCTTCTCCTTCTCCTTCTTCTTCTTCTTCTCCTCCTTCTCCTTCTTCTTCACCTTCTTCTTCTCCTCCTTCTTCTCCTCCTTCTTCTTCTCCTTCTCCTTCTTCTTCTCCTTCTCCTTCTCCTTCTCCTCCTTCTCCTTCTTCTTCTCCTTCTTCTTCTCCTCCTTCTCCTCCTTCTCCTTCTTCTTCTCCTTCTTCTTCTCCTCCTTCTTCTCCTCCTTCTCCTTCTCCTTCTCTTTCTTCTTCTCCTTTTTTCAAAGCAGTCTTGAGTGTTGTATGTTTTTTTCTCTGCCACCTGCTTTGGTTCTACAGATGGAAACTCTTTGCTATAATCTGGCACATTTAGGCTACATCGCAAACGTTGCAGATGTTTATTAATATACACTGTCCCTGCATTTGCTTATTACGGTCGTTTAAAAAAAAATGCAATTTCATTTCAACAGCGATTAATATTGCGGCCATGTTTAGGTGCGAAACGACATATTTGGCTGCAGTTCCACGTGCTGCCACAAGATGGTGCCGCTGTCACGCTCTTGTGTTTGCGCGCGGAGGAGCCGAGGGCAGAGGAGTCTAAACATAGTTGGTGGGTGCCTTATGGATTTAGTTCTGCGCTTTGAAGGTCTTGGTTATCAGCCACAGACAGACTCTGAGCTGCTGGCTTTTGATAAGACACGCACCTCTGTCGTGACACAGTTTGTCATCTCAATGATATTTCCCATTTACTATCCAGACCTACAAGATATTCTGTCTCCAGCTGAAGTACTTGAACTAAACACAGCGTCTTTTTTTTGTGTGTGTTTGTTTTGTAAACCAGCGCCTATCATTTATTCATCTTGCTGATTGCTAATAAACACTCGCAGACTGTCTCCGCCCTGTTTGTTGTGGCGCTGATTGTCTTTCGGCTCACACTGCTTATCTTCAAGGAAATGAACATTAATGAGTTGTGGGCTGATTGAGTGAAACCCCCTCCCTCCCACTCCATCCTCGCAGGCTGTAGCATATTTTATGGCCTTTATGAACAATCCCCCCCGAGTGCTGGGCCTGTGCTTATACTGCAAGGTATTCCTGAACTGTGTGCGTGTTTGTTAAGGATACAACATTGCTGAGAATCCACGCATCTCGGTTAATGCAGTACCTCATAATGCCAATAGGGGTCAATACAATGCCATTAAAATAAAGCCAGCAGGCACATGCCACAATACGTGTTCTGGTGGAATTTTAACACTATCTGCTAAAATAAATATATAAATAAATAATGCTCGGCGGTTCTGGATTGATGCGCGTTTTTAAATGAATCAGACCGCAAATGTGCCTTTTACCGTAAGTATTCACAACATCATCTGCAGTTTTATATCAGCGATTTAGGAACTGTTTAATCTCGACTACTTTAAGTATTTAGCTGAAAATAGACTTGACTTTAAGGTTTTCAAAAGTACTTTCTTTTGTATAATATTGATACCCCTTTTCCCCTTTGCTAATTGTAAAACATTGTATTTTTATGTATTTGAAGCGGTTTTTAGGAAGCCTGCTAAACGATGTTTTACGTGGAGAGGTCTTGTACGTTGCAGGCGTCAGTATCGTGTCCTCTGCTAGTTTGACGTTAATCTAGGCTACCATATCAAGCTACATCTTTAGATCTTTCCCCTAACGCAGCCTGTGACGACCAAAGTCCGCAGATGTAAGAACGTGCCTCTGCTGCATTCCTGCACTAGAGCCACAGCTGAGCCATTTTCGCCGAGTGTCCAGGCAGCACTGAAACAAAAGGCTGATCTGTGGCGCGCACATTTCAGCACCACAGAAGATGGACAGCGCTCCCAGAAGCCTTAGTGCGGATGGACAGCTCCTGCTGACAAAACACACTCAAACACACTGCGCACAAGGAGCGTCACACGTTTGGCATAAAAACTGGTCTCGACAAAAGATTGCTGTATTTTCTTTATTCAGTGAGAAAGAGCACATACATGACACTCATTAGAAACTGTTTCGTCAGTAGAGCGAGGTGAGGAGGAGGATCATCTCTTGGCATTCACCGCGTGCCTTAATTGTAAGACATTAAATCAAGGTCCGCTGTGAACACGGAGAGACACATCCAGTCTGTGTTTCGACACGTCCTAGAAATGTTGTACAAACGCACTATAAAGATACAGTAGGCATTACGGCAGCTGTGGGGCCCAAAACTATATGGCCAAAAATACAAATATCCAAAATCCCAAACAGGTCCAACAACACATCCTTTCCGATTAAGGAACGGGGCTACGATACTGTAAAAGGAAATAAAAGCCTGGGCAACATAAACTATAACGCAGAATACTGCGTGCCATTGTTGGGTAAATACCGGATTCCTGGCTGCTTTAAAACAAAAAAGCTTCTGTAGATGTCCTCTTGTTGGATGATTCTCCACAGTGTCACAAATCACAGAGGTCCCCATTATCCGACAGTCCACCTATAAGGAAAGCATAAAATGCGTCACTTCATTTGAAAAAAGCAGATGACAGTGTCCTACATTTCCGTTTGACCAGCACAAAGCGTCCATTTGACACAAAGTCACAGTCCGCTTCCAAACTATTGATTTTCCTTGTGGCATAACGCGCATAGTTTCCCCAGCCCAATTAGGAGTACGCGGGTCACACATCAAACAGCCTCAAATCGTAAAGGGAGCTGAAACTGCGGCTGTCCTGTACGCAGCAGCTCTCTGGATACGTGCGTCCAGGCGCGCGTCTCCCCGCTGCAAAGACGCAGCCTGAATGGGACTGATCTCTCTCCGTCCGGTCTTTTCCTGTGACTTTGGGATTAATGGAGCTCCAGCCAAACAAATGAAGCATCTGCCTTCAGCACAAGAGGATTGGGACGCGGGGGGAGGAGGAGGGGGCTGACGTCACCGGGCAAACAGATGTTCCTCTCTATTTCCCAGCGTCCTCCTCAGCACCAGCCCGTGTCCTTGAAACTAGGAGGGAAATTGACGACTTTGAGTTGGGGTACTACCGCTTGGCGTGAGGCGTGTAAACGAGAGCAGGCGGCTCTGTATTACCATGACACTGCGCGAGAGTCTGCGTGTGTCTGCGGATGGGCCACGGGAGGAAGTGCCAACAACGGTCCCGCAAAATGCGAAGCCCCAAATCTGGCATTGGCTGCGAACTGTTATGCAACACGCACTATCCCCAAAACCAAATCACACGTGACACTCTCACACTCACTCACGCGTACATTGCTCACACTTAAGCACACTCTGGCACATGCACGCGCACACAGGGAGTGATGAGGAAGGGATGGTGGAGACATCTGAACCTGCCGTTTGGTTGAAGTGTGTGGACAAATAGTGTTCAGTGTGAAGCTTTGACAGAAATGTCAAGTGTTTCTTGTGAAATACTCTGAAATCTCGAGCTTCAGTGAAGAGCTGATATCAGTGCACAGGCTGATGAAGGCGCCATGATTTGATTTAGTTGTTAAATTAAAAATAATTGCAGCATTTGCTAACTGTTATGTGCTTCAGGAATAGTGTCAGTGAAGATTATGATAAAACATGTCCTGTCCTCCACCTGATCCAGTTTGACAGAAGGGCTGGTGCTGATGAACGCACTGTTTCAATGACCTCTTCAAACGATACTATCTGTCATCTAAGCAGGTATTTGCTGTGAGAATACTGTACACTATCGCATCTTAGCACGAGGCAGAATCGGAGATGTGACCACAGCTCGACGTTTGCGAGGGAATGGAAGGAATGAAGAGACAAAGGGGATCGCCATTTTAGACTGAAACCAATCCATCTCGTGTTGTGCGAACGGACCGTGCTTTAGGATTTACACGGCTTGCCGGCACATAATAATTTTTTGGGGGGAGGGGGGTTGGCTTTATCTCGCAACCATGGGACAAACGACCCCTATTGTCCTCATGCTGTACGCAACAAACATCGAGCTCGAGAAAGATCAATCACATTGTGTGTTTCTCGTTTATTGAACCGGCGTCGACATGAAATAGCCGAGTCTTCTCCCTTAACTGTTTTAGAGATGCTTTTCCATAGCTTTTGCTCGCCCAAAGTAACAATGGCAGGTGCACGCTCTGTGCAGCGGAGGGAACCGTGTTGTTCAGTGACGAGCCTTTCATTACTCTCGCACAGGTTGAAGCCCATTTTACATGTTGGCTTATGAGATACATAATAAAATAAACACTCTCTTGATGTCAAAGCACATATACTCACCCTGCACAGTCCACGCCACTCGGACCCTCACTGCCGTGCACAGTCTATCCGTGGCCCGTTTGTTCAGCTCATTCAAGCCTACAACCGCACTGCAGGTGCTCACGAGGCGCCGATATTCCCGGTTAGAGTAGATTTTGTGGCGGACAGTAGCAGTCCGCTTGGAGAAAGTTGGTCGCAATGAGAGCGATGCAGTAGCCTCTGCAAAGCATGGCTGCGCTTTGGCGTTTTTTTCCCAAAAGAGGGCAGGTCGCTGCGTGCATTACAATGAGTAAAGCCTCTCTCTCCTTTTTGCCTCTCTCTCCCCTCACATGCACACGCATGCATGCTTTCAGCCTATACATATGAATGCGCGCGCACACAATCAGACAGAATCTGTGCGCGCTCAGATTCATCCTGTATTTAAAACTGACTGTGATTAGTTAATACAGTTGTTTAGTGTTGGCATTAAATCGTCACACGACACCATGAAACATTTAGTGTCTTTTTCCGAACACACGTTGAAATAATGTAAACCGCACTTGAACGCGCCATGATTAATCACGTTTAATGCGGTTTGTCTTGAGTGGTACATTTAGTGCGCTGCCTTTTCTCGGATCATGCTGATGAATTGCAACTAAATTATATAAACTGATATGTTTGGGCAAGTAAATTGCTGCTCAAAATTGTACTTAGTGATAAATACTGAGCTCTTGAAAAGTAGTCATGAAACTGATTGAAGCTATTGGCTGTGTGTTTGTATCTCCATCACTTCCTGCTGACTCCCAGTCAAAGATCCAGTGGTTGAAACCTTGGCCTAGTGGATGATGTCATTTTAGTAACCTCAGTAACCCCAGAAAAAGCCTGCTCCCACTCCCATCTTATAAACCCTGAACCGACAGCCATTAAACGTGCCTTTGCATCTTGTAGTTTAAACCTATTCTTAGTCTAATCTCTACCCATCTATTTCTTTTTATCATTCACTTCTTTGGCCTTTGACTACAGCCCTAGTGCAAGAAGCCAGTGAGTGCCATGATGCAACCTCGTGCGTGATGCAATGACGCTGAACACCACTGGGTTAACGTTTTGTCAACACTTTTATTTTACTGTTTAAAGGCGAATTCAGTCGGGGCTTGCATCAGATTCAGGCTATAAGCACAGATCAAGTTTGGCTGCAAGAGAGGAAGGGGGGGACGCCATTGTTCCCGCTGAAACAATGGAAGCTGCGGGGCGACATGCAGCGGTGCGCGCATGAATGGGACCGGCTCTGGAGATGTGTGTGGGTCAGTGGCGCGGGGTCTCCGTCCTAAAGCCCCTTTCCCAGAGCCTCACAATGAACCAACGCAGGCTCGGGGTTCCCGGGGTCACAGGCCAGCCCCTTTTGTCTTGCACTTCAAAACACATAAACATTTATTAATCAGGAGGGAGCTAAGGGCCTCCGGAGGTCAGGGGGGTGGGCTAAGTTGCTACAAAAGAAAAAAGAAAGAAGTTACTCTTGGGCTGCGCCACATTCCTTCATTTGGTCACACGAACTTTGTAAAGTTGGGAAGTTCTCTGTTGGAGGAAGACGCACGCACGAACGATCGGCGCTGAGATGTAGCTCTGGCTGCACTCGTCACCAACGGGACATTTCTCCCGCTCGTGCCGGCATGGATCTTTGCATTAACTTGAAGTCGACTCGTATTTTCCAAAGGACAATGGACTCACTCGCGGTTGGAGAGGATGCGTAATAAGAACGGCACCGCAAACCATAGACTACGCGTCTTTTTTTATTTGGGGATTTTATGTAACTGTAAAGTAGGCCTCGCTTGGAACAGAATATTTAGCCTACTGGAAAATTACTGCTAAAACAAGAAACATTACAATAGTGTGTGTGTGTGTTTCATAGCTGCTACTTTTAAAGAAATTGTCTGTGAATTGGAAGAGGAATCCATGCGTAAAATGTGTCCTGTCAAGAAGCTGGGGGCTCTACTCGCCTTAACGATGTTGCATCAGGTTTAGCTTAAGACCGAATCCTTCTCTTTTTTTTTGCATCATCCAGGCCTCCCCCGTTCTAGCAGCCTAAATAACGACGTGCACCATGCTACAACATGCTCGCTAAAATTACATGATATCTGACTATACTATGTAGTCTGTTGGATACATTCTGGCACAGAGAGAACCGAATGTGTTTTAGAAGATTAGATAGTGAGATTCAATTTTATTCTAGTTTTAAGACGGTTTTGTGTTGTTAAGTATGTTACATCTACAGTGTTCACAAGGAAAAGGCTACTTATAAAATATAATATTGGAAAATGTTCAATCATAGTTCAGTTTTGTAGTAAATCTTTTTGTCTGAGAATGCATTCATTCAGTATTGCACAGTGACTTCCGCTAATGTTACATCAGCAGCACAGACAGGTGAACTACCTGCAATAGTCTGCAACATAGTCTGATTTTCCCCAGTTCATGTGCAACTGTTTAACTCTACACAGTTCTTAATGATGTTATAAATAAATGTATAAATTAGTACTGCAGATGAGAGTTATTGCAAAAGTGTGTATCACTTCTGTGTAGTGCTTTCAGTATTTTGTAAATACATTCACTCTGTGTTGCTTGACTCTCAGCTATGCACATTTTTCTATATGACAAAACATAAGGCAGGTTGTCATGGGAACCGTGTCCAGACTCTAGCATTAATAATGCCGGCATGCCCAATAGGTGATGTAAAAGCTGTAGGAGAGCCTTATTTTATTCAAACAACTTGCAGTGTGTGGCCCAGTGCTCATTTGTCAACATGAAACTAGCAAAGCTTTACATGATCATCTCATGTGTAGATTCTGGCAATATCTTCTGGCATTATCTGTGATTTGTAAACGTGGGGTATCTGCAATCAATGAAGTTCACATACAAATAAAGGAGGCTTTTGCCCTGTGTCAAAACCTCATAATTAAATGTTTGGGATTTTTGTTTCTATATTTTTCCATCATATCTGGATTGTAACATGTGAGACCGGAGCAGGGAGACTGCGCTCTAACATCAAACACCAAACAGCAGTTGTTATTTTATGGTTGCGTGCAAGCAGAACCAGGTCATCTGCACTGGCTCACAGGCCTGCTGGCTGTGTGTGCACCGTCCTCCAAAATGCACTAACACACTCCACACTTTGATTTCATCTCGCATAAACGCATAGCATGGCATTGATGCTTTGAGTGAAAAAGCAACAGAAATGTACTTCTCCAGTTTTATCGGTGTGGACTGTTGCTTTTTTAAGCAGTTGTTTAAGTCAATAGAATATATGGAGCCCAAATATAGTAATTTAGTCTTCTTAAACATAGGCTGTATATTTATGTAGGACTCCTACAGCAGGTGAGCAGTCAAAACATGTAAAGGTGTGAAACAATGGCTCATGTGGCAGAAGAAATACACACTTTATTTTCTTTTTCTGAACGTATCAGTCATGATTTTAGTCTAACTCCTGTGTAGATGCAATACAGTTTTTCAAGAGCGATTGTACGATTTAAGGACTAGGTTTAGCATCTTATAGCAAGGCTTTAGAGTGAAATGAATTAAAGTGCACTTAAAATGTATTGGGTGTATTTTCGAAGTCGGTCTTCTTATGAGTATAGAGCGAGGTGTAAATATTCTTCATAATACTTATTTTTAGTTTATATTTTTAAGGCTTTTTTGGGGGGAGGGGAAACTGCAACACATGGTGAAACAGGGTTAAGAGCAGGGAGAGGCATTCAGCAAATTGCCGGAGCCAAGACTCAAACCCACTACGCTGAGATCAGAACAATTTTCTGTACATGGCAAAAGCCTTTAATGCTAGAGCCGTGGCTGTACCACATATGTCCTATTTCAAAGTCAATTGTCAAGAGATGTAATTTTGTATAATATGTGGTTCAATATTGGCATTGAACCCCGTTTTTAGGATGCTTTCGGAGCATTTCTAAAGTAGGACGCATACATTGTGTCCTGGTGCACATAAATGGAAATAAATGTTAGTCTGGAGCCCTGTCTTGTACAGTGTAAAGGTTCTGTGACCTAAACTTTTAGCAGTGAATTAAAAGGGAAATCACATTGATATACAGTATGTTGCTACTATGTGCTCCTGAAGCCCCCATTCTGCACTTATCAAAAGGTATACTGTGTACTGCCTGCCCTTGTGTGAGTGAGACAGGATGAATGTGCTGGACCTTGCTCCTCTGACATTAGCGGGGGGGTCAAACGTGCATGTAGGGCACCTGGCTCTCCCCACCTCCCCTCTCTCTGTGATGTTAAATGTCAAACCGCAGCATCCACAGAAAGCAATGTGAGGCCCCATTCTCATGCTCGTGTGCCTCGGAGATCATCGCTTCTGTCTCCCGTCGCCATGTTTCTCTTGTGTCGCGCAATTAGAGCTGCAAGTCAGAGCGTAAATCCAAATCATTAACCCTGGCATTGTGTTTTAGCCGCTGAAGGGACGGAGGAGCCCGCACAGGAAACCCCCGGCTTTCACATAAATTTTTAAAAGGTGCTTGAGTCCTGATTTGTGGCAGTAAAATGGGCCTCTTAAAATAGTAAAAATAAAATGTAATTGAATTAGTCAAATGAATTCTCTCTGTTGTTAACAAACTGTACATTTGTAATGAATTTCATCTTTGCATGTTGTTCTGTGGTGTGGGTTAGAATGGGAAAGTAGCATTGACCTCCCATGTCCTCTATATGCACGTCTATTGAAGACCAATCAGCGGCAGGTTTGTTCCATATTTGTAAGTGGATTTCTCCCGTGCCCCCGAGGATATCTGAAATAGGGGTCATTGGGTCCGTTATTGTTTTGCCTGAGCTCTTTATCCTACATAGCTGTGTGATGTCTACAGTAAAGTGACAGAAAGAGGAAATGACTGCTATTATGATCTCTGCTCACAACAGGGTTACGGTTGTTCCAGAGGGTGTGGGCGCGTTCTCATGTGGATAGTGGAAAGGGCTAACTATTGCGGATCCACCGTCAGCTCAAAATGAATCCATTTGTCTGACAGAGAGAATATTAAGTTGAACCTGAAGTGCACTGATTTCACCTGTTCACACGCTACCCATTTCACACTTTATTTATTACTCTCAAAGCTAAGCCGGAAACAATATTACCTTTGTTTTCTCTCTTAGTGTTGACTTGTAATGGCTTTCTGTATCAGGATGCAGCAGTTTGTTTCTTATGTTTCTGTAAGAAGTGAAATGCCATTGTTTTATATTGCGTTAAAGCCGTGTGCCATTTATCAAATGAATAAAGCAAATCTGTTATGAAGCCAACTTTTATGTATCTGACTGTGATGTGATCATTGCACCAAAGCATGGCCATAAATTTGCTTTGATTTAATTGTATTAATGCAGCGGGTAATGGATGAGCATATGTTTCAGCCTGATTGCGATCCTCTGCCTGTGTCCTACTGCCTCCATCGCCTGACTATCGGAATGAGAGTATGTGCCTTGAGTTAATGCTGATTGCAGCAGCTGCCAACACATGAATCTCCATGGCAACAATAACGGTTGCCCGGCAACCATGTTCTTTTAGGGACACTGAAAGAAGCCCAAAGGCTTACTAAAAATATATGGGTATAGTACTTGTGCCACGCTTCAGCTGTACGCGGGGATGCAGAGCGTAACAGTTAAACGCATTAAGAGCTTACGTGTTATTTCTCCTTTTGAGCTGCTCTGTTGTGATGCCACTGCTCTTTATACAAGTGCAGGCTAAATGCTTTTCTGAGTGCCAAAGCTGTCTTTAATAGAGAAACCTACAAGGTTATGTTCTGTATTTGAAGCCATGGATGACCCTGTTTCCTGAGATAGAGGTGATTTTTTACACTTGAAAAATGGGGCAACTGTCAGCCATCTTGGCTCCTGCACAGCGCTCTCCTCTTGCAGCTCGCTCAGACCCAGGTGGCATGCGCACACGCTGAGGAACAAAGCATTCCATCAGCGCAAGTGACATCACTGCAGTCAGCTCAGCTGTTTCTGCCCGCGCTATAAATAGTGTGGCGGAAAGAGCCCATTGCCTATGCAGAAAATATTTAACTTCTGACCCTGAGCCTTGAGAGGAGAGATTTTTTTTCGTGGAAGTGGTGAACTGGATCTTTGCCAGTAGATCAATCCTGAGATACGACTGTTTGTTCATGGCCCTTATAACGGCATCTATTCTCCGCACAGTGATGTACGATCTGATGCCGGCTGTGCACTATGTGAACAGTGACTAAGGGATGTTTGAAGATGGAATTTACTGTTTTCATTTGTAAAATTTTCGGTCTGAAATATTTCGCTTCTCCTTAATGTGGTGAAGGGTTTGAGCGCCTGAATGATTCTCGGAGCTATGTATCGGGGGTTTCGTGTCCCTGGTAGGTTCTTCCATGGCAAACAGGTCCTAAGTGATGGGTCAGATGAAGAGTAGTTCAGTAGCCCCTTGTGATGGTTACGTCGCCCCGATGGGCTGCGCTGCCTGAGCCTGAGCCTCACCCACCACCTGAGGGAGGAGTTATAAGAGGCTGGTGCATTGTGATCCTATATGGATGGAATATTCAGCTGTATCAGGAACAACATACACACTGTATATCATGTTACACAGTTGTTTGAGAGAGTGAAGGCTGTTGAGTCAAGCCCAGAGACAAACGCAGAGTAAAAGTGTGGTCACACTGGAGGAGCAGAACTAATCACTGGTATTGATAATTCAGCAGGTCCACTGTTTGGTTGGCAGCCTCCCACTGAAGCGTGCCTTGTGTTTAAGCCTTGCAGTGCTGCAGCCCCTGTGCCTCAGAGCAGTCTGGCCAAGGGGCTGTTTCTGGATAGGTGCCAGGGCGTGTGCAGGGGGCAGTGCCATGGTGCTGGTGCCGGCAGGCTGGCAGCTTTGAGGAGCGTGAAGGCATTCAGTGTGTGAATGTCCCTTTGTCTCAGAGCAGTGTGCCAGGCTCAGTCTAATGAGGCAGCTCTTTGTGACAGGCCTCTCAACATCAAGTGGGCTGGTGGACTCATTAACCTGACTACTGCAAATAAAGCAGGCATGCACAAGAGACGCCTATGATAGCACACTTAAGGCCTTGCTGAATCCCCCACAGCCGCCGTGCTCCCCTCCTCCTCCTCTCTGCCCCACTCTCCCAGGCTTCAGGCTGCTCTGATTGGTCTATCTGCCTCTGGCCTATTTCAACTGTCCCAAATAAGGAATGAGGTGCTTTCCACCTTACTTATTCTGTCTTCTCTACGTGAGCTTTCATCAGTTCTAGCTCTTTACGGTGAAAGTTTTTTTTTTTTTTTGCATGAATATCTAAAGTAACACTTCCCCATTGAAATAGCCACCAACTGCTTTGAATATTTTTCATAAGGAAACGTTATGAAGAAGTTTTCTGTTCTATCGAAATATAATGATTAAATTAAATTAAATAATTTTTTACATGTGGAAGAGGGTTAATTGTCTTTAGCTCAACAATGTAATGATTACATTTTTACATAATAAAACATTGCCAAATTACAATCCGAGGTTGCCTGTTAGTGATGTACCACTTACCAGTGCCTTTCACAGACATGTTTCCGGAGTTTTATCATTTTGAACCTTATCCAGCCTACTGCATGTTGATGACTTATTGAGGTCAGTGAAGCCTTTGTGGGATTTTCTGCCGTGTTTTGGTGAATAATTTTTATGATGGTGTGTCCTCTTTGAGAAATTGGGTCATAAAAGCTTTTCTGTTGCTTTTTTTCTGTTGCTGACAAGGACAGGTCAGATCCTCCTGGCTTGTGCTGAGCGTGGGTTGTCTGCTTCTTTACTGGTTATTAACACTAAGCATTATTGTGCTGGGTGGGTCCTGGCCTCTCCTCATTCAAAGTTAATGTCGTGCACGGTCTGATATATGGGATGTTAAATTGCGCACACATTTTATCAGGTGGGCTGTATGTAGATTAGATTCATTAGATATTCCTGCTGCTATTTTTCATGATGTTTCCTCACATTCATTTTACGGCCTCATTGTCCTGACTGCGCTGTAAATGATTTTAATCTGGCCGCTCCTGATAAGCGCTGCAGACTCTCCAACAGCAGCGCGAATGGAGAACGGGGTGCCATCACAGAGAGCGCAAGCCCCGCCACTGGCTCATTTTATTAAAAGGAATATTCATACACAACTTCAAAGGGTACGCACTCCTGACTCTGACAAATTGCAGATGAGCTTTCATTAATTAACTAGGGCCTGATGTTTATTTAAATGGAATTTATAGCTGCATTATTAATTTGGGCACAGCAGGCTTATCTGACACAATGCACACGTTGTACAAAGTGGACAGTGAGGTTTGTGGATTGCACTAAAAATGAACAGATGCAGTATGAAATTCTATAGGAAATATAGTGCTGCACAAGTTTGTTCTATGTTTTGAGATAGTTCCGTGATTTATGTTGTATTAATAAAGATTCTGTTCATCGTAGATAAATAACAGAAGAATTAGCACTTGAGATGAAACTTGTATGATGAAGCCCATTCATTTTAGAATATTATGTTTGTAGAGCTCTAAACTATAGGGTTTTCAGGTTTTACATCTAGACTAACCACCATTGCTGTTTTCTAAAAACATTGATTTGCCAAAAATAATTGTAGTACTGCAGTTTGTAAATTGCAACCGTTCATATTGCAAATTCAATAATTTGGTGATTTAATTTGCAGCCATAATATATATACCATTTGCATAATAAAGATGATTTTGCATACCTCATGTAAACCAAATGCACAAAGCCTCGAGTGTAGCAAAAGTAGCTTTTTTTCCATTTCTGAAGCAAAATAAAAGTTATTTCAAATGACTGTTCTAGAATAAATACACAACATGGTTTAGGTGCAAAACTAACAGCAAATCACTGACTCACATGTTGCACAATGTGTGAAAATAATTCTATAAATACCGTCATTTTCATATGAAATGACAACATAGCTCAAAACCGTATTTTTCTGACAGTACAGAGTAGACGTTCAGAGAGAAAAGATGATAACTTTTGTGCATCTGATGATAGAAACTTACCTTGAGCCTGTATTTTACGCAGTAATCCTGCAGTGCTTATTGTATGTGAAAACTGCCACAAATGACAGTGGCAGTCATTGTCATGCGCTGCACATTCAGTTCACGGCGAACACAAACTGCAAAGGCGTGTTACTCTTTTACTATTACCCATTACCCACACAACACTTTTCTGTGTCTCCAACTCACTGCCAGTTTTTTTGTTCAATGTAACTGTCACTATTTTATAGGCACGTAGCTATAAAGATATTGTAGATACCACTGTGGGAACGCTTCTCTTTGTAATTGAATTTATGGTGCAGGCGATGCTCTAAATGACAGCATGGACCTAAAAGTATTTCCTACTTTTGCTGTGCTACTGTTCCCCGGGGTGTGTTTGTGTGTGCATTTCAATGGGCTAAATTCAGGAGATGAAGATTCACGCTTGACACTGTTTGTCAACACTACACACAGACGAATTGCTATCGACAAGCGCACACAATACACCGAGGGCTACTGAGGCGACTCAATAAAATTGAAGGATAGGGTTATTGAGATCCAAGGCCTTTCTAATTTCCTGTAATAGACTCTTCTTTGCTTTGAAATGTGATTTAGACTGCAGGAGTGGGTTTGGCTAGTGTGTTAGCCTCTCTGTTCATCGCTCCTCTCTGCACTGGAGTGGGTCAGGAACAGGTTGAAGCAGGCACACACAGCTCCAGTCTCGGGCACATATGATTGAGCACAAATCAATGGTAACTGGATCAAATAAATGAATCCAGGCGTTACAGTTCACACTCGTAATAATAAACACCGGCCAAGGCTCTGGGCTGGCGTTTATCAAACACATCATTCCAGTTTAAATGGGCTTCTTTAAATGTGAGATTTTGTGGACTGAGTAGGCTGCAGTGAAATGAAAAAGTATTGTTTCACACATGTATTAAAACACTAATGGACTGTTAGTGTGCGGTGAGACCCGTGTGTTTCTCTCCCTCTCGGGCAGCGCTCTGATGATGCTCCGATGGGATGACTGCCTGCCATCTGTGCAGGTATATGCCGCTCTAGCCGCGGAGCCTGTGCAGCCTCAGATTGAAAAGTCTGTTGATCTCAGCCACATTCCCGCTAAGGCTATAGTCAATTACAAGCCTTTTTAACATTTTTTCACCCACACTGCCCCCGACAGCATTGAGAAATAAAGTTTGATAGATGCAGAAGCTGAACCGATGCCAGAGAAGTGCGTGTGGCAGGTGGTAAAGGACGGTGCGCGCCAACAGGCTGAGGTCAACCTGACTGGGCAGCAGACCAAGCTACGTATATTATCAACCGGGATTCTGGCAACCGTCTCTGCCAGCAGCATCGCTCTTCAGACAGCGCTCCCTCGATTTCACTCAGATGGCTCAAAAAAAGACAAGGCAGAGAAGAAGAAGAAAAAGACCCAGCAGTTATAGGCGATCAATGAATGCAGTTTACCTCTTATCGGACAAAGGCGCTCGGGATTGTGTCGTCTAAACCGCCAAGTATTCTGGGAAGAGTTTTTGTTCACTTCACAGCGTTTGGAGTGCGTTAGATGCTTTTACTAGCACTGACCTGGCTCTTGACACTTTCTTTATGTTCCATGTTAGTCTAGTTCCCAACAAAAATGGTGGATTCCTATGGTAACATTCAAATCCCAACATTTGATCTCGAACTTTATACCGTGTCGCAAATATATCCTTTTCAGTTCTTTACAGCATGCACTTTTTTTAATCTCTCTTCCCTTTCTTTGATAAGCACAGAGGAGTGCGTTGCCCTTCTCATCACTCAATTTAGCAAATCTGTGTGACCCACTTCCAGATTTAATTCTTCGCTGCCTCCTAGAAAACCAAATACCACGGTACATTTGCAGAAGTTTGAAACGAGACTAAATTGAAAATGAATTTAAAAGAAAACGGTAACATTTCTCCTACTGTAATAACTGCATTATTTCTTCTTTATCTTTGCCAGAAGGATTTGTTGTACACACGCGTAAGAATTAACAAATCTATGTCAGACATTGGGTATCAATGTGTGTCATCGCAGGGGACTGTAGTGATGTTCATCAGATCTTTGGAAGACTCTATGCATGAGCGCTTCAAGCTCATTTGAGAGAAGAACAGCAAAGCAGCAGAGTACTAAAAGCATTGCCGTTATCTGGTTTTATTCCCATATACCTTTTTCAAACTGTATAAACTAGAGATGTCGCATTAACAGTAATATTGTGATGTTGTGAGATCAAAAGTCTAGCAATAAAACCACTGTATTGATATTATTGCCACAATATGTCAAATTGCAGCTCCCACGCTTGAATGCTTTGTTTTGTCGCTGTTATGAAATCAAAGGAAACTACATAGACTACGGCTCTGTTTAAATGCAGCTAACAGGAGGATATTACTGTTATTATTGTTATTCACTGTTTGTCATAATCTCTGGGATATGACAGTAATGACAGCATTAAATTCTCATCAAAGCATTTTGGTAGAAAAATGTTGCTCAGAGCTTCCCCACATTATTGAAATACCCGTACCATGAGTTGAATACCGCAAACATCTCTTGCAAAAACCAGTCCAGATGTTCATTTAAAACGAATGTAGTCTCTCAAATTTGAATTCACAGATTCAATGAGTTGACTGCTGTAAATAATAGAATTAAGTTTCGACTCCCATCAAAGACTTGTAAATCCTATCACTTCATGTGGGAGGCCAAATGTTGCTGCTACATTGTACGATTTTTTTTCTTTTTTCTAACCCGACTGAGATGTGACAGAAGCTTGTTGGCCCAGTGCACAGAGGAGGATACTGCCGGATTGAGAGATGCGGAGCGGGGGAAGGGATGGGAATACATTTGGTTGTGTCAGGTCAGCATCTGGCTGCTTCTTTCCCTGTCATTATCCCAGTCATCCCCATTTGATGAAAGTCAAATTGAACACTAGTCCAGATTATGTGACAACTGGAACTTCACCTACTTAGCTAATCCTACGTTAGGGTTTAGATTTCAATTAATTTCTCTCTGGTTGCTCCATACAGTCCCAGGGGGTGATAGAGCGCTGGGTGGGGGAGGGGCCGACGGCATACAGTACGATGGTGGGGGATGGGACGCTGTACATATCAAGGGAGCGAGGAGTGGAAATGCCTGCACAGCACATTCGTCTATGGCGCTTAGCATACCTGCACTTGGCCGCGTACAGCCTTGGGAGCAGTCAGCTGGCGTTTTTTTATTTATTTATTTATTTTTTATAGCCACGTCCAGGCCGCCTTCCTGTACAGCTCCTGATATCAGATCGACAAGATTACTGCCAGTGCACTCGGAATGCCTTGTCGGTGGTGTCGCGTGCGGTGCAAGGCAACACGCGCCTCCAAGCATGCGTTTATGTCTACGTTCCCCCGCCAAAGCTGCATATTAATCAGGTCTCGGAGGCCCTTTAGAGTAGCAAGCCCCCCCTGATTGTGATTTTCCGCCATTAGTCTTACGAGGCTGATGGGACCGCGACGGTTGAGGCCAGCTGAGCCGCTGTATAGCACCAAGGGATTGTTAGTGTTGCATCTTTGGCATTGCACTATCTAGACTGTGAAATGAGTAAAGGTTTGACTCGGGTTATCCTGAGTCGCCATCGCATCAAATCTCCCAACATATGGCACCTAGTCACATAGGGATCTGCAAGGGGGGGGGGGGGAGAGCGCAGCGTGCCTGGGGTGGCACTGCAGCATGTGAATTCATTAGCACGCAGGTATTCACATTAACATTGCAGCGTGGATTTCATTTCTATTCTACACCAGATCTGTTGGGCACAGATGGCTGCACCTTCCTCCTTCCTGACTTCTGTCTGAATGTACAATTGATAACTTTGGTTATTTATAACAGATTATATTTATGATGAGTGTTATATAGAGTTTATTCGACCATGTTAATGCATGAGAAGTATTAATTATGGGCTAGCTTAACATAAAATAGATCAACCATGATATTTACCTTTTGTACACTGAAGCCATACAACATAACTTTGTAATTGCCTCACCCAAAAGCATTAAAGTCCTCATAGCTGGTTTTCATGGTGAATAATATCTGAAGCACATGTCTTTACTGAGAGCAGGATCGCCTCTCCTCAGACCTGGCTCATAACTTTGCTGGGAGCGGGACTTCTTCAGCTCGTCTCCAGGGAAATGCTGCCATCGAAAGCCAAACATGAGGTTTGATACTTAAAGGAACAGGCCATCGTTTTTCCATAGTGCGTTATATGTTCTTACCTGAGCTAAGACGAGTTGATGCGTACCTGTCTGGTCTCTCCTCCTCTCCTCTACGGGGTTGAAGTTTGAAGCGACCAAGCTCGTCCACATTTCCCCTATTTAAATACGGTTACGTGAGTAGCTACACGATCCAAATATAGTTACACAAAATTAAACATGTCGATTTTCTAAGCGGATAGAAAGGCGTATTGTAAGGCGTAATAACACCTTAGGAGCACTTCGACGTCCACACAGTATCTTCACTTTACTGCGTGGACATCGAAGTGCTCCTAAGGTGTTATTACGTATTTAAATAGGGGAAACATGGAAGAGTTTCCCCTATTTAAACAGGGGTCCATAGAGGAGAGGATGAAAGGCTAAATGCTAACAACATCTTTGGTCTTTTTTGCGTGACTGTGCACCTGCATTAAGACCAGACAGGTACGCATCAACTCCTCTAAGCTCAGGTAAGAACATATCTCAGTATGGAAAAACGGTGGCCTGTTCTTTTAAGGTCCTCCTCCGCCCTTCCAAATACTTTACTTTTGATAACCCACTGCAAAACTAGACTTGCTAATGCTTTATGCTCGTGCGGTATAATGTAAAACTTGGAATATTGCGCATTGTGGCTTTAAGAAGTGACCGTGTTATGGAAAACTGTCTATGAAAAACAGTAGGCTTACCCTGCAGCTGTAGCTACTCCTGAGGGATGGTTCAAAAATCCTCTACTGAGACAAAAAAGTACCTTACCTTAAATGTATTACCCTTTTGGTGGTTCAGACATTTGATAGCATTCTCAGAACCTGCCCATCTATTCAGCAAATAGCTATAATTCTAATATGCATTCAGCCCCCTCCGCAAATGGCCAAGGCAGTTTTCTTAGACGGTGTGCTAATGTGGAGGCTAATGGCCAAGCTAATGAGAAAGCTAATGTGATGAGGTGGTGCTAGCTGCAGATATTGAGTTTCAGCGGGGGGTCGGGCACTTTATCAAGCTCATTAATGGAGCTGGTTCTGTGATGCGAAACAAGACTGACCCTTAATAAACTGCCAACCTGCTGTAGTCTGGACAAGCGAAGGGACCATCCTGGAGGTAACCTTCAGAGTGAACCACAGCAAGCACAGAATGCAGGGTTGTAAGGCTGCGCCACACCTGCTGGAGATTATTTTCAGCAGTGACTATGAGGAGATTATTTCCACCGGTTGAAAGTTTGAGCGTTAAGTTGTGAACAAAGCCAGATTTACTTTGTATGGCAGTGCTTTTTTGCCCGTGTTTATTGACGAAAGCAGAATGTAACACAATGTCCTGCACCCCGTTCTGCTGAGTCAGACTGGAGTTCAGATTTAATAAAAATACGTGTTTACCAATAGCAATCATTCCTTTCATTCATTATTATTGCTATGTTCAAAATACAGTTGCTAGATTAAATGCAATCAAACCAGTTCGCAAATAGGAAACTACAAAGACACGTTACTTTCTTCGGTGATATATAATTGTCAGATGGGAGCGTATTATTTAAATGATACGACATGGGCAATGGGCGACAGTGGCGCAGATGGTAGAGAGGGTCGTCTCATGATCGGAAGGTCGGGGGTTCGAATCCCACCTCCTGAAAGTGCTCATTGTCGTTGTGTCCTTGGGCAAGACACTTCACCCACATTGCCCCCAGTGTCTGCGTACATTGGTGTGTGAATGAGAGAATGAACGGGTGAGTGGATCCTTGCTGTAAAGCGCTTTGAGTGCCTAATGTAGGTGGAAAAGCGCTATATAAGTTGAGACCATTTACCATTTACCATTTACCATATGCAAATTCTGCAGCAATAGGACTACGCCATGTGCTGAAATGCATGTGATTCTTGCCGTTAATTTCTCTTTAAACGTTTAAGCTCCTGGATGTGTTTAAAATGTTCACTGTGAGATCTACTTTTTGTGCTTTTCCCCCTAGAAATCCATTCTTCAGACCCAGCATGGACACAACATAATTTAGCCAAGTTGTGTTGTACTACAGTCGACATGTTTGAAGTGATTGTGTAGTATAAGTACGAGAAAGGTCAGCTCTGTGCAGTTTTCCTCTCGCTCTTCACGCCGCTGCTCCTCCTCGTCTTCTTCTTCCTCCTCCTTCTCTGGTCTGAGTCTCGCTGTTGTGATGATGCACGGTGTACTGAATGTGCATGCCAGCGTATCTCCTCTTCATCCAGTCCCGTAGCCTACCTTTTGTGTGTGCCACTCCTCCCTGCTATTTCAAGGAAAGTGCAACCTTTGCCTTGGGCTTTAATTATGTTCAATTTGCCAAGCTGGGCCTGAAACCATTGGGGGGTGGAAAAGCTCTCTGACCTATTTATCAATGCAGCCCTTTTTTTTTTTTTTTTTTTTTGCTTCCTCTGACTGAATTGAAAAGATAGAGTGAGGGAGAGATTTGTCGACTGAAGTTTTTACATAAGCTAATTGGAGTGACAGCATAATCTTGGTGAAAGAAGTGCAGTCATGGTGCAGTGTAAGATCTGACTAATCCTTTGTTATATTTAAGTGTGAATTGTTTCCTCGGACACACGCTGCCCTGAAATAATCCAAAGTGAGAAATGTACAGCTAATATGTATTATATCATGATGTTTGGTAGGTTTTTGGAAAAATGCATGGGTCAGGCTTCTTCAATAGCCACTGGAGTCCATGATTGGAGGTAAACACTATGAGGCCATTGACCTTTCATTATAGCTTGTGATAAGGCCAACTATCCCCCCTCATCCTCTGTGCCCTAAATGTCAAGCCACTGTATGTGTTATAATTACCCCGAGTTGGTATTTTCCTCCTCTTTACGTTTGGATGCTGAGGTTGACTGAGGACGCGTCATAGCACATTGGAGATAGCGGTTAATTTAGCTGTTCGTCGGATAATGCACTTGTTGTTTGGGAGCTTTTTCACAAGATGCCTCCTTAACACTGAGAATCCTCCTCCCCTGAGCAAAGGGCTTGTTAATACATTCTCATTAAGGGGTTTCATGCATGACCAAATAAGCAAATGCTAATATACTCCTAATTATTTTCTCACAACAAAATTCAAGGTTTTGAATATTCATGTTTGGTCAGAAAGTAGTGCAGCTGTATTCCCAGCGCGTACTGTGTGCTCATTTCACTTTCTCCTGACCCAAGTTTCCAAACTGCTGGATACCAGGAAATACATATTAATTGAAAGTTGTAAAGTATACTCAAGCTCTAAAGAAAGAACCCTTGTTAATTGTATATAGTGGGCTTTTATTCTGAAAGGTCTTTCCCCTGAACTGAACAAGATCAAACTATTTAAATAATTCTCTTGTTTTGTTGACACTTTAATGCACTGCCAACACTGACTCTGTACCATGTCCCATATTCCGCTGTATGGTGTGCGCTTTTTGAAAACTTTGTGCATTACTAATGCAATTTGACTTGTTGGTGCAATTGTGTGGAAAGCTGTAGGCCCACTCCGCTGAGTGTCAAAGAAGGCTTTTAAACTGTCACCTCTCTGCTTCGTTCCTTCATACACAAACCTTTTAGAGCTTTTTTCCAGGCCTGGACAATGGGCTGTAAACACCGTTTCTATTGAGATATTTTGCTGTTGAGCAATTCCGTATTTTTAATGATCCTCTGGTTGATTCACAGGTTGTGTTCTGACAACATTTTGATGTAATGGTTTTGACACACAGACAAACCGTATCAAGAGTCCAACTCTACTTTTCATGTGGACAGACCGCCGTGATCCAAGATGGCACCTGTCTCTCTGATGTCTCCCACTGCAGCTCAGAGCCCTGTGCAGCTTTGTGACAGGTCCAGTCCTCTCCTTCAGAAACCCAGAGAGAATCACAGGCACAGCTGGGCTCAGAAATGCTGTTGGGCGCATTAGGAAGCATGAGTGTCTCAGTTAAGGACAAGGCGCTGCGTTAGTCTCAGATTAAAACTGCAGGGTGCTAAAACGTTTGTCAGACTGATTCTGTGCTGATTTGCTGCATGCCTTTAACAAGTGCAGCCATCACTGCACATGGCAGAAATGAAGCAAAGGGAAAATGAAATTGTGATTTGTGACGACTAAGCTGAGACGCGTGTGCGACCACAAAAACAGCATCAACCATGAATAATGCATGCTGCCGTGGGCTATAGATTAAGCGTGAATATTCATTAATTTGCTTGCCCTTTGGGAGGTGATGCAAATTTGTACAAAGGCATGCTGGCAACGGGCGTCTAGGTTATGTGCTGCTCCTATGAGTAAATAAGAATAACTACTGGTTACTTCTTCTTGGACTAATGGACAGGAAGGATGCTTTAACAGTTTTTTTTTCTTTAGCGACCCACTAGCTCTTAAGTGCTAAGTCACCAGAGCAGGGAAAGCCCATTAGTGCAAAGAAGGTGGGGGAAGGCAGGAGTTTGAGTGATTAGGCTGATTGGATATAGCAGCACTAGGTTGCTCAGGTCAGGTCTAATCAGCTTCAGAAAAGAAGGACAGTCCCTAACGAGTAAAAGAGAAAAAGACACAAATGCCACACAGTGTAAACAGGGATAATGCCATCAACACTAACAATACAGTGATAAAGCCGCGGGCAAAAACAATGCAGGCGTGTGAGTCAGCATGGGACAGATGACACTCGCAATCAAACAATAAAATGACATTCATGACATTGGTTTTGTCCATTCACTTAACAGTAGGAAGGATAAATAGTTTTTGTTTAGGGCATCACAGGCACTTTCACACAACATAGAGCGCTCTACTGGTGTGAGCACTGTGCTTGTGGCAGGAGACTAGTGGCAAAAGAAGAGTACAGATTAGATAAACGAATCATTAACCTCAAATTGATCACGAGCTGCGCGCTCTGGACGACACTCCGCCGTTAATATCTCAGCTTCATTATTTATGCGGGCTGTTGATGGTGTGAGACTCATTTACACGTCACAGTGATGTATTATTACTGTAATGAACAATATTTGCACTGTTATTTCTTCACCCTGACACCCACCCCGCGTTTTTGTTCCCACTTATCTTTCTGCCAATATTTGTGGGGCGTTCTTTAAACCCCCGTAGCATCGCTTTCAGAGCCTGAATGTGTCACTTATCAATTTCAAAAATGTGAAAATGTTAAACTTTGTTGGATTATGCGCTAAGGGATTTATTTACATGCTTCCCAGGGTGAGAAAAGTTTGGTTGAGTTTTACTAGTAGTGAGGCAATGCACTTTTAAATAGACTTTGGAGAGACGCTGTCAGTGAAAGATCATTTTCTCGTGTTGCTTTCTTTGTGCCACTAAGCACTTTGCTGTGTTCCCCTCTCTCCTGTCTCTGACATGTCGTATGTATCAGTGATTTGCTATCGCGCTGAGGTCTGTGGAGAAGTGTCTGTTGTGCTTTGTTTACCTTCCTCCCTGATGTCCCTGTCACTTACTCTCTGCCTGATAGCAGCTACGCAGAGAAACTTTCATTTCCGCTGCCGTTTGCCAGCAGCGAATGAACAATTCAGAGCACTGCAAATCATTTTCTACACCATGTGTACAATAACCGTGAACAGCCATAAAACAGGCTGTATCAACACAGCGACACGTTGAACAAGACAACTTGTTTCCAGGCGCAGCACTCGTGGAGTGAGTTTTGAGGTTCCGAGGCCAGAGCCAGATTGAGAGGTCTGGGGATTGAAGGTGAGTGCAAACCTGTGCATCAGCAAATCCTAATCCCAGAGAGCCATAATCTGGGATTTGTGATCCTCTCTTTACTGGATCCAGATTAGAGCATCCACTCATGCAGCAGGCTCTGCACCAATGGCTGGTAACACCTCTTCAACCCCGTGGGAGGGTCTTGAAAAGCCGGTGCCAGCCTCCTATTGGTCAGCACACAGAAAAAGCGATGTGGTGACAGGGGTTGCCAAGGCGATCATGCTGGCTTTGCAATGATTGGTTGTGTCAGAGCTCAGGATGGCTGTCTGTCCCAAGACCCGCATTAGATCACAAAGTGGAGATGCTAGTTTTAATATATTCATTTTATATGACAGCAATGTATGTATCAACACTGTTGAATCTAAACCAGTTCTTTGGTTGCACGGGCTCATTTATACCAAAAGCTTTTCCGGATCTAATTAGGCCAGTGCACAAAGAATTTCTAAATTTGACAGCAATGCAGTAATTCATTTGCACGCGTTAGCCATAGCGCTGTCACACATCCGAATTAAAGACAAACACTCTCTGCATAGGTCAATCTCATTCCCCTGCTCACTGGCACATGGTGCGGCCCTAATCCTGGAGGTCAGAGGTCGGCCTCATGCTGCTTGTCTGGCTGAAAGGGCAGATGGGACACACACGCACACAGGGGTCGACTGCACAAGGGCAGATGGGTACGGCGTGTCATTATGGCGGCGCGGCTTCAGCTCGTGGGGCCGCCATGTTGCCATTGACGGGACACTGGGTCAGGTGCGCAGAGGTGGACTCTAGGCACCAAAAGAGACCTCAGAACTATGTCAGACTAAAATAATATCAGGTTTTGCCCTTTTTTATCACCAGAAAGATTTAATGCAAAGAGAGAGTTTGAGTTGGATGGTTAAAAAAAAAGAAACTGAATTGTTATGTTCTCTTTTATTTCTTTGCAGCTAATCCACTTTCCTAAAGGGATGATTCATTGAACAGCCAAACACAGTGAAATTATTTATATTCTTGCAAAACTTGCACCATTAGCGAAGAGAAACACTGTAGATAGACACGGGAAAACCGTTATTGTGAGAGTCAATCCTTACTGCCTTGTTTTACAGGCCAACTTGAGCAGAGACAAATTAGAACATTTTGTAATCTCCTTCTTTTGCTTTTCCACTTCAAATGTGGTATTAAAACACAGGAATTGTGGGGATTTAATACAGTATAATCTGCTATTGCCGGATTAGGCTGCAACATTAGAACAAAACAGAAAACACAAAGGACAGGGCTAAATATACTCCCTTTATCCCACAGTCAATCAGCCCGGTTTTGGAGATGCGCTCCCACTGTTCCGCTGTTCGCTGAGCTGGTAGCAGGGTTGCGGGGCTTAAGTAGGCCACTGTGCATATCAGATAGTGTTATGGTATGTATGAAACTGACTTGATCACCATGTTCCTTGTGCTCCTGATGTTTGGACATGGGCGTGCTGTTTGAAATGCTCTGTTCAGTGAGTATGAGTCGGGGCGATGGACTCTGCGGGCTGTCAGTCCCGGATAGGGCTCAGAAAATGGAATACACTTCATCCCTGGTCTCCTGCAGGTCAACTGTGACAGGGTTGGCCCTCAATTACTGTGTATCAGCACCTCTCCTCTGCTTCTGCTCCCCTTTCTTCTCTTCTTTTGCCGCTGCGGTGTGTCTGGGTGTGCTCGCTAAGAGGCGTGCAGCGAAGAAAAATAGAGAGGAGGATGGGGGCAGGGTGGCAACTGCCTACAATAGGCTGCCTGGAGATTCCATCGAGCACAACCAATTTACAGAGGCATTTATACCTCCGTTTGAATGTGTTTCACCACCTGCACCAAGGATTCTTTTAAACCAAATACTACGCTCTCATAGGGATTGTTTTAGCTTCAGAGCAACACTGTAGTGCACACCGTCATTAAGTGAACTTACTTTATACAATAATGTTAGCTTATTTGTTTTATTTGTTCAGGACACACGAGACTCATGCATGTAAACACACCGCATTGTAGTCATCAGCTGATATCCATCCGTTGTCCCTCACACTTAATGATCCTAACTTCATGTTTTATTTATCCACCTTTACTAATAAGGTCAACTAGCAGTGAAATGGCTGACAGCAATCTATGCATTTTAATGTTTCTTGAGAACAATGGGCACACGCCAAACACAATAGGTTAAATGTGAATCCGTCAATGAGGAGGTAGTGTGACCAGCTGGAGCCTTCTAGCCCATGACCTGCAGGTCACTAACCGCTCACTCCGCTTTCATCCAGCTCTCCTGGTGAACTCATGAAAATGCATGCAAAGGCAAAGTTGCTTTGTCATACAGATAACCTTGGCGCGTGGAGGTCGGATAGGGCTCTATTATGAAATCACTCCTCTTTATTTGCAGGGACTGACTCCTCCACTGCCCCCTCGACGTGTCATTTACTCTGCATTTGTGATGGAAAGCCTGATCTGACCTGAGCAGATGGGTGAAGTTGTGTCTGGATGTGGGGCAGTATAACTGGACATCTATGCTTGACCTTGACCCTGATTGCACTCATACAGCGGTGCCTTAAGGTTACACTGACTATAGTTTCAATTGAATAAGCTCTAGAAGACTCCCATGCACACACAGCCGAGATGACATGTCTAGCTTCCTTTATTTAAGCCTTGCCATGCTTTAGGCCAAACAGCATGAGACTCAAAGTGAGTGTTTCGCTCCCTTTTCAGAGCCTGGACTAGTGCTTTGTGTGAAAGGACTAAAGACCAGCTCCTCTGTCCCCTCAGCTGAATGACAGAGAGACCTCAGCGCCTCCAGCTCCCAGCCCCTTTCTCCAACTATAAAACACTTCTCTGCTGATCTGTGCCATGCACTTCAATGGCCACATGATCCATTAGTGGGACAGGGAGAAGGGGCTGTCACTGAGAGAAGGCCTTGAAGCCTTTGACTAATGGGACAGTGGCAGCCTGGGAGCACCTCCTTCTTACAGGCTTCTGATACATTAGAAAGCACTGTATTCACATTGGTTTGTTTGTGTTTCGGGAGCAGTGGCCCGATTTTAGAGAAAGCTCTGAATGGAAGTCAAAAGAGTTTGAAAAGAGCTGGGGCAGCTACTGTACAATAATGAGTGGCATATTGAAATCAGCTCAAGTTTTTGCAAGAGTGTTTTTGGTCCTTTGACCAAACACATCACCTGCCGGTGATGTGCTGCAATTGTGCGCTGCTCATTTTCACACTCAAGGAATACATATCTGTTATGAGACGTAGACAACAGACAACCAGCCCTAACATCCAAAAAACTAGACCTTCCTGCCTTATCCTCAACGGTTAAAAATCAATAGTATTACTGCTGATGAAATTAGCTGCATGATTCTGTCAAAGTCAGACATTAGACCTGGACTCAGGCTTTTAACTCAGTCTCCTTAACCCTGTTCTATTGATATGAAGGAGATTTTGATGGAGCATTTTTAAATGTTTATTTTTCAGATTCCACCTTAAATCCAGTGTTTGGAGGCCCACGGGCCGGGTAAATGTGATCGATTTCTGGAGTGTGTGTCATCTCAACCGCCCTTTTTTGATTCTGTAACAGTGGCACAAAGGCGCACGCAGCCATCATTCTGCTGCTTCTTCCATTGTTCACTTAATTCGTGCTGAAGGATCCAGGTCAGGCCAGCGTGCACCCTTCACAGGTTAGAAGTCAGCTCTGCTCTGCTGCACCGCACAGCTCACAGAGTGTGTTTGATGCTTTATTCTCCTCCGGAATACATTTCCACTGCCGCTTCCCTTTGGTTTGCAATGTGACTGTGAAACTAATGAGAAGAGAACGTCTCTGAAATTATATTTGCTCCACACAGTGTGCAAGTGCCGGCTCATATGAGATTGAGTATCGTTGGTTAGTGTTTGGCGATTGTTCAGGCATTTCTGAATGTTACAAGCAGCCTTAACTCTTTATACATATTATGTAAATTATGATTGAATGCCCGTATTAGTTGTACTGTATTATATAAAAGTTGTTTGAGCTTTTCTGTGCTTCACAACATATTTAGCATCGCTAAGTCTCTAACAATGTGCTCACTATCATGTCCCCTCTCTGAGGAAGAGTGAACACGGCAGCCATACCTCTGGCCTCTTTGAAGCAGAATTAATCTGCTTCCCTCTACCTTTTATTTTCTCAACACTTCTGATCAGCTGACACAACTAAAGCCACTTGTATTTGGCCTGGTCCTTTCAGCTGTTGTAGCTGGACCGACAGAGCAGAGTGGCATGTTGTTTCAAAAAGAAAAGGAGGGAAACACCGCTTTAATCAGATTAGACCTGGCTAAAATCCCAAACCAGGCTGAAGTGCAGCGTTTGTGGTTCGTGAACGGCTTAAGCTAAGTCTGTTCCATGGAAATAATCTACTCTTACAACCCAGGAAACAAATCAACTATGGTAAGGAGCTAAGTCCCTGTCATTATGGTGTCATTAAGAGCAACATTTACAGCAAGCGTGCAGGCCAGTGCTGCCGGCAGAAGGGGGCAGTGTATGTGTGTGTGCACTGTTCATGTGTATGACCATGTTTAAAGACTAAAAGCTTGCAAGCTTCACTTCTTGTGCCACAAAAGTGCGTTTGACATACAGTATTTACAAGTTGTGCAGCATCTGCAGCACACACACGTGTGAATCCGCCCGTTTGTGCTGCTGTGGGATTGCAGGACGACTTCTTGGTGCTGAATAATGAATCAAAGCAGAGAAGAGCAGCACAGTCACTGCAGCATCTCTACTTTATAGATGAGCAGAATGACTGAAGCCCTAAAGGTCTGGCTTTAATGGGCCAGACCTTGCCATCGCCTTCATAACTCTAAAGCAAATAAGAAATTGGGTTTTGTGTGTTAGTAGCAAATACCAATTTTAAATGAAATACAAGAGGAAAGAGCCTTTTAGAAAATCAATTGAAAACTGTCATAAACATAGACTCAGACAGATGGGCTTTTCCATCAGTAAAATAAAGAAAGGAAACCAGTTGGAGATCGATAGATAATCAATATGAGTAGATTTGTGTAAAGAGCTGGGGTGTAGACAGAGGGAATAGGGCCAGGCTCCTGCTGTCACCTGCAGGCCTGCTGGAGAATCTACCGCTCTAAGCGCTGCTGCACCAGTGTGCACCATGTCCACGGCCCTGTGTTTCATTGTCTCATTAATGGCCTCACATCACAGTGCAGATTTCAATATCAGTTTGCTCTTATTATCTTTCTTCTCTGATACCGTTTCATTTTGCACAGTCTAAATTAAATGTAAAAATGATAATATAATTTTGCTGGAGGAGAACATGGTGGCTAATTACATTAGGTTGAACAGTAGTGGCGTCTGCGACGGCTCAGCCTCCATCACTCTCCCACAATTAGTGCAGGCTACTCCCCTCTGCAGCAGGTGTTGTTCTGCCCGTGCCAGCACTCCAGCTGATTAGCTACAGTCAGGGCTGCTCCTCCATCCATCTATAGGTTACTTCACAGTCCTCACAGACATGGGCCACAATCACATTAGAGTCGAGCCACAGTAACACAGCACTGTCACTCAGCAGAAGAGAGGAGCATGCACACACTGCACCAGTCATAGTGTGAGGCCGAGCACTGAGCTCCAACCTTGGGCTGAAGGTTGTATTGTATTGATGTGAGCTGCAGAGTGATGACCAGCACTGAGCTGTGTGGTGGCAAACGCAGTAAGCGCATACACTCAGCATGTGCACTGGCAGCGGTCCAACAGTCTGTGAGTGAGAGCAGTTGGGCTAACCAAATTATACATTTACAAGCTCTAATTTACAACGCAGTGTACCCACAGTGTCACCTCAGCTCCCATACACATGCTTACCGAACACCAGGGATGTTTCAGAGCTTCAGACAGAAAAAGGATTCATTTCTGTAACCAAAGCCTCAGTTGTGCCTATGCTTTAAGTGTAGTAGTAGTAGTAGTTTATTCGGTCTGTTCATTCCTTTAAACGTAAATACATTTCCAATTCTTTGTGGACAACACGACCGAAAGGGTTTAGGCTGAAGTGAAAACTTATAACGCCTAACCCAGTTTACAGTGTAGTGGTGAAAGCTTGTTTAACCACTTCATTTGAAAAGTAAGGGTGTAAAGAAGTATGTTGTGATGTCTTACTGAAGCATTCATTAACCTAACATTAGCCTTTTAGTTTAAAGTTTAACTTTATATCACAGCATAAGCAAGTCCTTTTTCTTACGGTCTATTGTGTGATTATGAGCCGCATTTAATGTAGGCCCAACTTGTCAATGCTGAATGTTAGATACACTACTATGTTCAGCTTACACTGACACGCGATCATTATAACATGTACTTTCTGTAATCTATGTGAACATGGTTATCGCAATGTGCACCGAATTTCCACTCAGAAGCCCCTGAATTACCCATGAGGCAGTTCATATCTCACTGTGCTCTGACCAGCTTTCTCAAATAACAGGAAAGTTACTCTCCATTCCTGGAAGAATGGTGCTTGTTATATTCAACATCTATTAATACCTATTGTCAATCTCTGCAGAGAACTTTTGGTGTTTTTTTCTTTGATTGATGCAAGACCATTGTTTAATCTAGAATTGATGCCTATTTTGAATATGTTTCCAATTGTTGTTTTGTGATTTGGTTAGTTTTTCTTGTGATCAAGTGAGGACATGAGGAAAAGCCGTAGTATTTCAGTAGACAGCTGCATGTGGGAGGACGGGCTCTCGCTGTAGTTTCTTTCCTCAGTGCTGAGTGACAAAGCCTGCCTGTAAAGGCAGCTCAAACTCCAGCAGCATTCACAGTCAATGCTGGTGCCCTGTGCATCCTGTAAGATAATGCATTGCAATGAGGTACGAGGCCCTGATAAATGCCTCCAGCGGCATTCTAAAGTTGTAGGCAGTTTCTGTACTTGATTCTCTGTCGCCGTCATTTGGTCACCGAACAGACACTGTCAGCAAGAGTAATGCAATATACATGTTAATTACAATACAACAAGACTGTGACAATGTTAGGAAAAAGATTATATTTGTTTGTCATCAGATCTTCAAGTAGCAGGTCTGTGCATGAAGGCCATAGCAGAATATAGAGCATCTTCACTTTTGGTGTTTGGCTATTCAAATCTCCTTGATGTTCAAAAACACACAGAAGCAGCGATGGGATCCTCTGATTCAGCAAATCAAAGGCCTGCTGCTGTCCGTGCTGCTGTCCACGGTGGATGCTCCGAGGGCCGCGCTGACGCCGGGCCATGAGCGGAGGATCGGTGGGGGGCAGGGCGCCGGGCTGGAGCTGCAGATTATTCTGGAAATTGCCAGCTGCAGTGTCTGCAATCAGGATCAAACCGGTTCCGGGTGGGGGAGGAGGAAGTCACTGTCGATTTTTGTCAAGCCAGCTTCTGCCAGTGTGTCTCCAGGCTGAGCGCGATGACATTCGCGGGACGACACTGGAAATGTCCCACAACCTCATCGTGGCCTCAATAATTCATGCTGCTTGTGCTGTGTGCCCCTCTGAGGCTGTGGCTGCAGTGGCCACTGAGTACACACAGTGACATCTTCACATTTACTCAGCACACAGACACCTGGCCATGTAAAATCAATAGCACATAGAGGCGGTTAATGAAGAGCGTGTGCTTCAGCAGCCCGCTCTATAACATGTACACAGCATGTACGAATATGTAGCAACCACCCAGCTCTGCCTGCTCTGCATGCTTCCTCCCCCACCCTTTTTCTCTCAGTGATTGCCGCTATGTCTTTTCTCCTCCTTCTATCCCCTCTTCACGTCTCTTTCTTGTCCTCCACCGCGCTCTATCTCCTGCCTCTTCTTTCTGGATTGCAGGGCTCCTGAGGCAAGCAGCGCAGCCCCAGGACAGAGCGCGCTTGATTAAAACTGCCTGTTAATGATGGAGGCCTCCCTCTAATCCTAATATGTATGCATCCGCAGCAGCGCATATTTCCCTCTCCCTGCTCCAGCCCTCATGACGCCCGCCAACTGAAACACAAGGGCAGCCATTTTGGAACAGCTGCATGGAGCTCTGTGTAATGGAGGAACTGTAGACTGCAGCCAAACCATACCATAAAGCTTTGCATCTTATCTGTCTTTGCATTTGTTTCGTCTCAAGCCTCTGTGTCCATTTCATGTGGTCTCTCCTCCTTTCACCTGGCAGAGGCTCACAGCGCATGAGGGAAGGTGAGCAGTTATTTTAGCGCCGTGTTGGGGGGGCGCCTGCATGTCTCCAGTGATGCAGGGCTGATTTCTTTAGGCAGGCCTGCCAGTGCCCCGAGGCAACAGGGATAAGGGCCGTAGACGGGAGAGAAGCGATCCAAAAGCCACTCTCCAACATAGGTGCACCATCGCTATTCAAAACAAAAACAACGGACAGAACAGTGTTTTAAGGCCACTTCTAAAGCAGCAAACACTTTTAATGTTTGCTGGTTTGTTTGAATAGGGATCGTTAAAATTTGAAGCAGAGGGAATCCAATAAGAAACAAAAGAAATGGGGGTTGGATTAATGCAGGCAGATACAGATACTGGGAATGAATGTCTGGTGTGGGAAAGAAGGAAGAGGATTATGAATTTGAGCAAATCAGAGAAAGGCTCATGGAAAAATCCCTCGGACGTTTTATGCGGGGGGTGGTTTTTTTTTTTTTTTTACACCACTTTTCATTTTAATTGTCTCTCCATCACTCTTTTGTCTGTGAGCTTCTCAGTCGGATTCAAGTTTGATATCTGCCTACATTTCAGCTGTCAGCTTCTCTGTTCAGCTGAAACAAGCACAAGTAAAAAAAAAAAACACACAGCCAATATTTCAACCAGAAGAAAACCCTCAAGTGCATATGGTTTTCATGTTTTATCCAGTTATTACACGGTTTGATGGAATAATGCCGGTGGTTAAGCGTTAATCTAATCACGTTCTGAAGTTTTACATCAGTGCAGTAAAAATTTGATTAAGGGAAGGCAAGTGATACAGGAAGAGGGAAAGTGTCATACATGAGGATTGAGCTGGGACTCGCTCGTGCCCCTTATTAGAGTTGCACCAAATATTGGTTATTGCTATTTCAACATTAGCTGACACATGATCCATATTGCAAGAAACCACAATATATCGCAGTAATCTCTGAGGTCTTATATCTGACAGAGATTTACACTTTTTTTGCTCAAACAACCTAAAAGAGAAAGTCATAGAGGTAACTTCAGTCATGATTTTAGTTCCGTATTAGCCTCTTTTTGGTGCTTACGATCTTTGTTAGACTTGATTGTATTGTACTGTGTTGTTATGGTTCAGTAAAATGTTTCAGTCATGTTGTCATTGCAATATTGAAGACGATTTTTCGAATACGGCAGCTTTTTCTCATGTCCCGAGCCCAACCCGTTCCGTACAGGGTGGTTGCATGGTGACAGCCCTGAAATGTTTACCTGTCACGACCTGTGCCCATTTCCAATAAAGAAGACAAATAATAAACCTCACAAGAAAAGGGTCACGTGGTACAGTCTCTTTTTTTTGGGGAACTATGTTTTGGTCACATTTGCAGTCAAACCTGGCGACTGCACTTGAAACAGTTGCTGCTTTACACTTTTTTCTCATACATCAGTGGACTTAATTGAGTGACTTTTCATTGACGGGGGAAAACGGCTAAACCTTGATTTGATTTTTGTGTGTCCTTCAGCCGCGGAGGTCAGCAAATCCATGAAATCAATGCGGCGTATTTCAACAGCAAAATTACATCAGCAGTTTGGTGCGACTGGCTATTGTCCTAATCCTTGAGTGAATTGAAATGCTTTACTCTCATTGCCAAAGTGCATTTATTTATTTTATCATAACAGATAATCATTCATTGACCTTTCATTGGGATTTCATTTGCAGTGAGAGCCACATTGCGCGTCCCTGCCCCCCCCTCCTCTTCTGGAGTCCATAATACGCAGGCATTTCCATTCTGTAGGCTGGTGAACAGGGGCTGGTGCTTGTAATTACAGGGTGCTTTCGCAGAGTGTGATTGCGGCGAGTGAAGGGTCATCGAGGGTGAGGTTCGAGCTCCTTGATATTTCACACGGAAATAAATATAATTCAGAGGTGTTGCCGGGGGCCACAGATCACAGCTTTGTGGGTATACCTTTGATCACGGAGAAATTAGTGGGCAAAAAATGTTAGTATTTACACTCCAAAACCTAATGTCATTTGGCAGAGCTAATGCTGGTCAGTTTATCAATTGTTTATTAATCGGAGAACACTTTATTGTTAAAAAAAAATATACAACGGCTCATCACCTGGATCGTGTAAAAATATGTGTCCGGCTCGTTGCTTTATGGGTTTTTGGTTGAAAAGTTTGATCAGAGCGTACATCAATCAATTTTTTCTTTTCTAATGTTGGGATAAAAATGGTTTTGTCTGTCAGTATAGGGTAACACTTTATTTGATACATTAAGTACAATGTAATGTGCAATGTAACACTGTGCAATAACTTGTGCCTACAGGTTGCATACACAATGAAATGATGTGTATTAGTATTTTGGTGGCACATAATGTAATAAGACATAAGACCCAAACTCTAACCCTAAACTTAATTGTGTTTATACTAAATGTAAAATAAAGTGTAACCCAGTATAGTGTATAAACAGAGATTAGAGGAAAATATCATGGGCTGCTTGTTGTTTACAATATTGCTCATAAACTCATCCCTGTGGAAAAATGGGGTTAGAACTGCGTCAACACAGTTAGGAATGAGTTTGGATCACAGACACTTTTTTCATAGAGGGCCACACATTGAGTGCAGTGAAACCTTCGACTGGGTGAATTTAGCAGAAGTTTAAGCCGTGCCCCGTAGCTTTATTTATGCTTAAAACCTTAATGCCACCTCAGTGTTAGAATTGTGTAGAAGGATTTGATTTGACTTTGACTTTCTGGTGTTAAGTGCCGATTCAGTAAGAAGCCCGAGTGCCACCAAAACATGGTCTGAGGGCCACATTTGGTACTTTTGGCACCCCTGATTTAGGCGCTCCCTCTTTCATCGTCTCAAACTATAGAAATGTTGTAATAATTTGATTCAATTTAGTGAAACTGGACCTTTTTAAGACTTGAATGTCACAGCACACTGGTTTAGAATCTATGGCAGGTCATTGTAAGCAGTATATTTGAACATGCATTAAACAACTAGAGAGTGAAATTGTAGCTCAGCCTATTCTGAATGAAAATGCTATAAAAGGCTATAAATTGGTAAAGCATTTCTGAATCTGAATGTTGAAGTGTGTCGCTCAAATCTGTTCTCATCCACTGTGCTCGTAATTCAATTTTACAGAATGCACAGAAAGTACTATCACAGAGACAGATTGCAAATTTGTCTAAACGGATAAATGGGACTCAGAGCATCTGATAAAATAGTCTGATAGTGGGAAGCTGAGATTGGTATAACCTGCTGCTCACAAAAATCTGCTATAACTGTCATCACCTTCCTCCCTTTATAAAAAGCCCCGCTTGTCTTTTGAAGAATACATAGTTTTAATGGGGTCAGTCACCCTCATAGGACCATGTTTGGAGAGCTGACAAGAAAAACCTTCTTCAACTGAGAAACACTGGGGCAGTCTCCAAACACTGCACCCCCGGCCTGTCAACGCAGAGCACAGCACGCACCCCACTCAACCAAAATGTCCGTCCGGAACCTCTTTACTCTATTCTCTTCAAATGAAGCTAATAGCTGTTCCTGGGAGTCTGTCTTCTCTTCATTACAGTAACCGCTGTAGCACCAGGAGTCTGCGGATAATGCGGGGCAGTTTAGCGCGCTCTGGAATCCCATTTTGATAACAAAGCACAAGTGGATCTCATATCCTCCTCTTCACAGCGGCAGTGGAAACATCAAATATTGAACTTGATAATTTGACGCTTTAAATTGCGCGAACTTCTCGATGGGAGCCGAAGACAAGCGCTCTTTGTACCTCTTCATATGTGTAATTTAAATCAGCGGTCACTATTCTCTCGCTCTCAGTGTGCAATCAGCGCTGAGAGTCGGGAAATATTTTCAGCCCGGACCTATCCATTTGAATATGAATAACAAGGTAGAGAGCATTATGGTAATATGCTTCAATTACACCCTCTATCTGCATATGTATGTCCAATACTTCTGCAGTACAGCAGTATGGACATCCAAAGCCACACTCTCTCTCTCTCTCACACACACACCGTATCCACCTTTCTAGGACTTGTTAATCAATAACAATTAATTATCATGGCCTCTCCCAAATGATAACTGCTTTTGATCTATCACTTCACAAATCAATGGCCTCACTGTTACCGCATGGACACCTCCCTCAGCTTCCAGCTCAATCAATCGGAAACTTGCAGTGGACGATTTACATTGAAGACGTGTCAGGGAGGGGGATCGATATTATTAGCGGTGCGCGGGGAAGGAGGAGAGTGTGCTGTCCATGACCGGGAATGCAAAAAGTGTCTGTGGCATGAGCGGAGCAGCAGATAGAATGACCCTCATAACATGGAGGTCCCAGCCATGGTGCTCAAGCTGTATATCAAAGCTACTGTAGCTCTGCGTGTGACAACAGAGGTTAATCTTTGCGCAGCAGCCACGTCTCTCTGTCCGCCGCTGCAGTGATGTGCGCGCAGCTCTCGTGTGGATGATGGCTTGTCCTGGAGGTCAGAGGTCACAGGGCGAATGTGGCGGGCCGCGCGTCTCCTTGATGCTGCAGGCTGACCTCGTATTGAGCTGAAAGTAATGGTTTTAGTAGCTCTGTAAATCTCTACTTTGAAAGGATAGCTGTACTTCAAATAAGGAGCCTCTAAATGTCAAAGTCTCATCTAAAAAGCTGAAGCAGTTTTTGAATCCGCTTTTCTAACTGCATGTAAATCTCTGCATGCATATTGACTTAATTGGGGAAGACTAGATTGTTCACAATGGTCTAATTAGCATAATTACACATAGTTTCTATGGAAACACATGCATTCCGACTGGTTTTATTATGTTTCACTCCAGAGAGTCTCCTAATTGTTGTGATGAGAAATAAGAAATGTTTGCTGGCATTTTAAAACAATGATTTGAATGGGTTTAACTGTCCCGGGATGAGTTTCATTATTGTTGCATCTACATTATCTGCCTCTAAACATATTGCTCTGAGGGTGTGGCTTATACATTATAAACAGAAACATTTAGAGTGCGAGTGGAATGGGAGAGAAATAGCTTAGAATGATAATGCAGGCCTTTTTTATTAAGTTCATGGTCAAACTACTATTTATTATGCAAAATACATGGTAAGATTCACTGAAATAGCAGAAAGCGGCTGGTAAATGCATCAAACTCAATATTTATGTTGTGATGCGAATAATGGTGAGGTGCTCCTGTGAAAACTACCGACAATATTACTCTGGAGCTCTGTCTGGGCATCTTTATACATACAATAAGACTTACACTGACACTTTTTAAATGAAAAAAATAAAATAAAAATTAAGTACACTGTACATGATGAATGCCATGAATGTCTGCTTCACACAGTAGATTTCATAGCCTTTAATACATACCAGTCACTAAGACTATTGCATTGTTCATACACTTAATAATAGAAAATCAAGCATTTACTTTTCTCTTTCTCTGGTGTGGTTTCTATCTTAAGAAAAAAACATCTTCCTCCATGAGCACAGAGCTTCTGGTCTGTGGCTGGATTAATACTTTATACACAGTGTCAAATAAAAGCAACTCTTTAAATATTTCAGCGTCTTCCTATACAACCACCTCCTCGTCGTTTAGGCTCCAGACTCTGGTACAACACAGGCTGCCTATGCTGCACCTGTTAAAGGCAGGAGAGTGATTTCCTCCTTGCTCTTCCATGTGCGCACTCTCATCGCTGCCTCCTCGCGCTGTCCCTCTGCAGCAGCCTGCTCTAACGATGCTCCACTCCTCCACGCCCTTCATTCGACCTTGGCGCGCTCCCATGCCCTCTGTCACTGTCCCTTCCACACGCTGTCATCTCGATAATCGATAGAGGGGAATTAATTGCCCCATCATATGACGCAGAAGGGGGGGGGGGGGCTGATTCTGGGAAAAATCTTTGGCTTTGCTCTGCTTCGGTATGCAGTAAAAATGTAATGGGTAGAAGCCGCACATTGACCCGTTGTGTGGGATGTGGAGGTAGCGTGAGCAGAGTGTGTTAACGTCTCCATAAGGCTATGCTCTTGTATCATGTAGTCCTCCTCCACCACCTCGCTGTGCCCCGCTGTTCAACAGGGCACTTAGCTCCCCTGTGAGCTGCTCTACCTGCCTTTAAAAAAACGCACAAACACAAAGCAGCTTTAGCTCTTGCACTCGGATCAATGTGAAGATTTAAAATGGAAGTTGCCCCTTGGCTCTTCAAAGCTATTTGCTATATGAATTATAAAGGTGAAATCTGGAAGAGCGCCTAGTATATTTAGTCATCTGTGAAACAAAAAGCAGCCGCCGTGTTTATGCAAGCACGCTAACCTGAGAGTAAATGTAAAGTAGCTTTTGAGACAGATTAAAACTAACACATAATTAAAACAATTAAACGCATGAGCAGCGATGTCACTAAAAAAGTCTCCTGGCTTTGTCCCGAGTTTGCCTCTTGTGTCTAAGGCTGCTCATATCGCTGTTTCGTAGCTGCCCCCCTTCCCCACCTTCCAGACCACTGTAGATCTCGACCCGATAAACATGTCCTTGTTGTTAAAGCGGCGGATGTCTGCACTGTAAATTTCACAACCCACTGCCCTGATGAAGCCTCAAGTTGATGATGAAACGTCTGTTGTTTCTGCGTCTATGGAGCGCATGCAGATGATGTCACTGCATGGCAACAGGACCCAAATGAGTGCCAACATTGGGATATGCGGTTTGTCGTTGACGCTCTGTCCGGATGTGTTGAGAGTGAAAATAGATGGAAGTGCATATCCTCGATGTCTTGGTTGGGGTCTGCACTTTTGTATCTTTGTGACCCACTTCTGGTTTCTGACGCACAACACTGCAGTCATGCTAAATTATTGAGGATTCGTCCCTCGCACTTAAGAACCTGCATGGCATGAACCCACTGTAATGGAGGCAGTATTTCTGGAAGAATATCTTACACTCGTTTTAAACCCTGCGCTCAAAAGTACAAGATAAATATTCCACCTTTGAAAGTGCGTTTCACCAGTGGTCATCCTGGCCTGAGTGCGCCTGACAGGCCTGAGCGCACAGATAGAGCTCGTGCCCGTGTGAGTGTGTGTACGCTGTGTCCCGTGGGCCACAGTCAGAGCGGCCCTGATCAAAAGTGGAATGGGAGCGCGGAGCTGTGTCCAATGATGTCGGTGCAAGAGGTCCGCGCCTCTACAGTAGTCTGTCCGCGTCCAGGGCTCAGGGCGCTGATCCTATCAACCAGGATAAATTCAGTCAAGCCGCGCAAATGTGTGGCGCTGGACCTCAAGTGATTTAGATCATTCAAATGAGGCCATCGTGCAGTCTGCGCACGCCATGGGGGGGCATCCAGGAGCAGAGAGAGGAGCGCCATCCACTGGTGCAGGCGGAGGGAGACGTCCCGTAATGCAAGATCTCAAAGCATACGCAGCTTGTTGGGTGGGTGAGGTGCTCTGCTCTGAGAAATGTGTGCATCGGCTCCAAAAAAAAAAGAGAAGCAGTCAATGTGGGAAAAGAAATGCTATTAAGATGGAGAAAGGACTGCTGTCTCAGAGTCTGACAGCATCTTAAGGAGTCAGCTTTTACAAGACACGACAATCACAACATCTCATCCATTTGCCAAATAATAGAGCGCTGCCTCGTGCAGTCATTACTCCTGCTGCAGAGAGCGTCTCGTATAATTGTGGGGTAACAGGCACGTGTTTGTGCTCTGTCTTTCTGTTGTAAAAGTTACGGAGGTGTCAACTCACGTTTTAACTGGTAATTGAAGGAAGACATTAACAAAACGTTAGACAAGGACGCCAGGCTAAAAAGAGAAAAACCAAGGAGTGGGACTGAGGGGACGTGGGTTACTGAGGGAAAATATTACATTTTCACCTTTCAAATGTTCAAACGTCAAGGAATTGTTAGACAGTGCAAAAGGAAAACAATGTTCAATTTTCACCTCCACGATGTGTTAATCCAGCTTTCGCATAAAACACCAACAGATAATGATATAAACACAAGAAAGGAAAGTCTTTAACTCCCCAAAATCTGAAATATTGAACTTATTAGTTCAATTCCAATGTCAGGAGTCACTCTCAAATTTGCTTAATACTCCAGAATCACAATAGCAAAGTTTAAAGTTGGATATATTGCGCACTTACATTATGTGTGACTGAAACTGTCCTTTGTCATGCTCTATATCAATTATCATTTGAGTTATAATGAATATGAAGCACAATCAAACATTACTGCAATGTTTAAGAATTACGCAAAAAAGAAATAAAACTATAGAAGAAAGATATCGTTCTGCTCTATCATTTAGTGAACAATGGCTCGATACAGTAATTATTGTGACAGGCCGAACTGGAGGCTTAAGAGGCTTCACGGTTAGACCGGGCCGTCGGCATATTGAAAGATTAAACATTTTGCTCCAAAGTTGGGTCTCTGTTAATTGAGTTACCTGTGTTACAAAACAGACGACTTTTCCCAATATTTAGCTCCTCTGCACCACTGATTTACTGATCTGTCTCGCTAAAAGCAGCGCTGAGTCAAAACACAATTAATACATTCCTTCCTTCGTATTTTTCTCCTCATAGCAGTGATCCCAAAGACGTGCTCATTCTGCTTTCAGCCCGAATCAAACCGACCAAATTACCAGCCAAAACACACGGCGAGAGAAGAGTCAATCAGCAATCACGCCTCGCCCTGACATCAACACACCTATTATACGCGACGCCAAGTGGTGCCAGGGTAAACAATGCACAACAACGTACAGCGGCGCATTCGGGGCCCCGGCGCGTCCTCCGATTGGTCCCATCGATCCTCGCAGGCATTTGATGTTATAGGAGGAGAGGCGAGGCATATTGATTGGGGGATAATCGCGGGAGAAGCCGGGCCTGGCCCTCCTCAATAATTCAAGGGAAGGATTTGGGGCGAGATTCCCTCAGATTGGAGACTGTGATGGGGCAGAGACAGGAGAGAGAAAGGGGACGGTGGGGGGGGGGTATAGGCGAATGAGAGCAAGAGTCACGTGGGTGCATAGGTTTTGGAAAATTCATGACTTCCAATAAACACAAAGGCGAGATGCTGCAGGTGTGTAGGGAAATGTATTTTAGAGATATCACTTTAATTACAGCACGCTGCTATAGATGACTGACATTAACCTCTTAGCCCCCGCCTTAACCAAGCACCTTTTCTCTTGTTTGTCTTTATCAAAATCTAAAAGCTTCTGACAACCTATAGGACAGTGCCTCATTTGAAAGCTAAGCTAAGCTGTGGATTTTTTGTTGCGTTTTCGTCACTTTTCCCTTGTTTTTTTGTTAAGTTTCTGCCAGCTTTTGTTTTTTTTTGTCACTTTTTTGTTGCTGCTTTGTGGCTTTTTTCCCACTTTTCTGTGGCGTTTTTGTTGAGTTTGTTTTTGTCACTATTAAAAGCTTCTTGAAATAAGTGTCAAAATAGCGTCAAAAAAGGGGGATGAAAACAAAAAAGTGACAGAAAAAGCAACAAACACCGACATAAAGACCTGGGACATATTGTACTTTTTTCAGAATGATTTTTCAGTAACTTGTTTCTGGCCTGATTTACTTGAGTTTTGAAGGAGAAAGCTTGACTATTCATATTTTTCCACCACAAACATCAGCTTTTTGGGTCAAAATGCCTAATAAATTACAATATAACACAATTTAATTATTTGGGTTTTTCCTGCAGTGTTTCCCCTTAAAGACAACGCTATATGCACTTTCACGTAGACATTTTCCTCAACAAACACAATGCTTTATCCAGAATTCACAGTCCACGTATAGCCTTTTGCAACATTCAGAAGTACATTGTGTAGGAAAGAGTGTTTACTTCACCCCCAGGACCTTACACTGCAGTCCAAGCATTGATTTTGCTCTAACACCTCCAGCTCTGTATGTGTGACTAAGGCAGTTTTACTGGCCGTCGCAGCGCTGTGAAAAACACAAGAAGCAAAAAAAACATTCAAGCTTTATTCCTTTTGTGTACATTTGGCCCGGTGCTTTTTCAATACGCGTTACATTAAATGCCACAGCGCACACCGGCTCCTGTTGCTTTGCTCGCGCTGTAAATAAGAGGGTGACAAACCGACTCTGGCTAACCTCTTTATTATTCTTCATAAAGGTTTACAGGAATGTGGAGAAGCAAAATGTGGTTTAGTGTAATAACTAACCATACATAAAGCTACGCTGTGGAACATTCCTGCCATCAAAACAAAGCCTTTCAAGAGGACCCAATACTGTGAATATAACCTCATGTTTGGCTACCTTTGGTCAAAGCAATAATATTGCAATATCTATGAAGATAAGCTGGTGATGTCCCGTTCCCAGCTAAAATACAAGTCAGGTTTGAGGAGAAGCGAAGTGAGTCTGCTCACAGTATATGTAGTAGTAGATATTTCTTTAAAGTAGTACTAAGTAACTTGTTTACATTAATAAATCCTTTTCGTAGTCCCTCTGGGGGTAAAACAAGTGTTAATGGGATGATTGGGGGTCTGTCATCTCCCCCCGGTGTCTCTGGCCAGAAAACCCCACTTGCAGCTTTCCCTTCTCCAACCCGGAGGCCCCAATACACACTAATGGAATCACAAAGAAGAAGCTAACAGGCTAACGGGCAAAGCACCACTTAACAGCATTTACAGCCAAGTTTGAGTGAGAAAATTATCTCCATTGTGTAATTGGAGACGCTGTCTTTTCTGTCAGCGTAGTATTTACTCTCACAGAGAATTAATGAATAAAAAAACGTAACATGCTACGACATCTGTAGTGGTGCTTATGGCCTGGAATGAGTCACTTAGAACTGCTTTAACAATCAAAACAGTCCTAATGAAACATTTGCTTGTATTTTCATTGTTTTAAAGACACATGACTTTATTTGATTGATTATTAAAGTTGGTGGATTTTTCCAGAGTCAAAATAGCAACAAAAACGTGCCAGGGAAGCAACAATAACGCAGCAAAATAAAATCCATAAATAAATAATTAAAGGAGCGAAACGAAAACGTGACAAAACGGTGCCAACAATGCGACAAAAAAGTTACGATCACTTTACTTTCAAAGGAGGCATTACACTGTAGCTAACCTGTCGTGAAGCTTTTAGATTTGGGTCAAGCCGAACTGGAGACAATGCACTCGGTTAAGATGGAAGTGAGAGATTCAAAAAACACCCGAACCCTTTGCAGACTGTGAACCACAACTCGCCGAGGTTAGGAATATGTGTTATCTATTTAAACTCTAAACTGTTTTCTATTTAGCATGCGCCGTGTGCGAGTCTGGGAGCTTTCTTGAAAAATGTTTGTAGAGGCAAATATAGATTTATAGACAGACACATTAAGGGAGTTTTATAAAGCCATAAATAAGCCGTGAAGGTCTGCGTGAGAATGCCGGGCGTGTGAAAATGTGTAGTTTTGTTGAGAAATAGCTGATGAAAGCCAGGCTCAAGGTGCTTTTTGTGCTTTAGCCGTGTGAAGTCGTGTGTGTGTGCGCGCGTGTGTGTGTGTGTGTGTGTGTGTGTGTGCGTGTGTGTGTGTGTGTGCGTATAGGCTGTGGATGTATGCTGCTATAGTCAGACGTGTCCTGAATGACAGTGCGCCCCTCTGCAAACTCGATAGGTCACCCCAGGGGTTTGCGGCGCCTGTACCACGTGATCCTTTGCGGCGTTGCTTATCTGCTAATCACAGCGATTACCAGGGCACAGCTAGTTTGTTTGTTTGTTTATCTATTTTTGATTGGCATGGGCGCATTAGGCTGTGCGCATCCCGCTGACCAGTGCTATATGGGCAGGGACACTGCGGTTAGAGAGGGCGGCTGTTTGTTGACATGTGGGCTGAGCCAAGACTGCAACACGGATCTATGCATGCTCCACAAATCCAAGTGTCATAGTTTAGACGTGAGGAATGACTGCAATGTTTGAGCTAAATTTAACAAGGAAAACATCAACAGCATCAATATTTGTGCCATATTAACCCTTTAAACCCCGCCGTAACCGAGCACTTTCTCCAGTTTTACTCAACACTAAATCACAGCCTATTGGCCAGCGTAACACCTCATTTGAAAGCTAAGGCCTGTAAAACTGAACTAAGCTTGGTTTTTGTTATCACGTTTTCATTGCTTTTCTTGTCACGTTTTTTGCCACATTTCTTGTCACGTTTTTTCACATTTTTGTCACATTTTTCATTTCATTTTTTATTTATTTCAATTGTTCTGAATATTCTTTCATTTTTACAAAAAAATAAATAATGATAAGAACAATCCTCAGACAATTGAAAAGGAGCACAAAGAAGACAAACTTGTATTATGTGCCCCTTTCTTAAAAAAAAAGAAACACTTACAAGATGGTCTGATGTAACAACACATCAGTCACAAAAAACCAACAATCGCACCACCAGCAACAAGCAGTCGCAAGTGTACAAAACATGCCACATAACAACAATCTTCTTGTTTCATTATATTTCCAGTTCATATGATTTAATCATTGATTCCTTAAATAGTCTGTTTAAACTTTTTGCCACATGTTTGTCACGTTTTGTACTGCTTTCTTGTCACGTTTTTGTCACATTTTTGTCTTGTTTTTATATTTTTTTTGTAGCAACACTTGTTTTTTAATGTAATGCAACTGATCAAGCCACATAAATGTGACCAAAACGTGTAAAAAATAAAATAAAATGTGAAAACACAACTAAAAAGGACGAAAACGTGACGATCATAACAAGGAAGAAGCTTCAATAGCTTTCAATTGAGGCGTTACTCTGGCCTAAAGGCTGTGAGTTCAAGTCCAGAAGCTTTTAGACTCGAGTGAAGCCGAACTGGAGAAAATTTACCCGTAGCTATTTTATTATGCAAGTAGTTGTTACTAAAAACATTCTCATAGATGTGTGCTCCTTATGAAGAACTCAAAAGGCTTGACTCTTGACTCAGTTCGATCATTTCAGCGCTCACAAAGTAGGTCGACATTGCTTTGAATTGCGCGTCCACACGTTTTCACTATTCCGAGTTGTAAAATATCAAATGTTTGCGTGAGCTCTAAGTACGTATCAGATATATTCACACAAAGGTACTTTTTATAATGAGTAACTGTTAATTTAAATACGGCGCCTACGTATACGCTGGTAAGTATCGCTACATCATCTTGCTAATAAGCAGCCTTACACTTTTAATTTGTACAAAAAGCGCGTTGCTGTGTCAAATATACTCTCAGCACAAAAGCAGCACTTCAACTTTAAGTGTGCATTGAAGAATAGGCATTTGCTCTTTTTCCTTCAAATCCACAAAAGCTATAATTTTACGGCACATTTGGAATAAGTAGCTTTTGTTGAATCAATGCATGTTTCATTTACTGTAAACATTGTGAAGTGCACTCTGCGTATTGTGCTCCAGTAATGTATAATCAAGCACTTTATGTTTCTTTCTTCTGTGTCAGTTGTGTTTGGATTTCTTGTTCTCTTCACGCTGCACCAGGTCTGCAGCTTTTTTGACATTTCATCCAGAAAATGTGTTATTTATCTCTATATTTACAGTGTCTCTGAAGGATGTTTTGGCCCATCGGCTTTAGAGACATTCAGCAAACTGCCGGAGCCCGTGTTCCACCACACGTGCTGCACATGACACGATATCCATATTGTAAGAACGTGGCAATTGTTTTCTCGTGTTGCGCAGCCCTACACACACTCTTTACCGGTAAAGCTGCAGATGCCTGTGCTATCCTCTTACACTTGTCTTGTTCGCACAGCCCGGTCCGCTCAGCTGTTGGAGATGAAGAGGTGACTGTGTAGGACAACCTAGACTCACCCCCCTCCAACCCACCCTCCTCCACCGACCACCGCACCCAGGCTTGTAATTACCCCATTTGATGAGAAATGTTCTGCTGTAGATGTGTCTCGAGGTACGTCGCAGGAGCTGTAGCAGGAGCAGGTGGATGCAGGGCTTTCTCTCCCACTCATCGTTACTGCAGGAGATACCGGGCTAATTATAGCGGCGCGCGGCTGTAACAGAGACAGACATGGATACAGGCTGTCTGTGAGGAGGCTGCAGCAGGAGATGGCTGGTTATATAGGCTTTACACACTGCGTATCAGCAGCAAGGAAGCAGGGAAAGCATCGGATTTAGATAAGGATCCGAGAATTCACAGAAAATGATGCAGGAAACATTAACTCGGCGTAGAAGTAGTTGTAATTCAGTACAGTGGAGTCCTGGTACATTTAGTTCCTCTGCAATCATTTCATATGTTAAACCGCCCACCTCAAAACACACTCTGGATCCAGACGTAAAAAGAAATAAAACCAATCCATGACCATAAAAGACACAAAATGTCAATATTTATCTGAAACTAAATCCAAATTCATTATAAAAGCACTTTCAGGTATATGGTATGTGGACGTTAATGGTAAACTTGACTTCATATGAAAGTCCCGCCCTCCTCGCCCGACTGGAGCTGACTTTGCATAGCGCGAAAAGGCAACAGTTCATTCAAATCATTACGTTTTGTAAAAAGTACAATCCAGTGCGTCACTTTTCCGCAGAACACAACTTAGTTATTCCACACTTAACTCTTTTTTTTTTTTGCCGTTATCATCGTTTTAGACCGTGGTAAAGAGATTATGATGCATATTTGTTTGATATGCAAATCCCAGCTTTGCCCAAAATGTCACTGATGCTCTTTGATTCTCTTGATATTGTCATTTTAAAACCGGTTATTTTTGATAAAACGTATTCAAATTACTGCCTGCAAAGAATTCCCCCGCGCCGCCCAGCACACCACATTATTTTGCATATTTATTCAGCATCAGTTACAGTCCGGATTAAATTCCCGACGCCAACCCTAATTTATACCGGCTTTGGACCGGCACAAAGAGCTCTGCGGCTGGAATGTTACACACCCAATTACTCACAATCAAATCCGCAATTTGATTACTTGCGATTAGACTAGCAATTATTTAAAATCCTGAAGAATATATAGCGAAAACAGCAAAATATCCTGCCTCCATTGGGTCTATTTATGTATTAAACCTGCTAATCCGAGAGTTTAGGCCTCGACAAACATGTTCTGAAAAGCATGCGATTCACAAATTTAGCAGTTCATATTTAAGTCTTGTCTCGAATGTTAATGCCCCTGGACATGTTGGAAATATGCACAGCGTATTTAAAAATGCAGACAGCAAATGATATGGTGTTCTCAAGAGTAAGAAAAAAGATATTTGACCAAAACCTATCACTACACCCCATGGATAAACTATTTGAATGCCTACATCATTGTTTTTTACTCTATATTTACACCGTTTGCTAACTGTTTTCTTATTAACCGCAGATGCAGTGTGTGAAGCCTTAAACACCAGCCTGACTCATCAGTTTTAGGTCCAAACAGCTGCGCCTTGTCACTGCAGCCCTTCCTTAAGCACGGGTTATATATGGCGCGACCTTGATAGCGTATCTGTGTTAGCTAAGGGGCACGCAACTCGCCACATACATACACATTCTCCCTCTCTCTTCTCCCTGACCTAGCGTGTCCTCCCTCCATCATCTCCCTCTGTGTGTGTGTGTGTGTGTTTTTTTTTATTCCCCTCCCCATCTTTATAATGGATTTCGCAGCATCATTCACAAAGCCTGTCCTTTGCCTGAAAACGTCCTCGCAGGATTCTTCTGAAGCCCTCGGTCGCGTCGCGGGTGAGGAGCGGCTATATGTCAGGGAGCCGCGCGAGACAAAGGCAGAGCTCGGTTAATTACCTATCATTTAGGACAGATGGCTGCGGATGATATGTAAATGCTCAGGGTGTGTGGGTGTATGGCCAATGCATATGAAGAAATGTGATTGTGCATATGCCCGCACCCCAGTCTCTGCAATTAAACATGGACCCCCTCCTCCCCCATGTATCACCGGAGCTGCACATTGTGATTTTTAAATTGGAAAAGAGGGCAACACTATAATGACACTCTGTAATGCATTACAAGACAATTGGTAAGGATTAGTAATAAGATGTCCATGTATTCTTTACAAAGCTTTCACAATAACAACCACCATTTCGCTCTAAGCAGTGGTGATCAAATTCAATCTTGGAGTGGTAAGGGCATAAAAAATATATAGCTGGAGTATAAGATTAAGAGGCATAATCAAAAACACACATTTTTAATGAATTAGAGCCAAATATGAGAATTATTTTGCTGAAGAGGCAACTACACCCTGTGCAAAAATGCATCATCAAATTGAGTTTATGATATTGTGTAGAAATAATTTACAGCATCCATATTCCTTTTTGGTCCACAGTGCCTTTTCATTTTCCCTCAAGAGTTTCTCATGTTATTCTAAATGACTCATTTTCTAATGCATTTTCATAATCATAGTAAATAGCTGTTTGTGTTCTGCAAATAGATTACATTTTACCTCAGCATTCAAACGCCTGCATTATATAATCATAGCAATAGCATTTCTTGTCTCATTTCCTTTTTTTTTTTTTTTTTTTTGATACACTGCTTTGGATTTAGGCTTTTAGAAAAAGTCTGAACCACTTTCTAAAATATAGGTCAAGCTTATTAAATTGAAACATTTGTTCTACTGTTATCCCCTTGCCTGGGGTGAGTTGAATGAATTTTTTTGTGTGTGTTTTTGGGAGCCGGAAGCTTACACTTGACACCAAGCGCTCTGCAGTGTGTAGTGTTTCTTCACATTGCAAATCAATGACGAATGTGGAGCGAATCGGAGATATATGTTACCGCGCACTCTGTGACACAGGAAGAAATGTAACCACAAAGGGGAGGGGGCCGAGGGGGAGAGAGTAAAAAAAAAAAAAAGAAAAGAAAAGGGGGGTGTGGGGGGGTTTGGATCGATAAAACTGCGAGAGAAAGACCTGTGCATTTCTTTGGTCTTTCACACTGTAAATGAAGCCTGCTCTTTGCCAAGCGTTTCCCAGCCGTGTGCATTACGTCGTATAGAGAGGCCATAATGCACCTTTTGTCTTCCTCTCCTCTCGCTGCCTATGCTGCTGTACGGTGTGTGAAAGATCCTTGTGTATGTTTATCCTCCAACAACACGCCCAGCAGGAGCCCGGCAGCATGTGTGACTGTAAGTTTGCAATACCACAGATGGAGAGCCACTAATTTACTCATCATGAAGACTTATTAGGAGAGTATAGCTTCTAGGATCAGATGGGACACGAACAGAGACAGATTTGGTGTTCTGCAAAATTGGGAAGGAACTAATTTTAGAATCAGGAGGGGAAAAAATAGGCAAAAGACCTTTCAAATGATTACTCTGAAAAAAAATCTATCCACACACAACATGAAAACAGAACTACACTATGTGACAAAATATGTCTTTGCCTTTTGGTGGGCACACATCTCCTGCTGTTAAAAGCTTATGTGGCAAACTTCATTGAGCATTATTCTGTATGTCTTCATGGGAATTGAATACTATCAGCTTAAATATGTATATTTATATATAGGCCCATAGCCCTAAAAAACCTCTGAAGATTGGACAAGTTCAAATTGATTTGCAGTGCTAAGCTTAAACCGTGTTTCCAACAGATAATGCCATACACATGTGTAAACACTTAGGCTGTGATTATGGCTTCAATGGACAGACAGTGAATTATAGGTCTGCTCTATCTCAGCTTTGTGTGTGTCTATAGAAAATGGACCCAACCGCGTCGAAGTGGAATGTTATGACAACGACGCCCTCTACCGGCAGCACGGGTCACGGCAGCGCGTTCCCACATGACGCTACGGCACATGCACGGTCTCCTCTGGGGAGCTGTACCTGGCATTTCCTGTCCTCGTTCGCTCAGTTTACAAGGGATCTACGATAAGATCTCCAGATTATGCAAGAGAATACAATTGGAGAGCTGTGTGTCATTTATAGACAGAACACGAGATAAATGAATGGGGGGAAAGTAACAGTAGCTTGGAAGTAGAAGGCATTTTTTGGCCAAAAAAAAATGTCATGCTGCTCACTTGCCCTAACTTGTTGTGTCTGTTATCAGGAACCCCATTAGTGGCATCAAGCTGCTGCTATTCTTCCAGGGGGACCTATAAACTAAATCGTAGTTCCAATTAAGTAATCACTGATCCAACCCATTTATTGAGCTGGGGGTAATATTTATTTAAATATAAATCAATTCAGTGAACCCATTATAATGGCGAAACTCACGTACTCTGATTAGGCCTAGTACTACTCATAGTAAATACATGTAAATGATAGGCTCATAAAAACTTGTCTAAAATGTATGTTTTTCTTAACACCTTAATTGTTTTACCCTTCAATATTTTTTACATGCTTTTCCTCTCTTTTACACCCAAACATCTGACTAAATTAGAAATGGCCTTAGTTCCCAGATCCCCTCTATAAACTGCCCAAGTCTCCCATCCCGCTGCAGAATATTGTCTGCCTTTGATGCCATTTTGCTGTGTGTCTTTCCCGAAGCAGAAAACCATTATTCCGTGTCTACAATCCCTTGATTTGCGGCAGCAGCCCGGATCCCTGGGAAATCAAAGGTATAGGTGATGCCTCTGGACGTCATATCAATATTCATGAACACAGCACTGCCCCGTCATGTAATTGGTAGCGAAGGTCAGCGCCGTAGTGGCCTGACCAAGTCAAACGCCCAGATGTGGCCATTCTCCACAGTGTGTGTAAATAGAATCATCTTTGGTCGTACAAGAGGGGCTTTCCTGTCTTCTTCTTATTGAACTCTAAGCATTTCTTATTTTCTTATTATACGTGTCAGAAAGTTGCAAGTCCATAGTTTTCTTAAATTGTGTGGCCCCTAACGGGAGTGCATTTCTGTGTTCCAGCCTCTACTCGCCTGTATGTCTCAAGTCTGGTTCAAGACAATCCCTTTGCTCTGTCGCCAAGACTTTGTAGCAAAGCAAAATAGTAATCTTTCTAAATATATAAAAGAGCTTTTGTGGATGATGATGCTGGGGATTTACCCTCATAAGACTGGCTGCATGATCACTCTTGGTGATATTGATTGATAGAAAGACAGACAGACATGACTGCAGCGGCAGACAGACCTAATTCTGTCAACTTTTCTCCTCTGTCAGTGCAAACTTTTTACATAGTCATATGTTTTTATACTTTTTAATAGAGTGTTGGTCCATAGGGCTGCAGTAACTCAATTTTATGTCAGTTACAGTACACTGTCGCCCCGAGGTGGGAATATGTCCTCCATTAAGTTGGAATTAAGTTGCTAAGCATAAACTGGCCTCGGCTAAATAACTGGGAATGTTTCAATGGCAAGAATTTAATATTGTATTTAATATTATTGAGTGATGATAACATACATGATGTATAGCTTGATCTGCGAGATCTAGAATTTCCATAAGATTTGTGTTTGTTTTATTGGTTCTTTATTTAGTTTTTTTTATTTATAATTTCTATTCAACTGGATGAAGAACACAATTGCCTACATTAATAAGATAAGATAAGATAGTCCTTTATTGATCTCACAACGGAGAAATTCACTTCCAATCAGCATTCAGTAAGATCACTCAGGCTGTGCAAAACAAACAGGAAATGTGCAAACAGTTAAATAGTAGAAAAAAGAGAAAAATGTTATATCTAATGTTTGACTTGAATGGTTTTGTAAAATATTCAAGCCAGCCGTAATGCACGCGTTAACAAATCAGGCCAAATCTTGATCCTTTCTTACCTGTATCAGTCAAAAGCAAATATGTATAATTATTGTCTACAGCTGTTGCTCCAGTTCTTTGTGGCATTGTATCACCTCTGACTTGAAATAAGATCTTTAATTGGATATGCAAAGTTGCACAGTGCAGCAGAACGTACGGTTTGTATGGGATTCCCTCGTACATTAGCAGCAAAGTGGGACTTCCTGAACAGTGGAAACAGTGCAGATTTCCGTGAGCCCCTGTCAATGCTAATAACTATAGTGGTGTGCTAGAGAGCTCCCCCAGGGCTGTTTGACTATGTAAGCAGAGGGGAGGGTGGTTTTTCCGAGGGGTGGGGGGAAGGGGGGAAGAGTCCGAGCAGCCTGTCTCAACTCATTTGGCTCTTTGGGGCATGGCCAATCCATTTCTCTGGTGCAGAAATAAGGTTGATCATAGACCCGCTGTGTTTGGAGATGGGAGGTGGGCACGCTATAGTGGGGAGCAGCGTGGGATATAGGCAGACATGAGCGCTGTGACCCTTAAGAAGACCAAGAGGAGGTTGAGGAGGGAGGGGTAGACGGGGTACGACACTTGTAATCGGATCATTGGCTACAGTGGGTCGAGTCAATGTGATCAATAGCAAGTGCACATACAGCAGAGAGCCTTTAATGGCCCTTAATCTCCATCAGGATGAGACCGGAAGTGGCTGGAAGCAAAGGAAGAAAAAAAAAAAAAGAGTGAGTCGAGCATCGCATTACAAACCTGGCCGAGTACAGTCCAGGGCCTCAGCTGTGGTGGGCCAATGTCATCCTTCATTCCACCTTTTCATTTCAAATGCATTGGTTTTTTGGAGCTCTCCTTTCTGCCGCTGACCCCCCGCCGTGCCAAAACCCGGTTGGAACATGTCATCCCTTCACAGGCCGCCTTCCAACCACTGAATGAATGTAATAAGGCTTAGGCGCAGGCACACAAAAAAAGCCAGTCCAGTTATAAACTATAGTCGAAGCAAATGCATTTTCAGCAATATTTTCTCTATAGATTCAAATATATACGAACACCAGCCAGTCAGGTGTCCCTCAAAAAAGGCTGAATAGATATTTCTGACTCTTTCTATCCGCAATGCATCTAAGCCCTGCTTTTATTATTATTTCACCCTTTTCTCTTTCTCTCTGGACTTAGAGGCATGAATTAAATAGTAGATTGAACCAACAGAAGCCGCCTGGGCATGACCTGCTCTCAAGCTCCATAAATAAAGCTGGTTCAGGTGCGCTTAAAACATCTGCAAGAATATAGACAAAGACGGACGCCTTTTATGTCAATCTAAATGAGCATAAAGCAGAGTACACAGAAAGCTCTTTCTATGGGAAGTAAACACTGACCAAGGACATAAGGAAAAGCATATTAATTGACGATAGCACTCTTCATGTTGTTGTCGATGTATAAAGTGGCTTCAATGGCAACACTGCATTCTGATTTCTAATATAATTAATGACTGGGTCAAAAATGATCCTCCATGGCTGTGACGGACACTTTTGTGCATTACATAGCCTAAACATTTCATATATAGGGCAAATGCAGACTTGTGAGGAGTGCTCTTACAGGCTGCTGACTGCATATGAAACTGCTGTTGTTGTTGGAGAAGTTTCACAAATAAAACAGATTAGATTTAGTACTTTTAAAGTACATGGTGTAAACCATAGGCCTATAATACAGCAGGGGTCTCTAATTTGTTCATGTATTCAGACTGTACAATTACAGACTGTTAATTTGATTAAGAATTTCTTCTTAAAGTTATTCTTGTAAAAAAATCAAGGTCTCAAGGAGAAATTAAGCACGCATTAACCAACCTGTTCATTTGATTAACTACAATTAGAGACAGCGGCAGATAATTTTCAAATAGTGTTAGGTCCAAAATAAAATACTATTTTGTAAGAAAACCTTTGAGAACAGCCAGTTGTTCCAAAATACCCTTTAATGCTTTGTGTGATTCTTAGAGATTGTAAACTTTATGTTTATTCCTGTACTGTACATACACTGACACAATGGTGCTGATGCCTGACCCTGTTTCTCAACAGACAAAGGAAATCTTTTAATTTAGGAGTAAATGCTCTATTAATAAGTAAATATTCCCTCAGTCTGCTTGCTAAAGCTATTGATTGGTTAAGTACTTGTTGATTGGGCCTTTTGTTCTCTCAGATCAAGCCTATCTTAGATTTGAAGACGTCTTTGGTGAATGGCCATTAGCATTAGCAGACTCACCTGTCATAATCTTATGGCTCAAAGCATTACTGTTGAGTGTAAAGAAAAATAATTAGAGATAAACAACTCCAGCTGTATAATCTCTCAATTCAGGCAGTACTTAGTTCCTCCATTAGTTTGTGCATTACGTTTATTATCTTAATGAGTGTAATCCAATAGGCACCAGGGGCAGGCTTTTCCAACTTGGAAGACAGTTATTTAGTTTTATTCTTAGTAGCAATTAAACAGTGCAGTTTACAATGATTGGACTGTATAAACTCCCAATGTGTGGCCGTACCATTGCATTTGAGCAAATTTGAAATGACTGGAGGGTAACAGAGTCCCTCTGCAGTATTTGCACAGCACAGATATTGCCTTAACTTGTTACATACTGTTAGGCACTAATATGGCTTACATGCAACATCATCATCACAATGAAAATAAATGTGTTTATGTTTCACTCGTTGTTCAGACTTATTTGAGCAATCTGTGTAGTGGTGAACATCATGTTATAGAATTCCCCCCCCTGAAAATCTGAAATAAATGCACATTTTACAAACGCTATTAAAGGTTTTAGTGGTTGATAAAACATGAAGGTTGCTAATAGCGCCTCTATGTGGTTTTCAGAGATTCAGTCGCCTACTGTTTTGTATTGAGTAAACCTCCTCTCCTAATATTGAAAAGTCCTGTACTTTCTTTAAATCCAAAGAGCTTCTTTAGCTTCTGTAGCTTCTTTAAATCCATGATCTTTTTGCTTCTTATATAGGCCTGTTTTACAAATTATTTACCACCGGTTCATCAACTACACGCTGCATTCGTACTTTTTGTAGGAAACAATGAAGTGTCAAGTCTCTTAGATCAATTTCTTTTGTCAGTTTCCACTTGGCACAATGGTGATGTATAACCATGGCAACACAGACACCTCGCGTAAGACCAGAAGACGACCCAGACTTCAGTGTTTGTCAGAAAATCCATTGGAACAAATATTAAATACTCACCCATCACCCAAATAAATATACCTCCGAATCATATACAAATATTTGCCACGCATACATTAAAACCTCAAAGCTTAATGTCAGGGCAATGCCACAGTTGTCAATGAGGCTAATGTTAGACGATTCTACACCAAGGCCTGCAGTGCTAAAACTTTGAAAACATGGCAGAAGTGTCAACGATGAGTCTTGCCCTAACCTTGCCTTGAGCCATCTGTTGATAAGTGACTTCTTCTACTTCAAAGGCTCCGTATCTGTCTCCCCTCGCTCTCATCTCCCCTCTCACCCGTGAGGACGTTTGGATTGTCTGCACAGAAAGGGAAAAAGTTTGCTTGGCATTTCCTCCGAGCGGCGTTGGCCAAATTGACAATGCACCATCCCTTATTGTTAATGACATGACAAGCCTAGATCTCAATGAAAGAACTGCGTGGGTCTGGGCGGCTCGGTATCACAGTGAATATATTTATCTGAGTTTCATTATAACGAATTAGCACAGCAAGTACAGCGTTTGACAAAGGACGTGCTATCTAGGGACACTCTGACGGGAAAGGGAACGCATCAGATGTCTCTAATTAAAATTATCACTGGTTTTCATAACAATTTGTACTTTTTGCACAGTCTAGCATTCGTTTTGAGAGAATGTGAATAAGTACCACTCATTTGGGTGTGTTCAGAGGCAGATGAAAGCAGTCTGATCTTTTCAAAGGTTGTGAAAACCTGATGGATGCACAAATTAACACACAGAGGAGAGAAAGAGTGCCATCCAAAGCCTCCAATGTTATAATTACAGCCTTTTCTTCCCCTTGACAAACACAAATAAGGACCTCTCTATTCCCTCTCTTCTCCACCTCTCGCTGCATCGCTCGGCGGGCTCACATTAATTGCAAGAATAGACTTTGAAAACACAAAAGTGCTTCTCATCCTGGAGTAATTGTGCTTGTATGGGGGCTTCAGAAGAAAGGAGGCTTTGCAGCTCACTGAAGGAGCTTTGTGTTTTGTCTATAGTGAGCCAGAGAGTAGTGGGAATTACTGTAAATGATACAATGGCGCACTCTAGTGGGCACGTGGAGAAAATGACCGGTAAGCAGCCTATTATAGCCTTATAACTACAGCTACTTTTTTTTTTTCCCCCGATACCAGTACTTTAACGATTCTTGGTTTACGACACCTATACTAAAACATTTGTCATGTAGAACCAGCAAACAGTACAATCTGTGTGAGATCTGCAAATTTCAATATCGGGTTCATCTCCAATGTCAAGAAATATGTGCAAAGTGGGAAATAATTTGGGGGGAAATGGGGGAAGATTTGGGGAAGAAATAGGAGAATTGTGGCAAAAAAAAATCAGGAATAATTACGTGAAAAAATAATGGGAAAATGGGGCATATATTAAAAAAATATTAATAATAAAAAATTGGGGCAAAAATAAGGGGAAAATGTGTAATAAAAAAAAAACAGGGCAAACGTTCAGAAAAAAAAATGGGGGAAAATTGGCACAAATTTTTTTAGAACCACATCCTTTAATACTATTTCTGGAGCCAACAGCATCAAAACCTTTTTTTGTTTTTTTTCAGTACCTGCTTTCGATACCATACTAGTATCATTTACCGGAATTCATCTTATTCATCTCTTTGTGTTTGCATTGTTCCCACCTGATGGCTTTATACGACAGAACAAATGGCGTGGAGATGATGCAGTGGAGTTGATCTCTGCAAAGTTCCTAATGCATGTGATGCAGCGTATGCCAGTAGGCTGTTCTACAAATAGGGTGAAAACAGTGATGCATCAATAGACTATTATATTAAATTACAACCTGAATCCATAGCCGATTTTTTTGTCCCCTTGTAGTTAATTGAGAAAATGTACCCTCTACCTTGTTTTTGTCAGTGCAGGTTTGCTCCATGGGCACTGAGACTGAGCAATGACTTTTATTGGAAGAGGTTTTATGTCCCACAAAATGATGAACGTACACAACTACAGTGTGATGCTATATTTGCCATCTGCAAATCTTGAATCCATATGTCCAGTATTAATGAGACGCTTTAAAGACAAAATCAGAGACACAGACGTTTACTCTAATGATGGTCATTTATTTAGCTAGTGATTACCTTGAGGAGAAAACTGTCACATCCCGTACAGATCATGTCTCGCTGTTTTGGGGGGGAATCCCAGTGACGGTAACGCTTACAAAGGTGTGTGGGGAGTTCACCCAAAAGTGCTCGTGTTGAAAAAGACAGTCTGATTGAGCCTGAGGTTACAGTTGCAGAACATTGATGTGAAAGCAAAGACACCCACGGGGCACAAGGCCGGCCGCTAACTCTACCAAAGCAGCGAGTTTCTCCTCTGACAAAATGCACTTGAGAATGACAGAATCACGAGAACATAAATGTGTGCACTGACCAGCCACCGCGGCCTGCTGCTGAACGCTCCATCTTTTGGTACAGAAACACAAGCAGAAACCAAAGGAAATGGGTAGAGCAGGGGGTACATCGTCTTGTGATTGGCATACACTGGGTTCAGGAAGTATTCATATCCTCCGTTTTGCTCCTAGGCTGAAATCTGATGCTGCTTTTTGTAGTTCATAAAAAGAATTACACTTGGCCTTCTATCTGGGCTGTTCCTTTCCCGTACCATTACTTTCCAATCAGCATAGACTTTTACCAATTGCAAAAAAATCAAGCATCAGACAAAAATCTATACAATAAAAAGGAGGTTTGAAAACGTTCCGAACCCACTGTAGTTGTGACAGCTAATTTACCAGCTGTCAGTCATCCACTGCCTCTGCCTGAAGGTGGCCAGGCAGCCTAATACTGATTCAAGTACTAGATTAATAATATATTTCATCTCTAAATCTCTGCACTCGGCAATATCCCAAAGGTTTTGAGGCATTGTGAATAAAGTTAGCCACATGGCGCATTCCTGACTAGTCTTGTTAGTCAGTTGGTTAATCACAAACAAAACTAATCGAGTCAAAGAGTCGAGTGTTGGTAGAGGCTGTTAAGGACTCAAAGTGCTTCAAAGACAGTATTTAAAAGTTATGTTTGTTTTTTTGTTTTTTTTTCTCTTTTTAACCGAGTTAGACGAACACTAGTAAACAGATACAAATGAGCTCCTCGGTCGCTCTGTTTAAGTGTCCAGATGTATTGTCGTCTTCAGTGGTAACATTGCATCAGCCTCTTCTCTTGATTAGGCCGATTCAGTTTAAGGTCCAACGTCTTTACTGTCGCAGTTGTCACAGAAAACTTGCTTGAAAGTTACGGTTTATTTCTATTGCGTTCCTAGTTAGACACAGGAAACAGGAGTCAATGTCAACAAGAGGGGGGGGAAATTAGCTACAGTTTTTACATAGCATTTAGTGTCAAATTATTGAATAGAAAATCATTTTGAGAATAGAATAGGGGTTTGAGATTCAACCTGCCTCACATTTACCACAGCCTTTTTTTTGCTGGACAGAATAAATCAGCCTAAATAATAGCGTAGAGTTATTCAAAAATCACTTTATAAAAGGCAGTTCTTCATTCAGTCTCCCAGCTTTGTGGTAAGCTACTCATGTTGCCCACATGCCACAGCTGCCTTGGGGGCTGACTGACAGAGACATGGAGCCAACAGACGCTCTGACTATCACCAATTACTCACTCTCCACACTCACAAATTGACAATGGGGGCGACGGTATGCACTGGACAGAGGAGCTGGGATCAAAGTAAATGCAAGTCGGTTCCGTGTACTGCTCTGTGTGTGAAAACTGGTGGCAAGTTTGATTGGAGGCGGAAAATTGGAGACCAGAGGCTCCCAAAGTAGCTCAAACTCAAGAACCACTAGTATTTTTTACATCACATAGACAGAACCAAGGGTGGAGGGGTTCTCGCCTTTAATTCTTTTCTGTAGTTTTTAAGAGTACTTAATAGGTGTTTAGATGTCTGTTTCCCAAAATCATGACAGGGTCAAAGAATATATGGCGGGGGGACGGATTAGGGCCCCTAGTGGCTGGCCCTATCTTTGTTTGCCTTGTAAAGTAAACAAACTTATGATAGTAAAATTAATTACAGTTAATTAGATACAAATGATGGCATTATTGAAGTTCTAACAGATCCTACAAAACCAAAGGTGTTGTAGTGCAAGTGGAGCAGCTAATCTGACACCTCTAAAAGTTCACAAAAGACAGGCCAAACTATAGAGAACAATTAACCTTGTCAGACCAAGGAGGGTGAGGCCTCAGTTGGGCCGGTCCTGTCATGTAGGAGGTCAGCGCTACAAAAGCAGCACAGCACAACGCCTGCACCACGAGGATGAAACAGGCGCTCTACTGACAGGTTGTTTTCAGAAGCCTGAAAACACTGGCTTGAAATATTTATGAGAAAGTAAGCCAGTGCATATTAACAAGGTCAGCAGAGAGGGCTGAACAGAACATCAATGCAGCACCATCAGTAGGGGACCAAGGGAAACGAGGGACCAGGTCAAGGGGGTTTTCTAAATGAAACTAGATTAGCATACTGTGTATCAATGATTACACTATACAGCTACTGTTTGAGTCTGAAGAAGCTTTCCATAGTGGTACATAACATTTGTGTGGCACATAAACAGCATTTTACGCTGTGTGGTTATTGTAGGAGCACTGAAGATTTTAAGAGCTAAAGACGAACTGTACTGGCTCCACTCGACACTGGAGCCTGTTTGCAGCAGAGGGGCTTATGTTGTTAAAGACTAATAAAGCAGGAGGAGCCTGTGGAGGGCAGAGAGCTTGGTGTTCAAAGGGAGATCAGAGCCAGCATCTGCCTTTGTCTGGAAGCAGGAATGCCTGGAATGTGGCCTATTTCAGGAAACCACTCTGTATCTGACTCTACTTGAGCTCATCATCACCATCTCTGCTACAAGAGCTGGTGAGAAATGAGGATCTCCTGAACTGCCCGGGAGTAACAGGGATATGTCAATGTGCTGACATCACTCAGAAGTTTACACCAGATTTTGCCGTAGGACGCACAAACCTCTGACTGAGAGCAGGTTGAACAAGATCAGCTGACTTGTAGCCTTTCAATGAAAGTTCACCATATAAAGGCTCTAAATCATCTAATCGTGAACAAACAAGCTGCACACAATACTGTATATGCTTAGCTCACCTTCCTCAGAGCATCCTCTTCTTCCTGACGTTTTTCATAATGTGCAAAATCATCAAAGATTGAGGTGGTATGCTTGTAAGTGGCAATTATTTTAAGCACTTGTTTAGCCTTTTCGAGAGGCACCTCTTGCGTGTCCCTGGAGTTGGTCACTGGCTTGTTGTCATTGTTCTCTAGACGAATGTGTCGCAGCTGGTTGTTGGGCACATCTTTAATGAAAATCCATTTTACTTCAAACTTGCCCTTCCACTTATCCTGAGACCATACGCCTGCATAGGCATTGTAGTCCACGGGTGAACACATCTCAGCAACGCCACAGAAGTGCCCACTGCCATTGACACTGAACAACAGGTAGAGTGGACCCTTGCTGCCCAGAGAGCGGTAGGCACCGTCCAAGCGCTTGTTGCCATGCTCTGTGCTACACCAGATTGAGTATTTGATTGAGCGGTGGATGTCATCTTCTGAATAGCTCTTGATAATGAAAACACGTCCATTTTTCAAGTTCCAATCAAAGTCTTTGGGATTGTAGTTGTTGAGAGCCCGTAGTTTCTCTAAAACAGGATGTACCTCTCCAGAACAAGATGAGACGCTCAATGGTACACCCCCACCAAATCCAAAGCCATCACCCCGGTTCCTGGGTGCCACCCAGCGGTTTGGGGGTGGTCCCGGCTGCTGGGGGGGCTGATGATGCAGGTGCTGTGGGGGTCCAGGCTGGGATGTGATGTGCATGTGTGGGGGACCTGGGGCCAGAGGCGGGGGGTGTTGAGGTGACTGGAGGGACTGCAGCTGGAAAGGCTGATGCTGTTGTTGGTGTTGGTGTTGGTGTTGGTGCTGAGGCTGATGGGGCAGGGGCGTCTGCAGTAATGTTGGAGGCGGGCCTAGAAGCGGCTGCTGCACCAGAGGCTGAGGTGCCATCATGGCCTGAGCTAACGTAGCCTTGTTCAGGGAGCCCTTGTCATCCCATGTCCCGATATTCATATTGTGCTTTATGGGGGGAGGGGGGATGGTGGCTCCTGCCCCTATACCCATATTGGCTTTTGGTTTGACTTTGGGTTGTGGTTTGGCAGGCTTCTTGGCAATAGCTGCCCAGGAGGCAGGTTTAGGTATAGACGAGCTAACAGATGGATGGAGGTTATTGGCTGCCATACTGCTCATGCCCACTGTGCCCGCTAAAGGTGAGCCCACAGTTTTGGTGACTGCAGCCACCATGTCAGTACCCAGTTTTAGCCCTGCCATACCCTGCTCGATGCTGTTCAGAACTGGTACCTTACTGAGTTGAGTGTCACTTCCGAAAGCTCCTTGTCCATCTGTGATGGCGCGGCCAAGTGAACTGGGGGCATACCCATAGCTGTTACTATATACAGAGCTTTGTGTGGACTGACCCTGAGAGACACTGGTACCCCAGGTAGAGAAGTCTGCATTCCCAGGGAAGAAATTGAAGCCATGTTGGCCAAGGAATGGAGGAGTATTCCCAAGAGTACCTGGTTGGCTGAAAACTCCGTCTGGAATAAAATGGGGCTCGCCATTGCTCATCTGTCCATAGGTAGTAAGGTACGGCATTGGAGGGTCTCCAGCTGTGGACCAAGTGGCTTCTCCCAGAGAGTACGGGAACCCAATGGATGGAGCATAGTAGCTGGGCATGTAGGGATCAGACATCGGAGGATAGTTATTACTCTGTAAAATGTAAAGAAAAATACAATTTATATTCAGAAAAAATATTATGTGCACTTTTAGCTGAACTTGAAGCATTCTAAGCATAGCATATCAATGTTTGCAATAATAATTTCTATAGTCCATTTCTATGGTGTAACATACTTGATTTGTCTGTCCGCTTAGGTAAGGTTCAAAGTCATCTTCGTTCACACCATCTTTTTGATGCATTGATCCGTTTTGCACTATAAGTAAATAAAAAAAGGTCCCACAGTTAAAACTTGATGCCGCTACATAAATAAACATATGGTTACAAATAACATCCATATCCATCATCTTACCTTTATTTCCCTGTCCTTTGGGTCTCTGGAAGAAATCAGAAGAAACGATGAAACAAATAAATAATAGCACAAACGCCACACAGTTAGCAGCTGCATGCTACTTGTTTTTGCCTACAGTATAATCTCAGGCTGGAGCTACAGCCTCAGCGTGTTAACATTACAGGTTTCTGCTTCGCCTTACTGACCGGATGTCAACGCTCTGACATCCAGTAAGCTGTGCCGCATTGGCCACCAGCTAAACCCCGCGTTGTTGGCTACTACTGGCCTGCATTAGAGCTAATATCAATCACACATCAAAGACTCTGTGTGAGCCAGTGTAATTTCTCACGTCGGCCGCATCAAAATGTCAGCAAAGTTTCATCTGTTTTCAGCTTTATTCACGGTACCGCTCACTGTCAATGCACAAACCTGGTCGACTGTGGTGGCAGACATCCTCCAGAAACCGAAAGTGCGCTCCTCTATTTGTGAGATTGTGTTCACGGCTTCCCCTGCCTCTCTCACTTTGGTGCTTTCCTAGCTCGTTCCTGAAGCTGTCCAATCACTCGAGCAATGTTGCGAGGCGGCGTTTCGCTCTCCTCCAGCGGTCAGACTTGGCGACGACGCGTGAGTCTTCAGCCTCGCTCAGACGAAGGCTCCGTGTCGGTGGAGAAGGCCTCGGTACCCGTGTGCGCTCCGGGCACAGACAGTTTATTTCAGTCCGTGTTAAAGTGCCGTGTGCCTAAGTGAAATATCCCTCACCATACTCCACAATGGCGGATGGTCTCTTCTACTCCCGCTTCCGTTCCGTTCCGCTGCTCCGTGACCTTCCGCCTATGACGCTCTGAGTCATGTTACACTCCGCCACTGCACATGACAGTCACAAACACACAAGTACCAGGCTATTAATATACAACACTCTATCTTTACACATTTGACAACTGGCCAATGTTACTTTATCACGTCATGTCTCGTATTCTTTGCTGTAACTCGCTGAAATCTGCAAAAAAAAACAATCGTGCTTTTTATTGTCTTCATTGTGTACTTTCTGTAATGGCTCTTTCTGGATGATATATTTATAGCCTTTTTCCAAACACAGTATTGAGTTAGTTTTTCTTCTTTATTTTTACCTCATGCAAATATGTTATAACCAATCATTTTATTGTATTAAGCTGAGCTTCATTTGATTTAGATGATTTAACTCTGAATATACCGCCCATATTTTGCTGCCAGTACTGGCGGTAGCCTATTATTTTTGTCCTTGGTCTATAGTGATCAGGAGTTGTGACTGTACATCATTATTCATTATTTCATTATATTACTACACATAAAAGCACCACTACCACAGCTGAAACGAGACTGCCATGTGAATTCTCGCGGTACTTCCACTGTGGGTCGCCCAGCAGTTATGGCAGCCGTGGCGCTGAGGTCCTGTCGCAGAGGACTTTCACAGATTTTTAGCAATGGGGGGTTGTCTGCTCTGTCTGCAACGCAACTAAAAGGTTTGTTCGATTGTTTGAAATATAGGTATGGTGCTTCATGCCCATTATCTCGTCTAACACTGTTATAAAACGCCAAAGGGGGGTGTGGCACACAGACTGCGGAGAAGTAAATTTAGGGCATGTAAACGGAGCGCTCTTTGCGCGTAATATAATAATTACCCCACGATGTTTTCCCCCAAGCTTTGTTATTATCCTAACGACTGTAATGCATGCTGATATTAGTCTGTAGTCGTCAGAAATATTACTGGCAGCTCGGGACACAATTAACTAATACGCGTGGCCTACTATCTTTATCGGCGCCATCCATGCGTAATTGTTTCCGTTTTGACTCAAATGCTTTTAATCTCGTTGATACAACATTATGTTATATATATGTATATATGTCTATTGTATAACACGCCTGTGCCTTTGTTCTTTGACACACAGTTGACAGGAGACACAAGTCCACAGTTCAACATGCCTCACGACCAGACCTCCCCAAACTGGCGTACAGAAGAGTGAAGGGTAAGAGCCCAGGTGTAGTCTTTCTTCCTGGGTATGGCTCCAACATGAACGGCCAAAAGGGGGAGGCACTGGAGGAGTTCTGCAGGTCACTAGGTCACTCTTGTCTGAGGTGAGACATTCTCTATAATAAATCACTTGCTCATAAAGACGGGAAGAAGTGTAAGATGAAGATTTTACTGTAGAAAAGTGTTACAAACACGCATCATGCTTACTGATGGCCAGAGGTGGGTAGAGTAGCCAAGAAATATGAACTCAAGTAAGAGTTGAAATTATTTTACAATAGTAAAAAGTAGAGACCCAAATAAATACGCAAGTAAAAGTAAAATAGTACTTAGAGAAAATATTACTTGAGTAACTGAGTGTAAAATTCAGATTTATGTTTCAGAAAAGACATAAATTATGAGAAACAAAACTTGTCATAATGGGAAAATACAAATATTTCCAAAGAAAATAAAAAATAGAGCACGAAACAAACAGCCTTTGTTTCTTTAAAATGTTCTCGTAATGGCACCAGTAACAAGTAAGAGTAAAGATACTTTATTACAATATTACTCAAAGGGAAGTATATATATATATATATATATATATATATATATGTATATGTATATGTATATGTATATGTATATGTGTATATATATATATATATATATATATGTATACACACACACACACACACACACACACACACACACACACACACACACACACACACACACACACATACTTGTACTTGACTCAATGTAACTGTGTGTGACCCGCCTCTGCTGATGGCTTACTGATCAATTTCAATGTTATATACTGTTGTTCAGTTTGATGAATAATGACGAATAAAGCACCTTTACTTTTCACATATTCTAACTTAACTTCATTAGTTGTTCTCTTCTGGCAGGTTTGATTACACAGGCCATGGAGCATCAGAAGGAGTGCTCGCAGAGGGAACCATAGGCACGTGGAAAAAAGATGTTCTTTATGTATTGGACGAGTTAGCAGAGGGTCCTCAGGTATGGTTCTTGAATAGTAACAGCAGTTATTAGTTGCATACTGTAAGCCATTGTATTGTTACACAATGTGTCCAGAAGGTGGCAGTGTACCCCCACTGTGTTTTGCTGTGTTAAACAGATTTTTGCGCTTTCCTTAGATACTGGTTGGATCAAGTATAGGAGGGTGGCTGATGTTGCTTGCAGCAATTGCACGTCCAGAGAAAATTGCTGCCCTGGTGGGAATCTCCACTGCCGCTGACCACATTGTGACATCATTTAACTCTCTTCCTCTGGAGGTAAGACTTAAACAAATCCCAGAGGAAATCAATGTCACTAATGTATTTTGTATTTATTTCCAACATACATAACACAAACATGTTTATGAGTCTATAATTGATTAAACATTGCTCATTTTAAAGAAGATTTAAAATGGACCGCTATTCATTTTCTGCTTCTCTTTGGAATTTTAATATTCTTTTGTTTCTTTCAATACAGACTCGCAAAGAGCATGAAGAGAAAGGGGAGTGGACTGTGCCCACAAAACACTCAGAGGAAGGATTTTATAAGTTTAACATGGACTTTCTTCGTGAGGCAGAAAATCACTGTGTCCTCCAGAGTCCCATCCCAGTCACGTGTCCAGTGCGCCTCATTCACGGGCTCAAAGACGAGGACGTCCCATGGCACATCTCCATGCAAGTAGCAGAACGCATCCTCAGTCCTGATGTAGATGTCATTCTAAGGCGACATGGTCAGCATCGTATGTCTGATAAGGACGACATCAAGCTTATGGTCTACACCATTGATGATCTCATAGACAAGCTGACCACGATGGTCTAAGGGAGGGCGCCTGTGGGCTGCTGTGGGGAAGGACTGTGATTACTGTGAAAGCAGCCCTCCAAGGAATTACCAAACAGCACTTTCCTCTGCCAAATATGACCTGTCCTTTCTGTTTTATGCCATCATTTCATCACTGTTACAGTAGAACAACACTTCAAAAGGGAGCCGGCCCCTGAGCCCCGATATTGCCATGTTGTATGTAATTCAGGAGTTTATTTTGTAAGCTTTTATTAGGTCTGTCAATTCTCTGTCATTTCCATTGTTCTTATGTTTTTGGACAGCTTTTAATTCTATTTTAATTAGATACCTAGTTTTTCTGTGCCTTTTTTAATCTGTATCTGTTTGGGCCAATAAAAGTTATGCACACTGCAAACCAGTTCTCTCCCTGTGAAAATGTATAGACAAAGAAAGCTCTATGTACTAACATTACTTGAATGTCAAAACATGGTCCATTAGCCATACTGACGCCCACTGAAGGGGACTCTGGGCTGTTGATGATTAACAAGTAATTGACCGAATGCCCAATGAGTTGAGAGCACCCAGTTAGTCTGTCAGGTCTGCTTAACTGCTACAGTGACCTTTAACTTGTGTATGAGCTGTGTTCTTTGTCATCTTTGGGACACCATAAGATCAAAGATGCTTTATGAGACAGCATTGTCTGATGCACACAGGATATGGGACAAAAGGTCATTGCATATTGGTACCACAGCATTGTAATGTTTAACAATGTTCTTTGGCATACCAGGCAGCCAAGCAGAAAGATGAGTAAATGATCAGTCTGACAAATGTCCAGCTCCAGAGTCGGTTCTGGATTAGTGGTTATTTTTTCATAATAATGGGTGTGAATGCTATTCTGATATGCCAGTTTAGAGACTCAACTGTAGGCTTGTCTTTAAATTAGAAGCCTACTTGTTTAGGATTAGACTGCAGTTGGTATAAATAGATTAAACTCTTGCATCGTGACTGATAATAAATGCCACATGGCTTGAGCTATAACAGCCAACTGAATGACTTGATACTACTGCTGCTGCTTATTGATTCTGCCAATGGCTGAGCACATACAATTTGGCACTGCCCGGGAGCGTTGTCACGTCTCGTCCAACGTTGGTCCTCTCTGGGGACCCCTTCCGGACTAGTGGGCATATAAAAGTGAGACTCGCCCCTCCCGGACAAAGTGAGCTCAGCGTGGCCTGACGCGCCTCTGCTGCCGCTGCGCTTCATGGATGCCTCGACAGTTGAGCATCCTCATCCTTGCCCGCTCGGAGGACACTGAAGCAGTCACGGGACGTGTGTCGTGCTCTATCTCTTTGCAGTAAGTAGGCTGAGCAACAATACTGGCAAAAATGCTTGACTTTATGTTAATGAGAAGTGACGCAGTGTCGCAGCTAGAACGCTCGCTTTTTACGCAGCGGTCATTGATCGTTTTAACATGAACAGATTTGTGCTTTTTTGCAAGCGGCTAAAGCTATTGTCAACTTGTATAGTTTCACAGATTGAAATTCAGACAAGGTGCCAGACAGGACCCGCAGCAGAGAAAGTCAGAAGAGTGGAGAACAGTTCATCAAATGTCAATGTGCCTTTTGAGTCTAATGTAATCAGTGCTTATTGCAGTGTGGGCTATTTATAGAGCAGTGATGGTCGTATCAGTCGCGTCCTGCAATATGAAACTTTTGTAAATAGGGTTAGAGTTACAATGGCACCATTATCATATTTAATTCACGTCATGACTTTCCACTGGAGGTCATACTTTCAGCATCATCCAATACTACTCATCACTGCACTCAGCTGCTGTTCAGTGTGACTCTTGGTTGCCATAGCAAAAGAGGGCGTGTTTTGTGCGGGACAGCTTCCAGGGACCACACCCTTCTCTGCAGATGGTCCAGGTCAGAACACTGGGCTAGTGTAGACAGAACTGTGATTAATTTTGATAATTACATGTCCACTCAACTCCACTCTCTTTGTGTCCCCCCCAACCCAGGTCTGCTGTGTTGTGTAACAGGTAAAGGGCTGCCATGGCTAACAGAGGACCCAGTTATGGTCTCAGTAAAGAGGTGCAGGAGAAGATTGACCAGAAGTACGATGCCGACCTCGAGCAGAAGCTGGTGGATTGGATCGTAACTCAGTGTGGTGGGAACCTGGACAAGCCACAGGCAGGGAAACAGAACTTCCAAAAATGGCTGATGGATGGAACAGTGAGTGGCTCCTGTGCTGGCACTTAAAATAGACTCCACTGATAAATTATTAAGAGAATACCTCACTTAGTCATATCTCAAGACATGTACATGGATGTAAGTGCTTATGAGAGAATTTATTGTACTTTAAGGTAAAAAAAAACAAATAAATGTTCATAGATAGTGTTGTGTAATTCATATATTTTTGGATGGAGGGTGGGGTCCTTTTTGTAACTCTAAGGGCAAGACTCTGTTATTGAAAGAAGTAATCAAACAGAACTGGCATGGTAATGATGTGTGTGTGTGTGTGAGTGAATGTATGGTGGTGGTCAGAGGGTCCGTTGGCGCAGACGTGTGTAGTCGCGAAAGCGCTTCTGACAGTCTCCCCCAGGGGAAACTGAAGCTACAAACGTAGTTTACCACCACCAAGTGTGGAGTGAATGTACAATTGTCTCATGTAAAGCGCTTTGTGACTACATGTCTGTGAAAGGCGCTATATAAATAAAGATCTTCTTCTTCTTCTTCTTCTTCTAATCCTGTTGCTTAAAGGCAGTGTTTAATTTGAGACTACCTCCTAAACTGGAACCTTTTCAGTTGATTCCCCCCACCTTTTGGATATTGTTTTTTTTTTTTAATATATGGCGCTGATTAGTTAATGCTTTTATATAATGCCTAATCACAATAAATGACCTGTCTCTCTTTAAGAATGCAGTGTTTCACTTTGCTATGCTTTGGTCAGTGCGTCAGCTTAATGTAATCAGGCCTCTGTATCATTCTGCCTTGCGCCAGATCCTCTGCAGACTCATCAACAGCCTTTATCCACGGGGAAAGGAGCCCATCAAAAAGATCCCAGAGACACAGATGGCCTTCAAGCAAATGGAGAAAATTTCACAGTTCCTGCAGGCAGCTGAAGCTTACGGCGTTACCACGACAGACATTTTTCAAACTGTGGACCTATGGGAAGGTGATGTTACTTTAACATTTGTGCTTCGCTCCTCTAAATGGTGGGATTGACTGTTTTTTAAATATTTCTAATGATTGTGTAGGAAAGGATTTGGCCGCAGTGCAAAGGACACTAATGGCACTCGGGAGTTTGGCTGTGACCAAAGACGATGGACATTACAAAGGAGATCGAGACTGGTTTCACAAGTAAGACAATACTGCTAATACTATGGTTTATTTTTCAAAGAGGGAGAGTGGAGAGTGTTGTGTTGGTAAGAATTAGATGTGTGTAACGCAGTAGTGTAGTGTGATTTACAGACAGTAGCACTAAGGGAAATATAAACATCAGAGCTGGAAATAGTCACACGAATGAGTGGAGAAATATAGGTCCCCTCCTATTCCAACGGGTGGTTCTAGCCCTATTCTCATTGGTGCATGTTATCATTGTGCTCTCGGGCAAGATTACTATTTCACCCCATAGATTAAAAAAAAAAAATACTCTGTGATATCATCTTACTGATTGATTATTTACATTCTGAATGATTTGCTGTCAATGTGTGGAAAGGAAGATGATCAGGTTAAAAGGTTAGATGCCCATCACAGGATAGGAACACATTATTGATTTGAGATTATGTGAAAGAAGGATGCAGAGCAGGACTCAACAGTCGAACCGTTTTGGTCAGAATTAAGACCTTAATTTTCATGGGTGCGACTAAATCATTTCCCTTGGTTGCACTGGTGTACTTGCCCTTTACCGGCCTTGATTTACATAAAGTTCATTCAATTAACTAGTTTGTTATATCCACTTCATACAAATTCATACCCAAACTCTTCCGCACCATTAAACTACAAAAGATAATTGTTAAACATTAATCAATATCAATGAATATAGTTCATAGAAAATTATCCCTCACTCCACTTGTATCTTGTATCCAAAGAACAAGCCTCAAAGCACAGATACTGTATCTCACACTGATTATTTAGACAAAGATTTGCAGCTATTACATGACTTAAACTTTATATATAAACTAATTCATACAGTATATTTATGTCTTTATTACCTAAGCATGATTCAAACTAACATGCCCCTATTTTATTAATAATATATGAACAGCTCTGATAACATTCCGCTACTTTCGAGTTGTGTAATGTTAAAACAAAAATGTTGCATTGTATTGTTATGTAACATGTATGATTATGGAAGATTATATTCAATATTAATAAGTATTTGCATTGAATACTGGTTGTATAGGTAACTTTCAGACAATTCTAAAGTGGTGCTATGTCTGCAATGATAATTCTTAGGAGGACCAGTGCAGCTAACCTAAATGTTAGTGACCCTGATGCAGAGGCTATGGATAAATGGTGACAGGAGATTTGATGTACAACACGACATGACCCGCCCTAACCGACCCCCTCCCTCTGAGTCTGCCTCACTCTATCTCTAGCCCCCACCACCCTTCCCTTTAGTATGGAGGAAATGTTTCCATCATGCTTCCTGCGTGTAGCGTTTAACATCCAACACTTGTGTATAATTGTGTATGTGTGTGCTTTGCTTTATTGTGATTTCTAATTTCAGCAAAAAAAAAGGGGCGCCTTGTAATAGCCACCCTGGTGCGTTTGGCGCGTCTGTGCAAACGTATCGAGTAAAATTCATAACAATGACAATAAAACCTATTCTGATTATGATTCTAATGCGGATCTTTAGGGAAACATTAAAATGGTGTGTTTAATGTGTGTTACTTTTCCACTTTCTGTGCAGGAAGTCCCAAGGCTATAGACGAGAGTTCACGGATGAGCAGCTGCGCCAGGGCCAGAGCTTGATCGGGCTGCAAATGGGGAGCAACCAAGGTGCTTCCCAGTCCGGCATGACAGGCTATGGTATGCACCGTCAGATCATGTAGACTTTCTTAGAAACCACTGACTACCTAACCTTATCTCTAACAACTGTTCTGCTTCTATAGCTTCTTTTTACTAATACCACAAGTGTTGTAGCCCCAAAGCCTTCCTCTTGCTTATGCTAACCTCAACTTCCCTGGAATTGCTGCTTTTTAAACTTAATTAAAATGATGTCAGATAATTTACTAATTACTGCTGTTCACTGTTACTTTCTTGCCTAGTTGCAAATTAACTGTGAAATGTTGAAAAAGCCATGAGCATGCTGTGCATACACTGCTTTACTAGAGATGTTGATATATAGATATTTAATAATGTTTCTGCACATGAGTCAGTCTAAAAATAATGCATCAAAGGACACTCAGTCAGTCAAAGCCAATGTCTGATAATGCTCTGTTGTCTGAAGACCTCGCTTTGTGCCTGGTTATGACGACAACATAAGCTTGGTCCTAATGGATTAACCTCATGCAAAAGTAATTTCATTTAAAGTCATGCTCTTTTCTTTTATACTATTGTTCAATAATGTGTTATTTATGTGCTGTAGCCAAATGGAAATGTTACTGTTTGAAAGTAAGATTTTGGTTGAATGTGCACTATTGTGTCTTATTTAATATATTTTGGAATAGATTTACAAAGGCCTGCGGTGACTCTGACTGTTACTGAAAATTAAAGTAAATTCCAGTCTATATAACGTTGTTCAATGTTCCTTCGTTATTGATTGGGTTGGCCGTGAGAGCATATGGATGTTTGTGTTCTGCTCTTATCTTGGGTTCATTCTGCTGCCCCTCCTACGAGCCCCTCCCTCCTGCGTTTCCTCGTATGTTCAATCTAATAAAGGGGGCACATGATGGCGCACTCGCTTGGATTACAGTCTATGCCAGATTTCCTGATAAAGCTTGTCATACGACTTAAATGTTTTACAAGGACTAATGCTGAATTTGCTCAGGCACAACCAGTCTCCTCATTATAAAATATACTGAGAACTCAAGTCTGGCTAGCCAGGCCCTCAATATGTGTGTTCATAAATAATTTATAGTGACAAAAATGTATGAGAAGTTCTGTACTTTCTCTGTGTAGTTTATTTTGTATTGCTCCCAACATTAAATAAATTATTTGTATGGTGCCAATAAATCTTTAGTGGCATAAGACAACAAAGAATACAGAACAGGCAGTCTGTAAATCTTTCCACATCGTCCTCTTAGACCTTCATCAAGAGCAGGTGATGTGTAACCAGCGGGGTCAGAAGAAATAAGTAAACCAAAAACTCAGCCCACCAATAAAACTGTGTTAGAAGCTGCACATTCTAGTCTAGAGAGCTCTTACCTTGTGTATTTTGGTTTGCTGCACCTCATTTTCTAAGCGAGCACTTTCCGATCACTTTCTGTTAAGGACATGCAGGAGAGTACATGTTCACAATTTTTAAGAGGCAAAATATTGCGTTTGTGACAACTCGGAAGACAAAATGTTATTTTTGAGAGTTTGTGCTGCGTTTTTGTTAGCCTCTTTAGTGGTCAGGGGTGTGGCTCAGGAAGAAACACAGAGTAAAGGTTGTATTTGTGGTCACCCGGGTATACCAGGCGACCCTGGGCACAATGGGACACCAGGCAGAGACGGCCGGGATGGATTTACAGGCGAAAAAGGGGATAAAGGTGAGTCTTCATTATCTGATATTGCTGTTTCAATACATCAATGATTAAAATGTATGTTTTTTAGGAGAAACAGGCCCTGTTGGATCATCAGGCCCAGATGGCCAAAAAGGGCATAAAGGGGAAACTGGTATTTAACATTTAATTAGAAGCCACTATAAAAGTGATTGAATATGCATGTACTAGAACTAGAATCATTTATTGTGTGTCACTTTGTCCCTCATAGGTGCAGTTGGCCCAGCTGGGCTCAAAGGCAAAAGGGGGGACAATGGAGAAAGAGGACCCCCAGGAAAAATGGGCCCTCAGGGTGTTCAGGGGCCCATAGGCCTGAAAGGAGACCAGGGAGAGATTGGACTGCCAGGACCACCAGGACCGACAGGGGCTGTGGGGCCCTCAGGACCAGAGGGTCCGAAGGGGGAGATAGGCCTGAGGGGGGACAGGGGCATTCAGGGACCGCTTGGACCGCCTGGACGTCCTGGGCCCAAAGGGGAAATTGGGGTACCTGGACATAAAGGCAGCATTGGTTATCGTGGGGAGAGAGGGTCTCGGGGAGATAAGGGTGAAAAAGGCGAAAAAGGAGAAGCTACTACCATCTTTAAAAGTGCCTTTTCTGTGGGACTCACAGCACAAAGCAAACTCCCAGCAGCCAATGCACCCATCCGGTTTGACAAGATAATCTACAATGTACAGAATCACTATGACCTACTGACGGGGAGATTCACCTGCTCCGTAGGAGGAGCTTATTATTTCACCTACCATATCACAGTATATTCCAGAAATGTGAAGGTGGCCCTTGTAAAAAATGGAGCAAAGATCATCCATACGACGGATAACTACCAGGGCAGCGAGGACCAGGCAGCAGGGGGCGCTGTGCTGCACTTAGTGGCCGGGGACAAGGTGTGGCTGCAGGTGGCGGGAGGGGAGCTCTTTAGTGGACTATTTGCTGATGAAGATGATGACACCATTTTTTCTGGGTTTCTAATTTTTGCAGACGAATAAACGCTGTTTCTACCCTGCTCACTGCCCTGTACTTATTGTTTCTATAATACAGGCTTTTGTATTCAGCTGAGAAATAGACTTTTGTCAGCGAGGCATGTGTAACTGTGTACTAAATATATTATTATGTTTTCTTTTATCACTGTTACCAATAAAGAGAAAGTACTCAGCCTGTTTGCTCTTCAGGTATTTAGGGATGGGCAGAAGCAACAAATGCCCTGACATTAATGGTTTGGTATGATAGAGTCACGAGACAGAAGGAAGAGGCAGCGGCATGTGGAAGGGCCAGTCTTATTGTTAGTGAGAAGGAGCAGGAGCACTTATTTTTCCTCTCCAGTAGAGTGCGTCTGTGAGGGGCGGGTCTTGGCCGCTCTCTGGAGCCTCATTGGGTCTCTGTGGAGTGGTTTTGCTGCGGTAAACCAATGCCCTCTGCCCTGACCACACACGGCCCGCCCCCCGCGCAAACACTGCAACAAGTGCATTAGTGATGCTGGCGAGCTCAGCGCTCCAAGGAAGATCTACTTCAAATGGGATCTAACAACGAAATTGCTTTGTTTTATTACGCTTCTTCGTATTATTTATATTTTTTAGTGTCCGTTTTGTAATATTTGTACTCGCTTTGCTGTTTTCTTTGCTTATATTTACCGACCCTTGGGACTCGCGTCTCAGAAGAAGTTTGTGAGCGCGCGTATGCTAAGTTGCTAACGCAGTGTGTTCAAGGAGGAGGCAGCAGCTGCCAGCCATTGCTTCCACTTTGTTGCGGCGAAACCAGGAGACGCTTTTGTTTCTTCCGTAACCAGCATTATGTTGCGAGACGGTGGCCAGTGTTGGGTGGAAAACCTTTGCCCCAGGCTTTGAGTTTGGCAACTTTTTACCATGGCGAAACTACAAAAGCGCAAAAACAGCTGCTCCGTTGATGTAGAGAAAAGGTGGATGCGAGGATAACGCGGACGACTATGAGCAGGGTAACTAAAACTCTTTTTATTCATGAAACCTTTAGCTGTGCAGTGATTTCCAGGCTTGTGTTCCTCGTGTAATGGGACCAGAGGGGGTTATTGTGGTGCATTGTGCAGCCTGGTTGTTATAGTGATGTGGGAGATGCCAGGCTGTGGGGAGTTGGTGAGGAGGGGCTGTGGCACTGACTGCAATAAGAACAAAGTTAATTAATGCAACATGGGATGAACAGGCAACTTCTTATCCTGTGTCAGTGATATAAACAAATGTATGCAAATGTATAGCAGCAGGCTGAAAGACAGTTGTACTACTTGAAGTGTCTTAAAGATTTCTCAGCAGCCCCATAATGATCTTATATGGCTAAATCGGTTTTGCTTTATTACTTTATAGCTTCACTCATCCTTCCACTTTCCTTAACAGCTCATGTGTGATACAATTGTGCTGAATGGAGAGCTTTCTAATCCTTTTTATTATTCATTCTATGCGTTTTGTTATATCAATACCCAACTACACAGTGGCCATTGACAACCAAACCAGGAGTGTTTTGTCCCATATAGTGATCCTTCCACAGAGCCGGGTGTTGGATTTCTGGTTGTCTGTCTCTGTGACAGCCCACTGCATATCGGGTGAGTGGGACACTCCCAGCTCTGGCCTGTACCTGGGCTTCCCACGCTTTATAGACCGAGGAGTGGCTTTCCCCATCTTCCTTTTTTCTGCATGATCAAAAATGAGGAACTGGGTCAAGGCCAAATCTGACCCCTCAACTAGGAAACATGGCCAGAACTACTTTTGCTCACAGCTTGCTACTTTATACATGTCATATGCATGTAAGTGACAATAACTTTTAATAGTGTTTGGTTTGTAGTTTTGTTTGTGTGCCCCTGAAATCCTTAGTTCACATACGCCAGACCCCCCTGCAGGGAGTTTACAAGGCTTGAGTGTCAGCCTCTGCACAGCTGAATGGCCTAGTTGTCTCCCTGATTAGGCTATCATGTGTAGATGAAAACAGTCCTATACACAGAGTGGTAGAGCTGCTCTAATCAGATTATTACTGCCATGGAAGAGGTATAGCACACACACAGGCACACTTGTCACACACTTAGTCTCACTGCTTTTCAACTTGGGAGGGCTGGATGTGTTGCTCAAAACAAATATTTTAATTATGGCAGTCAGTTTTCAATCATCAAATGTTGCCTAATTCTACCCACAACTTGTGCAAACTGCTAACACACTCGAGAAAACTTTTAGCATGTGTTCAGCTTAGGCTTTACTACACAAGGCCCGGTAGGTTGACAAGCTTTAATCAGTGTACAATCTGCTGTTTTAGATGTTAGGATGGCCAGTGGTCTTGTGAGTAGCATTCATCTGTCAACTTAAGTGACATCTTCTTCCTGAAGAAAGTGCTTTAGGGTTGTAGGATTCAGACTTGTACAGAAAAAGAGTTATTCCCTGGTCCTCCCTGTCTGCTGCCTTCTGTTAATGCTGAGTTCATTGTGGACTAATGAGTTTTATCCTTCCCTGAGGCCTAACATACCTCTGCACAGGTGAACTATGGGAAGAGGGTCACTTTGCAGTGTGCGTTTATGACTTCTTGCATAACTGCCTGGAGCATCCAGCCAAACAGGAAGGGAGTCAATAATTTGAAGGCATTCCTCCCTGCTCTCTGTGTTTTGAGAGCCAAGAGAATGCTCTTGTCGCACATGTGTTTTGAGAGTGCGTGTTTGAGAATATGTTTATGTTTGTGGATTGTTGTTGTTACTTGCCCATCCTCATTGTGGGACTCTAATCTGTGCCTGGCTCCAGCTGGCTGTATGTGTGTGGGGGGGTACTACTGCTAGAGCTCTTAATTAACTCTGCACCAGGGCCCCAGAGCACCACTCCCATGTACCACTGCAGGAAGATGACTTATCATAATCCAGCATATAGCAATGCCTCCTGAATGCACTGGCTCACAGCACTTCCCAAATACATATGAGTGAGAGCACATGGCTGTGTCACCTTGAGTGCACTGGTCACCTCCTGCACCTGCCCGCTGCCAAGTATTAGCCAACTGTGACAGTTGGCGCTGAAGGTGATTTGGAGGCAGAACGGTGCTGAAGCCTGCAGTTGGGTGAATGGGAGATCATTGCTTGAGCATTCAAAACAAAAAGCTGCTGAGACTTAAGGAATTCTTTCCATGGCTCTAAAACTGTACTTGATCCTGTCTTTTCCCAGTTGTTACTCAGAGTGGCAATGTGTGTCTCCAGAGGTGAACGCACAAGCAAACAATTGAGTGAAGCTTTGAATGCACAACATTGTTGTGAGCAGTGTTGACTGTCCGTCAGCGCCGTGCTTGGCAGCGGTGTCTCTGTGTTTACATAAGTCCCAGTGATGGAAAGGCTGCTAAAGTGACAGCAGATTCCTCTGAGAGTTGGACTGAGAAAGCCCATCTGCTACTCAAGGCGAAGCCTCCTGCCTCCTGGCAGGGGACAAGCACAGAGCACACCTTTCTGGCAACAGAGTTTTTTGACTAAGTACCCAAGGTAGAATGTGTAATTTAGAGATTATAGTAAATAGTGTTTTATCTTGTTACAGAAGTGTTCACATCAAACAACATTGCTGTTGGAGGTTTAAGTTGATCAAAGACAGTATTGTCAGATAATGTTAGCCCTGCAGTAACACAATGATCATGATGCTAATGAGAACCGACGGCTTTGGCATTTTTTGTTTTCTTGATTGTGGCTAAATACCACAGTGACAATGTCATAGTGAGATTTTCTATGTTTAAATTATATTTAAACATATCATTATATTTATTCCTATAGCTGAGGGTGAAGTTAGAAGCAACCAAGCTCTTCCATGTTTTCCCTATTTAAATACAGTTACGTGAAAAGTGACACGACCCAATATTGTTACATCAACGCATCAACTTGTCTAAGCTAAGGTTAGAACATATCTCAGTATGTAGAAACGGTGGCCTGTTCCTTTAAAACACAATGACCCCAAACCTTTTTTCATTGTCACAATCTGAGGAAAAACTGGGCAATTTATTCCATTAATCACAATGGATTAGCGAGCTTCATTGCTTAGTCACGCTCACAAAGCTCCACTTCAAAGTCCCTTTAGCCACTGCTTTGAATCACACTCGGAAACTTAGCATACTACCCCAGCGTGGGCCTCAGCGCTGCTTTGACATTGAAATACAGCACCAAGGACAAATGTCCAAACACCTTCATTTATTTTGGGTGGATCACCAAAAAGCCATGTGTTGCTCATGTTCTACAGTGCCTTTGTCATTGAAACATTTTCTTGTTTTTTTCAGGCAGAACAAAAGGACAGAGTCTTGTCCATGAGCGAAGACTCTTTTGTTCGCACGTCCAGAGCTGACCCTGTGATTCGGAGTCGTCCCCTCAGTGACCTATATCCATTTCAGAGCAGTGCTGAAAGAAACGCCCCCTATCTGCTGCCTGGATGTGGCGCCCAGGTCCAGCCTGCAACTGTGGGGCCATTCACTGATGAAAACGGCTCCAATGGCGTCAGCACTGCAGCCTGGTCCAACCCACTCAAAGCTCAGCCTGAGGCCAAGCCCTCCAGAATTATGAGGCTCTTTTCCAACTCCAGGAAGGGGCCACTGTCCACTCACAGTCCCACTGCTGACTGTCCCAGCTCAGGCACTAGTCAGGACGGCTGGTCAGGGCTATCAGGACTGGGCGTTGTGGACTCATTTAAAAAGCTCCGCTCCTCTGTCCTCCAGGGTATTCAGAGCAGAGGAGCAGCAAATGGAGAGCCATCATTTAACCAGGACATAGATAACAGTGGTGACTCCAGGCTTGATGCGGCAAAACAGTTAAAACATGAAGGATCCTTTATGTCAAATGGAAATAATTTCAACCAAAAGCTGTTGGTGACGAGCCAGTACAGCTCTGATAATGAGGACATTGAGGATGAATGTGATGAAGGCAATGGAATAACACGTAACACTCGGTGTTCCAGGAGTATCCGGCGAGCGTACGGTGCTGGACGTATTTCTGTATTTGACGTGGGAAATGGAAAAGCGGCAGCAGCCGGGAGGAGAGAGGCTGTGGGTGCTCCGAAAATGGAACATATCGAAGCTTTACCTCAGAGAGACAAAGAAAGCTCAAATGTGAAAGCGTTGAGCAGACTAAGTAGAAGTGCAGAAAACCTTCACATATTAAAGGCCCCTTTTAAGCGCAAAGCCACCTCCCCAAGCCGTGGTCCGTTGTGCCCTGACTCCCAGAACAGAAGCCGGACAAATGGGGCCCCACACATCCACAGGACCTCCAGTGCCTCTGCGGTGGACCTCCACGCAGAGCGCAGAGGCAGCACTGTCAAAACAAAAGGCCCCGTGAGCAAACTGGTCGGTAGCATGACGGATCTGTCTATGCGCCGACGTCCGAGTCCCACCCCCAGCCCCACGTCCCCCACGCCCATGTCCCCCCTGAGCCGGCTGCATGACGACTATTCCCGACGCCTGCCCTGTGTTCAGAGCGCGGAGCGGCAGCGCAGGCCCGAGCCCATCAGGGCGCGGGTCGTGTCTGTCCACATCCCCCCTGAAAACTGCATAAACTCTCACCAAGTCCTTATCAGCCCGATGAGCCTGGAACCCTCGGAGAAAACAGAAGTGTCCCCCACAAGCCCCCACTGTGAGGGGACAACCCTGTCTTCAAATGAAGGCTGTCACGAAATAGAGAAATCTGAAGTACCTCCACTGAAGAAAAGTGAACGAACAAGTAGCCAAGAGCTGACTGTGGTCACATCACTGCTAAACCAGGTATGTATTTGCCCAACGTGTTCTCTAGTGTTTGTCAAGCACAATGAGATTTAAGTATTATTTAATGGATTTGATTCAACATGTTTCAATTCAAAGCAACATGAGGCCCCATTCATATTTCGGTTGTATTGCCACAATCCTGAAGGCGGAACTAGCGTAGGCTCCAGACAAATGGTTAAAAGTCACTGATTTAAATGTCATTCATCTCAATTACTAAAATAAGTTTCACCCATTTTCTTGGAATATTTCAATATTTTTACATTAACTTTTATGTTCATGTAAAATATTGTTTGACACATATTAATTAATATCTAGATGAACCTTGAAATACAGTAATTGATATCACTCCTTTCAGCAGTGATATTATGAAGTGATCTTTGAATCCCTGTGAATGTGAACATGCTTCTTGTCATCACGGGACCGCTGTCCTGCCAACTGCACTCCTACTGAGGCCAAAGTCTCCATCAAGGACAAATAAAAAATGACATAATTGCGGTAGCCTTCCGTTTTCTCTCTGCGTTCTTTGTGCGTTATGATATATAGCTCTTTACTTGGCAGGTCACATGTTCAGTGCACTATTAGAGACACCCTGAAGGAGCGCGGACAGTTAATGATTAGACTTAGTTTATGATTTCTAAGCACTGCTCTCAACTGCTCCATGGTCTGGCGGCTAAAGCAAAGCTAAGCCCCTCCTCTCCTCACCTTCTCCCTCCTGCTGAAGCTCAAGGAGCCAAAGTCCAAAACCTGCGGCCTAGAGCAGCTAACGGCACTGTGTGGATTTACCGGATCATAAACATGCAGTGACAGTAATCGCTGGTGGAGATTTTTGGGGCAAGACACCGACTTGAGATCGGAACTGGAAATGTCAGATATGTTGACTTTAGAGTTTAAGAGACAGCCGTTGTCCTAGAGAATTTGCAGTAGCCTGTGTAAGTCTGCCGGACAATGGTGCTAGTCTACTGTGTGCCTTTCCGCTGTATATGCCAAGGTCCGGACCCAGACAAAGAGATCCCAGAGGTGAGGACTGATAGGACTGAGCCATATTCAGATGAGTAACTGTGTGCTAATATTTGACTTTGGTGCCTACAATACTCTGCGTCATTGCGAGTATATGATAATATTTCTGCAGTTACTTCTGTGCGTTTGTTTGTATTTGATAAGCACGTGGCCTGATTACGGTCAAAAGCTGCCAATCACTGTGTTTTATATAAAATCAAGTTTCTCACGAGACTCCTGATAAACGGCCAATAATGCTTCTGTGGATTTGGTGCCAACCGGTTGGCAGCGCCTTCTTTTCAAGTTTTTTATGACTCTTCACGTGGTTTCTGATTAACCAGTGCTCAGCAAACACGATGTTCTGCAGTAGTATCGTTTCTGGAGTTTTGTCTGTTTTCACAGGTGACGTCAGACCAACATGGGAGTGAAGCCCTTCTTCAATCAGAGTTATCCTCCCCCACGACCAGCAGCACCCCTCCAGTCTCCCCCTCGAGCCTCTTGGACTCACCCACATCTTCCACAGAATCACCCACCGCAGACTCTTCTGTCCAGCCCCGGAGGAGAGCAGGGCGCCCCAGACCACGGCCAATCTCAGACTATGGACAGCTCAGTTCACATAAGCATGCCATTCCTGATGAGCTGCTGGCTGAGAAATCCAAGAACATCCTGCCTAAAGACAGTAACAGTAGAGGTGTATCTGAAACAGTGGACAGCGCAGAGGACAGCAGCGTGAGCGGTGATGGTCAGTCACCGAGGCAGCGTCCCATTTCTGTGATCGGAGTCCTGGACGTGTTCGATTCAGAGGAGAAGGGCGACCAGTCTCCTTCTGTAAGCTTCCATCTCTGTGGATTTAAAACTATTTTTTCACTGATAACAGTCTCAGAATTTGTACTAAATATATTATGACTGTCATATGAAAAAAAGTTGAGTCTGGAGCCATAGAGCAGTGGAGGCTTTCTTTTTTAAATTACGCAGGTTAAATTTTCTTGGTAAAATCTAACACAGAGCTGCAAAATCCTTGTTTGTTAATGTTATTTCTAGTCAACCCCTGCAATTTGTGTTGCGTGATGAGTGAATTAAAGTTAATCCCCTAATTCCCTCTTTTTACTATATTTTTAAGCATCAACATGAATGGATATTAGAGAAACAACAGTTTGTTGATTACAATCTGCCTTTTTTCTCAGCCTCTGCCGCGGCCTCCCATCCCGTCCCACCGGGTGCCCCCCTACCGAGCAGTGTCTGCCAGGTTCCGCCCCTCAGCCATGTCTCAGAGCACCCCCATCGGCCTGGACCGCGTTGGCCGGAGGAAACTTCACAGAGTGCTCAGCGGTGAGGAGCTGTTGTTTGACATGGGATCAGTGTTGGTCTGTGAGAGAGCGATGACCGCGAATGTCAATACTAATGTGGGACAAAGCTGTTGATGCACACAAGGGGGTGCACACTGTCGACTGTCCCCAGGCGGATGGTGCTTTTCTGTGTGGAGTTACCCTACCACTAAAAACATGTACAATAGGCCAGGAGGAATGATGTGTGTGCGTGAATGAATGATAGTGGTCAGAGGGACCATTGGCGCAGATGTGTGCAGTCATGCTTCTGTCCGTCTACCGCAGGGTAAACTGTAGCTCCACACATGTCTTACCACCACTGTGTTTGGAGTGAATAAAGAAAAAATTGCCTACACTGTGTGAACTGCTTTGGTCTAATGTGAAAAGCACTTCACAAATAAACTTCACTTCCATTCCATGGAGGTGCCGCGGTGGTTATAGGGGTTATTACACTCATATTTTATAAATTCAAGTCAATCTTTGTTTATGTTTGCGTTACAGACGGCATGTCTGGGTGTTCGGTGACTCTGGATGACAGCGTGAGTGAAGAAGATGAGGAGGGGAGTTTTGATGAGCTCGCTGACACGCCGTACCTTCAGCCGGGGGTAGAACTGTCTGTGCTCAACGAGGTGAGGCAGAGGAACAAGAACTCATAGCTCATGTGGCTTCATTGACAGCTGACGCGTTTGCATGTAACTGTGATGATGCAACTTGGATCTGCCTCTGTGCGTGCCTCATAAGCAGTGAAAATATTGGAGTTTGTTTTTCACTTCTTATGCAACTATTCAACAGACAACCATGGCAGCGCGCTCAAGTCTAGACATAATCCGACATGTTACACAGGGGCTTATGTTGCTTGTAATTGTATGTTTATCTTATCTGCGTGTGTCTCTTAGTGGATAAACTCCGGTCATGCCGTGTGTGCTGAGGCGCTCTGGGATCATGTGACCATGGAGGAGCAGGAACTGGCCTTCAAGGCTGGAGATGTTATCCGTGTCCTGGATGCTTCCCACAGCGAGTGGTGGTGGGGCAGGGGAGCAGACAGAGAGGCCTGGTTCCCCTCGTGTTTTGTCCGGGTAAGTAGACTGCTGACCTGCGTGACTTCTCTGCCTCTTGTTTGTACGTTTTGCTTGTCAAGAAAAACAAACTGGCTGGGCTCCAAACAAACCCTTGTGAACCTCTTGACTCGGTTCAGAAAAGTTAACTCCATAGTTCCTCAAATGGTTTCCACGGTCGATGGCAACTGGGCTGATTGACAGCTCAGACCTAGTTAGGCTGTGTTACCAAAGTGCCGTCATTTGATTGACAGGTCAAACTTGTCAAATAAATTCCTTTCTCACTCACTTAACCAGAAACGGGTTTAGCGTAAAACATTAACTAACAAAAATCTTTCACCTAATGTCTTTCCCGTTGTTTTTCCATTCTTCTAACTTTTTTAGGTACGGGTTAACCAAGACGACTCGAGTACAGAGAGCGTAGAAAGTGTTGCGGAACAAGAAAACCCGACGCCCAGAGATTCACACAGCAGCCACCACAAAGAGCAGATGAGAACAAATGTGGTCCAGGAAATCATGAGCACTGAGCGCATCTACATCAAGCATCTCCGAGACATCTGCGATGTGAGCAAGACAGTGTGTGCTTACAAATATCTATGGAAGGATTTCTGAGTGAGACCAAATGCCTTGTCTTTTCAGGGATACATTCGCCAGTGCCGTAAACATCCAGATATGTTTACAGAGGCGCAGCTGAAGACTATCTTCAGTAACATTGAAGAAATCTACAAGTTTCAGAGGCAGTTTCTGAAAGAGCTTGAGAAACAGTATAATAAAGAGCAACCGCACCTCAGTGAGATTGGCTCCTGTTTCCTAGGGCAGGTAATCAATGTTCACTATCTATTTTTATGTTTCTGTGGAAGATGTATCCAGACTTTTGGACTGACTGCATTGTTCATACATTTTAGGGGGATGGATTTTCAATCTACTCTGAGTACTGTAACACTCATCCAGCTGCTTGTGCAGAGCTGCAGCGCTTCATGAAATCAGGCCGTTACAAGCACTTCTTTGAGGCCTGTCGTCTCCTTCAGCAGATGATTGACATTTCAATAGCTGGTTTCCTTCTAACTCCTGTACAGAAGATTTGTAAATATCCCCTGCAGCTGGGAGAACTGCTTAAATATACTCCCAAAAGCCACAGGTAAAAGCTACACCTTGCACCTTTCAGTCTCTCAGTTTGTATTAGATATTAATTTATGTTAATCCCACAGTGACTACACTGCAGTGTGTGAAGCCTATGAGGCAATGAAGAATGTGGCCAGTCTCATAAATGAGAGGAAGAGGAGATTGGAAACCATTGACACCATCGCGCACTGGCAGGTCTCCATTTTGCACTGGGAGGTGAGTTCTTTGGTCATTTAACTGATGCTTCTAGACCATCAGTGTGTTTTCTCTTGTGTAAAAACTTGTGTAAAAACCTTTTGCAGGGAACTGACGTTTTGGAGCTCAGCTCAGAGCTGATTCACTCTGGAGAAATGACTCGCATCATCCGTTACGGCAAAGTGCAACAGCGCAGCTTCTTCCTGTTTGACCACCAGCTGGTGTTCTGTAAAAAAGATGTCCTGCGCAGAGACCTGCTGCACTACCGCGGGCGACTGGACATGGACCAAACCGAGGTGCTGGATGTGCCTGATGGACGGGACTTTGACCTGGGAGTGACTCTGAAGAACGCCCTGCGCCTGAGGAACGCCTTCACACTGGAGTTTATGTGCATGCTGTGCTGCAGAAAGGCCCAGGACAAACAGAGGTGGCGCCAGGCCTTCGACAAAGAGAGAAACAGGGTGAAGGAGGACCAAGAGATGGGTGAGTGGCATGAGACCTTTGCGTAAAACAACTAATGCTGAACATCGATTTAACGCAAAGGTTTGTGTGTTCTGAAACAGGAATGGAGATCAGTGAAGAGCAACGAAAACGTGCTATAGTTAATGCCAGAAGAGCCAAACAGGGGAAGTTCAAATGTAAGCTTATTTCATTTCTAATCATAAAATAACACTTGCTTCAGCCACAATTACTAATGTTTCCATTTGCAGCTCTGGGATACTCGGGCTCTGTCCCTCCTCACCACCAGAACATCCTGCCCCTTCACCAGCGCCACGTCACCATCCCGCCCAGCGTGCCCCAGCAGCAGGTCTTCTCTCTGGTCGAGCCGCCCAAGAGAAAGCCCTATCACCTGCTCTACAGCCTCACCCGCAACGCCTTTTTCAGGAAATGAAGATCCACTCTTTTGTCTGTCATCTTTCTCTGTACCGTCCTTGAAGTCACATGAACACTTTATCTTTGTCCTATCTGTGAATATTATCTGTGAATGTACGAGATGTGCCTTAAGTGTTTTCCTGTTTGTTTATGTCTGCCTTCAAGTGTTTGTCAGTTCATTTTATTGTGATGCTGCTCACCAAACCCACTCTGCCCTCGTCCCATGTCTTATAATTTAACCTTAGATGCAGTGTTTTAATGTTGTCCTTTGGTCTAAGCGTATTTTACGAAGGCTGGATCCTTTTTGCTTTGGGAGTTTTCAGCTCTGAGCAAACCAAACAGCCAAAGGATGATGAACTAACTTGTTAACAATGTAAATAAAACTCTTGTACAACATCGCTTGGTAAATGCCTCTCCATTTTACATTTGCCAAGAGATATACGTACTGGCCTCGAGCACTAGACCTTAATGAATTAAACATTAGAAATACGACAAAACCAGGGTTGCTGCTACTGCCGGGATCTCTTTCCCTGCAACCTGCCTGTGCTGAAAGATCAAGTTTCACACACCTGTTTCATCTCCGGCTCAGTGTGCTGTGTGGAGGCTCCCCGCTCGCAAAGCTAATAGACTGTTTTACCGCAAAAGGGGGAAGGAGGGAAAAAAAACATGCAAGTTATCAAGATGGTGGGGTGTCAGTGATGAAGGATTGAGGGCGTTTGTGTCATGAGCGCGGAGAACGAGGAGAACAAAGAGAAAGAGCCAGCGAGTGGAGAAAAGGATACCGCTGCACAACAACAGGACACTGCTAGTGTGAGTACTACTGCTCTCCCACTGTGAGACAATGAGACTTTTATCTTAAACCTGTGCACGCCACATACTACTTAAAAACAGAAAGTAAATAACAAAGTCTGTTCAGGAAGTATTCACACCACTCTATTTATTCCTATATTGTTGTGTTGAAATCTGATGCTGAAATGCTTCAAATTGTTAGATTTCTTATTGTTTAGGTTGTATTTTTGTATGATAATCAAATAAATGAAATTTTCCACAGACCTAAACTTTTACATATGATGAACATGATCATCAGCAGTTCTATGGAGCCAGAAAACATAAACATGTGCCACTATGAAATGTGGCTTTTCTCTTCACGCTCGTTCAAAACTTAAAAATAAAAACTTTTTTTTTTTTTTTTTCAGGATAATCAGTGTTTTTACCCAAAGGAATCAAATGTATGTGATTTTGGTGTCAGGCTGGTACATAGTAAACTAGCAATAGCTTCAGACTTTTGAAAACTTTCTGAACACACTGTAACTTTGTCATTGGGGGAAAATACAAGTTTTGCATGGTTCAACACATTCCCATTACCTTATGATGCATAAGTGCCGTACCGCACAGTATGGCCTGACTGTGAGTGAATAATACATGATTGTAACTCAATGAGTGCAGTATTTGACTGTTACACTTTTTGCCAACGATAGTCACAAGTATCCAGACATCAAGACATAAGATGTTTCAGATAAAGAGGATACGTTTATTGAATGTCATATGCTCAACATTTGGAGTTTCATTATTATTTTATGTGTGCAGCCCACAGTAACGCTAACTGGCTGGCCAGGATTAATCACTGTGATAAGACCAGAGTGGCAGCAGCAAGGTCATGCTCTGATGGGCTGCAGTAATCCAACTCATCCCCCTCACAAAGGCAGTGGATGCCCTTTGGCCCCTGCACTATACAACAACCTCATAAAAAGCGCCTGTTAATTTACTTCTGCTCCATTTGCAACATTTCAATTACAATCCACAGATGTAAAAGTGCCTATTTGAACGCCTCAGCTGAAATGCTCTGTAAATGTCATTGCCCTTTGTATAACACAGTCCTGTTTGTCTCGAATGCTCCAGATCAAAGATGTGTCCGTTGAGATCTCCACCGTGGACCGCGCCCTGCAGAAGTTGTACTGGAGGAACAGGAGGCGCAGACGAAAACCAAGTCAGTTCAGGCAGCTGTGTCTGCGTCTGCTCAATGTCCCGCACATCGCTCTCATCATCGCAGCCGTGGTGTTTGTGGTGGTCGCCGTCATGTGGTCCCTGCTCTGGGTCTTCATATGTGAGCATTTTGACATTTGTCTTTTTTAATCAGAAGTGGGCATTTGCAACTGGCAGTCCAGGTATTCCTGAACATGAGCCAAGCCTAAGTAGAGGGGTCCCCAGACGTCCATTTAGTCCAATTGAATTTAGTAAAAGCATCATTTATCATATTGCCATGAAAGCACCAACACCAGAATGAACATCTAGATTGTATATATTTTAAGATGAAAATATTAGCATAAGTACTTCTTTTATCTCTGTTTTTTTCCAGTTTTGAATCATACTTTTCCCAGCCCACTGATTGATGACCTGTGATGTCTGTTTTTCTTCAGTTCGCAGAGAGAGCAACAGTGGGGCATATTTCGCCGGCATGTTTCGTGTTGCCAACGTGGAGTTCATCCCAGAGTACCGCCAGGTCGAGTCACATGAGTTTGCATTCATGGCGAATAAGATACAACATGTGGTATGTCAATATCAATTTCACGGTTGTGAATGCTTAGCGGCCGACTGGGCTAATTGCTGGTATGTTGCAGGTGAGTTATGTGTATAAGCAGTCGTCAGTATCCAACCTCTACAAGCAGTCTGTAATTTCAGACCTCAGGTACAGCAGATAGTCATTTGGAGTTGTCATCTTATAGATCCGCCTCCTTAAATGCTGTTTGTCTCATCCCTGTAGTAACAACAACAAGGGTGGTGTCCTGGTGCACTTCTGGATGGTGTTCGTTGTGCCCCGTTTGAAGACGCCTGCCGTATGTGAGGATTGTGTTGGAGCCATTTTCAGAGACTCTGTCTACACCAGTCTGCAGAACCGCTCATCTGTGGGCTATCTGCTGGGCCTGCCAGTAGATATAGACTCCATCCTCATCAATGGTGACTTTGACACACATGAAACTGTAAATAAATGCAAATAGTTGAAGCAAGGGTCCAGGGGTTACAACCTCTCTGTTCCCTTCCCTTCTAGTGAAGCGCTTGTGTGACTTGTGTCATAGGAGCCCTGCATAAAGAAGTTTCCCTCCCATTCCCCTTGCCTTCTTAGTGATTCAGTGGGCACTACTTCAAGTTAATTTTGCCGCGTTCTGTACAAGACTCAGCTTTCCTCCAGTGTCTGTAACACTGGTGTATTCTGTGCTGTGTTTATGGCAGTGGTGATAGACTCAAGTCATATATTACTTATTGATTTATCTTTTCAGCTGTCCAACGCTCTGATTATACATCAAATGCAGCAGGTATATAGCATACACAAACATAACAAAATCTTGCCTGTGCAGTAACCGCTCTCTGCTCTGACAGGTTCACAGTGCATTGAAAAACTATATGCCAACTTTCCTGGAATGACGATCCCTCTGAATGTGTTCTCGTCATGGGGTGGTGTCAGTTGCCATGTGAAGCTGACCGCTGCTCCTGGGTTTCTGATCCGTCTGATCATCAGCTCCTTTCTCATTGAGGCCACAGACTGTGTGAACGATGGCCTGGTGGTGTACGACGCTCTTCTGCCCATGAGGGGGCGCACTCTCCTGCGGTCAGCATCACTGTAGGATTTGTTTAGGATTTTCAACATGAAGCATTTATTGTTGGTTACTGGTGTACTGCAGGTTATGTGAGCCAGTGTCCAATGCTTTCTCCCTGGTGTCTACCTCCAATGTGATGCTGTTGTCATTCACTATGACAAGTGGGAACAAGAACTTCAGGGGAGACTTTGAGGCCATCAGCGAGGAATGTACGACGCTGTTTGTTTGCATACCTTCTACTGCTCAAGCCCCCATTCAGTTATAATGTCTGTTCATTCACAAACCTGTGCTGTGTTATTTTTAGCATGTGTGTCTCACATTGAGATCCAGTCACATCCTGACTTCTCTGGTGACCTGCACAGCCCCTTCTACCCCAGTCTGCTGCCCCCACGGTGCTCCTGTACCTGGACATTTGAGGTTCGACACCACAGCAACAATTCACAAGATAATGTTATTATAATTTTTGGCTTTATTGTTTGTAATTCATTATTTTTCTGTAAGACGTCACATTCTGCTTTGGGAGTGGCTCTTCATTTCAAGAACTATGTCTTAAAAGTAAAGGGCATGAAAGCTTGTGACCAAGGCTGGTGGAAAATCAACGAATTCATGTGAGAGTCTTTATTTCTCGAAAATATATATGAAGCACCAAACACATTTTAACTATCAAACTGCTATATTTCTGTCTCTAGTTACTGTGGGACCTATGTCGACCACAGGACAGTGTTTCGCATCAGTGACCCGAGTCCTGAGGTGGAGTTTCGCTGCAGCTCTCGTATCTCTGTCCAACCTTTTGAGGCGTCCTACACCAGTTACAATATCAGCCAACGTAAGAAGAACCATAAACATTGGAGCACTTTTTTGAGTTTCAGTTTAAATAATGTTTCTTATGTGCTCATTAGCCTGTGCAGAGAGCCACTTCCTGTGCTCCACGGGTCTGTGTGTGGAGAAGAGCAGGCGCTGTGACGGTCTGGACGACTGCCTGGATGAGAGCGATGAAGTCTTCTGTTGTAAGTTTAAATTTAGATCAAACAAGTTTCTATTTATGATTTTTTTGTTGTTGTCATTGTAGCTAGACCCTCAGCAAACTGTGCGGGCAGCAGTCCACTTCACCCTCTGTTCGTGTGCAATGGAGAGAGAGACTGCGCTAATGGAATAGATGAGATCAACTGCACTCAAGGTAGACGTCTAAACAGTTTAGTGTGGTGAAAGCCTGCATAATGCAAACTGTATGTACCTATAGCTTATTTAAATTCATTACAGAAACCACCTGCTCAGCTGTAAGTTACCAGTGCAGCAGTGGGCCCTGTTTTATGAAGAAAAATGCAAAATGCGACGGTGTTTTTGACTGTAGCGACCAGAGTGATGAGATGGACTGTGGTGAGTTGCTGGGATTTGTAAAGAGCTTTATAATGTTCACTCTCATGCCTTATAGTTAAACTTTTATCAGCCAATGAAGTGTGATCTTAATGTGATAATCTGGTGGAACTCTGCTGTAATAACATGAGGCTGTTTTATCACAGAGGTCTTTTAGGTTCCGAGTACTTTGATGAAGAAGCAACAGGCTGCGTTTATATAGGCAGTAAATACACATACCCAGACAAATATTTTGGAACTGTATAAACTGTATACAAAAAGTGTTATTGCCCACTTAAAGCCATACTGCTTCACCATTCACCCAATAAATATAATAAGATAGACACATTTATTTCATCATAGGTGTTAAGCTTTTATTTTGGTTACTCACTGCAATAAATAGCATTGTCAGATCTTGTAACGCAGCAACAGATACCTAAATGAGCCAAACAGTTAATTCATACATATAACCCTGTAATCCCTCAGAATATTTGCTTTTCAGGTTGTGGCAATCCTCCTCCTGTAAAGAAAGTCGCGCCATCTTCGTCTGCGCGCATAGTGGGCGGGGTCAACTCCTTGGAGGGCGAGTGGCCGTGGCAGGTCAGCCTGCACTTCTCTGGGAACATGTACTGCGGCGCCTCAGTGCTCTCCTCTGATTGGCTGGTGTCAGCTGCTCACTGCTTCAGGAAAGACAGGTGGGTGGGGAATAGAGCAGCAGAGTAATACAAATGTTCAAGTTCAACATTTGTGGACTTTCAGCATTGTCTCATTATATGTAAGATGTTGGGGTTGTTAAAAAATGAATACCCAGAAACTAAATGCATCAGACTTTTCATAGCTGTAGCATAGTCTCGGACCTTAATCAGAAGTAGAATTAGTAAATGGTAAAATAAGAAACTGCAGTTTTTTAAATATGATTATATATCTCCATCTGAGAGTGTGGCATCATCATATTCTACTGTCTGAAACCTATTATTCATTATTAAACTACTGAGCATTATTTACCTGGCCTTTCTGTCGAGTTCAGGATCATGATGTCATATCGCTAGCAGCAGTAATAAACACATTTTTACTTATTGTACATAAGATACCTCTTTTTTTTACTATTTAGCTACTTGCACAAAATAGACACTTCCTGTCTATTTTGCATACCCTGTGATCTTTTTGAATGCCCAATGTAACATGTGAATTTCTCCATTATGAGATCAATAAAGGATTATCTTATCTTATCTTATACTGGAATATATACTGGAATTATTGTTCATAAAACACTTGGACACTACAGTGAGCAGTGTGTACAGCTGAGGCAGTAATTTACCATTAGTGACTCAGCAGCTAACGGAGTTGTTCCACAGCTTTTTTCTTCACTTTTTATACTGTTTTTAGCTAATCTTAGTCTATGGAAAATGTACGTAACAGCTGCAAACATGGCGGATCTCCATGGTAATAGTGGATTTTCCCGACTATGTTTATTTATTTTGTAATATTACTGTTCAGTCTGCCTCTTCTGTGTGATATTTTCATTTTTTGTATATCTTTTGTATATAAAACTTGCTCAGATTTTTATTTGCTAACCGCTCACATACTTGATACCCGCAGGCTGTCAGACCCTCGCCTCTGGAGGGCTCACCTGGGCATGCTGAACCAGGGCAGTGCCAAGTATGAGGGGGAGATCCAAAGGATAGTGGCACACGAGTATTACAATGCCTTCACTTTTGATTACGACATTGCTCTGCTCCAGCTGAAGAACCCCTGGCCCGCCAGCCTCAGTCCTCTCATCCAGCCCGTGTGCCTGCCCCCTCCCTCCCACACGGTCACAGACAGCCATCCCTGCTGGGTGACCGGCTGGGGCTACCGCTCAGAGGACGGTGAGTTCACAGTATATTCTCATGTTAATAATGAATATTCAGGACGTTTAAACCCAAACAAAGGGGTCTATCTCCTGGAAAATGGACATTAAAAGCAAAAGTGTAGTTTCGCCTTTGTTTGTTCAAAAACTGAAAAGATGGAGACATAACTCAGATGAGGAATAAAAGCATTTGTATCGTGTTTTACTTATATTAAACTATATATGTCCTTAAAGCTGAGTTTATATTTACTTGTCACTTCTATACAATCAATTCCAAGCCGCGATACTGTTAATTGTCTGCACAATGTTTATGGTTTTAAATTTTAAGTGTTTCCTTGTTTCTACAGACAAGGTGCTGCCCACAGTGCTCCTGAAAGCACAGGTGTATGTCCAGAGTCAGACCGACTGTAAGAAGAGCTACAGCCTGGCATCTCCTCGAATGCTGTGTGCAGGAGTGCCATCTGGAGAGCAAGATGCCTGCAGGGTTAGTCCAAATGCCACGACGTGAGGATACGTCATTGTGCATCTTTGATTGTGGTTGACAACTTGATATTTATATAGTATCCTGCCATTTTGTTTCTGATGAAGAGAGTAGTGTGGAGGCCAGGCTAATTTTACTGTGTGTTCCAGGGCGACTCAGGGGGTCCTCTTTCGTGCCAGGAGCCAGGTGGGGGTCGCTGGTTCCTCATTGGCATTGTGAGCTGGGGTCTGGGCTGCGGCAGACCCAACCTGCCCGGAGTCTACACCCGGGTCAACAAGTTCACCTCCTGGATCTACAGCCATATCAGCGAACACAGCCAGACCTAGACATTACCAATTTATAAGAGCTATAGAGCACCAAATAAACAGTGTCAAAACTGCTCTGTTGTTGCATGATATTTTTAAGAAAATAAAAAGTAAGAAAACCATATAGAGGTATTTTAATAACAAGTATGTTGGATACGCTGGTTATACCTGGAAAGGTGCGCCCACTACTGTTACAGTGGTGGGTCAGGCTGTAATGGTAATCCAGGTTGTTTTGCTTTGATCCAAGGGCACAGTGGCTGAGTTCCGACTGTAATTCCTTGCACACGTTTCTCTCAAGCACTCTTTTGTTCCCCCTTGCCATAGCCCTCCATGCACAAGGAGTAAGTTTGCCCACAATATCTGTCGCACGGATGGTTGTGCGGATTGTACCCCTCATAGTGCTCCCATTGTGCCGCGCTGCATTCTGGGGCTGTGTGACACCTGCCGCCAGGTGAACGGGAGGCGGTGAATGCCCGCCGCATCCGAGCCGCGCAGGTCGGGTTTCTGCACTTTTTTCTCAGAGGAAGCGGCACCGGGGGTTTCCTCTCTCCCTCTCTCCATCCTTTCTATGCCCTGGCTTTGTTGCCTATCGCTTCTGTGGAGCTTCACGGGACAGTGCTATGAGGACTCTCCCTAAAAGTAAAACTTGTCTAGTCTACTGCGTCTCTGAAGATGGGCTCATCGCTGCACAGGTAAACCGCATCATTTCTTTGAGCGCACACATAACAATGACAAACTAGCACATCAGCCAATCACCTTTTAGTGACTGTATGGTGTTATTTAGGCAGACTAAGCAGTGATGCTGCCTGACGTCAAGGTTGTAAATAATTGTAAGCCCATCACTAAGGGATTTGGGCCCACTTCTCATGAATGTTCGCGTCAGGGTGAGCCACCCTTGATTGAGTGCTGACATGGCAGAGCCTGGCCGTGGGAAAGCAGACCCCTCCAGCCACGCTTTGTCTGCTCCCCTGGGGAATCCTGCCAGCCCTTTTAATGTTTTAGGAGGTCCTTTCAGCTCCTGCATGCTCACCACTGCACTCCGTAAATCACTGCTCAGCTATAAACTTCATTGACTTTGCCATTTGGGCTGCATGTTCTTTATTACCCTTGACATCCAACATCCCGAACCTGTGCCCAGGCATAACGGCACAATGATATTTGAGTCATGTTCTTTTTTAATTTAGGGAGAGGGGAAGTTGAAAGAGCCCACCCAGACATTGAGCCCCCCCACAAAGCCAGAGGAGCAGAGGGATGAAGGGGGGGCTGCTCCTGTCTGTGCCTCTTGGAGGAGATGGCTTTTAGGTCTCTCACTTTTCATTCATTCAAGTATAGCCATAGCACTGACGCTCCACTTCTCCAGATGTAAGTACTCATTTACATGGACTGTTTTGTGAATTGGTCTGACTGGAGTGTCTCCTGCAGCTCCTCCCTCCTCAGTGTTTTTTCTCGGTGGCTGTGTGGAGTTCACAAACTTCAGTTTTTCTCCAGAGCTGGTAGACTCCACATCTGCACAGTTCCGCCTGCAGGCTCAGGCTTTAAATAATTACGTAAGTGCTACGCTTTTCTGTTTGCTCTCTCAATGTTTTACCTGCTTGGCGTTCATGCCCGGCCTGTAGATTATTTCTGCATTTGGGAATCAACTCTTGTTATTCAGACACCACTCTATCCATCTGCTGTCGGTCTCTGCATCAATTTCTCTTTTTACTCCTGCCTGTGTCTGTGTCTGAATGGTGGTGTTAAATGTAAAGCTGAAACAAGAGATGGGTCCAGTGTGTGTGTGAGTCCTGGGACCCCAGGGAGAGGAGCCTTTCAGACCTGAGGACAAGCTCAGTGTTTGTGCGCCCCGGCTGGACCCCAGCCCCAGCAGTGATAGGAAGAGCACCTTCAATAAAAACATTGTCTGTGTGGCTTTCACACAGTTAGCCGCTCTGTACTGCAGCTGCATGGGTCTGGGTTTAAGGCAGAGGCTGACAGGGATAGATAGGACAGTGAGGACAGTAGGGGGCATACAAGGTCTACTGGCAAACAATCCTGAAATGTAACCTCCATAGTCCGTGCTGACTGTGAGTTAACTGGTCATTGCATCAGGTCATTAGCAGAACAGGATAAACAGTCCTTACCCTCATGTCCAACATGGTACAGGAGCAGCTCCCCTCACAATGGTGCTCTGTGCAGCTCAACACTTTCAGACAGTGGGTTTTTTCTGAGCTCAGAGTCCTTCTAACATTAGGAGACCTTCCCTGCACCTCAGTGATGCCACACTGCACCTGTGCCTGACTTCTCTTCTCTTGTTTTAGTTTTCTGAACTCTATGAGTCCACACCGTGGAGCTCTTACTACCTGGGCTCTGGAGTCACTGCCTTCAGGTAGAGCAGTCGGAAGATTTCTATTATTCTATACTGTGTATTCAAAACACTGGCACTATTTTCACTGTTTTTGTGACAGTGAAGGAGCAGCAGGACTCAATGTTTTCTACTGGAGTAAATTCTCCGCTCCGGAGGATGTTTCCATGGCAATCCGCCGGTCCAGCCCAGGGAGGTTACAGCGGAGACTTCCAGGCATCAACAAAGTTCTGCACCACAGCCGCAACGAGCAGCGCTACTTCATGGAGCAAAACCTGGACATGCTTCACCTGCTGGGTACTGCCCTCTGTGAATGTGGCACATGCCTCACATGAAGCTTGTGTCATACAGTGTCATCAGTGCTTCAACAACACAGATCTGCCTTACTTGTGTTTCATGTGTTAAAGTGCCTTATCTGATTTTAGGTCTGGACCCTGATGACTTTGAATCTGAAGAAAAATCTGATAAATTTAAGAATCCAAACAGCATCCAGGGCGGGAAGTGGCAGCTCGGTTTCCAAGGTGAGACTGAACTGAACCACTGGAGCTGACAGCCCTGAGCTCTTTTTAATGGTTCACTTGCCCCATAAACAGCTCTTTGTGCATGAAACACAAGAAATTATATATTCATTACTTTCTGTATTTAGCCATGTCCTTTGATCTCTATGCCAAATATGGGAACAACCGCACACTGAGCCTGGTCAACCCCAAGAAGCCGTACTATCAGTGGCGTCTGCGTGTACCATCGGGCCATGTGGTCCGACTGGTCGTTCTGACCCTTCAAGGAGCTACACCAGGCAGCTGCATTGCTCACAAGCTCTCAGCCTATGACTTCTTACTTCCTTTACAGAACAAGATCATTGCAAGGTAAATACGCTTCAAATGAATCAAAAAAATATTTCCACGACTGATCCTGCTGCTGTCTTCAGGTGGTGTGGACTACCTGTGTCTGGCTCGTCTCCGGTCATGAAGCTGATGTCGTCTGGAAATGTTATGCTGGTTACTTTCTCCTTCAGCAGGCAGAGAGATGGTGCGGTCTTTAAGGCATACTTTCAGGCCATACCAAAAGCAGGTTTGACAACTGCTACAGCAAATACTACTGACAATGAATGTTTGCATCATGTATTTTAGGACTTGAAAAGTGACATGTGACACATTTCCGTAGGTTGTGGGGGATCAATATCTTCCTGGAACGGGTCCGTTTCCTCTCCTTACTATCCATCCTTTTATCCTCCAAATATGGAGTGCTCCTGGACGATACGGGTGAGTCGGCTTTGTGATTAATCTTGACAAATTGGCCATGTCTACCATTAAGTGAAAGTTGTGTGTCATTCCGCCTGTCCACATTCCCTGCACAAACAGCTGTACTTGTGTTTTCAGACCCCAATGCCAGGATACCTGATCTCCTTAACTATTGTGAAGTTTGACATTCAGGATTCATCAGATGGCTGTGAAAAAGACTGGCTGGACATCGGTGGGGTCAAGTGAGTGGTAAAAGTCCTGTATTTGAGATGTTGGGACCAATTTAATTACACACATAATACAATATAGGCCTATGCAATGTCATTCCCAAAGTAGCCCACTCAAAAACACAGTCATTTTTACTGTTCTGCAATAGCAAAAAAAAGGAGTTCTCTCTATTTTAACTATTGTCAAGGTTTTCCAAAAAAATACTATAGCATATACATATAATTGTTTTAAATCTAGATGACAAACTAACTGACCTAGAGCCCTCTGCTGCCTGCTGTATGCCATTGCAACTATTACTCTTCATTCCTTCTGTGCTCTTAACTGTGGTTTGGGTGTTTTTGCAGACTCTGTAATCCTATTGCGGAGAGCAGTAAAAAGCGTGTCTTCTCATCTCCACTGTCCATCCAGTTTAACTCTGACGAATCCATCACCCACCCGGGTTTTTATTTGATCTACAGAGCCTTTTCTCCAGAGGGCAGTAAGTAGACGTGTATCATGTGAGCAAAGCACCCGATCATTTGTTTATACAAATTAAGTTATTGTCACCAGCTAAATGTAAATGGACTGACCATATGAGATTTAAATTATGATACTCCTACCAGTACTTCAGTTTTCTTTCGTTCTTCCTTCGTTTTTTGTTTGAGTAATTATTTAGTGTCCTCCTCTATCGCTCAAAATGTTTGGCTTCACCTGCTGATGTCAAGAGGTGGTATTTAGGTTTGTTTTAAAGCGCAGGTACTGTAGTTTCACCTGACTTGATTAGATCATTTCAGCTTTCACATTGCCTCAACTACAATCATTTACCGTGACCTACAAACATCTCCTCTCTGCCAGCTGAGGATGAGCCCAGGCATTTTGTATGTCCAACATTTAGGGCTGAATTACTTTTACAGTTTTTCGGTTTTATATACATTATTTGAAGTTATACAATATGACATTTTCAAGCCAAGGTTCCCAAAAACCTGAAATAAGTAGGAGTTTTAAAATGATACTTGATAAAAAAGTTTAAGTTGCAGTTTGCTCCTTATGTGTGCAGCCTGCCCGCGCCAGTTTCGTTGTGGAGACGGACGCTGCATTCCTCTGAGAAAAGTCTGTGATGGTTTTCGAGACTGCTCAGACGGACGGGATGAAGCTAAATGCAGTAAGTCTCCTCTTTTGTTCAAAACTTAATTCAAAAAATTAATTCCGTAGTAAAACTCATTATCGTTTATGTGTACAGACTCTTGCAGGCCAGGGGAGGTGCAGTGTCCGAATGGACAGTGTAAGTCACAGAGCAGTCAGTGTGCGAGCCAGAGCAGCTGCTCAGACAGCAGTGAAGAGGGAACCTGTGGTGAGTGAACAGCACCCTAATCCATTTCCCCCTGTCCTTTCAGTGTTTTAAAATATATATATTTTTAACAGCCACTAAGTGCTACCATGTGTGCCCAAACAAGCTGTGTTTACCAAAGTCGTCATTATGCGACGGTGTGGTTGACTGCAAAGACCGAAGCGATGAGCTCAACTGCACCAGAGCATGTGAGAGGCCATTTCATCATTCTGACCTATCTGTGGAGAACTGAATTGTGTGACATCACATATTTACTTGTAGATGTGAAAGGCTGCTCTTCAAACTCGTACAAATGTGCAAATGGAAAATGCGTGAGCAAGGTAAACCCCGAGTGTGACGGAGTAAAGGACTGCTTTGATGGATCTGATGAACTGCGCTGTGGTAGGTGATATAATATGACATTGCCATAGTGTGTCTGTTGAGCAAGCTCATTTTATACGTCTCTTTGTGTGAATATGTGTCTAGCCTGTGGGACAAGGCCCAGAAAACGAACTAAAATTGTGGGAGGGTCTGATGCCGGGACAGGTTCCTGGCCTTGGCAGGTCAGCCTGCAGATGGAGCGCTATGGCCATGTGTGTGGAGCCACTCTTGTTGGTAGCCGCTGGCTTATTTCAGCAGCTCACTGCTTTCAGGACTCGGATGCAATCAAGTGAGTGACTTGTAGCGACAGCTACTGCAGTATCTTCTAATGCAGAGGCACAAATATGCTCACTTCCTGCCCCCTTGTACAGATACTCTGATTCGCGTGCTTGGCGGGCGTTCATGGGAATGCGCGTGATGACCACAGGAATCAGTGGGGCAGCCAACCGACAAATCCGAAGAATCCTAATTCACCCAAAGTATGACCAGTTCACGTCAGACTATGACATCGCACTGCTGGAGCTCAATGTGCCCATCTTCTTCAATGACCTGGTGCAGCCTGTGTGCATCCCTGCCCCCTCACACTCCTTCACCACTGGAACCAGCTGCTACGTGACAGGCTGGGGCGTACTCATGGAGGATGGTCTGTCTAACCACACCTATAGTAACACTATTCTGGGTAATAAGTAACTTGAAATAATATGCTGTCACAGGTGAACTGGCTTCTCGGTTACAGGAGGCCTCGGTGAGGATTATCAGCAGAAATATGTGCAACAAGCTGTATGATGACGCTGTCACTCCCAGGATGCTTTGTGCCGGAAACTTACAGGGTGGGGTGGATGCCTGTCAGGTGGGTGTTGTCTTTACTGTGCTACAGTACATTACACCATGCTGTATACCCGAGTAACTATGTGCTCACCCCTCAGGGAGACTCGGGCGGCCCTCTGGTCTGCCTGGAGAGGGGCCGCCGCTGGTTCCTGGCTGGGATCGTAAGTTGGGGCGAGGGTTGTGCCAGGCAGAACCGGCCTGGGGTCTACACACAGGTAGTTAAATTCTCTGACTGGATCCACCAGCAGACCAAAGGCCAAGTGTGACCCTACAAAGGTAACACAGAAGTGGAGCTTGTTTCCACACTGAGGGATTAATGGACATCTAACACCTATTCACCTCCAGCTGCTGTTGCAAGTCTAGACTCCAACAACAGTATAAATAATGACTTTAATAATAACACTGGCCTTGACAGATGTCTGCCAGTTTTTGTTTTGTTTTTTTACATAGACATCCATCTTGTACCTCAAATTTACATTATTCATGTTGGGCAAAAACAATGATTATACAGTATTTCACCCAAGAATTATGTGTTTCTATGAGAAGTGCATATTTTTTATAATATATACTATGAATATTTTTTATTTGTTTGTTAAAAAAAATGTTTTTGTTTTTTTTAATAAAAAAAACAAGCAAGGCTATCTGCTTATTGCTTTTCTATTTTATAAAGTAAGAAAAGCCCCATAGCATCGACTGCAATGGTGTTACAGAAATGTTGTTGATGTATAAAGTTTGCCATTAAGGCAAAGATGTTTTACCCTTCATGTCCATGTACTGTATATGTGACTTTTGTACTGTAAACAAATGTTTGTATTTCTTTTTGAGTCATAGAGAATAAACCAGGAAGTGTGAGTCCTCCCTCCAAGGGTGATAATAAGAGGATTGTGTTTTTCCTATCATGAGATGAGAGGTTACTTCGTGTTGCATTCTTCAAGGAGTGCAAACTGTGTTATTATTTTTGTTGGAAAGGATCACATTGAAATGCGAGAACGGGCTCTGTCAGGTTATTAATCAAGACATCACCCGCTTTCCAGGGGCCTACGTGCGTTTTAACCCGTGTACAACTATGTGCTGCACTGAAGAAGCTGCGCGCGTGCTCCTAGGACATGACGTTCATCATCAGAGGTAAGTCATCACACAACTCAGTGTGTCACTTTTAGATTCGCCATTCAGAAATACTACTAATTTTTTAGTTGTGGCTCTGGGTCCACTCTGGGTGTGTCTGCTTAGGGCACGTCACGGAAGCCCGTTATCCGGTGGTCGGACTGTGGGAACGGTATAAATCCGCTGTCCGATAGCATGGGAACAGTTTTGACGCGTCCTGTTGCGTGATCTGAGCTCCCGCAGTTTTCCTCAGGAAACACCACCGCCTCCATTCACACACTCAGTCTCGGACCAGCCACAGGAATACACTCATTTTCAGCTTCTGTCAACCTCAGACACAATGAACCTGAAACTTTTCTGCCTCTTATGTGGATTGTATTCGGTTTTGGCCAGAGGTAAGTGCATTATAATTTGGGTTGATGTCAGGTGATTTTTATGATGATGTTTTATATTTAGGCGCAATCTATTAACATGGGTTCACTTTGGCCTTGCCTACAGGTAGCCTAATTGCAGTTTGGCAGACCTTAATTGAATCAGTAAAATGATATGTGAAGAGTGCAGTTTTACATGACCGCTGAATAATGAACGAACACAAAGTCTCAATGAAACCATCAAGTTGCTAATTACTGGCGGCCTTCAGTGGGGCCCTACGTGTGCCGCTGCGCAGATACGCGCGCGAAGGCCTTTCCTGGAGCACGTTTGTTTGGATAAAGGGGACCTCCGTGGCCCGCTGCTGATGCTCTGGCCTCGGATGAATGGACACACATGGGGCGTTATTTCCTGACGCTGATGAGTTTGTCAAATTGTGGTCATGATACAAATAATGGAGAGGTCAGGACCGAGTGTGGAGAAATCCTCTATAGCCGCTACCTCCGCGTAGGAATGCGCTCTTGCTGCTGCTCGGAGGAGATGTGTCAGAGCAACAAAAAAAAATGTAATCAAATGATTGAAAGTAGTTTATGAAAGAGAAAAAACAAATGTCCAAACGTATTGTAATTGCTTTTGAATTGAAAAGTGCAGCCTCCAAATAACTAACCCATAAAATCAGCCTAATCACCAATCTAGTTTCACATATTGCATTTTATTTTAACATTGAATTCAGCTGTTGCATATCTTTTCTGTCCTTTGATCCTCTATAGTTGTTTTTATTCTTTCCTTTCCTTATAGTCTGCTGCAAATAGGCCTACAGTGGTATTTTATCTTCTATAACTTTATAGAAAATAAGAGCTTTGTTTATTTTAATTATGCTTTCTCACAGCGAGTTAACAAAGGACAGCATGTTTTTGTTTTGTTTTTTTGCCAAGTACTTTGCAGCTTGTTGAAAGCAGGAGATGTCTCACTTCCCTTGAGTTTCTCTACTGTTGCACAGTGGCACTAGACACAGTGAAACCCAAGGAAATAGTAAAGGAAGTCCTGGCAGATTGTAGATGTGTTCAATGGGGCATCCACAGGGAACAATGATTCTAGCTGTAAGCTGTGATTATGGACTGTTGTTATAAACATATTTATTGCTGTGTAATTCCCACAATGCCATATGTTTTTAACTGTGTAGTCCACTTTATAAATAGACGAGAGCAGGCGCACTTAAGAAATACTTTCCTGAATAATGTTTTCTTGTTTTTCGGAAGGAAGGGTGGTCTTTATCTCTCATTAATAAACCTTAACTATGGAGTGGAGAAATGTCTACATTTGATAAACAAGAGGGACAGTGCTTACGCATTTCCACTGAGCTGTCAAGTGTGATGAGGCGGGGCTCACACATTTTATTTTAGACTGCGACATGATGTGATTCTTGTCTTTGTTCAATGATGGAGCACATAACCCGTCAAAGACATTAAGGTTTCAGACTAGTATTTTGGGTTGGTTGCACTGGTGCATGGTTTTCTTTTAGGTGCACCACTCATCAAATGTCCCGATTGTCCCCTAAAATGGGTTCAATGTCAATACTTCACCAGTACATGTAATATTTTTGCTATTTCAAATAATTTTCTCATTATACATAATAATTTAATTTGCCAATAATAATATAATGTATTATTTGTGTTGGTTGTTCTCCCATAGGAACAAAAAGAACATTATTAAGACCACTACACTTTACTCTATACACTTATACATATATCCAAATCGCTTTACAACCAATGACTAAATAATGAGCTGCACCCAATACATGTTATAGCTGCACCCACATTGGTCTCAGTTTGGACCTGTGTTTTGTGTGTTGTTTAAGCATTTCTGCAAAATGTACTCTAGACAGAGGCAGAGAAAGGACTTCAGTTGACTCAAAAACACATACTTTTTGTTATGGTCAGTTTTGAACCTATATGCATGACATGACTTTGAATTTCTTTGTCTTGTATAAATAATGTAACCATTTTCTTGTATCATTCTTTAGAGGGAAGGTATAGCTCTCCTGTTCTGGATGGGAAATCTCGACAGCTGCTCCTGAGCACAGACCAAACACTGCTGCTCAACTGCAGGTAGATTTCAGAAACAGAACCAACCAAACTTATCTATACAACTATACGACTGTTTGGTGTGCTAAAATAGCATGACACTAAAACGTAAGGTGAAAGTCATTTACCCATTGTCTGTGTATGTCTGTACGCTAACGCCATAAGTCCATAGATGATAAAGAAATACACTCAAGTTAGTTTATGATCAGGAACTTTTTGCTACGTGTTGACTACACATTTTTATCTTATGATGCCTTTGACAGAGGTCGCTGGAAGCTGACTTGGCTGTTCCCAGATTTGGTCAGTGATCAGGTGCGAGTAGTGAATTCCCGCTGTGGAAGGACCAAGCAGCATTACTGCAGCCATCTGACAGTCAGTCGCACCAAAGCAGGCAACACTGGCCTCTACAGGTGCCGCTATGAGCACCGTCCCGAGAAGGAGACCTCTGTGTATGTTTATATCACAGGTAAGACACTGTTCTACTGCTCACTTTTCACCTCTGTCATTGTTTCTAAGTGCAACTTAAACAGGATACCACGGGTGCTAAATAGAGACCAATGCTGGAGAGCAATTATATTTAAACACTATTTGTAACAACAACACATCCGTCTAAATGACTTTGGCTCAATTCTACGCCCCTCTTCCCCTCTCCCTTCCCTCTAATTCCCTTTTTACTTTCATTTACGTGCTACCTCTGGGCCAGGAATAGCCTGTCACTGAACAACTCTGGTCCGGGCAGTTTCCCAGGGCATCAGCCTTATCTCCTCGCCTCAGCCCTCAGTGAGCATCCTGTGCTGGGGGACAGGCTGGGAGGGGATGTTTCTGTGTCTAGAAGGTGCGCTGTTTGTGTGCGGGACAGCTCTTTAGTATCCAGGGGCACAGGAGGCACAGAGTCTGCCTCCTCCCAGTCCTTGACGCGCGGCGTCTGTGCCAGGCTTACAGATGGGCGGGACCAGGGTCGGAACCACGCCACTGTGCCCCAACGGGACCCTGGGGGCACATCAGTGCTCAGGTCATCATGTCCATGTCAGATAGTGCACCTCCTACACACAGGTCTAAGCACAATTTCAAAGTGAGAGGAGGAAAGCCCTGCTAGTCCTTGGGGTACTTTTGTTCAAATGTTCAGACATTAGCTTTCTTAGAATAACAATAGTAACAAACAATGCTGAGCAACACCCACACCTTTCAATGTCAACAGTCACTGCAGTAGTGAACATGGGAAGGAGCCCGTTTGAACAGGCTGCCTGTTTATCGGCTGGTCCTCGATCCTGAGGACCAGCCGATAAACTTCACAGAGGGAATGTGAAGTGCTGATTCGCTTTTGTGTAGCTTAGATTGGTACTACCAAGTGTTTGTGTTTGTGTATTGTCTGCATGTTTACAGATTTACTGAAGCTTGTCCTCTTATTAAGAAAGTACTCATGTCATTATTTTTCTTGATGTGTCTCTGACCGCAGTGTTTGTGTTTTAGACAGACACCAGCCATTTGTAGAGCATTCTCAGATGAGCCCGTTCGTGCTGTACAAGAAGGATAAAGAACCACTCATCATCCCTTGTCGGGCCACCAGCCCCAATACAACTGCCACACTGGCCAAGGTCAGCTATGTTCTCAGAAGATTAGTGACACCAAACGTGAAAGATGCTATGTTTCAGCTGTACGTTTCTTTCAATAGAAAGCCATTCAATTCATGCACAATCAGGACTCTGGGGATGGGTCTTGAGTGCCCCTTGGCCTCTGTCCAGCAGCACCACTTTGTCGTAGTAAGATCATGCAAGCAACTTCCCTCCTGATACTTTAAACAGCTGCTGGAGGAAGCTGGGGCAGCTCCTGGCCCACACACATCAAAGTCGAAGCATTTTCTTTAATCACAGCTCATCACTGACAGGGCTCCATCTACGTCAATGTGGGACATTGCTATAGACTACAGAAAAAACACAGCTCCGTGCTTTATTACAGCTAAGTAATAAAGCACGGACAGTACATTTTATTGCAGTAGCACAAAGGAACATTTGGTGAATACTTCATACGACCTTTGTGTCACTCTGTGTCACTATAGTGCTTTTCCAGTTGCTTTACAATTTCGTACATTATTCATTCAAACCAAACTTGGTGATGGAAAGCTATGTAAGTAGTAGTCACAGCTGCGCCGTCAGCCCCTCCGACCACCACCAACCACTCACTAACACACTACATTCACCTAGGCTTTCTGGTGTTCCCTGGCGGTCTCCCATCCAAGTCCCAATGGGATCGGGCAAAGCGGTATGGCCAGACTAGTTGTTCTAAAGTGGGCCTACCGTTGTGCTGAGAGTCCATTCACTTTTGAGAGTTTTTCCTGAAAGAATTTCTCTTTTCCTGGATCCTTAAATTTGTAATCCCATCCAAACCAAATCCCAAGTTTCTATTTGCTGCAAACCTGTCAAAGTGAGCTATGGATCTTACATGATTAATATGTAAATCACTTTTCACTACAGCCTTGTATGAAAAGCGTTCTAGAAATAAGTTTTGATTGACTGATTGACATGATCTGAAGAAGATGTTATGGGGACTGTACTGTTAAGTACAGCAATAAACAGATTCAGTACTTTATTGTTTTATTTTTATGACTTTAATCAGAGGAGAATATGTGGAGGGCCCCCCAGCCAGGGGACTGCGGGAGGGTGTGTGTGTGAGTGTGTTCACTCTAGGGGTCCAGAAGGAAATGTGTGTTTGGTAAAAGGCTCTACCTGCTCCCCTGAGAGAGGGCGGACGGCTCCAACATGTCACACAAACTAGTAAACACTTCCTCCAGTCATGTCCAAGAAACAAAATGTGAAGGTCGCTGCACAGCTTGGAGTAACCATACTGGTTTTATTCAAAGGGTTTAAATGTAATGATGTGTTGTTAATGTGTTGAAATATCAAGATTTGACAGTTCCTCATTGTTCTTCATTGACAGTTCCCAAACGGGCCAAGGGTGAGTCCAGATGAGAGGAACATACTCTGGAACAGCACAATTGGTTTCACTATTCGCAGTCCCACCTTCTTTTACACTGGACCTTTCTTTTGTGAGACCTCGGATGCTGGTGTGACTCAACAGTCACGGATATACATCATACATAGAACAGGTCAGTGGACTATTCACAGTACCACAGTAACACTTCTTTATTTATTCTTTAATTTGGATCCCCATTAGCTTCCACACAGTCCACAATGCATATGCCTTTAAAAATATATATGCATTTTCATTATTATTATTTTTTTTAACAGTGAGCAACATCCTGGAAGTGTATCTGAACAGCAGCGGGACAGTGCAGGCTCTGAAAGGGGAGAGACTAGTCCTGAACTGCACTGCCACTGGGGAGTTCAACACCAGGGTCAACATCACCTGGCACTATCCCGGACAGGTCAGGCCTAAACTTCTGTCAAACCTCCAATGGACAGTATTGAGAAGCCTACAACCCAGAGCTCTCAGAAAATCAATTGAGATTGTTTTAATGTATATTTAATGTATAATGTGTATATACATTATCACAGCACTGAAACATGACGCAGTCTGAATGTTCACACAATAAAACTCTTTTTAATTTTCATGCAGAACAACACCTCTCACTCCATCACGAAGAGGATCCAGAGACACAGAACCCATGTGCTGTTCTACAGTCTCCTGACTATTCCCAAACTGCAGCGCTCAGACCGAGGCCAGTACACCTGCCGCGTGTCCAGTGGAGACAAAGCCAAACAGCAGAAAGTGGCAGTCACCATTTATGGTTACTATTCAATTTATTTATAATTAAGTAAAAAAATACAAGAAATAGATAATACTACTCACACTGGAATAATCTGTGCTCCTATGAACTATACTTTGAAGCATGTGTCTGAATGTCAGAGAAGCAGCAGGGCTTTCTGAATGCAAATGACCCCTCACGACTCTCACTTTGCCCTCGAATTTTTTTTATTGTCTGTAAGATTGCAACGTGAGAAGAGAGTTAGAGTGAAATTTGAAAGTTGACAATCAACTACCACCTCCTCTTCTCCTGATTGAGACCAGAAAAACTGACGAGAAAACCACTGTTAGATGAGGAGAGTTCCTCCTTCCTCACTTGCAAACTTGTCTCATTGGTCAAAGTGATAGCCCTGGGATTCTGATTAGTTGCCGAAATCAGCAAAGGGAGGGACTTCAGAAAAATATTATTTAATATTACTCACTTTCAGATTTTAGACCCAGTTGGTCAATTATGCGCAATTTATTAAATTACTAAAACATTTAAACTTACAGACTATCATTTTAAAGAGGGGGTATTATGTTTTTTTCAATCACATAGCACCAGTCTATATCACACTACAATGATGACCAAACCTTCTGTTGGTCTGTCAATGCAGTAAATTAGAATGACTGCCTTGTATAAAATTGCTCTCTCAAAATGGCTGTATGTCTTGAAATAGGCCTCTGTCTCTTTAAGAACCTCTGACCCTTTCCGACACGCCCCCTCCACACGCTGTCTGTGGCATCAGTGGGGAGGGGGTTCTGCTGAGGAGCAGTGGTTGGTTACTCGGCTGGTGACGAAAGCTCGGAGGCGTCTCCAGGAGGTGGGGGCGTTCCTAGGAGGACTCAGGCATAGCTATCCCTAAAATGGCTGCCATCAGAGTTTTTACAGATTATTCAAAAATACGTTAATGTGCCAAGGCAACACTTCAGGCATGTTTTTATTGAGGGAATGACATAATAACATGATGTAAAGCTTGAAAAAGTCAATTTTGCATAATACCCCCCTTTAAGTGTAAGCAAGAAGTAGGCGTGTCATTGTGGTCCTGGTCCCTCCTCTAGGAGGTGCCAGAGATTTTTAAAAAGCCTCTAGGTTTTGCGTATAACAAGTCTTACTTCTGAAGACACGAGTGAGAAGAAGCTTCTGAAGATAAAATTGACATTAGTCCGATACTAAAAAATCTCTACTATGTCACATAATTCTGAGATAATAACGAGAGCCTACACAAACATGTGAAGTATGTCATTGTGTTTTTACAGATCACCCATTCATCCGTCTCAAACCCAGACATGGTTGCTTGATAGAAACAGAAGCGGGACAGAAGTCTTACAAAATCTCTCCCAAACTACGAGCGTTTCCTGTCCCAGAGGTCATGTGGTAAGGCAACACTCTATTTGACTCTATTTATAAAGTAGTGTAAATAAGCTTGTCGAGGTAAACAGAACCAATATAGCCACAAACTGTTTCAAAAAGTAGCCATCTTCTCTTGGATGACAGGTGAATTAATACTCATTGTAGTGTGCAGTAGCCTTTGCCCTTTAATATAGGGTTAACATTGCCCTGTAATTTGCCAGGTTAAAGGATGGCAGACTGGCAGCAGAGCAGTGCTCCAGGTATCATATAGAGGGATACTCCCTGGTTATTCGAGATGTGGCCGAAGAAGATGCTGGAAAATACACCATTCTGGTACGAAACCAGGAACATGGACTTTGTCATAATCTGACTCTCACTCTGGAGGTCAAAGGTGAGTGTGGCTTCATTGTCCTGATATTGTCCTGCAGTGAGTCCCATCTGATTTGCCTGGTTTGGTTTGCCCCACAGTACGACCTCAAATTGGGGAGAAAGCAGTGTCATTACAGGACCCTGGTCCTGTCCCACAGGGGAGTAGACAAGCATTGCACTGCACCTCACATGGTATCCCTCCACCTCATATGCACTGGTCCTGGCACCCCTGCCCTCCAAAAGGCCTGTAAGTACACCATTCACCAGTGCTCAGAGTGATTAACATGTAAGCACACACATAAATATCTCTTTTAACTTTATTGAACATGTATTCAAGTTAACGAAATACAAGTGCCCAAACACGAGACCATAGTACTTCAGCCCCAGACATTTGCTTGTACAGTGTTTGTGTGTGATTTTGAAAGTGGACAATATGTTTTGTCTATTTCAGCGTGAGTTCAGACAGAGCTTCCTCTTGAACAGATCCCTTTCATGTTCATCTCTGTGTGAAGCCTGTGTGAGAGTCTAATCACTTCTCTGAACCTTTTCCTTCTGTTTATTCTCATTTCTTTTCTATATGTTGGTTTGAGTGGACTTAAGTGAGTGGACGTGTGGACATTAACACACACAGTGCAGTCTAACTTCAACAATCAAAACAGCGTACTTAAGAAGGAACTATGCTCTTAGGCACAACTGGATTTAGTGCGTTTCCTGCGCATGCCACAGTGAAAGAGTATTGTGTATAATTGAGATGTCACATCCTGTGATGACTTTATACAGGTCACAGACATACAGCACACAGTATGTAAGAGATGTTTTCTTAAGAAAAGGCACAACCCTAAGTGTAGGGACAGTCGCTCCGTCAGGCTGCACACTCACATATGGACAACTTCTCAAGGAGTCTCTTGGCAAAAACATGACTTGCGCTACTCTTGAAGGTCACACCTGTATTGTGTTGCTCCGGTCAGAGTCATAAAGGTTAAGTGTGACCTTAGAGCCGCACAGGACCGACCACACGCTCAAGAGCCAGTGACATCATCACTGTAATTGACCCCTGGCCCCTACTTTAGGCTGGCGCCATGCCTTCAGTCTTTCATCTTTAGTACCGACAATCATAAGCACAGTACAGTAGCAGGATTGTAATACTGCCTGTTATCACGTAACCTCAGGATAAAATAACTTTTTCTTTGGGCAAATCCTTCCTGCCACAAAAACAGAAATGTTCACATTTTAACATGCATTTAATGTATGCATTTAATATGTACTGATTTAATTAATAAGAAGTGGTGAGAAAAATACAGCAGTGCAGACTGTTTTTTGTAGAGTATGAGTTTTTGGCTGGATCCTGACTCAGCCCTTGTTCTTTGCAGCATGGCTGCACCACAAGCCTGACGCCGCAGTGGAGGAGGCCCAAAGGCAGTGGACCGTCTTGGGCCAGGCTGAGGAGCCTTGTGCCTGGGAACTGCAGCACTCTTATCTGGCCCAGGCAGGAGGCGCAATGGGCTTCCTGTACAAAAATCAGAGCGTTTTCCTCTCGTTGTTTGGCTTCCTCTTCGATGCAAGACGCTTCCCAGCAGCATGATTGTCCCTTCTTCTTCAAACGTGGCACAGTCCGCTTCCTCAAGAGCTTGATCTATTCTGGAGAGCCCCACCACCCACTCCTGCTCTGCCCCCGCATACCTCAGCACCAGCCTCCCCTCCAGCCGCCTCACCTCTGTCCAGTAGAAGAGCTCTGTCCTGCTGCCCCTGCCACTGCTGCTCACACTGACGCTCTGAGACCCACTGAGACTGAACACTGCTGAGCAGTGAGGACCGAATGCACTCGAGGAACACTATTCATAGTTATTTATTTATTCTCTTTGGCCCGGTCTCAGTCAAATCCCTGTCACTTCACAAACGTTTGAGCCAGACAAAGTGCAATTGCACCCATGACCCACATTTCTGGAGCTGCTTTGCCTTGTGTCCTACAGTGGTACTATAACGGGTGCTTGAACTGCTTATGTGCCCAGATCTGGTTCTGAGATCCACAAAAGCTGTGAGTTTATAAAAAAAATTGTAGCCAGCGGAAGTGTGCTCGCTTGAGCAGGAGGGAGGACAAGCTTGTGTTCACTACGGGATGCCAGCAGTTCTCTATTTAAAGACTGTTGGTCCAAAGATACCTACTATGTAGGAAGTCTCCCAGACCCGAGACTGTCATTGTCCAATGTTGTCAAGTTTTGTTTTTATCATGTGCTTTAAATAATGTTAGTATAACAGCTTTGGTCTTTGTAAAGTGTAAACCTGCCAAATGCATGTGTATTAAGCCATTGTATGAAGTGAAAGACATGTGTGCATGTGTGAATGCATGTGAACGTTTTACGGGTGACTCTCACTGTGATGTACTTCTATACAGATCCAATGAGTAATATATGAGTCTAATATTTAATAATTTTATACAACTAACTTACATTCAACACATTGTATGAAACATATTGTTTAAAATGTAATATCATTGGGAGTGTGTTGCATTAAACATTTGCTCATACTTACTTGTTGGTTCATATGTGGTTATTTTTGGGCTTGAGACAGGGCCGGACAGGGACAGCGTAGACTATTTCAGGCACTTGACGTAAAGGAAAGGAAGGAATTACCCCCCTTGATTCACAAATAGCCTATTCCTTCTTCCTGGTCTAAATCATGTCAGGCACATGGTGTGAAAGTGTGTGTCTATGTTTCATTTCTTACCACTTTAATGTCTAACTACTTTCAGTTTTAATCTAACTATGGACTTCTGTCCCAACCTCTTTGTGTGTGAGTTTTCCTTGGAAGCCTGAGTTTGGGTGAGTTTGTCTGTGGGCATTTTGTGCCTGAGATGATCTGATGTGTACCAGAGGAGGAACAGTGCTCAGGGATCAAGGAGAGAGGACAGAGACAGACTTATTACCTGTATAATAAAAATACTTCAAATTCCACGGTGGGAGTAAAAGTAATTTTTACTTCCTCACAATTTAGATGTAAATATATTGTTGGATATTTTGTAGCCAGTAGCTCAAATGACCTTATTTATCTCTAGACAGACAGATATTATTATGTAATAATTAATAATACTGCTGTTCAAAAATTGATTTCATAAACAGCAGTGTGTGGTATGAGCAGTCAGTCATTTTGTGAATGCAAATCTAAAGAGGGTGCAGTGCTTGCATAAGCCCAAGTTCCCACAGTGACTGGTGCGTAATCTATAGATTTAGACTTGTGAGAGAACGACAGGAACTCTTGTCCTGGAAATGTGGGATGATTTGTTCTGAATAGAAGGAAGTCCATGCACAAAATGACAATAGCACCTCAGCGTCCTCCAGAGATGAACAATCAGGCATTACATGGACTCCAAAGATTGACCATTGTCAGTGCAGAGGACAGAGTGGAAGGATGTTTTATAAAATCACTGCAGGATGATGAGGAGTCATGTGTGGGATAGTGTCAAAATATCAAACAGTGATGATCAAGGGATGTGAGGGTTCCCTCCTGCTGAGCCCCTGTCCCAGCTGTGAAGCTTGTGTCAACACAGCTGACCTGTCCCTGCTGCAGGTGTGAGTGTCCCCCGTCCTCCGCTCTGTGGACAGAAGTGACAGCGGGACAGACAGGCACTTCAACACAAAACCACATCCTGAGTGTTTCACACCATCACCAAGTGCTCCAGGGCAAGAACAAGGTGAGAGTCTTAGGTACAACAGAAAGTTCTGTAATGTTTTCACACTGTTGCCCTTTGGGTTGGAATTGCATACTAATTAAATATATACATATATAAAGCTGTCCTCTGTTGTCCCTGAATGGCTCCATTAAATGAATGTCTGCCATGGCAAAGGTAAAGCACAGTTTTTAGGTGCGGATGTTTGTGCTGCAGACGGTGGGGGTCCTGACTGTGGCAGAGGCCTTTGTGTCGGGAGTGTATCGCTGTGTCGCATCCAACTCTGTGGGCACTGACCACCGGGACATCCACTTCTACATCACCGGTCAGCCATACTCACACACATCTGTGTCGACTTAACTTTGCACAGTCACAGCAATACATCTGTCATTGAGATGGAGCTGAATGAAAACCTGTACGTGCTCTTTGTGCACACTCACTGTGCTCCTGAACATGGAGCTGCTCTGAGCAGCACGAGCAAAACCGGAACCAGCCCCTTATCGGCCCACTTCCCTGTGCTCACTTCCTTGGACTGGCAGCTCACTTTATTTCGGGAGCCTTGGGGTGTTCAGTAAAGATAAACACTTTCTGCCATCAGGAAACTCGAGTTGTTTCCATGGGAAGTGTCAAATGGCTTACGTAAATAAAACCTTTTCACTGTATTTTTTTGTGCCTCCAAAACCCCTGCTGCCATTTTAGCTGAATCAGCTCCAAATGTTCTGAAAGTGTCAAGCAATCAGATGTGCCTATGCTTTTATGTAGATGTGATGGGAGGCTTCGGTGTGGCCCAGGTGGAGGAGTCCAGGGAAGGCGGGGACCTGCACCTCACCTGCAGAGCCAGCAGACACCTGTATAGCATCTTGTCCTGGCAACAGATGCATAGCAATGTCTCTGTGCAGACTCATCTCTCTGTGGGACAGTACTCCAGCTCTTTAGTGCTGCTTCGTCACAACCTGAGTACCTCAGACTCCGGAGTGTACAGGTGCTCAGCCCTCCATCTGTCTACAGGACAGCAGGCACATCTGGACATACGGGTCAACGTATCACGTAAGTATCTGCAGTTATTACTACAATCACAAGTACTGCTTCTCCCTTAAATTCAAAGATTTAAGGGAGAATCTTCCTTTTCCCAACCAATCCTTTATCTCATGAGCCACGAGAAAGCGTCATTGATGTGTAATGCATCCTGCTTACTAAACTTGTTTTCTATGCATTCTCTGAAGCACACTTACATGTAAATAAACAAACAACTTCAGAGTTTTTGAGAGCTGGGTCCCCTGCACTTCCTGGGGCCGCACCCTGTCTTTGCTCCGCGTTCGGGCCCCGAACCTCTTTCACGTGGGAATGAGTGCTACTCAGGAGGAAAAGCTCACAATGGCACTTCCCACAATGCCACATTTACAGGCCCCTGCATAGAGCTGCGCGAACAATCCACCAATCAGACAGTGTCAGGTCCCAGTCCCACACACAATCATCATTGTTGTCCAGGAGGAAGATAGAACAACAATCTGACGCCTTGCTTAAGTGACTTTTCTTTTACTGCTGCTCTATTCAATCAGCCCCGCACTTCCTCCCATGGGACCCCTACAAAGACCTATGAGAAAGAGGGGCGCACTGACAGTCAGGGGACATCACAAGAAACACATTCAGTGGGAGGATGACAAATAACTAATGTAACAAGTGGGGAACAACCTGTTACAAACAAAATACTACATCGTCACTGCTTTTACAAATTCCATTGTGTCAGGGCCCGGCAGAGTGTGAATGCCCGCTGAGTCACTGGCCAGGATTGGACGAAACTATGTCACCACCAGCTTATTGTCCACCAGTGGCACCCGTCCAAAGCGCTGCAGTGTTGCTTCATCACTATTTCTTTTATTGTCGCAGGTCCCCAGAGTCAGCAATCTATTTTTGTTCTCTGTTGTGGACATTACGTATTTGTTATCAACTCTAGCGCTAAGTTCAGTCCAACTGAATTCCAAGCAATTATTAACACATGTTTATGAATACAAATGATTTCTGCATCTTATGCTATCCTGCAGGTCATGTGTTTGGGCTTTGATGCATTTGTTTTCTTTCAGTGTTGGAGCCTCCCGTGCTCCTGGAAAATTTGACCGACAGAACAGTAAACTCCAGTAGTTCTGTGATGCTAAAGTGTGTATCTCGTGGGGTGCCACGTCCAGCACTCACGTGGTTTAAAGAGGAAAACGCTCTGCTTCAAGGTTCAGGTGAACAAATCAAGCCACATGGTAATCAGTTACTTCAGTCACCCTTTGAAGAAATTGTATCTCACGAGTAGTTTCATCACACGCTAACTTTTGCCTTAAGTAACAGTATTCTTACCTGAGTAACTCTTCCCACCGTGGGTAAGTGTAGTGACAAAAGTTCATGTTAATGTATTGACCGTATTTAGCACCGCCCACTTTTGTTGTTAAAGCATTTCCCATCTGTGTCTCTACCCTCCTCAGTTTAGACGAGACTTTGTTTCTCTCACATTTTGCAGGTATTGTGATCTCCCCAGAGGATGGTACTCTCCACATTGATCGGATCACGGAGGAGGACCAGGGCCTGTACACCTGCAAAGCCACCAATGAGAGGGGCTCGGCACAAAGCTCCGCCCACATATGGGTCCACAGTGAGTGTTGGCCCACAAAGAACGACAAACATGGTTAATTATTTTGTTTGTAGCAATAGCTTCATGTTCTAGACTAGAATCCGATGACATAGAGTATAGAGGGCGCTGAACTATGTGAGCATTTTTGTTGTATTTGTACAGACCCAGTGAGTATAGAGATATTAACCATAAATCAGGTAAAAATCTGCTATAAATACATAGCAAACACCAACATCAAGTTCCGACCTGGCCACCAACTCCGTATTGAAACTCTATAGAGTTGCTCCTTAAAGCCAAGAGTGTGAGCGTCTCAGTGCGCCCCCATTGTGCGGATGCTGTTCCTGGTCCAGCCCTGACGACGAGGGCCTGAGCATGTGTTGTTGTGTTCTGATTCTTCAGGAAGGAACAAGTCTCCCACTTTTATTTCCTGTGGAAATTGCAGAGCCTGAATCTCCAAGTGAACAGCTCTTAAGCTGAGAATATTTCAAGTTATTAAATGGAGATAAATAATTTGCTAACTTTCTTTTTTACAATATATGACACATTAAACATTATGAAATCATACATAATCTTTTATATCAAAAGATCATTCAGAAATCCATAATGGGGGTTTGTTATTGTAAAAGCAGCATGTATTTCCAGGTGTCCCACAGTTTTCCTTCCTGGAGGTCCCGGCTTTGACCTGCACCTGCGTCGCAGCCTTGCTTCTCTGGCTCTTGCTCATCCTGCTCATTCGCAAAGTAAGACAGGTAACAAATCATTTTAACTTTTACCTCTCTATCTTTATCCATACGCATTTGTCAGTATAGAAATATTGAGGTTCATTAGACATGATTAACAAGGGGACACACATTCCTCGGCGAGCTACATGTTGCCACGTCTGCTCTGCTCTGGACTGCGTCATCAGACTCTCCAATCAACCACGCAATCTCATGCCACATCTGTGCATATGGCAAGGCAGTTCCAGTGTCTTGCCCAAGGACACAAAAACAGCACAGGCCAAAGCTGGATAACCACTAAGCCCCTGGTATTCCCTCATGGTCTCACATCATGGCATGCCCAAGGTGGTATGACAGCAACTTAAACTAGACTTACTTACTTTTCTACTATTCTAAGCACCAAGTGTTTACGACAACTTAATATTTACATAAACATGTTTCTCTCTAGAACTCGAGCACAAAGCCAGAGTACCTGTCTATCATCCTGGACCTCGGTGACGGGCCTCTCGCTGAACAGTGTGAACGGCTGCAGTACAATGCCAACCAATGGGAGTTCCCTAGGGAGCGCCTCAAATTAGGTGCGCATTTTTTCATGGTTCATCGGGGCTAAGATGGGCTTTTGGTGTGTCTGAATAACTTTGGGAATGCGCTGGCGATGTGGATGCAGGGAGGCGCGTCTGAGATGATCCAAGCAGATACCAAACTTTTCTCAAAGCTCTTATCTGATATTATGGGGAGTTGCTCTCGGTTATCAGGCTCAGTGATGAACTAATCAGCTGGTCCAGGGGATGCAGGAGGCGTGTTTACTGTCGCTAATCAGCGGCCATTCACCAACATAGGCCCTTCAGTCTGGGCTTATCGCATGTTTAGGTGGAACAAACTAATGACACTGAATTTAATATAAACTGACAACAAAAGCACTCATTGATGCAGTGGATTCAGGAAGTTTTAAAGCCCCATGTTTAAATATGTTAGTATATATAAGACTGTGAATGTTCTTTAATTGTCTTATTTTTCTAATCTGCACTCGGGCTTATTTAGAGGCTGTACCCTTCTACCCTATCACTGATGCAAACTGTGAGATGTCATCCCATGTCATACCGCTAGACATCATGGGATTAGCAGCAATAATAAACCTATGTAGATTTTAAAAGGCAAAATACTGGAGTTATTGTTCATATTAAATCACTTGGGCACCACAGTGTAGATGTATTTACCAGTAGTAGCTCAATAGCTAATGGAGTTGTTCCATAGCTTTTTTGTCCTCTTTTTACACTGTTTTTATCTATCAGTCTATGCAAAATGTATGCGAACAGCTGCAAAGATGGTGGATCACCATGGAATTTCCCGAACTCTATACAGTACGAGTACTTAGCCGCTGTAATGTCTTGATTCACAGGGAAAGCCTTGGGCCGTGGAGCGTTTGGTAAAGTGGTCCAGGCCTCGGCGTTTGGCATAGACGGTGGTGGAGCCAGCTGCAGGACTGTGGCTGTTAAAATGCTCAAAGGTAAAATAGATTAAAATGCAAGTTAAAGGCACTATACCTGATTTTTTTTTCTTCTTTTTTTTAATTAATGGAACGAAATTTGTTTTGTTTATTGGTATATTGTAAACCCAGATATTTGTGGGGTAAACACTTTGCCTCTAATTATAAAGCATTTGGAACAACTGCATAACCTTGCAGATGAGTTTTCTCGCATTAACCCTGAAAAGTGACCCTGCAAGTTGTGCCTACAAACTTGTCACTGTGAAGAATTCAGATGCTACAAATATGTTAGAAAACACAACTGACGTTTTAATTTAGTGCCTCCTCTTTAATTGTTTGTTATAATAAAAATAATAATAAAAAAAACAACACAGGTATAGTTCCTTTAAGTTATTTAGCCCAATTGAGGAAGCTTCAAAATGACACTTTACTATGTGGCCACTAGAGGGGGCCACTGTCAATGAACACAAAGCTCTTTTGACTGAGCTGAAGATCCTCAACCACATTGGAAACCATTTAAATGTGGTAAACCTACTGGGGGCCTGCACAAAACCAGGAGGTATGTTTTACACTTTATTTAAAAGTATCACCTCCATGTATTTGTTTTCATTTTCCTGTGTTGTGTCTGTTTCCAGGACCTTTAATGGTCATTGTTGAGTTTTGCCGCTTTGGGAACCTGTCTATCTTTCTCAAAACTAAACGAAGCGTGTTTGTGGACTACTCAGTAAGATCTATTTGATTATTGTCAACGTAACATGTATATTACTGCGGCAACTTGAGACAAACATTTCCAAGCAATATTACATGGCCACTTGTAATTCACACATGCATACATACTCAAGCTTGTGGTTATGGTTCCTCCAGACCCTTACAAAACTGTCCACTTCTGCAATCACTTTGACGCTAAATGTTTATCTTCACTGAAACAGGGCCTCCTCTTCCTTATTTTGTCGCCCCTAACAAAAAAAACTTGAATGTTGTTTTCACACCTATAGGCACTTCTCAAAAAAATGACTGCAATGATTACACGATAAGCAAAAATAACCTGTTTTTCTGGTTGTTGTTAGTTTGATTAACAATTGATTGTGTTCATTTTCAGCTGTTTTACAGTGAAGAATCTAAATCTTTTGGCGATGCACTTCACAGACAAGAAGTCACCTTTGATCTCAAACCTAAAAACACAGATGGTAAGAGTCAACCCCAGGCTTCCCCTGTGTCATTACACTACAAAGTGGAAAACATGACATCTTTTTATTCTTTCATGCAGAGCAAAAAACAGTCCTAAATCCTCCTTTATTCCTGGAAGATCTCATCTGCTTCGGCTTTCAGGTGGCCCGAGGAATGGAGTTTCTAGCTTCACGCAAGGTGCTTCCCTACAAAGACTATTGAACACACAGTGTAACATTATGCATGTATATTGAGATGCTTTGTCTATCAGTGCATCCACAGAGACCTGGCAGCCCGAAACGTGCTGCTGTCAGATAATAAAGTGGTGAAGATTTGTGACTTTGGGTTGGCCAGAGACATCTACAGGGATCCAGATTATATCCGCAAAGGTGATGTAAGTATTCACCTGTGCTTCCTGTTTCTCACAATGAAACTTGATGTGATGTTAGGTGCAGTTAGTGGCTAATGCTGGAGCAACTAAAATGAAATGTTCAAGCGAAACTTTTGAGAGTCCCAGTCACTCTCAATTCCTCTTTGTCGTATCCTCGAGACTTGAGTACATTTCTTGTAGTGATAATTTTCAGACCCTGAACATTGTTATGATGTTGAATTACACAAACCTTCTTTCTATGTCCTGGTGGACTGAAGGCTCGTCTGCCCCTGAAGTGGATGTCTCCAGAGTCCATCTTTGACAAAGTGTTCACCACTCAGAGTGACGTCTGGTCCTATGGCGTCCTGCTGTGGGAGATCTTCTCTCTGGGTACAAAAAACAAAGCCATTTCATTGTTTAGTTCAAAAGTGTAATAAATAAATTGTCCACTTTCATGCACTGTCCAGGAGCGTCTCCGTACCCTGGGGTTCACATCGATGAGGAGTTCTGTCATCGGCTCAAAGCTGGAACAAGGATGAGAGCGCCCGAATACAGCACGCCTGAAATGTCAGTCTTTACTTTGACAAAGAACAATTCTTATCCACAGATGCAGGGCTAAAGGGCTAATCTGGCTGTTGCAGATTATCAGAATATAAGCGTTGGTGGTCAATCAAATGAACTCATATATAGGCACGTGGGAATGGTCAATTCTCTTAAAAGGGCAATTATTGACCAGTTATATTGGCCGACGTGTCTGTATAAAAGCTGACCTGGTCTCACATTCTTCCTCAGCTTTTCCCTTTAATATATGTTATTGTTGTTCTGGCAAAACTGAACATTTATATTTTAGTGATTAGGTGCATGGTTTTAGCCTTATGAGTCTGTAGAATGTGAGCAATGTCATCTGAAACCCAGCCAGATAAAAGTTCAAGCGAGTTCACGCTCACCTTGGGACTATAGTGTAATATCCTAAAATACAATCTGATTTCATTGAGGTTCAAACATGGGGGGCTTTGAAATGAAACAATATGCCCGCTTTTGTGCACAGTTACAGCACAATGCTGGCCTGCTGGGAGCCCCGCCCGTCAGACCGACCCACCTTCAGTGACCTGGTGGAGACTCTGGGTGACCTCCTCCAGGCCCGTGTCCTGCAGGTCAGCGCTGCTCCACGAATCGAAATATGTCTACGTCGTAAAGTATGGAAGTCTGGAATATTAACCTTTCTTTTCAAAAATGCAGGTTGGGAAAGATTATATCCCCCTTGGGACATTCAAGACAGGGGACATAAATGGCAACAAATGTCTTAAGGAAAATCCACTGGCTGTAACTAATCTGAGGTAATGCCTAGTTTAATGCTCCCATCTCCTCCTCAAAAACACTTGTTGGTTCTCCTTCTCTTTCTAGTCCAGACACCAGTTTTTTCCAGTCAAAGTCCATATGTTTTAGAAAATAGGGCTGAATTACTCTTTTTCTTTTCCATGAATAGGAATATAATGTAAAACAGTGGCGTTTCCAGGCTGTAATCAGTTGGGTGACAAGTTGGGGCACTTATTTAGTTATGCTTGAATGGCACAAGGAACTGGACATTTTTTTCGGTTTTCCACAAAATAGTATATGAGAATTAAACATCAAGTTACATGTTTGAAATGTAAGTGTTAGTTTGTGGGTATTTGTGCTCATTTCCACACATTTGTTATGGTTTATAATGATCTCATTAGTATGAGATAATGAGAAATTGACATATTATTTCTGTTCTGTTCTTATAGTTACATGAGGGGTATGCACATGCTGCAAACATTTGAGGAACCATCGTTTGAGGAGCCGACAAGCCCTGATGTAAGCAAAACTTCTGCAAAAATTTGATGGCACGAGATAAACGCCACCATAGTGCATATATGTGGGGTTTTCACAGGAAGAGCAAGGTGACAGTGGCATGGTCCTGCCCTCAGAGGAACTGTGGTGTTTGACCCAAAATAACGGCACGAAACTCAGCAGGTGACAACCGATCTTTTTTTAAGTGTCAGCAGGAAATCACCTCTGAAAATTTTGCATGCTTTTGTAAACATTTGGCAGCTTGAAAAGTCCATAAACGTTTTCTTCTTTTCAAGGTTCATAAGCTTCACCAAATGTCAGACCAAGCATGTGCCCCTCTTGAACAATGACAGCACACATGTCCACGGCGATGGCTCACCTCCACAAAACGACAATTCTGAATTTCTTTGCCCTTCTTTCTAGCAGAATGATCTGTGTGAACCACCCTTTTCACGAGCAGCTATCTATCATCTAAAGGAGTTACTCATATCAAGTATATTCACCAAGTATTTAGCCTTAGATGCTTTTTGTACGGGTACCACTGAGCTTGTAAGTCGGAGTGCTCCTGCTTTAGGACCTCTTACAGCTTTTGTATGCTGGAAACTATATATTTATTTTAAGTACATTTAATCTGTAAGTCATAGTACATACTTTTGTGTCATGCTTGTTTTAGCTTAAAGCCATACTGTGGAACATTCCTGGTTACATGTTACTGCACAATAGCAAATGAACCATTGTAAAGAGCCAAAGCATTTGGACGAGGATGTATTTAAACTTCCTGTTTGGCTACCTATAGTCAAAGCAAAGCAGCAGTATCTCCATGGAGACGAGCTGAAGATGTAAACTTTGATGGGAGCAGGACAAGTCTGGTCTGAGGGGAGTCGAGCACGCTAACAGTAAATGGTTTTCGAGGTAAATTTCACCAATAAAAAGCCTTGTAATTAACTTAATGCTCCTAATTTTTTGCCCATGTGACTTAAGAACGCAAAGTGGACATAATTTTGGTATTCTTTATTAAAATACTGCTGTACACACAAATATTGCAAAATCTGAGACAATGAACACAAAGGGTCTTAAAACGTACTAAAGATGGTGATTGTAGTCGTGTGATGTGGGAAGAAGGTCATCAACATTATCGGAGTGTGTTAAGACGCGGAGCTGATATGAACTGACACGGTGTCGCACAGAAAAAAGTGTCTTTGAGGGTCTCTACAGCACCACATTCACCAAAGATGTTCGACGTCTGTTCATTTCACTAAAAAGGTTTTAAGTAGAACATGATCGAATACGGGAAATGTTGCCCCTAAGAACAAGATGGCCTACAATCCATGGACACCGAAGATCATTATTCCTATGACAATGTGGTTGATGTGCACAGCTCAAGAAAATCTAATAGAACAGTTTAAAAAGGTTTACTTTTGTAGAATAGTCACTGTGCTTAAGGGCAACATAAGAACTGTCCAGCATGATCTTCAAAAACGCCATGACTGAAGACTTCCCGCCCACACCACTGTAGCCATCTCTGACTAGGCCAAGGGCGACCAATGACAGCCAAAACACATTCAGTCACTGTGCCCCTCCAGCTTTTGTCATCCTGAGAGAAATCCATTACAAGTGAACTCGTCTCCAGCAGAGTTTGTTTTTCATGATCATAAAAATACAAATAAAAAAAAAAATCTGCCTGTGTCCCCTGCCCTCAATTCATTCCCCCCTCGAAACCCCAAACTAGCCCGCGAGGAATTGGTCCACACGTGAAATACAGTTCGACTGAGGCAGAAGAAATGGCACTCCCGAACAATTCATAAAGCATCTCAAAAGCAGAGGAAATCAAAGCCATGGTGGAAAGCGAGGTTTGGATCGAGGTATGGACAGCAGTGGGTTGGGAGGCCAGGATGAGGAGGACAAAATGAGGACATTCCATAAAGAGGCAGCTGCGGCTCTACCTCAACTAAAGCCCCGTCCACACGCCATACCCAAGTGCTGGACATTTTCTCTCCCCCCCCCCCGAGCAGTCATTGAATTGTCCTATAATTCATAGTGGTTGCTACATACGTAACAAACACCTGGAAACTGCGCAAAGAGAAGACACCCCATCTTCAGTGCAGGGCCACATTACCACCCCCCACATCTCCATCCTGAAACCATGTCCTTGAATCACAAGAGACCCACTTTCCACCCACCCAAGTGGTTTGTCCTTTTGAAGGGAACCATCAGTCAGGGCGAAGATGGGCTGCGTCAATGACAACAAAAATGCCTCAAGTGATGCGTCCTCTTTCCTAGTGCGTCAGAATGAAGGGGTGTCTCCAGTTGGAAGAGGTGCAGTCAAAAGAAAGTCCGCTTTAGTGATAGTTTGTATGAGACTTTCTTTCTGTACATCCTGTAGGCCACTCACACATTCAAAAAAAACAACCTAAAATCTTAGTGCATCCTCCGCAGAAAAAATAACCCCAACAGTAGAATTTAAAAATAAAAGCAGGAAAATTTTCAAACCGTGTGGCTTGATTTTTGTTTGTTCCCCAAATCTAAAAAAATGTCTTGTCACAGCTTCTGTATGTCCTTTCTTTTTTCAGTTTTAAGCTGTGGGATTTATGAATAAAATAAAAAAATACACTTTAGAAAAGCCTTCCTGGTGGCTAGGGTCAGTGTATGTGACTGAGTCCATGAAGCTCTGTCCCGCTGCCTTTGCCAAGCTGATGTCACTCCACTGGCTGCTCCTCCTGCTCTAGTGCAATAGTGTGCTCCTGGGACATCCCAGAACCAGGGGGCTACAGAGAGCCAGAGGCGGAAGCCTGCAGCTCTTGGAAGGTACTCTCAAAGCAGCGCTTCAGATCAGAGTAGGTCACCACCAGGACACTCTTTTCATCACGGGACACCAGGCTGATTTTGTCAGGAACACCAGCGTCCAGCTGAGAGAGAACAACACAGTACATTGTTTTATTACAGGCTTCATGCTGAAGTCAAGGGCTGGGCGATTCGGCCAAAAAGTCTCAATTATAATAATAACGCATGAGGCTTCTGCACTTTGCAGGAGTCAGGTTGATTCGATTTAGACCTGATACACAACCCACTTACATAATAGATGGTTGTTCATTTTTGTCCATATTTATTTAGTTTTAAATATGCCTTGTCTGCTCTTAAAAGTTAAAGTTCACAATAATTGGAGTTTTCAAAAGCTTCTTACTTTTATCCTCACACCTCGAGCGCTGCTTTGATTGACAGCTGTCTCCATGGAGACACACACAAAGGAAAAGGGAGCGGAGTTAAGCATGCTGCTGCCTCTGCTCCAAGTGAGGGGAAAGGAGCCGAGGATCAGAACGAGGAAAACCAGACTCCGTTTTATAGCAGAAGAAAACCCCATGGGGCATTCCAAAAACAAGTAGAGTTACTTTACTCAAGTAAAGTAGTACGAATCGCATACAAGTCGCTGGGTTCTCCTCTGGTGTTAAGCTGCTAAATTGGCTGCAGGCCCATATCAGGTGGACATAGTGTCGGACTCAATTTTACGATTTAGCCATTTTCCACATCGTCTGTTTTCAAAATAATTTATTTATTCATCACCCAGCCCTACTGGGGTCTAAAGAAATATTGAAAAATTGTTTATGCCATGAAATTAGAGGGGTCCAGTGATTTTGCCCTCTTCCTACTAAGTAACCTTTTGGCATGCACGTACATAAAAGTGAACTTACTTTGTTGAGGCAGGAGACAATGTGGCTGAGGTCTATCCAGGGCGTCCCGGCTTCCGTAACTTGGTGAAAAAGATGATCTCGGAAAAGTTTCAACAGATAACGGTCCCCTGTCTCTGACCAACTGGGGTCTTTCTGAAACCTGACATTTGACACCAGAGTCAGATCAAGGGTAAACACAGTTGTATGAACTTGAATCAGTCACTTACTCTGGTCTCTCGTTGATGGTGCCCAGCTTAGCTAGCAAACGGAACAGGCGGCCATTTTGAACTTCCTGAAAACAAAATAATGTAATAGTTATAGATGGGAATAGTTCCAATTTGATCTGACATGGAAAAAAACACAACAGGAATAGATATAGGAAGAAATTCCAGCACAAGGTTGTTGGATTGAAAATGCCCATGATGTTCCCTGAAGTCACTGCATCGGTTGTTGGTAAATAGTTTACATCTCACCTTTTCTTTTGGATGATAAACTTACTCCTGTCCCTTACTTCTCTTCTCTTTGTTTCACTATGCTTTCTGCATTGATGGACAAAGTTCAGAATTACACAAAATCTCACTTTAGCTCTTAATATTAAGCCAAAATTATTGCTTTACTTCTCTGGATCCTCCTTCGTGCATTTAAGGTTTTTGAACCAAAAATGACTCAAATGAAGGGATTTGTCTGACCACCCCTCAGTATTTAGTTCAGCACTAAAGTGCATAGGGCCTACTTCTACAATGCTAAACTTCATTTTAGGCAATGGTACAGTACAAACATTTTAGTATTTCGATACAGAAACTTTTACCCCCCTGCAGGTTACTTTTGTGGCTTTTTTCAGTAGTGCAAAGCCAAAAATATAAACAGCCAAGAGGCTTCACCAGTGGCATAAAAAGGAAGTTGAGGTTTCAACATGAAGTGCAGGTTGAGGTTTTGCACACTGTGCACGCATGCTATGGCTAATTTTTGGCCCTAACTGCAAAGATACACAGATAAAGAAATGCTTGAATTCAAAAGCTCCAACATGCCCATTACATGATGTGCCACACTGTACAGGCACTTTGTGAGGAGCATACACAGTGTCATCAAAAGCACCTTTGCAAGGTCCTCCTCAATGACATCATTTCTCATCTGGGATGCATCCAGCTGAGTGTAGAACCGAGCTCCAATCATTGGCATAATATCATTGACACTGCGCAGACGGGACTGTTCAGTCAACAGGTACCTGCACATGGACAAAAAACAAAAAGAAAACATTGAAAATTATACTAATTACCTAGCCTGGCTAACACCAGACTAAAATCACAAGTGATATTTAGTCTGGGGACCACCAATTCATTTTCTCGTAGGAGAGGTGTGGTTTACGATCGTCCATACTCGTTTATTGGGCGATACGAAAAAAGAAAAAAAAAAGTCTGTCATGCGTCTGCACGTAGCCATGGCCAATCGTATCATCGTATGAGATGACGTGTGACGTACCCGCTGTAAATTTTTTAGCAAAATTATTTAGAACAAGGTCTAAAGCTTGATCAAAAAATACCATCGTGTCTGCTGCTGTCATGTTGGATCCGTAAATAAACTTTTTTTTTTTTTAATCCGTAAATAAACTACAAGCTTCTGTATATCGAAGAGCGCGTCATCATCTTGCCGTCCCTCCTCGCTCTGTGATTGGTTCCCAAATCCACCGGAAAATTTGGGCCATGGTCCCCAGGCTGTTGTGCAGTTCGAAATAATTCGAGCGCACACAGCAGCACGGCGTTAGCCAGGTTACTAATTACCCCTAACAGTTGTAAAAGTGTTGCATTGAGTAAAAAAAAAAAAAAAAAAGACAAAATAATAATAATGTGGACAAAATAAAGATGTCCATTTAAAGGTTTTTCTCTTACAGAATAAGATTCTTGAGGTCTGAGGAATAGTTGATGGACACAAGCTCCATGGCTTTCTGCAGGTTCTCTCTTTGAATGCCAGCCAGCGTGTTACAGGCCAGTGCCAGCACCACCTTGCCCAGAGAGACCAGGTCTGCTTGCTACCAGAAGTAAAAGGAAAACAATCAATAGGTTTTTATTACAACTCAGTGAGTGATAAGTGCATTTCATATATTCTTAGGGTCTAAGTGAATAACAGTACCTGGTATTGGGGCATTAGGGCAAGATGATTGGTCTGACTGTTGTCAAATGTTAAGACGTCAAACACTCCAACGCAATTCACCCGTAACCTGACCAGAAGAGACCATTATTATCACATCGTTGTTTGTGGGTGGATTGTGAAAAAAGGGAAGGCTCTAATCTTCCCCTTTTATACATTTACGGTCAACAGTCAGAACTACACCTCCTAAACAGGGAATCGAAACACACTGAATGAGAGAGATTAGAAAGTGAGGTGAGTACCTTGTCTTGCCGGTTATTAAAATCTTGCTGGGGTCCATAACACGACAAGCCAAACCAGCAGTGTGGATGGTTCTGAGGGCAGAGCTGAGCTGGACGATGTAGGCCCAGATTAAAGACTCTGGTAATAAACCCGCATGCTGCCGAGGAGGAGGCGGCTCATGTTGCCCTGTACAAGCACACGTGTTAAACAACTACATTTAAGATGAAAATTTAGATTTACTGCAGTAAGATTTATTATAATAAAGCACACGACTTAAGATACTAAAAAACTGTGGGCATTTTGGTGTCAAACTCAGTCTCACACTATGAATGCGATGACCGGGGATTTTGAGATGTATAGTACATCTATGAAAAGTACAGTTTAAAATGAAGAAAATAACAAGGAAAAAAGACCAGTGCTGACATGGTATTGATCCTCTGAGTGAAATCCTGTGTGTTGGCCACAACTGCACCTGGCCTGGGATCAGTTTCAGCCACAGTTTCCTCCAGACCTATACATATGGTTTCGCCAAACCAACTGTCACAACACCTCCAAAACTGAACCTGAGCTTTTGTTTTCAATTTTACTTTATGTGGAAATGTAAAGTTAGGGCACAGAAGTATTCAATTGCTTTTTTACTCTTGCCATTGGAAATGTGTGCATCCAATATAAACGTATTGCATCTTTAAACTGGCACTGCTCACCCCACTTCCTTTTCGTGAAGTAGGAGTCTGCAGTTGGGTCATTGAAGTGCCTGCTGTACATGGTCTCTGCGCCCGCATGGAAATCATAGGAGAACACCAACGCTGGAGGAAAACATCACACAGACCAATTACATCTTGAAAAGCTAACCCTGAGTAGCAGGGAGCAGTGATTCTCAAACCAAGTGCCACCAGGACTAGACAAAGACTAAATCTGGGGTCGAAACGGGACTAAAATACACAATCCCTTTAGACATGATGTTAGAGCAGAACTGACGCAAACAATAAAACAAGTATTTAATTTTAGTCATATTGGATGAAGAGAAAAGTCTAAAACATGTGGTGTTTATTGATAATTCACAAAGTAGTTAAATCTTACAGTGGTCTCCAAAAGCCTTTGTTGTGAAAACTTCCCGCAGAGTCACAGAGTTTGAATGCTGGATTTTCTTCCACATGTCGACCAGCATCATGCACTTTGTGTTAACAAGACGGAAACCTGAAACAATACAATACCATGAGCATTTTGTTGGTTGTATATATAAAACACAATAGCACATTTTACCCTGTATTCTCCTCAAACAGTAAGGGAGGTCATCCTTGCTGTTGACTGCTTTGTAGCAGGAGGTGATGTAGCTGAAGTTGCTGGTCTTCTGCATGCGGTTTGGAGGTGGGAGAGGCTCTAGTGGAAAAAGGCTGTGGTAGCTGTCCACCTCAGATGGTACGTCTGCAAAACACAGGCCACACAGACAGTTTCAGTATGAGAAGAGTGTATTTAAAAACATATGCATAACAATCAATGCATTTTTTTGCAGCTGGACATACCAGGATTCTCCGAGTGGTCAATCTGTGCCATTGTTATCAAATGTCTATTTATCAGCTCCTATTGAAGAGATAATGGCATCAGAGTTATTCTATACAACTCAATTATACAACTTTAAAGGCAAAAGAATACCTGTCGAAGTTCATCAGCCATGAAGAAGGATGGGGCATTGGCTTTAGGCTGCATGTAAGCCACGTGGGGTGCAGTTGGGGGGTAGATATGGTAGGAGGGAAACACCTGCAGCGAAAGCATAAAATTACTCAACTTTAAGAAATCAAAGCCCGTTTCAAAAGACACACAAATACAAAACATCATAACACACTTTGAAAATAATGAAACATGCCTGGACAAACAAAACAGTACATTAGTTTTGTTCTCAAGCCCATGGAACAAATTCATGGTCTCGATACAACAACATACAGTTACAGTGATCATAAACACTTTCACAAAACGTACCATGCCGGACATTGGCGCTGGTGTGTTGTCTGTATAGAAGTAGGTTGTTCCTCCAACCGTTTCTTTCTGAATGACATGAGAACCCGGGTCCGTACCAGAGGTGGGCACCATGTAGTTGGCAGGGTTTGGTGTGTGACTGCGTCGGCGAGGAGCAGGAGAGGTGTGTGGTGTGATTTTGGGCGAGTGGAGAGGAGAGGAACCCGCAGATAAAGACATTCCTAAAATGAAACCATAATGGAGCTTAATAATGAGATGCTCAATATAAAACAAACTGTAAAGCCATTAAGCCGTTACAGACTCCAAAGGGATTTACCCTCAACTCATCTGCATCAGCGTAATCTTTTCGATACTTATTCTTAAAGGTGAGCTGTAAACTATAACTAGTGACAGGGGTGAAACAGGGTGACCCTCACACTCCGCTTCTTATACCTAACAGTTCATACATATCCAATAGCTACCAATCTGGGTTATCAGAGCTCTTCTAAATGGTAAAAGAAAATCTGCAATATTTCAGTTAACCCAAAGTACTTCTTCTCACCTGGTGCTAGTGCAGCAGTTGTAGAGCTGCTCAGGACAGGATGAGGGAACATAGTGGAGGGAAAGGCTGGGACAGTAGACTGAGCCATAGTAGACTGAGCCATAGTAGTCATACGCGGCGTACCCTTAGGAATAAACTCACTTGCTGTCGGGTTAGGAGTCTGAAGACAAAGCAAACAATCATTTAGTTTGTCAGAAATCTTACTAGACAAAAGAGGCAGTAACGCAAGGTAAAAGTGCACACATACCTTCCTCCTTTGCGAAATGCTAAGAGCACCAAAATCACTGAACAGTGATGACGTTGGGGAGTTTACTGCATCTGTAGTATTACAGTAATTAATATAATACTTAATAAACTTTGTGCCAAATCAAACACTGTGAATGTCCTACCATGACTGCTGTGGCTAAAGTTCTTGGCACCATCATTAAGGAGACTGGGAGAACTGCTGCTGGTAGTCATGCGCTACACAAAACAGATCACATGTGATTGTTCTTTAAACTGGTAAATAGTTTTAATACTTTTGCCACCTATGGAGTAAGACTAAAGAAAAGAAAAAATAATGTAATACCTGCATCATAGAATACTTTGACTCTGCTGGACTTCCAAAACCATTTACCCCAATGAAGCTGCTGCTGAAATAGGAGTTTGTGAGATTGGCGTCACTCAGGTTTGCTCCCTCCATCCCTGGGACTAAGCATCATGGGGGAAAAAACAAGATAAATAAACAACAATTAAGACAATATTAGTATATCAAAAGCAATCGGATATCACAGACAGGGGATAGTCAAGATTTTAAGAGGGTATATAGCAGAAATTATATTTTATCACGTTTCACTCAACGTTGCTTGCTTGAAAGTTTACCTTACAGTTTTGTTACAGAAAACATAAAATATAAATAAATTGCAAGCTGTTGCTAATGCTAACGAGCACAAGCTACATGAGCTAATGAACAGTGTCCCAGCTTTCCTGCCATATGCACTGAGCTCGCATGTAAACTTTTGCACAGGTGTGTTGTTAGTGTCGACTAAACGCTTCAACATGCATGCACTGTAGCGCGCAGGCGGTTATTTGAAGACGCATGGGAGGTACACAGAGGGTTAACCCACATTGTTTGGGTTGTAGGCCTTGGTGAATCCCCGAGCTCGATTTTGACAATGCCCCACAAGGCCCATGATAAAGTTCCCGTCAGCCCCCCAACAAAGGGCCGTGTTTGATACATAGAGTGAGCGACTCACTTTGTAACAGCTGCCCTTCCATTGACGCTCCAGCGGGCCCAAGGTTTTCACTCTTTTTCGTCCCAGCTCCGGCGCTGGGGCCAGTGGCCGCAGATCCACTGAGAGAGTATCCCGCGGGCGTTGCACCTCCACCGGTCATGGCCAGCGGGACGGGGCTGCCACCGCCGTGCAGTGGTAGGCTTGCCATGGACGGATCCTCGTGCAGGAACTGGCACTCGTCTCCATAAAAGCAAGTTTTGTCTTTTGCATAATATCTGCAAAACTTCACCTTTACGGTGGGAATCCCGGGACCTCCGAGCGGAGCGGAGGCTGGGAGTCCACTGTTCATGGCACCGCTGCTGCCGCCGCTGCCGCCGGAAGATACTCAAACATAGAGACGAACGGAGCTAACAGCTACCAGCTAGCATGCAAACTGTCCCCTCAAAACACAAGTTAGTAGAAATCCAGCCCCCAACAACACCGAGGACCCAACAGGACTCACGTTATGAGGCTACCGTACATCTTTATTTCGGAATGGTTACATGAAATCATGAAAATCCCGCTCTTCGCTGTTTTCGGAGTCCATGCAGCTACCTCTGCAAAGTAACGCTAGCCTGTTGTTGTTTTGCTCATGTCTGCTTTGCTAGAGCGAGGCTGTGCATTATGGGTACTCTGTGACTGCAGCCAGTTCAACTGGAAGCGTGCTCACTAATGTTGAGAAGAGCAAATAACTTCTTAAGCAATAATAACCACAGTTTTACCACGTTAACATAAATAAGATTAGTTGAGAATCTATAATTTCAGAATTTACAGTTTTTAAGCACATATTTATTATTAGTAGTGTAAACTAAATATGAAATAAGTTCATAAAACTGCAAAGAATGAGACATGTGATAATACAAATTAGACCAAAAAAGTAAAATGTTTCCCATATATAGTAAGTGACTTGGTTGATACGTCATATAAAGGTTCCTCTTTTAGAAGGTGAACCACAGACATTTACCAAATACTCACAGACACAGCTGGAGGTGACATGTCACAGTAACTTCGCTATATGAAGCTATGAACTATGACTGCAGGTAAGTCAATCCATAACTATGTATTCTTTACAAGAGCACTTGTTATGATATGGACATAACTTGCTTTAATACAATTAGATTATTAATTTAGATTATTTTAATGAATTAAATATGTAATGTTTGTTCAAAGGAGTCTTCTTGCTGTTGGCCGCAGGAGTGTTTTGTGTCAGTTCGGCTTTACCAGCTCAGGTGCCTCAATTAATTATCTGTTAATTTACACAATATATTATCATACTATAACATTTTTTATTATATGTTTTTTAATTGAAATGTTTAACTTTAAACCCTTTGCAAACCTTTTGTCCAGGTGACAGGTTTTACGCCTGCTGATCTTTTGAATGTTTCTGGTTATGTCACGATATACACCGGTAAAATACTCACAGTTTTCCTGGAAGATGGACACATTTGTCAGTGGAGTCGCAAAGGAGAAATGCCTATTTTGTCAGTTCAAGTGTCTCCCTATTTATTTATTTATTTTTATTTATTTTATTAACTAATTGCACTAGTTTTGGTTTGTTATAAACTCCACAGAAATGGACGGTACAACCTGACCACTCAGCCCCTTTCTGAGGTAGACTCAGGGGAGTACACACTGTTGTGCCAATATCAAAATAACACCTCAGTCTCCATGACCGTGTATCTTAATGTGGTCACAAGTGAGTAAAAACTTCTGTTTGTGCTCCAACTGTTTTATAGAGTTAACATTTTCATGGTGCATTTGTTCTTTAGAACCTCCCACAAAACCACAGCTGGTCTTGAATAACATTCAAAAGTCATCATCACCATGGTTTAAATGTATCACTGATGGTTTCCCAAAGCCTTGGATTGAATGGTCAAGGTAAAATATTGATTAGTGCTACAAAGATTCCAAACAATAGACATTTCTAAGCTATGTGAAATAACCTTTTATTGTGTAAACAGTGGAAAGGTTGCACAAAATCCAAAAGAAAATGATGGCATTGTTGAAAGTGAACTCTCCAGCAAAAATTCTTATCAAATGGGAGCAATGTGTTGCGCCTCCAACAAAGCTGGACGAGAGTGCACCCAACTCTATGACTTTGGTAATTATTAGTGTCTTTTAATGTTGATAAACACAACTACATTATGGAATGCATTATTTCACAGATTTAACAAGCACAACATTGCTTTCTAATGTGACACTGAGCCCCGGACAGTCCTTATTGATGCGGTGCCGTGTAGAGCACTATAGGTATCCTGAATGGCAGAAAGACAACAAGGCTGTTACAAGGTTACCATGCCCATCCAATGACAGAAACAAGGTTATATTTCTGACAATGACGATTTAACTGGCATCTTGGATTTTCAAATGTATTTTTACCCAAAGCTTTTCCTTTTATCATTTTTTAGACATGCCTTTGTAAGGATAACAATTTTTCTACTAAAATGTTGTACCTCTCTATACCATCTCTCAACGTTGACAACAGTGGCACATATACATGCAGAAGTGGAAACCGGACTAAAACGGTTCATGTTTCAGTTCAGGGTAGGTTAAATTAATCATTAACATTGAATTGTTATAAATGGAAGTTATTCTCTCGACAAAATAATGTATTTCCTCAGCTGAAGGTTTTCTCTCTGTTGAGATGGAAGAGAGTCGGATCATACCAAGGAAACACATTAATAGCTCATGCTTGCAAGCAAATGTTTCCTATCACCCCTCTATTCAAAAATGCTTCTGGGAAACACCAGATCAGAAAACCAAATGCCGCACAGAAGATTGGGAGACAAAGCATAAGTATGTACTGCTACAGTGACAGATAAGTAGACTATAGTAACTATAGAGGTTCATAGGCTAATAATAAGCATGTCTACTTTGTTTGACAGAAGCGTGACGCTATGTGAGCATCTTAAAACAGGAGAGTACAAGCTATACATTGAGGCCGGGGGAAGAAATGAAACAAAGTTTCAATCATTATGCGTTGCTGGTAAGATGTGTTTATGTAGATATACGTAGTACTGTATGTATATAGCTTAACGATTCAAACCTCAAATTTAACTTCTTTTCAGACACACCTGATTTCAAGATTACTACAGATGATAATACCTACACTGTGAAAACCTTCAGTGTTGTCCCAGCCAATTACACGTGGATGACCTGCTTTAATGACAGGTATCCTCAATGTTAATAAACTTGATGAGTTAAAGCCGGTAATTGATTTTTATCTTGTTGCAGCTGTGAGTCAGATTCATCTTGGGAAGTAATTCTCCAAACTACAGAGAAAGACTTGGAGGTATCCTGTAAGAAGAGAATTCAGAGTTCACTGAGACGAGAGCTTGTGACAGGACGACATGTGAAGTTTTGTCTCTCTAACGCTGTCGGACAAAGGTGTCAAGATGCTCCGCATTTTCAGCTTGCATCCCAAGCCTCAACTGGTAACACTTATGTTAAAATATGTAATCTTCATGAATGTGCATATTTCCACATAATTACTTTTGTTTTGTTTATCAGGTAACCTATATGATGATAACAGTGCACTTTTGAAATCATGCAGTATTTTTCTGTTTCTGGCATTAACCATAGTTTCCATTCTGCTCCTATACTTCATTAAAAAGAAGGTAAAAAAAATAATTGTAATAATAATTGTATGTAAACAAATGATAATCTTCCTCATTTGGTTTTTAACAGAAACCAAAGTATGAGCCTCAACTACAGATGATCCAGATGATTGGACCAAATGATAATGATTATATCTACATCAATTTCAAGGACTTTGCATATGATTCAAAGTGGGAGTTTCCCAGAGAAAACCTGGAATTAGGTAAGCAACATTATCTTATGAAACTTTGTAAATGCATGCTTAACTAAATTGAGGATTTCACTAAACGGTTGCTGAGTGCAGGTAAAGAGCTAGGTTCTGGTGCTTTCGGCATGGTGCTCCAGGCCACGGCATATGGCATCAACAAACCTGGTGTCTCACAGCACGTAGCCGTGAAAATGCTCAAAGGTTAGTCAAGCAACAACTTCCCTCTTTAAATGCCTTTTAGCCTTGTTGTGTTCATGTGGCATCATGGAATTCTATTGAGCCTAATATTGCTGTGGTGAACAGGTCAGAATATTTTGACCTACTTTATCTTGTCATTTCTGGGCCTTTCCACATGAAGCAAAACTTGGCATAAAGTCTCATCTCCAAGTTTCCTTTATCAACGGAGATAAAACCCTTTACTGTAGAATTAAAAGATGGTGGCATTATTACATCACACAGGTGCAAATGTTGTCACCTGGAAGGACTTAAATAAGCCATAAGATAAATACAACAAGTTTGTGCAGTTAGTCCCAAACAATAAGGTTCAGAGATTTCTCCAAGAGCATGTCACTCATAGAATTGAATGAACCCTGCCCTCTATCTGAAATTAGAATTTCAGAAAGCCATGAATACAAAATTGTACAGATCTTTTGTCGGATTATGTTGCAGAGAAACACCAGACAGTGGAGAAGGATGCCCTCATGTCAGAGCTGAAGATGCTAACTCACGTCGGCCAGCATGCCAACATTGTTAACCTACTTGGGGCATGCACAGACTCGGGTACACTTTGTACTAAATTCATATGCACTACCTTCTTTCAAATGTCATACTCTGATACTTTTATTGTAGGTCCCATTTACTTGATCTTCCAATACTGTCATTATGGTGACCTGCTCAATTACTTGAAGAACAATAGTGAGCGCTACCACAAGTCTGTGACCGACGCGTTCAAAAAGGACCGCTTCAGCTGCCTGTACCACAACCTGCAGAACAGCAAACCAGCCAGGTAGATAACTTCCTCATTACATTTTTACAAATAGGAAAACAATCTTTCAAGAGATTATTTGGATTGTTAATTAGGCTTATCTGCAAATCCCTATTATCACATCAATTAGACTAAGATATAATATGTTTGTCATAGAAATAATAATTATGTATGATGGCCTGGGGCCAACTGGGGGGCCTTAGAGGCACTACACCCAACACACACACACTTATTTAAAAGGAAAAAAAATAATTTATTTGCAATATTTAGCCTTCTGTTGTTGTTACCTGTTATATAATGTATCTGGAAAAAAACAACAAATTAGATTGAATAGAGTTTATCATGGATTGTAATTGGGGGGCCCCCCATCATGTCGATAAGTGTTGATAAGTAATAATAGCTGTAATATTTATGCAACAGAAACTTCACATTTGTAAGAGAATAAGTTTGAATTCAGTGGAACCACAGAATTTTAATTGTTTATCATTATCATTATTATTATTAACACTTTGTACCCAATGAATGGAGATCAAACCTTTACAAATAATTTACAGGGAGATTCAAACAACCGTGGACAATTATGTGCCAATGTACAGTTCTACCACCAGGGGGCAGGAGAACATCACTCTGCTGAGCCTCAACTCCACAGGCGATATGGACAGTTTTGAAGGTCAGACACTGGTTCAAAAATAAAACCAATATTTTCATAATTCCCATAATTTACTCTGTCCACAGACCCACTGATGTTTGAAAGCCCAGACGGGGAGGAGGAGGATCTGGAAGCCCTCACATTTGATGACCTGCTCAGCTTTGCTTACCAAGTGGCCAGGGGTATGGAGTTCCTCTCCTCCAAAAATGTAATTATGGAAATAGTTCCGCTACACCACAAACGCAAATCATAGTTTATTTATAGGATTATGTAAGATTTTTAAAAACTTTTAATTCAAATACAGTGCATCCATCGTGACCTGGCAGCTCGAAACGTTTTGGTCACAAAGGGTCGACTGGCCAAAATTGGCGATTTTGGACTGGCACGAGACATTGACAACGATTCAAACTATGTTGTAAGAGGAAACGTAAGTACACTGCAAAATGACTTAGTACTATTTAATAATAACAATACTACTCTAATGTCTTGAATTAAAGGTACGTTTGCCTGTGAAATGGATGGCACCAGAGAGCATATTCCAGGGAATGTACACCATGAAGAGTGACGTATGGGCTTATGGCATTTTGCTGTGGGAGATCTTCTCACTTGGTACAAAAACACATTTAGTATTTTCTTTTAATAACAAGTTAACAGACACAATTATAACAGACCGTAATTTTATTAGGTGTGTCCCCATATCCCGGCGTGAAAGTGAATCACACTTTCTATGCAATGATTGAGAGAGGATTTAAAATGGAAAGTCCATACTATGCAACCGAGTCTGTGTAGGTATCCATTTGTGTACAGGTTATATAAAAATAGCAGTGCATTTTTAATTTTTTATAAAAGATAAATATATTATACTCTGAAGTAACTGGTCATATTTCTTTAAAGATACGACATAATGTGCAAATGTTGGGAACTTGATTCATGCAATCGTCCATCCTTCTCCAAGCTGGTTTCCTTTATGGCTGCTCAGTTGACAGAGAGAGAGGAAAAGGTCTTCATAACCATACTATTAATCAAAATGTCATGAACACATGATAACAACGGTTTTATGCCTCCTACAGCTTTACCACAACATGCTTGACTCAAACTCCACTGATTACCAAAACACTCCCACCGTTTTGGAGATTTCAGCGTTGATCAAACCGACAGAGAACGACACCGTGTCAGGGAATGACTACAGTCCAGCCAACACGACAGAGGACGGTGAGCGTGAACTGTGTTTAGACACAGAAGATGGAAAACCCATGAAGGTGTGGCGGTAGCAAGGGCGATATGCAGTTCTCACATTTTATGAAGTGTTTTACTAGTTATGAGCTAATCAAAATGTGCTGTTTAATGTTTTATGAAAATGTACACTTTTAAAGTACTTTCCATTAATATGCATACACTTGTTGATATATATATACATGCATAGGGGCAGTTGCTTATATCTTATAGGGAGAGAGTACCATTGCATATTTTGCAGCTTGTATTTGTATGACATTTTAAATAAACTTATCAAAATTAATTAATTTTTTGATGGTGTGTAGAATTTTTCAGAGTTCAATTAAATATTCTAATAAAACAGAAAAACTCAGGTCTGACAAACCCAAAAATGTGTCTTATAATGATTAACTGAAAATGTATGTAGGGTACATTGAACCCTACTACGGCTTGCGAATATTTTTCGTAGGTATGTTCTGCCATCAACCAATCACAAGTCATAAATGTAAAAAAGTTATCAACCAATCAGCTTAACCCTGACCCTGCCCTAACCACTAACCTGAAGGATAGTGGGCTGGTCCCTAATCTTAATATATCTCTGATTGGATGAGATGTACACAGTGGCAGAAGGGCAGAACATACCTACGAAACCAAATTTCGCCTACGGGTTAATAACCTCCATGTCAAAACATTTTGCGGAGTACAGGCTCACTCATTTTTAGCTTATGCTGTCACGGTAGCAGTTTAACAAATATAAACAACATTTAATATGGATTTTCCAACATTAAATTCTCTGAGTTATGAAGAGTTTGTGAACATTTTTGGAAACGTAGTAGAAAAATGTTCTCTAATACCTGCTGCTGTCTGGTCCAAACGTCCATTTGCCAATTTGTCTGCGTTAGAAGCTGCTATTCACGAGTTTATAGACGCGCTTCCGGAATCAGGTAAGTCACATACTGTCACTCATCAGAAATAGGCCACTTAAATGTCCTTAAAGAGCTCCTATGTCCAGGCAAAGAAGGCATCCTACGCTGCCATCCAGACCTCGCGGGAAGGGATCTCCAACGCGGCACGTTGACTCCTGAATCTCGTGAGGAGCAGGCACGAGCGGGACTCGATGCTTTAGGTTCAGCAGAAGTGTCACTTTTGGCCCAGCTCAATCAGGAATATAAGAAGCGTTTCGAGTTTCCATTCGTCATTTGCGCTAAGATGAACGACAAAGCCACTATTTTGCGGCAGCTCTCGGAGCGCATTGGCAAGGATCGTGCAGAGGAGAGTGCGCGCGGGATAGAGGAAGTGAAGAAGATCTGTCACCTCCGTCTGAAGGCCCTCATACTCCATAAACTTTGAAACATTATGGCTAATAATGCTGTAACAGCTTTCCAGACGCTGTTGTACGTAGGCACTAGCCTGCCATAACAATTTAGCCTGATCAAGGAGAAAAGTTCATTACATTACAACTAGTTTATCTCCTCACACTAGAGCCCACTGCGTATAAACATGTAAAGCCAGATGTTGCCGATGTCTCCTGGCATTGAGTTTATCCATTAAAGATGTTTTCCCCCAAATGTAAGGGTGCTGTAAATGTGTTCTTGTACATTCTATGCCGATTCCTGCTGTCCGGCCGTGGTTACAGTGAGCCCCAGTGGTGACCCTGGGGGTGTGGGCCTCTGAGGTCCGTTGGTGGAGGAGACAGCTCTACCGGCCTGGTCTCCAGAAGAGATGGAGCTGTCCTGGTCTGCGCCTCTGGCCCTGCGGCGGTCCTCCTCCTTCTTCCACTTCATGCGGCGGTTCTGAAACCAGATCTTAATGTGGCGCTCTGTGAGGCTCAGCGTCAGCGCCAGTTCCACGCGCCGAGGCCTCGAGATGTAGCGGTTAAACAGGAATTCCTTCTCCAGCTCCAGCAGCTGCGCTCGCGTGTACGCTGTCCGCGTGCGTTTGTTCTCCTCTGTCTCCCCCATGACATATGACCCTAAAACGAAGGCAATTTAGACATTACATGGTCCTAAACATTTTCCAAAGTAGGCGTAGGCAACTCATAGGGTAACTAAAACAATGTAGCCTATTTCGTTATCTTAACAAACAATTTATAGGCTATATATTTGCAGCATAGCCCCTAAAGAAAGTAGGCCTACCCAATTCCTATATTCACATCCATCGCGCAAAAATACAAAGAGACAACGATTTGGAACCAAAAGCATCATATTGTTTGCGAAACACTGCACAATTTTCTGTGAAATCAACAGATCTGAAAACGTACCTGGCCACTGGCCTCTCCAGGTGTGTGCGTGAGACTTCGTTGTTTTCATCCAGGGAAATGGCACTTGGTACCTACATTGATCAATAGAGTCTGTGAAAGCTGCAGAAGGCTGGTGACATTGCTGCTGCTGCACCTGTGGATGGTGAAGCTGAGTTATGCCCGCCTCATCTCGGAGAGGTACAGAGTAAGGAGATCCTTCGGGCAGACTGGCTTGCTCAAGAGCTCCCAGGGACGGAGGTGTGTACACTGAATGCACCTGTCGGTTCATGAAGAGGCAGGACGGCGGACTGCTGCTGTACTCGCCCCCCTGGACCCGCTGGTACGCACAAGAGTCTTTAAAAACCTGGGAAGGGTAAAAATGATCGTCCCGATGCATGACTGTGGATCCAGTGTAGCAGAGCTGTGGAGCGTCTGCACTTCACCTGCTTCTTAGAGCAACTGCAAGGGCCAAGCAGCTCCACAGGTGTGTCACCCAGGTATCACGTGACGTAACGCACAGGCCATTGGCCGCAGGACTCCTCTGCGTTTTCAACCTGTTTCGGTAAACTCTACGTTTACCTACTCAACAGGTAAACATGGTGGAATCTGCGAATTAGTAACCTGTGTTCGTGAGAGAGCAGAGTGCAGGGTCACATAGGCAACTACCAATATTCCCAAATGTGTCTTGTTGTATGTGCCAGAGCTGATAAATCGATATATATGGTCGCAAACACTGGTTGACCTGTGAGATAAGAGCAGGGTTTATGGAGTTGTCTTGGAAACTCTGATGGGCACCTCAAACAAAAGACCTTTTACTTTTAATGTTCTAGCACTCTGATTTAGTAACTCCTAAATTGAACCCATTAAACTTCTTTAAATGCATCATTTAACACCATTTAGCGGGTGTGGACACAAGTCCTCACTGGATGAGCCATGAGTGACGATAACAAACATTGGGTTGCTGGGTCGCACTGTGCGCTGCACTCTGCATGTTTGCTGGTCATCCGCGTTTCGCGGGCTGCATCGCCCAATTTAACTGCAGCTCTTTGTCTTAAATCAATTAAAAGGCACCAAAATCAACCTTCCCACGCAGAGGCCTATGTGAATGGATTGCAAACGATAAAATCACTTATAAGTTTTGGACACGTTTGGCCTGTTTTGGATACATGTGCCCAAAAGACGCACAAAATTATCCATATTTGCAAACAATTCTTGAGAAGCAATTATGGCTCTTTTGACGATATCTTAATGGGGCACTCAAATGCAATAAAATTCAAGACAGTAAACCAATTCCACACAAATCACCTCCTGCACTATGGCTTAATGGTGTTTATATTTGATCAATGCTGCAAAGAGGAAGGAAATTGTTAAGTTAACCACAGCTATTTGCAGCTAAAGCGAAGATGGTCAAGGTGATTTATGAAGCGTGATGCCACGCATAAAATGCCTTTTAGATGGAAGGCACAATAACCCATTGGATACAACAATAATGGCCCGAGAAACAACAGATAAGGGGACAATATTAACAACACTGGCCACCCATTTAGAAAAAGAAAAAATGTTGAACTTTTTTGATAATTTAAATACAAAAAAGGTGCACTGAGTTGAACACTGACACAAGTACAACAGAAATAGGTCTATTTACTTTGCACTTATCAATATAAATAATTAAACAACATGTGTGTGCCAAGGTGCAGCTGAAACAACTAATAAACAATCAACACAAAAAGTGGAAGGTCATAACTCAGAACATTTCCGAAAAATACAATTTCAAATTTAAGGTTTGCACCTTTTTCATACTATTCAAGTTTGTATCCTTGATATGAAAAGCTCTGCAGAGAAATGTTCATTTATGTCCGTGTTTTTTATAACCATCACGGCCTCGATCATGTTTCTCCTCTCTGGTGTGTCTCTCACGTCGTTCCTCCTCTTTCTCGCGTCTTCTAAGATTCATAGAGCTGCTGTCTTCCCGATGGTACTTATCTCTGTGGTCCCTGTGCCTGTCCCTGCGATGAGGAGGTGATACACTGCGCTCTCGTCTTCGGTCCGGGGACTCGCTCCTGAAGCGCCCCCTGGAGGCAGACTCTGACCTGGATTCCTCTGAGCGCCGGTGGAGGCCAGTGGAGCGCAAAGTGTTCAGTAAAAAACGCTTGTTTGTGCTCTTCAGGGGACACTTTAACCTTTAAAACAGCACAAAAAAACAAAAGAATCTTAACCAGCCTAAAAAGGGTTGCTTGCAGAAAACAATTTCACTACAGCGGGAAAACTAGGGAACACGTTGTACATTGCATAGACTAATAATCATTGTGGATGCAGCGAAATTGAAGGATAACAACACACTTTTCGCAGGTTAATCTTTGAAACGGCTGCCCAAATGTTTAACCATTGTAAGAATAAAAATAAAATCATAATGAAAATTACCTCCAAAATAAGACTATTTAATCATGTGTGCAATGACTGAGATAGAGCCTCAGTGTCTTCCTGACATAAAACAGAGTCAGAAAGCCGCAGGTGGTATGCCAAAGTTTTAACTCACCATCCCGAGGGGCCCATGGTCTCTGCCCTCACTCTAGCCCGGTCCGTTTCCCGCAGGAGCTCCTCTATTGCCCGCCTAGAAGGACAAACACACACACGAGACAGAACCATGGTTTGGAAATACTCTTAGAACTGATAATTGCCCAATTGCCATTGATATTGATATTGAAATAAATAATAATAATAGGCTATCTGTGTTGGGATTGACCACATATATCCTCTCGGGTCTCTAAAAGAAGGCTGAGAGCCAGTAAAAGGTTTGTGTAGATTAACGAGGCAAAGTGAATGTCCTAGTATGACCCAAGCTGCTGAATCAGCGGAGTCCGAGCAGGTGTCACTGAGCTTCCCCAACCACAGACACGACTCTTTATCAAAGGCTCTTTTACTTTACTTTGACAAGTAAGTTAGTCAAAGTAAGTAAGTACTAGTAGAGTAAGTTACTGCGGTCAACGGTCAACATCCCTATAAGCTTGTAGCATTAGCTTTATGCTAATAAAACACATCCACTAAATAAATACAGTAATAAAATCATAATTTACTTTTCAAGATCATTGTCCTCTGCCATCATATGGAGGCTTGTGTTAATTACAAGCAGCGAAACTGTATTTAATTACTAAAACGGGCCAACTATCGTTTTGTTTATTTCTCTTCCCCGGGGTCCATTGTGAAGGACCCTACACAAGGGTTGGCTTTGAATATGCCTGCTAAATCAGATGAATAGTAGTAGTCCATTTTTGACAACATTTTAAATACACATTTTTATTGTGACTCCCCCCACTATTTCAATTTTTTCTATCCATGTACGTATTTCGTATTATGTACACATATATATGATTATTAGCAGGCACGTTAGACTTAGATCCCGCCCACTTATTTTGACAGACAGCCGTGGGCGGGACTAGCGCCTCGAGATGCACGGGGGCGTTTGCGGAGCGGTCTGGTGCGGTGAATGCGTGATTGAGGTCCCGCTGCGAATCGTCCCCTTCTGGGGCTGGATTGTACAGCACCAAAGAGCAATTTGATCAGGTAATAAAACATGATAATTTGAGCAGCTTTGATGCTGCCATAGAGTCATGGGCATGGTTAGAGCTGTGCATTGATACTGCTGTTATCGCTACATCAGTGCGCGGAGGATGGTGCGCTGGCCGCTGACATATGGGGCAATGTTTTCGGGGTTTTTTTGTTGTTTTTTTTACACGCGTATTTGTTGGCTGTTTGTAATCAAGCGCACAAACACAATCTGGAACCTAGTTGTATTGCTCTCATTGACAATTTATGACTGACACAGTAGGTTTTAATTGTCATTGCTTTTACATGTCGGTGTCATGAATCTGTAAAGCACACAAGCTGTAGAACGGTAGATTTTAACTGCATCAGATTCATTGGCTGGAAATGTTGTCATCGCGAATTTAAAACACACAGGTGTATAATCATAAGTGTTATTCATTTATAGCATATTGATAACATTTACAATATCACCGTGGCCTTGGACTCCCACGGATATCTGCTACACTGAATTTTACAATCATTTGTGTTATAAGGGTTAGAGAAAATAGCCTGCTGTTAGACTCTCCTGCATTGTCTAAAATACATGGATGTGCCTTTTGCAACCAGAAGTGCTTTGAAATCCACATAGGCTATTTATTTAATCATGCCCACAAAGCCAATGTACAGCCTGAGTCAAAAGGCTGCTGTGCAAGTGTTTACTTTTGTGAATCAGTCTGTGGTCGATTTAGTGATGTCACAGCTTTGTTATAGAAACAGAGGGGCCTTGTGTCCTCATGTTTAATGCATGTCCAGCTGCGGGATAGAGACAGAAGCAGCCAGTCACACGCGCACGGGCACGTCCCTAAAGGAGGATGGAATCAGTCACTACCGGTCCAGTCGTCAAGGAGACAGAGGAGACAGGTTGTCTCAGAGATGGGTATCCAAGGAAACAGGCAAAAGAAGCAGCAAAAAAATAAACAAAGGAGGCTGTCATTGTCTGAAAGGCTTTGAGGCTGCTGTACCAGGGAGGAGCAGAGCATCCTGCCGAGTGAAGTGCATCTGTTGTGTGGCTACACTCTGAATGTCAAGCCCCGCTGAGCAGCACAGGCACTGGGTCGTCATGGAGACAGAGCTGAGCTGAACAGAGGCAGGTAGTCACGGGGGTTTGGCGAGCTTGCTGTGGACTTAGGCACGGCCTCTGCTGTCAGATAATAGCATCATGGTCAGGGGTCCATGGGCCCAGACCTACACTATTAGCTCTATTAGACCAAAAGTCACAACAGCGTTTGATGTGAAGCTAGATGTTAGAAAACTATCTCGGCAAATTCCCCACTCTACGTGGTAAAATGCTTTCAGGCATTTGACAATTAGCTGGCCGTCAATCAACAACCTCATCAACTACTACACATTCGCACGCAAGGTGGGGAAAGTGCACCCTAGGACACTACAACAGTTTGCACTGGTCATTATCTTTATTTCTTTGTGTGTCAATCTTATGGACAGCCCACTGTACTGAGCTCATTTGAGCTTCTTGCTGGAGCTGGACCCATCTTCATCTCCCTTGGCATCCCAATCTGACTATGTCTGATCTGTGTCCTCTCCGTGCCTCAATCCTAGATAATTCCCTCTATGTGGAATTGGAAGATTGCAGCAGGCGAGAGCAAAAGAGAGATTATACTGCCAGATTAGTGGACAGGAGCAGCAATACATAATCTCAACACACTTGCTCATAGACACACATTCAAGCACGTGCATGCACATGCTCAATGCATTTGCCACATAAAAAATGAACAAAATCTGACACTTGTTTTTGTCAAACTGCTGTTTAACCTTTTTCTGTCCTTCTGTCCTGCAGGGAGATGTGAAATCAGTCACTGGGAGGCATTTGTCCTCTCTGTCGCCCATTCCTCTTGTGCTTTAGGGATAGGGAAAATTTGAACCCATCCCAGCACCACCGCCCCACTGGAGTCTTTTGTGCCAAGATCAAACTGTGTTGAAGCAGCAGAGATGGACAGCCCAGGCTGTGAAGTCACGCTCCCCAAGCCTGCGGAGCCAGTGGTGGACACTATGTGTTCAGAATGTGGGCAGCTGCATCGAAGCAGGGAGAACCACTTGTACAACTACCGTTTGGAGGTGGACGACGACCTGGTGTGCCACATCTGTTTGCAACCATTGGTGCAGCCTCTGGACACACCCTGTGGACACACCTTCTGCGCTCGCTGCCTCCGTAGCTTCCTCCAGGACCGTGACTTCTGTCCCCTTGATAGGGCCCACCTCCAACTGCAGGCCTGCCGCCGCTCCAGCATCCTGGTCCACAAGCTGTTGGACAAGCTGTCTGTGTCATGTCCTTTGACCCCAGTCTGTTCTCTCAGCATGCCACGATGTGACCTGGAGGCCCATCTCAAACACAGGTGACCAGAGTAATGTGCAGGGTAACTGATGAGGAGTGGGATTTGTCCTTGAGAATATTTGCTAAATATTCACATAATTTGCGGTTCTCTACAGGAACAATAGTGTATTGGCTTAGCTAGACTGAAGTGAAAGTCGCCCCTATTAGTATCACACTCTGTGCTCAGACCCATTTGGACCAGGTGCTATGAGACCCTTAAGGGATTATTAGGCTGTAGGTCATGTGATGGGGATTAGTGTTTCCCTACCACAGTCATGGGCTAGCTGACCAAAAGCTGGATGTTCTCATTCTGTAATCATGCTGAGCAACTTCAACAGTAGAGACCTCTTCAACCATTTCTTCTGTGAGACGGCAAAAGGCAACCCTGGATTATGGTGAGTCCAGTCAATAGTTAGGACAGTGACTTGGCGTGCATAGTGCATCTGTTGTAGTTACAGCTTCCCCATACGAATTGTAATCTTTCATCCCCTTAGCTTTGTTGACATCTTACCTTTAGTGAGTTTCTCTTGTGCTTTGTGCTTTCATGGAACTGCACAAGATAGATCAGATAGAGACCAGAGTGAGTAACTATGCATCTTTTGTACATTTTGTTGAATAAAAAGTTGCACTTGACTTCACAGTAATAGCATGGTAACAAAAAGTGTAAAGGATACAAGTCACATCTATTACTTTGTTTCATGGTAATGTAATTAAACATTACCCGAACCCACTAAGACTGTAAATATGTTATTTGGTAATAATATGGAAACAGAATGCAAAAGACGTTTATTCTTTGTTATCCCAGTTACCATGCTACTGCCATCCTATTAACATGCCATTACTGTGCTGTGCCGTAAAGTAGACATTGTTTTATAATGACTGAGATCAGAAGATGAAATTGAATTTGAACATATACATACATAAATTATCTGGCACATCTCGTGGTGGTGTGACTCTTGGTTATTGACTTGTGACCACGCATCACCTAAGACAAAATGACCTAACAAGCTTATGGCTCTCAAGCTGTTAAAGTGTGGTGTGAGTCAGCTGTTTTAAAAGAAACCCAGTCTCATGCGAACTTGATATGATGTCTTCAGTGTATTCAGTGACAGTAGGACTTCATGAGATAATGGGAGAAAATAGCTAATTAAAATAGTGAAACAGCCAGTCACGATCAAAGCCTGAAGCAAAAATAGTTTGCTGTAGATCTTGCCAGCCAGGTCACTGAGAACGAAAGTGACATTCTTTAGTAAAGATTAAACCCACGTGGCCTGTTCCTGTAACTTGCTCACTTAGATGGAAAGAAGGAAAAGAAGGATGATGTTCGGCTAGCATATTACAGTACATTTTTCAGTGGAAGGGGCGATTAGAAATACTATTTGGGTAGTGGAAAGTGGTCAGGGTGAAGTCAAGATACTACATAATATTTAAAACAATAGCAATGTCATGTACTATATGATGTCACATTCATCACAGTGGTCTGAATTAGATGCATCTTGGGAGATTATCCCATGGAGACCTTTTGGAGCAGGGGCCATTTAAATAATTTGACCTGCTAAGAGCTACAAGTTTAACGCTGAGAGCCAATTAAGGGTGAGACCACGCTGATCCCTTGAGGCTGTGTTTATTTCAGTACAACTTCTGTCTGAGGACTTTCTATTTGCGGGGCCGGCCTGACGCTTCTGGAAACAAACTCACACAAAATCCAGAATGAGCCTGCTCTAAGGGTAAACAAAAGTAGATGTGTCTTCAACAAAATTAGATTAGTGAACGTTTTTACTTAATTTTATGAATCAAATAAACATGAGAACCGATGCATCAATAAGCCATAGGAGGTGCAAGGGGATACAAAACTCTTTTTCTTGTTTCTGACTTTGTGAAGGTGTCCCGGGACCAGGTGCCAGCGGACCAGTGTGGAGGTTCCACAAACTGAAAGTGGGGAAGAACGAGCAATGGTGCCAAGTCCTCCTAGATCACCTCATTCCCCACAGACGACCATCAGAGAGGGTAGCCCCTCCCCACCCACCCGATCCAGTAATGCCTCTAACAACGGGCCAGTGTGGACTGAAGACGCCGGCCTCGACAATCCTGCCTTTGAGGAGAGCACTGAAGAAGACAGTAAGTCAATACGTCCAGTGTTGCACTGAGAGAGAGAGATTTGGCTTGTCAGTTTGGTTTAGCTGAATCTACCATCCCGGCCTGTCTCCATCTTCAGGTGTGGTGGGTTTGGAGTGCGTTGTCCCCAGGGTGAAGCGGCCCCTCAGCAACCCCTGTATACACCTCCTCCGCTCCGTCAGCTCCGCCTCATCTGGCTGGGACTGTCCCGAATCACCGCCCCTCTCAGCAGAAGAAGGTCAATAATTTGTTCTGTTTTCCTCCTGTTGTGATTTGGATCTCTACGCGTGTAATAACATTTGTGTGCTTTAGGCTGCGTGAAGCTGCCCTCTCTTCCTGAAGGGGAGATAACTGCCATAGAGGTGCACCGAGCAAACCCATACGTGGAGCTGGGTATCAGCATAGTGGGTGGAAATGAAACGCCCCTCATCAACATTGTGATCCAAGAAGTGTACAGAGATGGAGTCATCGCACGGGATGGGCGGCTGCTGGCGGGGGATCAGATTCTACAGGTAAAAGGATAACTAAAGCCAGGCAAAAACCCGATAGAACATAATAATGAAATGAGTTTGCAACTATTTCATTACCATTTACATTCATTTTAATAATTCCTAAATGTAGTTATTATTAGTAGTAAATCATCACCTCCTTTCTTTTGCGGAAACCTTATTTATTATTTAATCTATGATTTTCTGATCATGTTCAAATATGATTTTTTGCTCCATGATATGAGAAATTATTGCGATTATTGTCTATCTTTAATATAGCAAACCGTAAGTTTCAATACATTAAAGCAGGGGTCCTCAAACTACGGCCCGCGGGCCAAATCCGGCCCGCGAGATGATTTAATCCGGCCCCCGACTTGTAGAGCACAAATCCCTGAGTATGTCAAAAAAAAAAGTAAGTCTCTAGCCCATTCCTGTGCGGAGTTAGGATATTTTAACTAAATAACCAGTTTACTCATTCCAGCCACTAGGGGGAAATTTGAATAAATAAAAAATAATTCCACAGGTGTCCAGCAGAGGGCACAGAATATAAACACATTATAGCCACGTGGTAAATGAAGCTTACCACCACAGAGTGTGGAGAGAATGAATAATGACTACAGAACTTTGGGAAACTTGTGAACAGGCTTGTAAAGCACAATACAAGTGTAAGAAGTTATTACTTTGGTCACATTACAGAATGATGTTTTATTTGAAAATATAAATAAATGGAAATTAAAACAAAATGTGAAGACTTGATTACTATTTTTGCAAACCACTACAGTGAAACAAGTATGAGCCTGAATCAAGTGCTGATCTTGTGGATGTAGTCGTGACTGTGCAGGCGAGTCATCTCTACTTCACAATGAGGCATTTTGGTCTGAGTCATACAATTCTATGTTATAGCCAACCCGGTCCGGCCCCCCATCACAGTCAGGAACAATAATGTGGCCCCCAGAGAAAAAAGTCTGAGGACCCCTGCATTAAAGTAACGCTTTTTATTAAATTAAGAATTGCTGAATCATGGTCAAAACAAGACTGAAAAGGAAATAAATTATGATATTTTAGAAGTCACTCGACGTTTTTGTTTCAGGCAGTGTTAGTAACAATTTGTAAAGCTCCATCCGATGTAAAGGCTCAGTGATATTGAGATAGATTGTGGTTTCTTGTGATATTGTGTCTCCAAACTTTGGCAATATATTGTGCAGACCTACATTATGAGCTTAACAAGCTCTTTGTTAAGGCTTTTTTATTAATGTTTTATTGAAGGCATCTTGAACCTGGCCAATAAGATTGTGGCAGATTCACAAGTCCAGTCGCAGGTCCGTGATGCTGCAATGTAGGATCAAATCTCTTTTAACAACTGCGCTACACTTCATTGCTCTTGGTATTGGATCATGTGGACTTCTGATTTTACCTTTTGTAGCTATTTATGCTTTTATCTACTATATGTGCCATTGTTGTCTTGTCTATAGACGTTGTGTTTTATCAGTGTTAATGTTCTCAGACAAATTCCCCTCTGGGCCAATAAAGGTTTCATTCATTCATTAATTCATATTGCTATTTCCAGGTGAACAATGTGGACATCAGTAATGTCCCACACAGTTTTGCTCGTTCAACTCTGGCACGGCCTTGCACCACCTTGCAGCTAACTGTGCTGCGCGAGCGTCGCTGTTCGTCCCGGGCTGCTCCCACATCCTCCTCCTCCACCCCCGCTGTCCCCCACGCCCCTTGCTCCACCCCTGAGGGCAGCCCACCAAGCCCTACCGCCCTGAGGATCACCCTGCACAAGCGTGACTCGACTGAGCAGCTGGGCATCAAGCTGGTGAGGAGGACCGACGAGTCAGGGGTGTTTGTGTTGGACCTTTTGGACGGGGGGCTGGCAGCGAAAGACGGGCGGCTGCAAAGCAATGACCGAGTGCTGGCTGTAAACGAGCAGGACCTTCGGCACGGCACCCCCGAGCAGGCCGCGCAGATCATACAGGTTTGGAGGTTCATGGAGTGTAGAATTAAACATAATGAATGCGCACAATAATCAGACCTAATGCATCTTCAGGCAAGTGGAGAACGAGTCCATCTGCTCATAGGACGACCACGCAAACCATCTCCACCTCCTCCGCCAAAATCTAACTCTACTAGAGACCTCTACTGCCTTGAACACTTTCTGCCAAACCACAGCTCCACGCCAAGCCCTGTGCCCTCACACCTGTCCCGCAACAGCACTCACAGAGTAAGGACATCAACTGTTTCTGTGGGAGAAGTACATTGTAGTTTAAAGTGTAATAATATGTGTATTAGATAATGATGGTACGCACTTATTGTCTAAACATGTACATCTATATGTGTTTTCTCTGCCAGGACATGTCCCAGTGTCTGTCGTGTAAAGAGAAACACATCACAGTGAAGAAGGAGCCCCTCGAGTCTCTGGGCATGACAGTGGCAGGAGGACGGGGGAGTAAGAGTGGGGAGCTGCCAATCTTTGTCACCAGTGTCCAGCCGCATGGCTGCCTGTCCCGGGACGGACGAATCAAGCGAGGTGTGTTTTATGTGGTGTCTAGGAGTGTCTTTTAAGATTATCCGCTTGTGCATAATGTTGGTGTGCTTTAGGTGATGTGCTGTTGAGCATTAATGGTCAGGACCTGACTTGCCTGAGTCACAGTGAGGCAGTGGGGACTCTGAAGGCATCTGCTGCATCCCCTTCAGTGCAGCTGCGAGTGCTGGAGGTCAGTATGGTGGAGGAGCATGACCAGCTCCTGTCCCACTCCCACGACAGTGACTTCGACGCCAACTGGTCACCATCATGGGTCATGTGGCTCGGCCTGCCCAGGTGAGTTTTCCAACTGAATCTCATGGGTTTTTTTGTTTCTCTTTAAGCTGCACTCACCAGTTATTGACACTATAAAGCTATTTCAAGTTACATTTACATACTGTGCAAAACAGGTTATCTTCTCTGTGTGTGAGTGCGTTCTCCTCTCGCCCTTACAGTTACCTCCACAGCAGTCATGAGATTGTGCTGCGCAGGAGTCACCCTGGGAGCTGGGGCTTTAGCATCGTCGGAGGATATGAGGAGAGCCACGGCAACCAAGCCTTTTTCATCAAAACCATTGTCCTTGGCACACCTGCGTACTACGATGGCCGCCTCAAGTCAGTGGATTATAATTCTTCTTAAGATACTATTTTTTGCTCCTGTTAGAAGTGATTCAGACATGAATTACTGGCTCATTGCCAATTGTTCATTATACAATTCTCTCATTGGTTCTTTTTAATGTAATAAACCTGGCAAAAGGCCTCATACTCCATTAAGGTTACCATAGATTTTTGGTCAGAGAGAAACAATTAGCCATCCATAGGGTGACATGTTAAGCAGTCAATAGTGGTAAAATTGATTCTTTGGCTTTTTCCCGAGGGTTACTACAACAGTACTGGTTTCATATATGGCAGTCCTATAGTACAGTCACATACTGGTAAACTAGCCCTGACGAATACAGTTTTTCAATACAGCAAATTTACTTCAAATTTCACAACCATGTAGCAGTAGACCTGACAGCTTTGTGGTTTTATTGTAGGTGTGGAGACATGATTGTGGCAGTAAACAGCCTGTCAACAGCAGGGATGAGTCACTCTGCCTTGGTGCCCATGCTGAAGGAGCAGAGGAGCCGGGTGGCCCTCACTGTGGTGTCCTGGCCGGGCAGCCTGGTATAGCTGGGGCTGGTGACCTGATCCCTCTGAACATGGTGGTGGACATGACTGTGCTGGGCCTAATCCTGGACCAAAAGAGACTGTTGTAGAGCCACAGGAGGTCAGTCCTGGAATGGACCTAATCAGGACTGAACTCTCACTCTGCTGTGTTCATGTGTTGTGTGTTCCTCTCATGGGGAGCATGTAGTGCAACTGTCTGTGCAGTTCTCATCTCACGGGGCAGTGCAGAGCCACAGATCCTCTGGTGGACACAGTGCTGCAGGAAGAGTGAGCACTGTACTCACCAGACGACACCAGACCCTGGCGCTCACTGCCTAAAGCCTCATCATGAACCAGCTCCTCACTCCGCTGCACTTTTATACATGTATGAATGTGTCCACTTTGTTAATAAAACAATCCTCAAAGGAAGACTGGCATTTGGTTATTTCTTTAAAACAGATGGATATATTCTGATAAATCGATAAGGTGAAGGCAGCGATATAACTTTTCATTGCATCCTTCTTTGGGACAAGGAAACTGCCTTTTCTCAGCAGAGTAGAACCAAGTATTACCAACCACACATGGCAATTTGACTGAGGAGAAAGTATGAGTTTAGTGCAAATCCAGTTACAGCAGTTACCTTTATGGTCTTTCCTGTGCTGCAGATGCTACGTTCACGTGTTTCCTTTAAACAAACATGCTTCCTCTTCACAAAGACAACCTAAAGATACACAAACAGTTTTAGTCAAACAACAATTGAACAGACCTGCACTTAACCACCAACCATCATGCACTTTCTTTGTGCAGCCAGAAATCTTGCAACCTCAACAAATTATTTTGGCCAAAAAGTTTACACATTTAAACTGATTGGAAAGACAAGGCTTTAATGTGCACACACATACGAGCACTGAGCTTTTTCACAGTCTTGACAGTTGCACTGCAAAGCCAAACAATTGTCAAAACCTTTAGCATTCATTCTCTGCTTATAAATAACTCAATAGCATTTTGCATCTTTTCTTTCGGTTGTGAAGTCTGGACATGTGGTTTTTCATGCTTGCATTAGTGGCAAAGGCCTCAGAGCAGCTTTTGACAATACACCTTCATAAAAGAATAAACAGTTTAACTATTGATACAACCATTTTGGACGAAACTGTGGCTTTCTTGTGTGGCTTCTCTTCACTGTGAGTTAGGTTTACTTTGCAACTTCTCTCCTATCTTTAATAAGAGATGTCAAACGTAGGGTTGTATGTTATGAATCTACGGAGCTTGTATTTAACAGGAACGAGGGCGCAGGACACTTTTGGACCTACATTGTGCACCAAAACTGTGCCTCATGTATCTATTTGTGACAAGTTATTTGAGGTATGTTTTGGGGGTTGTGCCACAGCATGGACTCAAAAGGACTGATACTGAGGCAGTGGTCACAGTTGATGACGTAGACGCTGTAAACGCGTGACTCTATCCTCCAGATTGATTTATACATGCTCTAAATGTGTCATGAAGGCACCATGTCTCGCAGCAGCCAGACCACAGGAGGCGACGGTCTGTCTCCATTCGCTGCAAGCAAACACAACATTTACAACTCTAATCTCACTCTTATCAACAGTACAACTTTGTTTTCGGATCGGTGCGATGCATTGATTCAGAAAATGACTTTAAATTCAATTTCTATTGTCAGGAATGCAAAGCTGAACAGTTCAAGAGAATATAGGCTGCTTCAGTCTTAGTTTAAACTTCATATTTCCATTCTGGGGTAGCCTAGACTAGATTACTTGATTAGCCTACATTTTACATATATTCTGAAAGAGTCACAATAGTTTGGGACCTTTATGAGTATCAATAATAAAAGTATTGCAACAATGCTCCATATAGCAGCAGTGGTAAAATTGATTCCTGAGGGTTATTTCATACAGTAGTAGTTTTATATATGGGAATCCTATCTCTCCAAAATTAACTTTGAATTTCACTGCGATGTAGTAGTTCAGTTGTGCAGGGCAGTTAAAATACAAAGTTGCTTCCTAAATCTATAACAGACCCTTTTCACCTGTACATAGTTACATTTATTTAATACTTTTTCTATGATTACTACTTTATCATGATCGCATACGCAATAGTAGAAAAAGCAGTATAAGCTTTATATGTATAAGCAAACATGAAAACCTGTAGACTTTATACTTGATGCATTTGTTAGGGATGTTTAGTTACACACTTTTACACCTACTTGAGTAAAATTATCTGGAAGTAATGTTACTTTAATCTGCTGCCTCTGCCCATACCTGTTAGAGAGGGCAAAAACAGGTGCGCAGAGTGACAGATAGGGACAATCGAATAATGCTATCTTCCTGTCTAAACACCAGCGCTCACCCTTTGCACAAATGCCATGCTCTCGTGTGAAACCTTTGCTTCACTGCGGTGAATGAGGGCCTTTGAAAGCGTGTTGGGCGTTGACTCTGTGCCCTCCCACGCTCCAGGTATGACCAGGCTGCAGGGGTTATCAGACCAAGCCCCCACCCCCCGTCTACCTCTGCCCATCCGGCCCTTCCCCTGTGGCCTGTCAGGGGCTGCAGCAGTCAATACAGCTGTCCCAATATCCACATATACTAGAGCCAAGCCTCCCCTGTCACTGATAACCATGCAGTTATCAGCCCAGCTATCAGGCACAGGGCCTGGGTGCACTCTGTTTGGACTGCCCTGGGATTTCCTGGTGCCTTTGTCAAAGTGTGAGGTATGTCATCGTGGAAAAACATATAGGATTGCACAAAAGTCATAGCTAATACATTACATCTAAATATCATGTCGAGTGGTAATTTTGGGCCAATTTGACGCAGGCACTTATAATTATTTCACCTTAAAAAGCACAGTATACAAACCACACTTTATTCGCTGTTATTAAACATAAATACTAATAAAAAACATTCACCAATTAGAGGCTATAAATTGTATTTGTATGCAATTACGATAAACACAGAATAACTTTTAGCCTCTTCCAAACAAAAAACTCTAGTAATAGCTTAGAAAGAAATAATAAGTAGGCTACAATAACACATTTTCTTTAGGGATTAGGGATTTAATATTTCACACTATATGTATTAGACTATGATTTCCAATATGATTCCTTTTATGCATGCATGTGTGTGTGTGTGTGTGTGTGTTTGTTTTGTGTTACTTTTTACAATATCCTTTCCCACATTATCTTACATGTGTGAGTGTAGTGATAAATGTGAGTGGTTTTATCGTTCCCTGTAAATAACAACAACATAAATAAATAAACCACAACTAACTATCTAAAATATACTGTCTCCCTCATGCAATGTTTGTAAACTAAATGTCGGGTAGAGCACCTTTAAAGCCACACCGCGTAGAATTTCAACCAATAAATAAATAGAAGCATAGATATTTTCATCATTGATAAATATCTCATAAATGTACAAGACATGACTGTAGCTTTACTGGGAGTGGGTACGTCTCCAGCTCGTTTCCATGGAGATGTTGACGAGCTGAGATTGGGCTCTCATCCTAATCCATTCTTTGATTACCCACTGCAAAAATAGCGTCGATCTGGTCATTAGGGGCATGTTTTGTACTGACGGCAACAGTATAGTCCAAAATGTTACGCAGTGTGCCTTTAAATGAATGAATCGTAGCACCTTCATGGATGCAACAATAATCCTATGTGATTTGGATGTGTCTGCCATGCATCATTTGCTGTTGCAGCCTGTCTGCCCATGTCCCGTTATCTCCACATGTGTGTGTGTGTGTCGTGTGTGTGTGTATGTGTGGTTAATATGTAACAGTGCAGGTCGATACAGCTGCTCTGTGCTGCTGGCTAAGCTTACACACTCAATCTGTGAGTGTCAGAGTGCGGTGATTAAGGAGTCCGTGGTGTTCTGCCTTTTATCCGCGCTGCTTGTCTCTCGTTCTTTCTCCATCTCCGCTGCTTGCTCACTCCTCTTGTCTGTTTACTTTTTGTTCCCTCAATCAGTAACCTCTTGGAGTTGGGACACACCACACACTACACACACAGACACAGACACAAAAGCTTTACTGTAGACGTGTGTGATATATTAGAAAATGTCCAACGAAAGGTACATTTTTACACATTTACAGTGAGATTTACAAAAGCCCCTTTTCACCCCTCAGTTTTCAGGTTTTGGGCTCTTAACGTATAAACTTTAACCAGGGGATAAACAAAAAGTGTTATTACTTCTCTGTAGATATTTGGGAATTTGTGGATTTAAAAGGCCTTCTTTCTTAAACATGCCTTTTTTCCCCACACAGTCTAGGGACAATCTTATTCCTTCTTTATTGCACATTTGGGGACGTAATTTTCCAGTATAAACTTGCCTTGCCTTTTTTTTTTTTTTGCTTGCTTTTCATTTTACCCAGAATAATTGGTTTGTTTCTATTTTCTAGGATGATTAGAGAAGATGATTAGGCAAAATTAGCATTTTTACAGATTTCTATTTCAGCAATATTATTCAGAATCTAACTAAGATCTAGAATTGGTGTTAATAATAATAATGTAATGTGACAACAAAATAAACCCATAATTTTAAACACAGCACTTACCATAATTCAGTGTTTGCCTTATGTACATATTAATGCACTAGGCTACACAATTGTAAGCTTGCAAAGCCTTTTTTCCCACATTTCTCTCAGGAATCACAAAGAAGTTTTAAATGTATATTGCTATTTTCCCATATTCAGTGTTCCTCACCTTAAGGGACTTTTGTTCACATATTGTTTTCTTCTTTAAACTGAGTTCAAGAGCTGTGGGAACATCCAAACTAAACACTGTCTTATCTCAACGCAAGAACCAGTCAATCGATACCAAGGGCTTTATTGATTGATTGTTGCTTATTTTCCACAATGAAAAAAATCTCTCTGCTCACCTGACTCTTAAAAGTGCAGGGAGCGGGACCCCAGCTCATCTCCACAGAAATTTTGAATTAATTTCAATTGATCTTGTGACATTTAGCATTGTAGAACCTGGAATGTTCCGCAGTGTGGCTTTGAAGAAAATCACAAAACATTTTATTTGTATTTATTGTGTTGAAATGAACACTTTGAAGATATTACAGAGAAGAGCGTAAAAAAAAAAACTACAGTGTTCTGACCCTGTGCTCCTTGGTCCATCTCTGACACAATGAACACACGTCCCTGTCACCTCCGTCTCTGTAAACTGGCCCTAATAAGTGTCAATATTGGGTATACAGGTTGGGATAAGATAACCCATTAGTCACATTAGCAGTCATGCGTTCTGCTCTAAGTGATTTAACACTCAAGTGCCCCACACTGGCCACATACAGCTACATCTGTGCACGAGGAGTGGATGTGGAAAGGTGGGTAATGCAACAGTGGCTCTAAAACTGTGGTACATATGCCACTGCTGGAACCTGGTTTTCTTTGGGTGGTGCAGGGTCATCATTTTTTATACTTTATTCTAATTAGAGATTAAAAAGCTTTGTTTATACATCAAGTTGAGATTTGTTTTTAAATGGTTTGGACATAATTTAGTCCAATTTACAATTTCAGCTCAAATTTATAGCAAATATGCTCGTATTGAACAGCTAGACACAAAAAATATACTTTTTGCTGTGGTAAATGAAAGAATGGATTTGGATGAGGACCTAACCTATTAAAATCTCATATTTGGCTGCCTTTTTTCAACGTTTCCATGGAGACGAGCTGGAGACGTCCTTGCTCAGTAAAGTTACAGTCCGGTCATAGAAGAGGTGAGCAGCATTTTTCAGGCATTTTTCAACAAATAACAATTATCTGTAGTAAAATACATACTTGTATTTTATTCTATTTATTTGGTTAATGTAACGCAGTGTGGCTTTAAAGTAATGCGTACAATTAATAGATAGAGGAATATATCTCATTAAGGCGAGACACTGCAGGTGAATAGGGAAATTTTTTTTTTTTACAGATATCAATTTGAAACTTTGCTGTAGATTTACTGGCATAAATGTGAGAAGAAAATACATTGCAAGTTTTCTGTCATTGTATCTTTTCATATAAGAATAAGGTGTTTTGTGCCTAAAAATGCCCCAAATTTCACATCTTTTCGGCGACGAAATCTAAATAATGGATAGAGCTACATTCAAATGTATGGTTTCATTTTATTGATAAATGAGTTACCAAGACTTTTTCAGAGGGGATTTTGGATTTCTTGTTTAGTTTTAAAAAAAAATCTGTTTTTTAGTGGAAAAATGTGTACAAATTTTATTTTCGCCTTATTTTTTGACATTCAAAACTCAATAAATCAGGCTAGGGATTAGATAATAAAAAATCCCTCTGAAAAACAAAAATATTGTTCAGTCCAAGGCTGGAAAATGTGAAGTCTTTAGGTCCGACTGACGTGGACATAGTGTCGCCACAATGACAGAAAAATGTGTTTTGAGAAAAAGGCCCTTGAAATTGCATTGTCCCATATAAGTCTATGGGGAACATTGAATCAGCGCAATATTTAAACATGTTATTATGAAGATTAGGCATGTTTTTTGTGTCCAGGTGAAAGCTTATATGACCAATTTGGCCCAAAACCTGAAAACTGAAGAAAAAAAATAGTTTTGCCTATAGTGTCTCCCCTTAAACTACAAACCAAGACTTTTACATACACTTTTGAGCAAATCTATAAGTCTTGTGAAGTTAAAACAAGACAACGACTTTGTGGAGCTATATGTTTTGACAGAATGCCAGCATTTCACTCTCCATCCAGAGAGCCTCCTCGTGGTGATTTTAGGCGACGCCCACCAGAAATAGCTACAAGAAAAAGCACCTCATTAACTTTACCCTGTCATGTCATGTGGGCTTGAATCCGAAAGGTGAATAAAAAAAACAAATGCAATATCTATATGGTAAAACATTGTCTTTTTATCCCTTTTGTTTGGCCTGTTGGATTTAACAGCAAGGTGAAAGGGGGAGAGACATTCAGCAAACTGTCAGAGCCAAGGATTCGAGCTCACAGCACAAAATAGTGTACTGCTTATGTGCAACCACTGGACCAAACACTTTTTTTGTACACAACTTTACAATAATCAGATTGAAATAAAAGTCGCCCAATGCAGCGCCAAACTCAAGTGCGTCGTCATTTGATGGCGCACACTGCCCCCTCATGGACAAGCCAAGAACTGCCAGCATTTTTTGTGGCCCGCACCTGAACTGAAGTAAAACACAAGCTTCATAAATTCCCCTTCCAGACCAGTGACTGCCCCGAGTACAAAAGGAAAGGAGCCAAGGTCAAATTAGATTACTCCTCATTTCTAGGATGAGCATATCAAAAGTCTCATAAAAGGATGTCAAACCATTTATTTTTGTTCCATAATTCCCATTTGTCTAGAAAGTGAATTAGAGAGAAAATAAAAGCTGGGAATGACTACTTCAATGGCTGCAGGACAATTATTAAAGTGGTCACCCTACAGATAGCGGATAACTTGCCAAATGTTCTTGTACAACTTCTGTACTCATGCATAAAATTGTTAATTATTCTGTATAAACCGAGGACACTAGCACTTCCACTTAATTGGCAAACCCTTATCGAAAAACAAAAATAAAGCTTAAGTAAAAATGCAAGAACAAGTCGCATCTGTACAAAGACTTTTTATTGGAGCACATTTATGCCATGAACTCGTATGGGATGGGCTCCAGAAGCTGGGGCTCGTTCTTCTTGGTGCTGACAAAGTGGGCGTCACGAGGAGGTGCAGGCTGAAAATATAAAAAAAATTGACACACATGATTATTTCTTTGTCCAGGGTAAATACAGTGCATTGATAACTTCATGACTTGCACACCTGGCGCTTCAGCTCCACCCAGGTGCCCTGCTGTTTGGCCTCCATCTTTCTGGCCTCATTTTCTTTGACGCGCTGCAGGAAGCTGTCCCTGCTCTTTGAGTGCTTGACGTGCTCGATACGGACGTTAATCCTCTTGGCCAGGATTTTGCCCCTGTAACAGCAAAAGACAATGTGATAAACTGAATTATACGCAAAGCACCTTACATTAGCAGCTTGTTTATTCCAGTGCTGTTTCCTAAAAAACCCCCAGAGCAAACATTGGAGTCAGCCTTGAGGTTTTTGAGGTTATATAATTTCCCCCACATGAATGACCACTGAGGACAGACACAAGTCCAGGTGGCAAAGTGAATATGGGGTGAAACATTAATGACAATCTGAAAATAATCCTCAAGGGACTCGCTATTCTTTAATTACAGAGAGTAGCGAGCAACCAATAAGTTGCTTTGACCAGTAAACCAAGCAGATAAAGGACATTATAAAATGAGGTCATGTGTCACTGTCATAATTAATGGCTTCTTCCACTTACTTGACTTGCTTGTTGACAATGATGCCGACAGCATGTTGGGTTACATTATAAACACGTCCCGTCTTGCCATGGTAGCACTTGTGAGGCATTCCTTTCTGAATTGTTCCTGTGCCCTATTAAAAGTAAAGTAAATATCACTATCCTAAAAGAGGGGGGGCACGTGATCATTGAATTGCTCATTGAACAGTGCCTACCTTAATGTCAACAATGTCACCCTTCTTGTAGATGCGCATGTACGTAGACAGGGGGATAGGGCCTGGAGAGCACAAGCGTTTTAATTGAGGTAGAGCCAATTTAGAAAATCTTCAGTAAAACCAATTGCTCACCATGCTTGCGGAATGGCCTGCTAAACATGTACCTGGTCCCCCTCCTCTTGCCTCTGGTATTCGTCATGGTGCCTGATTACTGAAACGGAACAAAATGTATGGTTAATACAAAAATAATAAAAACAAGTCTCAGGTTAAGTATAGGAAACTGTGCGGATACTCTCAGTTCGCCGGTGAATAAATGCGTTTAGTTTCATAACAATTATCAATGGAGAAAAATCATCATCGAGTATCTGCACATGTTACGGCTACGCTTGTTGCCACTCTAAGCATGTATCCAAAGCTGACATTTGCAAATGAATTAATGAGTAAATTCACTTCTGTTGAAGTTTTTGAATTAACCAAACCTAAACTCTTGGATTGAAAAATGTTGGCTGGCTCCGGTGTAGGCCCACATGGAAAGCCACGCGCTGAACACAGGGCACTTTACACGGCTATTACTAGATAGCGCGTGCGTTTCGGTGGCCGATCAGCAGAAGAATAAACGCATCATGGTATTTTACACATATTTAATCAATAGAATTAGGTCAAAATGTCAGATAAAGATGAGAATTATTGTTAAAAAGGAAGACGATCTTACCCCCGGTCCCTACAAGATGGCGGGTACAGCGGAAAGAGAGAGTTGAAGACCCCTGACTCCGCCTTGAAAAACTGGATGGGGTGGCAGTGGCGGTGCCTGAACAAATACAACCGACCCAGTTGGTTTATTTTGTTTGTGAATCAATGTGACTTGCCATGGACTGTGGCCAATTTAAGAGCATATTTATGTCTTACCTTGCTTCAATTAGATCTGATTTGTTGTAGCTTCACTGTTGACGAAAAACACAAAACTATAACCTGGTTAACCGCTTTTTTCGCCTAGCGGCGAGTTTGCAGGCGCGATTTACGTCAAATTTAAAGCTGGTAAAAAATAATGATAATGATGAAAACACTTTTTTTCTTCATCATTATCATTATTTTTTTTACCTGCAAGCGCGACCCCAACTATCAAAACGAATGCGGAAGTGAGTAGCACAGCGCCCTCTTGCCTTGTGAGGCTCGGCTCAGTTATAAACAGCACATCGACAGCTGCCCTCACGGAGCAGCCCACAGTCTCAGCTCCGCGGTGTAGTGGAAGATGGCGTTAGCCGAATGGAAATCCTAATGACAGTCTCAAAATTTGCCTCTTTTTGTACCATGGTGAGTCTGCGGAACACTGTCTTTTGCATCATTTAGAACCATAGGCTCTAGGATTATGTATAAATATGACCTATTCATACTATTATTGTCTCTCTGCATAGAAATATTCCTAATAAAAGTAACTGCTGCCCTGTATGCTAGCAAAGCAGTTTTGCGACCCAAGCAAAGCAAGCAGTCATCTACCACCATCGCCAATCCGTTCAACTGCCGCAGTAGTAACCTCAGTTTGTTACTGTGGTCATTATTACTTTATTAACATCCGCTCTGCTCAGTGATTATGTGTTACCAAATATTTCAACCAAGTGACACTGCACCTGCTGCTAGCAGGCTAACATTCGGCATCTGGAGCTAAACCACTGTTTCTAGTTAGCCTGCAAACAACTGGCCACAGCTGGGCCATAAAATCACTTCTGCAATCTCAGAAAAGACGCATTTAGGCGGATTGTGAAACACTATGTAAAGTTGAGCAACGCCGTGACTTGTATTTATAAGATACACGGTTTTATTAATGCAGGCGATGACGACATAGTTTACCATTAGCTGCGCATTTGTGGATCTGTTCCAGGTTTTAGGATTCATTGCTGTTCATTTTGTATCTGACCCACTGCTCTGTTTGTTTGTTTATTTACTAATTGTGACACACTGGGAAATGTTATAACACATTTTGAGTGTCGACGTTGTGGCTACATTAAAAAAATCCAAAATGCTGCATTGTTTTTTTAACATGTAAAACTTATTAATTAATTTAATGTGTGACATAATGTCCTGAGAGGTGTACTTTTCTTGAATGGGTTTTTCATAGGGCGCCAATGCCTCTGCTCTGGAGAAAGAGATTGGATCTGAGCAGTTTCCGGTCAATGAGCACTATTTCGGGTTGGTCAATGTAAGTTTTGAGATTTAGGATATTATTGTTTTTCACTTATTACTGCTACTATCTGCTGCTGCAAAACATAGTTATTTATTGTTACTTTTGTTTTTTTTAGTTTGGAAACACCTGCTACTGCAACTCAGTACTGCAGGCTCTCTACTTTTGCCGACCGTTTCGTGAGAAAATTTTGGCATATCGCAGCCAGCCTCGGCGGAAGGAGAACCTACTCACATGTCTCGCTGACTTGTTCCATAGTATTGCCAATCAAAAGAGGAAAGTCGGTGTTATACCACCCAAGAAGTTTATTACACGTTTACGCAAGGAAAATGGTGAGCACAAGAAATTTACTGCCAGTTTGGATCAAATTTACACTATTTTGTCCTATTTTCTTTCCAGAGCTATTTGACAACTACATGCAGCAGGACGCCCATGAGTTCCTGAACTACCTTCTTAACACCATTGCGGATCTGCTTCAAGAAGAAAGGAAACAAGAGAAGACCAATGGCCGCCTTGCCAACGGCACTTTGGACTCCCAGAATAATAACAGCAATGCCTCACCTGCTCCGACCTGGGTCCATGAGATCTTCCAAGGCACTCTAACCAATGAGACCCGCTGCCTGACCTGTGAAACGGTCTGCCCCAAACCGATATGTAGTTTAAAAAAAAAAACTATTCTCACATGCACAGTGTTTGTAAGGAAAATGTTTTTTTTTTTCTTTAGATAAGCAGTAAAGATGAGGACTTTCTGGACCTTTCGGTCGATGTTGAACAGAATACCTCCATCACGCACTGCCTCAGGTAAAAGAAATGGAACAGGATAATTGAGCTGTATGTTAGTAATACAAAATTACACCTGGTCTTTCATATATTCCAGAGGTTTTAGTAACACAGAGACACTGTGCAGCGAGTACAAATACTACTGTGAAGAATGTAGAAGCAAGCAGGAGGCACACAAGAGGTCAGTATCTGTTTGTGTTATAACTAGACCATTGATGTTGCTGTGAACGCACGATTGTTCTCATGCCCTGTCGCCAGTTCTTACGGCCGGACAAAAAATAACGCCAGTATGGATCTTTTGGTTGTCGTTCAATTTAGCGTTCTTTACCTCAGAAAAACAAGTAAACCTTCATGTGTCTAGACAATATCCCATGAGGTGTGATGTGTCTTTCCAGCTGTTCCTAGGGGTGTTAAGCTTGATGGAGTGACGGGTTTATCCCACGAGGAGTGTTAAAGTTGGAAAGGTCCTTTGTCTCGGTTCACTGTAAAAACTCTGATCTGAATCTCCTCTTTGATCCAGCGTTTATTTGTTGCTTCCTTGATTGATAATGCCTATATTGTCCCAGTAATTATATTGGTTATTGCGTTATTCATTCTTTAGTGTGCCCTGTTTTTTGGGTGTTGAAAGGTCTACGTTTGTCTATTGATTGTGCTACATTAGTTCTTCATAAATTCATAACAAATCGCCCATTGCTACACGCTTTGCAAAATCAGTGCTTAGTACCTACAGTTAAACTATTCTCTTGTTCCTGGTACCATACTTGACATACTTACTTAACATACAGTTAATACACCATGCAAGCAATGTCCCTGAGCCCCATTAAAACAGCAGTTATGTACGTTCATCTTATGGCTGTACAAGTGCACACGGTTAGCTCTCAGTCCTTGGCATAAAAGCCCTTAAGTTCGTTCTTGAATTCAAGTCGTGTCGATGATTTGAAGTGTCACTGATCTGCTGTTACAGAATGCGAGTAAAGAAGCTGCCAATGATCCTAGCACTGCACCTGAAGCGCTTTAAGTACATGGAGCAGCTGCAGCGATACACCAAGCTCTCCTATCGCGTAGTCTTCCCTCTGGAGCTGCGTCTCTTCAACACCTCCGGGGATGCCACCAATCCCGAGCGGCTGTACGACCTGGTGGCTGTAGTGGTCCACTGTGGAAGGTGTGTTGTTAATGTCGTACATTTGCTTTGGTTGTGATGATTGAATATTCTGTTTTTCAAAGATGCACTTACACAATACGAGACCTATCGAAGTCTCAGTCCAATCACAATTCTAATATTGTACCAGAGACATTAAATGCTGGCTAATTTGTCATAATCATTAGCTTTTCACATGAATTTAGTTGTAGTCTCTTTTTATTGCAGAAATCATAAATACATGTCATGATTCAAATAATTAAGGGTTAAAATCACTAAAATCATACGGCACATGATGATGATGATGAGAGTATGAAATGCTTGGGTTTTTCCCTGCCTTATGAAACTTGATTGCAGTGTGTCCAGTCTTTGTGGTTCACATCAGGGAAAATCTAATATAGAAGATAAATGGAACCAAAACTTAATCAAGTTGAACATGTGAATTTCTATTAAGCAGGAAAAAAATTCAAATCAATTCTGGGGATTTTTGTTGCTTTTTCCTGGTTGTATAAAAATCTTGGCAGGCAAACGAAAACACAGATGTTTTAAAAAGCTCAATTTGAGTAAGCGTATTAAAAGCTGAACACTGAAATTCAGTTACAAATGTTTTGCTTATGCCCTTGATATCCTGACCAATGATTGGGTGAATGTTAATGCATTGTATATTTCAGTAAATGTTCATCATTGTCTTTGCAGTGGTCCAAATCGAGGTCACTACATTGCAATTGTAAAAAGTCATGACTTTTGGTTGCTATTTGATGATGATATTGTGGAGGTAAGTGCATTTTCGTCTGTGCATGAGCTCTAAATGTTTTTTCCCCACTTACTATTTTCTATGTCCTTTCTCTAGAAAATTGATGCTCAGGCAATAGAGGAATTTTACGGCTTGACTTCTGAAATCTCCAAGAATTCTGAGTCTGGATACATCCTGTTCTACCAGTCCAGAGATTAGATGTTGAGCAGAGTGTTTCCCAGTAAATGAGGTCTGATTCCTCTTTACGTCGGGCAGAGGACCCTAATTGCACCACTGCAGCTATTGCTCCCTAAAGCTGTATTTTTAACCTGTGCTTTAGGCACTCAGCGCTGCACCTCCGTTGGTGAGGTCTCCCTGAACTACAGCTGTCTGCTCTGGTCCTGTCTTCATCCTGTCACTCTGCTGCAGGGACAAAGACATTATTGAATGAAAACTGTTAAGATTGTTTATTGTTTAAGCAGATCCTGAGGGGTTGTACAGATGTAAGTTGGTCTTATGAGTGATACATTTTTTTGCCTTGGGTGTTGGATGAATGGTTATTTAATAATTCATATGATGTAATATTGGCCTGGTGTTTTCACCCCACACTGTTCTACTGCACTGGCTCTGACTCGACTGGATCAGGTTTATGATCATTGATGTAAAGAAGAAAAGGGTGGGGAAAGGATGTGTCTCTCTGGGGCACAGTGGATTGTGTATTTCTACAGTGTACAGAATGGTATTTGTATAAATATTACAAGAAGATATTATTCTCATTGGAAAATGTTAGACATTAAGATGTATTAACACTATGGTGCACTTTTGATACCGTTTTGTAGGTGTTGGCAAATTAAATGTGAGGGTTTGCTTGAAAAGGCCTGTTGTTAAGCGATCATTTTCTGTTTTAAAGAAAAAGGAATAAATCCATACACATCTGTTGGCTGCTCCTTTCTGTGTCAAGTGCACATGGATGACTCATAGGCGCTCACTGGCGCCCACCAGAGGTGATTGCTGGAGGAGCCATTTTACCGCAAACGAGCTATTCCAATCCAATTACACCTAAACTATCGATGTGTTGGAAGAACGTCTATGACCGACAAAAGGGCACTGCCACATTTTACGCACTAGGCTCACATCAGCGGAGGTTTTGGGGCATCGACACAAAGATGGAGAAAGACAGAAGACAGAGAGGGGAGGGGCCTCTGACACACATCAGGTTGCTGTTAATAGCTCAGACAGGACCAGAATAGCAGCGTCGCAAGAAGAAAGTAGCTTCTCAGTACATCCGCATCTTGGAATTTGAATTTTGACCCCAGCGTAAAAAGTGATCAATTGTGCCAATAATAAATAACCCGCGAGGAGATAACTGGCACAAAAACTCCCTATGGCGTCTTGCAGGTGGCTATATTGCAGGAGAATGTAAACGCAAGTCACACACGGGTCATTAATTTACCTCACATGCTTATATGTCCTTGACTCGACATGACCAGACGTCCTTTTAACAGAGTTCAGCCAGTCTGGCCCATTAGGGACTTCTTCATTATCGACTCGCTGTACCTCGTTACCCCCCTCCTCACCGCTCCTGCTCAGAGCTCTGCACAGCCGCAGTCTACAGCGCACGGTGATGCGCCGCTAAAGGCACAGCCTTTTCAATCGTCCTGGCTGCGAGGCTGGGGATCCTCAGCATCCACATCCTCTCCGGGCTGCGCCTCTAAACGCTGGAGCTGGACTTCCGCGCCATGGTGATACCAAGCAGCCACTCATCCATCTAAGCAAAAGGCCCACGGCACTGACGAGGTAAGCTTTATGACATGTACAGTATGCCCGTCATCTTGAGCGCGAGCATGCCTTTCTAACATAGCACACAAAGCGCGCGCGTCCTTCGCTGGACAGAAGCGTTTGCAGTTTTTTTTTTTTTTTTGCTCCTGGGGTTTATTGCACAAACGCCATGGGCAGTGTGGGTGAATGTTAAAAAAATCTCCCTATCAGGTGCAGTGTTTGGTCTTAAAAGCACGGGTTTTATGACCGGCATCTGGGGGAAACATGGCCTACAAAACGTGCTTCAGGCAGCTTTAGGTTATACTTTATCTCAGGAATACTGGTCCCCTTTTTGAAATGACTTTGTACCATTTGTACCTATTAGTCTATAGTTAATAGAATTATTAAAAATGGAAAAAAATAAATAATCGGCTATTCATTGTAGGTCTATAGTTTATTGGCTTGGAGGCCATTCTTTTAATTACAGCCCATAGCCTGCCCTAATTAACCTTTCATGTGCAGCATGTGTTTTTGTAACACAATTAAATGATGCGTAGCACTCCTGGGTGGCATGAGGCAGGTGCAGAGCAGGGATACCCCCTGCTGTATTTACATTACAATTACATTATAGCCTAGTAGGCCACTGAGATCATACTATGTCAGACTGTGTGATTGTGTTGCTCTTTGTGCAGAAGAAACTTGACCGTGGTTCCATTTACTTATAGACGGGGAGCACCATGAGTGAAGAGTCACCAGTCTCCCACAGTTGGCTGGGCCAGGACTCAACCACTTGGGCCAGTGGAGGTGGAGGACCACTGGACAACACCACAGGCCTAGGCACATTCCCTGCGGAGATCTACCCCCCGAGCCAGCTGCCTCTGCTGGTCAACCCCTGGGACATAGTGCTGTGCACCTCTGGGACCCTCATTGCCTGTGAGAATGCTCTGGTGGTTCTGGTCATATGGCAGAACCCGGCACTGCGGGCCCCCATGTTCCTACTGATTGGCAGCCTGGCTTTGGCGGACCTTTTGGCTGGCCTGGGGCTGGTGCTTCACTTTACCTGTGCCTACCTGCTTCGCTCTGACTCAGCACAGCTGCTCACTGTGGGGCTGGTGGTGGCATCCTTCTCTGCATCAGTTTTCAGCCTGTTAGCCATCACTATTGACCGCTATCTGTCCCTGTACTATGCCCTGACGTACAATTCAGAGCGGACTGCAGCATTCACCTACACCATGCTGGTGCTGCTGTGGGGCTTGTCTTTGTGTCTGGGTCTGCTGCCGGTGACAGGGGTCAACTGTCTGGCCGAGGAGGCTTCATGCAGCGTAGTTCGTCCACTCACCAAGAACAACATTGCTGTACTGTCTGTCTCTTTTCTGCTGCTCTTTGGCCTTATGCTGCAGCTCTATGTCCAGATTTGTAAAATAGTAATGCGCCACGCTCACCAGATTGCCCTCCAACATCACTTTCTCGCTGCCACACCTCACTATGTCACCACACGGAAGGGCGTGTCCACACTAGCCATCATCCTGGGAACTTTTGCTGCATGTTGGATGCCATTCACTGTCTACTCTCTAATCGCAGACTACACCTACCCTCCTCTATACACGTATGCCACGCTGGTGCCTGCCACATATAACTCTGTCATCAACCCTGTCATCTATGCCTTTAGGAACCAGGAGATCCAGAAGGCCTTGTGGCTGGTATGTTGTGGTTGTGTGCCCACCAGCGTGGCTCACAGAGCCAGGACCCCCAGTGACGTGTGAGTCCAAAACTGAGTGTTTGAGAAGAGAGGCACCTCACTAGAGCTACCCCGTGTCCAACAGCAGGACACACAGGAGAACATGTGGCCAGGGCTGTAGCAGCACTTGTGACTAGAGGGCCGTCACTGGTTGAAGTAGTTTTCTTAATTATCAACAGCCCTCCTGGGATGATGGTATTGTGTTCTTTGTGTCACATCACAGGGCATGTCTTCCCCAGTGATAGCGGCCTTCTCCAGGGTGCCCCCTCGCGTTCAATCTGTGCCACGCCCTTTTTTCCTCGATTCTGGTGAGAGCGCATCGCAGTGTCACATGTACAGGCAGCAGATGTACATGGAGCGCGCACATTCTACAAAGCCTGTGCTTGACACGTGTTGTGTTTTCAGATGGGGAGGGATTTTTGGTTCTTGATGCGGCGCGTGCGTAAAAGGCAGACATTAGCAAATCCGTGCGTGCGGTTAAGTGCAGAGACCATCCGCGGCTGCTGAGAGCGCGGCAGCTCCACGGTAAAAAGCCCGTCTGGAGCAGCATCCAGTCGCTCTGCTGCTGCACTCTGAACGTGCGTCGAAAGCCAAACAGCCGCGGAGAGCTAAAAATAGATACGGCGCTCTGTGATCCGCGCCCTGCGTCCTCCACAGACGCCGAGAAAGAGAATTTAAGACGCTCTTTCTCCCCGGCTTTTCCTGCACACCTTATCTGTTTTGTCTGCGTTTCTCTGTTTAGTGTGTGCCTGAGAGGCTGCTGTCATTGAACAAGTCCCCTACTAAGTCACCATTTATAGCTGTTTGACGACAGACGCATTCCAAATAACTACCAAGCACGTGGAATCAATTTTTTTGTAACATCATAAAACCAGCCATCCAAAACCCATTTGATGTGCATGCTAGATATCAGTGATCTGCATGCAGGGCCACACCAGTCTTTTCTCCAAACCACCCTGCTTGAGCAAAAAGGCAGTGTGTCATATTATTGCTGAAATGACCCAAATAACTTTATTGAGCTACAGTATCATGTAGCTCTACTAAGTGTACCTCACATGAAATGCATTGAAAGAGCTAAAAATCACCATTCAAGTGTATTTGACTTGTAGTGTGGGAAGCTCAGAAGCGGCCCAAAAAAAAAAAAAAAATCTGTATTCTTTGTTTTCTTATACAGAGCAATAACGAGCCTGCGAGAGATACTAGTTAGCGAAGCAATACTCAGCAATAACATCTCTGTAACACCAAGACTTCTTCCTGCAGAGTTGAGGCGCTGCTCTGGTTGGGATGGCAGAAAAGTTGTCTCAAATGCGGAATAATCACCTTTGAGCCGAAAGATTGTGTTCTGAAAAATCACTGCCTCATTTTTCCACAGAAGGAGAAGTAGGTTGCGTTCATGTGACATCATAACATTTTAGTCTGTAGTTTAATATTGATGGGGTTTATGGTTAATATCTCTGTGTTTACTGAGCCTATTAACGTAATCTATCCTTGCAGCACACATTTTATTAAAAGACACTGATGTGATTATTGTCAGTTGAAGGACTTTAGGCCATAAAATGAATGTGGCACATTTGTGGTGCCAATCCCTAACAAATAATGACCAGGATTTTCTCATAAAATATTTGACCTTCTAATCCTATCCCCATCTATAGATCAAGGTTAAATCAGATAAAACTAAACCGGGTCTCAAAAAGATTCCAAGATTGACCTAAACTGGACTACATCTACAAAACAAAACACTGCACTCAAATGCAAAACTGAAGCATGAATGAAACAATCTAGTCTAACATTGCTCACACGCACCACTCTTTTGTAAAACACTGCTCTGGAGCACCGTGAACGCAACCTATTGGGCTTTAGACAATTAAGCTGAATTGTAAAAGTGTCTGTTGCCTTTGCTTCGTGTCCACATGTAGTCGGTGTGGTAGAATCTCGAGTGTCCGCTGGGATGTTTAACTTGCGGCTGTGTTAGTGTGTGAGTTGCATGGTTATTGGGTGTGTGCATGTGTGTGAGTGCTTGTGATCCAGCCGTTAGCAGACTGTGACGTGTCCCCTGTGTCGTCAGGGGTTATTAATCGCTGTATTAAGGGTCGTCCTTTGGTGACCTCCGAACTTGGTGAATGCTGCCAGTCTTCCTGTGAACTCTGAGAAGTGGCCTCGTTCTGTGTTTGTCTTACAGCATGTAGAGCTTTTCACAGATTAAACAGATTCTCTATGTGCGACTAGGAAGAAGTTGGCCCCAGCTTTTCAAGCCAAAGTGAAAGGACTCTAAATGAAGCGGGATCCTAGTCCTTAAAGTGTTTTATGTCAATATAATGTTTATATTCTCTTGTACTGAATCATTTTTTGCTTGGTCAAGGCAAGTGCCCATTAAGTGACCTCTGAACAATTACATGAGCTAAAACTGGCACGTTCCAAAGACAGAAGTAGTGCTCCCTCTTGCTTTCCTTGGTCAATATGTGCTTTTTAAAGAGGTGACTCAAGGAGATCAGAGGAGCAGTTTTTTTGCAGCTTTGGACTGTAGCCACTGTACGTATGTGAACCTGTGCACCGTGTCAGACTGTAGTTTTCTGTGAGCACCAAACAGCTCTGGCTGGCACACAACAAAACACCACAATTGTGTATTCCTTTGGAGAAAAGTCTATTTTGTTATATTCATTGAGAAGTTCTATTTTTTCCACTTAAGTCTGGCCTAAACACTTTCATGTTGTATGCTATAACGGCGCTGTAAAGCCTTTTTATGAATGTAGTATTAATCAACAAGTTCTTTAAACGAACCCTCTCCCCTCACTTCTAATTTATTTATGTAAATAAAGCATGCCTGAGAGGAGGGACCATCATGCATGGTGCTACCAAAACCTGTCAGACTACTGTTGGTTTGTACCACTTTGATAATGACGTATTATTGCCACGGTAATGTAATAATGGTTTGGTGACGTTCACTTGCTTCAGTTACATGTAAAAACAGGTTAATGGGTAACTAGCCAGAAACGAGGTTAGAGACAAAACTATGTTAATAATGCTTTTGTCACATGGCAGCCAGCCGATGCGCTTGTAAAGACGAGGATGTGCAGGTGTGAAAAGGGCTTTGTTTCCACCAACAATATCGTAAGACTGTGAAACTGGATGTAAATCTTATCCGTGCACAATGTTAATCTACACGTTTTAACTACTCCTGGATATTTGGAGGGTTTTGGAGGGTTTCAGAGGAAGATGGTGACTACGAATCTAGAGCTAAATATCAAACACTCAAGGGCCTGTGAATGTGTGCTGGACTTTATTTGGGGGTGGGGGTTCAGAAGGGAACTCAGCATCTTGTGTATGTGTATGCGTAGTTTTCAATGTAAAATGCACTTTATTTTTTGGGATGAAAATGGCACAAAGTATCTGCAAAATGAAACATATAAATGATAATCAACATGCACTAATTGAGATATTGTACAAAGTGTGTGTGTGTGTGTGTGTGTGTGTGTGTGTGTGAACGTGGTGTCTATTTTTCCAAGGTGTTAGTTGTACTTTTTATTGCTCACTTTGATCAGTTCACTCTAATGAGACTTGTTAATTTTGTATTAAAACTGTGCTGTGCATAAAACTCGCCTTGTGCTCATCCTTTCTCCCCCTGCGGTTTCCCTGGTAACCTCCTCCTCAGCTGTATCGTCTCCGTGGAAACTGAGTCTGAGCCAGGTATGTGTTGTCTCTATGGTGACAGTGAAACAGCAAAGACGCCACGCTTCATTCATTCATCGTTTTTATTTCTCTCACTGTACAGCTCCTCTCCCCATTGCAGCCACGCTCTGGCCGCACTCATGGCTCAGTCTGTTAGTGTATTTATTTATGAGCTTTAGGTTTAAATATTACAGCATTTTATATGACACTCTGCTAACACTGCCCTGCTTCCAGCGACTTTCATCGACATGACATGCCACATGGTTTATGGCTTAAACAAGTGTTTCAGTAAACAGCATACAAGTAGATTGGTCAGCACAAGAGGAACCGCTCTAGCATCTTAGTCACTATTCAGATTTGATTGAACGAGATAAGCACCTTCGCTGGGTCTAACAGGACGAGAATTAGGATTTGCTCACTTTGCTCTCAGAGGCAGTGGCTGGATTATCATTTATAACTAGCTATGGATGTTAAGCATTATTTTTCAGTTATAACTAGCTTAGCTTATGTTAAATTTTACAGCATGTGGTGTGCATTTAGTGAGTTACTGTGATCGTGGTTCAGTGGCATTGGTCCAACATGTGTTTCGCTTGTGCACATTAAGTGGTCAAACTATCAGATTGTAGGGTGTGTTAATCGGACCAGTCATTTTCCTCTAGCTCCGAGTCGTCCTCTGAGTCAGAGTATTCCACAGCAATGCGACGTGACAGGATTGTGGCCACATCATTTCCTACTGGTTCCCTCTTAGCCTGTTGCTCCTGTTGCTCCTGCACCTTTTTGAGTTGGATACCTGCAAACATTGGATTTATTATAAACATTTGTTGTGTGGAATGCACAGCACAGAGGATACCGTTCATTTAACTGTGACACTCACCCATGCGTATGGCAGCCAGTAGGTCGCTCCGGGCATCACTGACCACAGAGCTCTCAGCAGCGGCAGAGGAAGACATTTTGCGAGTGGTGGAATGGGGAGCACCAGCGGATATGGGAGGAGGAGGTGGGCCAGGAGGTGGGGGGGCTGCCTGCGCTCCAGACAGAGGAGGTGGAGGTGGGGCATACCCCCCAGCAGCCCCTATAGGTCCTGGAGACATTGGTCCACCAGGAGGACAAGCAAAGGCTGTCTGAGCTGATGGGATGAGCGGAGCAGGCGGAGGCGGAGGAGGGCTGTTGGCATAACCATCCATACTGCCAGAGAACAAAAGAGAAAGTTAGGACAGTGCAAAGCTTTACTGCAGCACAAAGCTAATAGTAAAAGTGACATAATGACAACAAGCCACTAGATGGCAGCGTTAACTTATAATTGCCCTCTAGTGACAGATACAAGAGGTGTTGTTTTAATTATGTAATAATTATAGATTAAATGTGCCTGTGTGGCACAGTATAGTACCTGTAATCAACAGGTGGGAGGGACATGGAGCCCCCGTTCATGGCTTCCGTTGGTGGAGGGGGCAACGGGACCTGGTGGTGATTGCGGCCCAGTGTCCCGCCCTGGTAGGCCATGGCCCGTCCTCTGCCCTCTAGCTCAGCCGCTTTAGGGATGTGTCCTGCAGCCATCTGAGCGGCAAGCACGCTTGGCGGAGGGCCGGAGTAAGTGTGAGCGTGGCCCGCATGGTTCATAGCATTTGGATAGTGATGTTGGTCAGGGACATGACCCCTGAATAACGCAACAAAATTATTTATTGTTAGTATTTTTTTAATCAATCAATCACGTTCATTAAGGTAAATATACATCCAAGAGATATATATCCGTGAACGAATGCAAATACCTGTTTTCTGGGGACATTGAGCCTTCAGAGGACGTAGCTCTGTCTCTGTGGATTGTGTGTCGATGGTCAGGCCTCAGCTCTTTGTCCAGGGCCATCATATTCCACTCCTGACGACGGTTCCTTGCTTTGCGAACCTTCTTGACTTCCCTCTGTAATGTGCCATCCACGCAACGTCTCTGCTCCTTGGGGTGAAAACATCAGTCATGAAATACGTCGGACTTATTAAATCCTCTTTGAAATGTTTTTTTTTTTGGATTACCTTCTGTTTCCTTTTCTCCTTTCTCTTGTCTTCTGTGTCCTGCAGCATTTTCTCCTTCCAAAGATTAAAGAAGTAGGAGGGATCTGTGTAAAACTTAAGTGCATCCTTGTGGTCATCCCTGTAAAGACAGACACATGTTAAAAGACCCAGCTATAATGTAAATTAAACATCTGACGTCCAAAGACTAATGACCTGTATGATGATAGGATGCTGAGGGGAGGAGGCCTGTCGCTCAGATGGACCATGTCTTTAACAGGGTTGGGTATGCTGTTCTTGGACACCACCTGCTGGTCTTGCGTGGTAGAGCTCTTGAAGGCTTTCCTCATGTTGATGTCTTGCAAGGAAACTATGAGCCACAAGAAGAGGGAGATGGGGAAAATAAACAGAACAAAATGGAACAAGAGTGAGCAATGCAACAGGGAGCAGACATTTTTAGAGATGTGACATCAAGGCAGAGCATGGCCCTCTGACCCACCTTCCTCCACGGTGGAGTCCAGCTGCGTGACTTTGACAGCCAGGCGGTCGATGCGGTCCTGGAGAGAGTTGGCGCGTAGATAGAAAGTGTTGGCCTCGTTAAATAGTTCACCAAATATGTCCTCGGCATGTTTACCTAAAGACACCGAGCAGACAACCCACACACAGAGACAGGAGGAGAATATGAGAGCTTATAATAGGACTTATGAGAAAGTAGACCTGCAATCCATATCAGGAGCCAAATATGTCTGTGCAGCCTGAGCGCCAATCAATATCGCAGTAATGTGACACAATGTGAAATCCAAGTCTTGAAAGGCACTGCAGGATGGTTATTTTCCATGGAACAACACCAAAAATATGAACTAGAGCAGAATGATTTTGGAAAAAATATCCCTTTCATTAATATTTAAAGAAAGACTGAAAGATGAACTGTTAAACGAGAATCACATGCATTTCACAGCATGTTTGGAGAGGTCTAAATAACAGGGTAAGCAGGTTTCATGCATAATAGGACTCCATGGAAACAGGATGTTGTGTTGATAGCAAAGACTATTGTACTTGCTAATGTAGTGTTTAAAAAGGGAAACGTGTTTGATGTGTGTAATATTCAGCAAAAGCTACTTCCAAGTATTCATAGCTAGCTACACTAATAATGCCGACTGCAACCATTCGAACTGCAATTTTAATTCGACTGGGATCAGGTGTGCATACATATTATGAACAGTATTCATAAGCGGAATAAGGTTTGAAAGTGCGCCATGAAAATGTGTGTTTTTGAACAGAAACCAAAGAATAACACATAAAACATTGGTAACTTTCTTTGTTTTGCATATAGTGTGACAAACAGGTCTAAAAACTAGCCATCTTCACTTCACAGAAAGCCAGTCGTTAAAATGTTTTGATGAGGCTCTAAACCAGAGGCTGTAAACCAAAGGCCTTAGGTGATGGGCCAAAGGTTAATTATGCTGTAAGTTGTGATGAAAAATAACAATATAAAGTACTATAACTAGGAGTGAAGAAAAAAATTGTCCAGTTTTGCTAAATTGCAAACATTGTTCATGTGTAAAGAGTGTAAAGCAAAGGTGCTACACCAAACTTAAACAAACACTACCTAAGGTCTATTTCTGTCCCTCCTGCTGACAGGATGGGCTGCAGGAAAAACATTTAGAGGAAGGAAGCATCCTACATCCGGCCTGCTGCGTGTTGCCCCATCAACTTTGAACTCCCCAGGGAATAGGTTCATAAGCACCCAGGTCAAGATTCAATGGAAAAACAAGCTGCCCCTGGGCTTTAGAGGAACTAACTATTGCCCTAAGTGTTGTTACTGTGCAGACTGGGGCATATTTAGCCTTGCACACGGGGCTTTTGTCATTTCAGAGAGCTCTCACATATGTGTGTCATGTCTGTAGTGTATGTAGACCCCTCAGGCCTGTGAGAGCACTTATATTTAACCCACAGCTGCTGCTGAAAGGCCCACTCCCTGTGCAGGAACTTGATACAATGCAGTGGTCAGACTAACAGAGAATGGGGAATGGACTTTGTAGCAAAATGCAGTGATTTCATTTCAAAGGGAGACCACATGAAACACAATTGCACAATGTAATAATAGATCAGGAAAGTTTAGTTGCTCAAAAATGTCACTCTTTGTTCTATAATTTTGAAGTTGATTATTGTATGTGTGAAGAGGATAAATAACTACAGTATAATAATTACAGTAGATATTATAGGATTGTTTTGATACCGACACTGGATGTTTTGCTGAGAGGACCCCAGGTTTTCCAGGTATCTGAGGAAGTAGGACCTAAACGATTCACCGATATAAGACCATTCTGTATTATCTAAATAAATAAGGGCCCACAAGCGTGAGCATAAGCTGTTCACTGCATTGCTTATTATATGCGCCGAGCAGCTTAAAACCTGTCTGTAGAGGCTCTGCAGACACTAAAACTCACCAGAGACATGATTCATTTTTACTTCTTTGATGCCTTCACTTCGTCTTTAGAGGACCGACACAATTGTGCATCATGATCCATGTGCTCTGGACAGTCTTTTTACGTTTTTTAGTCACAGTCGGACTGTTTTAGTTTCAATTGGACTGGTCCTCGGTATTGGCAGAAACCCTGAGCCCCAGTATCAATACCATTTGTTCATCGGATTGGAAGAAATGGTACCGGAATAACCTTAATTATACATATCTTTCAGTTCTCCCTACACATCAAAGACAGAATAATGACCCGAGATCATGAAACAGTGGCATGTCCACAGCTGCCCTGATGTGTTCGTTTTCGTGTGGCCATCTAAAAGGATTACATTTCCCGCCCCCATGTCCCAGTCCAGGGCCGCAGTAAGCCCGCAGCTCGCCCAATGACCCCGGGCTCTGCAACTATGACAACCACCAAATCAATCACTGGGGTGGGATTAACAAGGCAACCATGTGATCCCGTCCTGCTACAAAGAGGCTACACACACCGAGTGGATGGTCATCATGCTAAAGTCACAGTTTACGCAGCCTGAGGAAATGTCATGGCAGCTGTTGGTCTGTCCTCAAAATCACTCCACTCCTCTAGTCGTCTGCGGTCGGTTGTTGTCAATTCCAAACAATTAATATCACTTTAAAACGTCTTTATTTGTGGCTTCTGCGGCCTCAGTGTGCATCTGTGTGTCATACTTAGGCTACTGAGCTGGCGGATGATGGCGGACAGAGTGTTGTTCATCACACATTCGAGCTCGCTGCCAATGCCCTCTGGGAGCTCCCCCCGACAGAGGTGGCGCGGGTCGATGTTCCTCTTTACCAGCGGCATGGTGAGGCCTCACACCGGGACGAACTGTCAGAAGATGGTGAGAAAGATTAGATTGTTTTAATGCAACTTGGAAGTAGGTGTGCATGGATACTGGATAGGGAAGTCAGGGCAACTCTTAGTGTTTGATTGTAGGGGGATTTTATTTGATCAAAGGTTGTAGTAAACATACTGGATAATAGACATAACTAGAATTGTTATCAGCACTGATTTTAGTGACAGCATTGCAGACGAAGAGTGCACAAAGCACGAAAAGCAGCAACATCAGTGTCCCAAAGACCAGCAGTGAGATTTACGCATTAGGAAGATACAGTGTGCAGCTTATCCTAGGACAGCTTGACAGATGCCCAGCTGGACCCATCACACACAGATTTTTGAGTGTGTTTGAACCACAGCAAAAGCTGATGGGCCGCCAATGTCCAATGTGCCCCTGCTCCAAAAATATACAACGTTAACAACATACAAGTCACGGAAAACCAACCCCTGGCTTTGATAGGAAACTCCATGGTTCAAATGGTAAAAGCCTTTGAGATCTAAACATGCATCACAGCAGCCATGCAATCGCCGCTCTTTCCTGTTTCCTGTTTTTACGCTCTCAATCTGCTCCTGTTTCCTGGTCCTCCCACTGTCACATCTCTGCTTCCTGCCCCAACACTGGAACAATACAGCCAAGGAGCGACTGAGAGGAAGGACAGGGATGTACACAGTCACACCCAACTCATGTAAAACACATATTCCCCATCAAAAGATGCATTTTTACACACACTTGGAGTAAGACTAGTTTCATCACATGTGGAGTGACACAAGAGCAGTTGTGGTAGGTCAGAAAGCTAATAAAATATTTACATAGAAGAATAGCTATTTTTAGTTTGTACATACTGCATTTTAACGTGTTGCAAACCTTGTTGTGTCAGGTTATGAGTTGAATTGTTCCAGTATCAAGTCTTGATAAACAGAGTTGCATCAAGAAAATATCTGGGGAAAACTTCTCAAATGATTCACTTTATTTCAGGCAAAAGAAAGGGTCACATCAACAAAATAAGATAAGAGTGGACTTTATTGATCTCACAATGGAGAAATTCAGGCACTAAATAGCGAGTGCAAGCTGGAAACTAGAATATAGCTTTTTGTAAGCATGTTCCACCAAACTGGCCAGTTTAAATTACTTGTATGACAGTATTAGAGCCCCAAATCTGATGTGTAAATGAGAGAATGATGCAAATGTGCAAATGACTCTGCTGGCAATCCACTTTCGCATGTGCTAATTGTTTTGCACATGAGCAAAACAAGTCGCACATGTAGCACCTCATAATGTGCTGAGGAAGAGCAATTTTGACAGATTGCTGAATATCTCTGTGTTTCAGCTCTTGACTTCCTTTCACTACATCATTGTTTTATGTGTTACAGGAACAAGACGTTAACAGATAATTCAATAAAAAGAACTTCATCAAAATGCAGTGACAGTAAATGTAAACCTAAAGCATTTCTAAAACTTCTCAATACAAGCGCTAGGCCGTGTCTTACTAATATTGCTATATGGAAGGGAAAGTCTGTACACTGTTGTAGCAGCTGTCAAAGACAGACACTTCTTCACTGTGGCCAATTCCCACCAACCGGGCCCTCAACAAGACAAGCTGCCCCCCACCACCAACAGCCTCATGCCAAATAGACAGACAAAGGCTCAAATTACATCATCTCCAGCCCCTGTGAAGCACACAAATGTGGTTAATGTGTGTCATGCAGCTAGCAAAAATGTAAATTATTGGGTTGAATGTTCTTTACTGTCTGCCTGGCATAACAATCACATCACTGAGGCGAAATAATGAGCAAATGAGGGTGCGGGAGGAGGGACTGAGGGCCTTGTGCGATTTAGAAGAATAAATGAAAACTAGGCGTTCAGGACAGACCAAAAGTGGGGCAAAGTGGTCTGAGTGTTGGAAATGTTTGAAGAGTGAGGCAGAAGCTAACTTAGGGAGATGGCAATATTGTTGGTGTGATGGGAGAAAGAGGGTACTGCATTGGGGGAGGGGTAAAAACAGGCACCTCGGGAAAGCCACAGAAAGGTTCCCGGGACAATGGGGCTTCGTTCACACGGCAACCACACCAGCTCTCCAATGCATCCTCCCCCTCATCCTCCTCCGCCTTCTTTAAGGGCCCCTGTACCCTCACCATGAAAGCCCAGAGAGCCAGCCTGCGCTCATTAGGGAAGGAAACGAAGAGAAAGTAAAGCCGTGGCAATCTCACAGAAAGTGTCACCCAACACTTGAGCTCTCAAACCACACACACTGTAAGACACGTACAGTACAGTCAGTGTCCATCTGCACTTTCGATCTGCTCTTTTGTGTCCCGTGTCTGGATACTCAAATAATAACTATGCTCTCTGGACTCAAATCACAAGGTAGGTTCTCAAATATCCCATTCGCAGCATGTAAACAGGCCCTTCAACTGCAAAAGAAATGTTTTTGAATCCTCTGAAGGGGTCACATTCATGCTGCATTCAGGGTACAACGCAGTTCCCTGGTGATTCCTGTAAGACACTGACACGGAAATGCTGAGATGAAGATGTGGGAAGTCCATTAAGATGTGAAAGGCGAATCATTATCAATTTATGATCTGAGCACAGCTTCTTGTGTGGTGGTTTGCCTTGCTATGAATTATCCAGTTTTGGATTACGTCACGGCGCGCTGCCCTAAATATAATCTATACACAGCTTCTGTCATGATGCAAGGACAACTGCTTTCAAAATTACAGTGGCATTTGTGGGGAATGGGGATGATGCCTGAGGGCCGCTTTGAACAAATGTCACTGTCTGGGGAGCATTGCCCGGGTTGAGCACTCAAAGCTGTGCAGTAGAGGACAGTGTCTCCCTTTAAAAACAGAGACCAAGGTCCCCTTCGTAGTCTGAAAACAACCTGCTTATACACAGCCTTTGTTTTTACTCAAAACATTTATAGAGTAAAAACAACGACTTCTGAGTTTTTAGTCTTTTGCTGATCAAAAAATAATCTGGGGACAAACAGTAACACAACAATGAAAGCAATAGCTGCACATCAATCTCTGAAAATTAGTAGGCTTATCAGTTGCCCAAATATTTCCAAAGTTAAAAAAACAAAACAGAACAAATGATCATTCTTTGCCATTGTAATAAAGAATCAATTGACAACTTCACAGAATACATTTTAAAGAGATACAGGAACACTAACGTGGGAGATTTGCTCTGCAGAAGCTGAAAACTACAAGAGATTAGTAGGTTTTATACATGAGGAAACACCCCGGGGACAGGAGCAGAAGATTGTAGTGTTTGCAGAGAATATTGCAATACATGTACTACCAATATTCCATTAATTGTACAGCCCTATATGATGTACTCCAATAAAAATGACTATCTATCACCAGCAATGACACGCGTATTATTGGGGGAGATCCACAGCATAGATTTATTGAGCGCTTGTTGTCACACAAATGTCATGCTTCTGTAACTACAACAACATGCCGTCTCTCTCTTTCTCTCTCTGTCTTTTCTATTTTGCCCACTGGCTGATAGTTGCAAAAGAAACTAATAGCAGCCCCGATCAATCAGTGTTCCGCACCGCCGCTTCCCGACACTGACCCACATCTGCTCATCCCATCCAACTCCAAAGTGCTCCCCCCCACCCCCGTTACAATATTTCCTACTCAGCATCCTGTTAACAAAAAGTATGAACTGGGCATCATCAAACATCAAGCTGTCTTTTCTTTCTTTAGACGTTTAACACTGCAGAAGGGCATGTTTATTATGATGGTCAAGTGGAGTGTCCGCTCGCTCCACTGACCACTTGGTTAGCTAGCTTATTTCACTGATCTTACTTTTAGAGTAGTTACTGCAGTGCGTTAAATTAAATAAACACGATTTCTTACACGGAATAACAAAGAGATGTGATCAAATAGAGTCACACGGTCATCTACTTACCACAACTTAAGTGATCAGTAAATATGTGTCGGTCCGCATGTCCCGTTAGATACTCCTATTAGCACTGCCATCCCGTGTCTGGCCACTAAAACGTCCTTTGAAGGCGGGGCGGGGCTTGCTCGGTGTGCCAGCCAATCAGATCACAGAGGAGAGGATTTCACGAGTGACGGACGTCTGTTGCGGCCAATTGTAGCTCAATAAAAAAGTGAGTGATAGAGATCGACAACTGTGTTCAATGAAGTCGGGGTGGGGCCTAGACTGGGCGTCGCTTGAGCGCTCAACAATGCGTCTTCGCCATCGGAGCTTGAAATACAATTTTTGATGCACATTGCGCGTTATTATGGGAGGCGTTTTGTTAGAGATACAAATTAATGTAAAGGGATTATGTCTAGCTAGTAGTAGGGCATAGATGATTGCTGGGAGGGGCATTGATGATGAACTGAGCTGCTGAGTTAAGACTTAAAGGTCCTTTATCACCTGTTTTTTCTAGTAGTGGTAGTAGAATTGAAAAGAAAAAAAAAGGTTTGAGTCCTTCAGGCTATGGTAGAAGCAGAGAGTTCATCTGTACATCTAATAAGTACTTTTATAGATTGAGAACAAGCAGGTTACAGTGGGAGGAAAATGTGTAATTTCTTACATTTCTGCCTAAATTGGTCATAAAATGTGGTCTGACCTTAATAGAATCAGAATGATTGAGCTAAACCACACCACAGTGATTGGCCTTCAGGTTAACTCACACCTGACTCTAAATGTCTGTAGAAATGTGTCTACTTAGCTCTTGGAGGATTCTTAGCCACTCACTTTTTCCTCCCTGTCCTGTGAATGTTTACATGTAATTGTTTGGGTGATACTGGTACGTTGCAGTTCACTCATTCTTGTGATTTTAATAAGATCAGACCACATTTTATGAACAATTAAGGCAGACCCCAAAGGGTGTACTCTCTTTTTCGTCCCACCGTAGTTACTGATACTATATTGCCGTAACAGTAACTTTCCGCAACACTCATTCCAATGACAGAGAGAGACTGCAGATATACCAATGAGTCCACTTTAATTTTCTTGCTCGGTGCTTCATGTAAAATATTTCAATAAGATACAGTACAATGTTCCATCTGCCATCTCCATGCCCACAGCCGCACATGACTTGTTCTACCAGACTTTCCATAAAACAAAGCCATGAAAACAGATTAAATTAAAAGTTAAAATCTTTTTCCATCTCTTCTTCACACCACCGCGCAGCAAGCAGTGCACATTACCACGCATGCCTCACCCTCAAAGGGCTGTACACCAAAGAAACAAACAAAATAACATTTATCTGCTGGCAGTCACACACTGTAGCAGCTTTGACTTTGGGCCAAACTTTGACAGAGTAACTGGCTGGAGCAAAACCCAGCCATTTCCTATTGCCATGTTTAGCTTTGACAAATTATTATAAACAGTCTTATATCTTATCCTCTTTATTGTAAATGTAACCCGCCGCTTAATAGCAGTGCTTGCAATACTGGTGTATACTGGCGTCACCGTTTAACTGTTCCCGACCAAGCGAATTATTGAGTGCTCTCCGTTAGGTGCGAAAGAGAGGAAGCCCTCACATCCCTCAAGTACATTCAGATGAGCATGTTGAGGGCTACTTGTGTGCTGAATGAGTGTTTGTGGATGACTAGATGTCTCAGTAGCGGTGGCTCTGATGAGAGTACTGGGGCGGCTGCTGGGAGGTAGAGGAGTATCCCATGCTGCTTTGGGGCAGTGATGTGCTTGGTCCAGGGTTCTGATAGGCAGCATGAGGATTGGAGCGCTGCAAGAAAAACTTAAGCGTAAGCAGCAAGTCATTGATGTTCATTATTGTGAGGGCAGAGTGTGTACCTGGTAGTCTGAGGTCATGATGAGGCCACCTGAGGTAGTGGTGGGCGGAACAACTCGCACTTTCTTCAGTGGCGGTCCTTGAGTGTGGCTATTGTCAGGGTTGCCAGTGTGTCCAGCTCCATTGGTGTGGTTATTTCCCTGTTGTTGTTGCTGGTTTTTCTAATAAAAGTGATACATTTAGGTGACCAACTGCATGTAATATGGTTTTAGAGTGTGTGGAATATGATATTCCTACTTTGTCTGCTTTGTCCTCGGGCTCCTCCTCTGTAAGGAATTCCCTTTTAGGATAGGGAATCTGGCAACCTGCAAAGACACTAAATAAAGGCCCAAATATAATGAAATACCATTAGCTGATCCCATAAAACCATGCATACTTTCTTTAACTTACTCAGATGTTGGCAATGGCTCCTCTAAAAAATATGGGTCCTGCATGGCCTGTTCGGATGTGATTCTACGGATGGGATCCATAGTCAACAATTTCTGTAGCTTTAATAAGAAATACAGTTTAGACCGTGATTAGTCAGTGATCACATGGATACTTTTACTTTACACAAATTTTACCAAATGGAATGCTTTGCTGTCTGGTTTGACTTTGTGTTTTTCCATATATTTTATAAGGCTGCAGTTTGTGTATCTGTAAAACAATCAAACATTGTGTTAATATTACTAGTAGTAACAGGTTCTCATATGCTCATAAACCAATTTTAATGTTACTCAATTTACAAAATACCATAAGCAGTTGTGAGGCTAAACAGACTCACGTATTTCTTCTGAAGTCTTTCATCAAAGTTGAGTGCTCTGGCATCTTTTTAATGTCTTCCCAATCTTTATCTACAAAACAGAAAAGAGACCATGTTCCTACCACGTGCCCTAAGTCACGTAAACAGAGCACTGAGGACTGAGGGCACGCGCTAAGACCAGACAGCTACATATCAACTCGTCTAAGCTAAGGTAAGAACATATCTCAGTATTAAAAAACGGTGGCCTATTCCTTTAAATAGCCCAGATTGCAGATAGAGCAACAATTTCGGAAATGGAAATGAATGGAAGCTATTTCTTTACATTTGTATAGAATTTGTCTTACCAGCAGGGAAGCCCATAACATTAAAGATACGGTCCAGTTGGTCGTGGTGGTAAGGGTTACTGGTTTTTATGTCCTCTTGCCGGCAGTGGAATATTGGCTCAGATGTCAGCAATTCTGCAAAAATACAGCCTATCGCCCAGATGTCTGAAAAACAGCAGACCACAACCCACAATCATTATCAAAGCTCTACTATGAGGCTCTCAACGCAAAGCTTCTTTTAGATACAGTACCCACTACAACCAAGTGTTCTTTTACATTATGACAGTATATCAAAACTCTATAGACCGATTGTACCAATGGCTTTTGTGTAGTGTCGAGCTCCCAGCAGTAGTTCAGGTGCTCTGTACCAGAATGTAACCACGACAGGGTCAAGGTCAGCCAAAGGCTTTAAAGGTGAATTGAAGAGACGGGCAAAGCCCATGTCCGCTGTGGGAAAAGACAGAAAATTAAGTACAATTTCAATATATTACAGATAACTCAATAAAGTTGATTAGGTGTCGTACACACCAATTTTTACTCTTCCCCTTTCAGGTCCTTCACCCATCACTAAAATATTGGCAGGTTTCTGAAAGGAAACATTTCATCCTCAGTGGAGGTCAACGACAAGCATTGCTTTTTACTTCGCTCTAAATGGTTGTCGGTGCCCTCTAGCGGTCAGATGCAAACACAACAGACAAAGCAGACTTACGTTGTCTCAATTACAAGACTTTGTTTTTCTATATTACAAATCCAGGGCAAAAGATAGCAAAGACTTGAACACACAAAAGCAAAATAACTTTACAAATGTATAAACAATGCTAAATGTCATTTATTTGGCTGTAACTGTCATGGCACCAGTAAAAGTACTTTTCTTGCATATTCCCCCTGCCTTTCCCAATCCTCTTACAAGGTCTCTGTGAAGGACCCAGTTGGCGTGGAGGTAATGGATGCCATCCAAGATCTGGTAAAGCAAAGACTTGACCATTCCTCTTGGAAGTTGAAGTGGCTTCTTGTTAGCCTTGGATGCTCTATGGAATTTAATAATGTGCTAAGCAGAACATAAAAAAAACAATTATTAGCTCAAATGTTCTTTTAGCTGCATATGATATGGTGTACACCATGACTATATGTTAATAAACCAGATTTTTAACTTCATTAAACAGGTATAATAAAATAGTAATACTTTACCCAAAGATCATGTTCAGCGTAGTCAAAAAGCAGCCACACTTTGCGGTCTGCATGTGACAAAAATACCTTCTGCAGTGAGATCACATTGGGGTGTTTTAACTCTCGTAGAAGCTGCAATCAATAAACAAGAATAAGAATCAGAATTACTTTATTGATCCTCAAGGGAAAGATTTTTTGTTGGAGAAAATATAACAATACATAAAAAGCATGTAAGAATCAAACATATTTCTTACAGCAATCTCTCTGCAGGCAGACATAGATATTCCAGTGCCTTCAATCTGCTTGAGGGCGTAGTCTTTATCATCCTTCCTACAAAAGCAAGGCAACATCGACAAGAATGGTAAATGGTCTCAACTTAAATGGCGCTTTTCCACCTACATTAGGCACTCAAAGCTCTCATTCATACACTAACGCACACAGACACTGGAGGCAAGACGGGTGAAGTGCCTTGCCCATGGACACAATGACAGTGCGCACCTTCAGAAGGCCATCTGCACCACTGTCACACCAAAACCCTGAGAGGCCTCCACACTAAAAAGAAGGTGGGCACTTGGAGATTGGCACAAAAAGTCTAGATCGGATTGAAACAGGATTTATCTCAAGCTCAAGTAATTTGAGAGAGTAAAAATAAATGCTCTGTTTCTCCTTGGGCCACGCTCAATAACTGCAGAACAAGCTGAGGAAGTATTTTCAAACTCAACGCTTCTTTAAGCCAATAACAAAAGATTACAATGCAAATTTATTCCCTCACCAGTTTTTTTTTTACCAGTGCATATTGGCAACAAGTCCAGGATCAGTAAAATGATTGATAAATGAACTTTATTATGAATGTATTTAGAGTAAAATGTGTGTAGAAACATTAGCCTACATAGTTAACAGGTCTATGGCCCCACAAAGATATTTAGTCATTTGTCAGGGAAAATTACATATAGACGAACATAAATTACAAAATTGCAGCAAGCATGAAAGAACAGAACAGAACAGAACAGAAAAGAACAGAACAGAATAATCCTTAAATATACAAATATAGATCAATAGAACTTCAACATACACAGACAAACACGGTGGAGCAGCAAACAAGAAATGATTGAATCAAGGCTTCTGAAATTACTCAAGTCCCTCAAAATTAGACTAATGGCACTGCTGAAGTACAATAACAACAGTCTATTATACGTCAGTGCTGTTACTACCAGAGAGCACCAACAGGGTTTGTGTGCTCCCTACGCTGCAGAAAACTTGTAGACTCGGTTGCCCAGTTTGTGGCACTTGATCCCAGGCTCAAAGGAGAAAAGAGTCAATATAATTCATGAGGGAGAGAGTTGAGTTAGCTCGAGGCCTTGCTGTTTATAGACTCACCCATCCTTTCTCTTTGCTTTGTATACATGTCCGTAGGTGCCCCTTCCTACTTTGCATCCTTCGTACTCAAACAGGTCTTCGACTCGTTCTCTTTCGCCAGTGAGTTTAACTTTAAAATCATAGTCCATTTTCACTATAGTATGAGCTAAGAGTATGTGCTCCTGCTTTTATGAAGCGTAGCTTGGAAGCAAGTAGGCTGCTACTCCAACAAGCTCGGTTTGACTATTTGGCTAGTTGCCTCCTCCAGCGCGGAATTTCTCTCTTCAACTATGTTTTTACATTGAGCTTCCCTGAGGCTTTTGTACGTTGAGTTGGACGGCTGCTGTTCAGCTAATCCCGATGAATGAGTCGGAAATATAGCCCTATTTCTTATTGCTGCGTTCTCTCAGCCGGTATCTGCCCAAAGAGACGCACTTAACAACGGCGTATTAGTGTACGGCACTGTCGCAAATTGTCGCAAACACGAACTGAAAAACAAAACAAAACAAAACAGAATTTCAACATTCTATTTTATGGACAATAACCCTTAAAAAAGGAAGAAAAAATATATATTATGTTGTCCATTAAGTGAAGCAAGACAGCACAACAAACGTTTGGTTTTCAAAATGTGACCATCAAGCCACCAGTACGACGTCAGCACAGTTTATTGTGGCTTATAGAATCACATATGTTTTTATTATTTCAAAGTCAGCTTACGGAATAGATTTGTGCGCAGAGTGCGTCTTTATTAAAGTACTGTGTCACACCGGAACCGATGTCATTGAGAGGGTGTTTCTGATGGGTGACGTTAGTGTTGCACCGCTGGTCCCATCTTGAGCGAGCAGGCTGAGGGCTGAATACAGGAGAACACGTCCATATTACGGCTGCTTTGTCAGGTACCAAATCCCTCTTACTGACACTGGCATCTCACAACAACTTAATGAGGCTTCTGTGTACATATCTGTTAACATATACGGCCATGTTTTAACTAATTCCAGAACAAAACATTTGAGCTTTTATATAGACATCTAAGCTCGTAAGCGAACAGCTAACCTTGCTACACTGTTGTCGTTCTCATTGCTAATGCTAACTTGCTTTCAACTAGTTAGCAGCTATTTGATTGCGCATTTTTAAATGTCTTGTCCACAGCATGTAGCATAGTTCCCTAGGAATACAGAAGCATACCAAGTAAGGCATAGGAAGATATGTTTTTGTAAATGCCGATCAGAAAGATCCTTTGTCTTTCCCTTTGCTCGCTTTAGCGTTAACAGGGAGACAGGTTGTATCAGGCCAGTCCAACCCAATGTAAAAAACATTGATTATTCATTTTGCCTATCGAACATCGTAGTTCAGCGATTGGCTCGAAACACCTATGTAAAAAGCTTCATTTGCCCTCATAACCAGTGTTTTGACTTGCTTCACTATCCTCAGTCAATACAAATTGATTTACTATCTGATAATTTTTCAGTACCGTTTGCACAAAGTCTTGTTGCATTCCCCTGCAGCAACGGAAGCATATCTTTTCCAACATAAGAATACGCAACACGACTATATACCCATAACTTCAATTTCTTACCCAGCACTCTCCGCAGCGATGGACCCTCCTGGTGGGGGAGATGAGCGGCGGAGACAGGCAGAGCGTCTTCGAAGAGAGGAGGCATACTATCACTTCATAAATGAACTGAGTGAAGATGAGTACCGTCTCATGAGGGACAGTAACTTGTTGGGTACCCCTGGTGAGAGCGTTATTAACGCACCTTTGATAGCATTACTATACAGAAAATTGGATATAACATTTTGCAATGTCACTTTCCAGGAGAGGTTACAGCTGAGGAACTCAGGCAGCGTCTTGATGGAGCTAAAGAGCGTGTGTCATCTCAACCAAATCCTGAGCAGCCTGCTCAGGATACCAATTCTGGAGAGCAACAAGGGAGTAGTGGTGAGGGTGAGGAGAGGGGGACTGGAGGACGTAGACAACCAGGTATTCTAAAAGTGATGGACCATGTGCCATTCCTGTACAGCTTATTTAAAGCTTGATCATGTTGTTATGCTGAGTTTGCTTATCTCCTGATTGCAGGAATTGCAGAACCGGGGGGAGAGTCATCAAATGGTGATTCATTACTGGAGTGGCTTAACACTTTCAGACGCACTGGAAACGCAACCCGCAGTGGACAGAGTGGCAATCAAACTTGGCGGGCTGTCAGTCGGACAAACCCTAACAGTGGCGAGTTTCGCTTTAGCTTGGAAATTAACATCAACCATGATCAACCAGAGCCTGGGGAGCATAATGACATCTCTGATCATTCAGAGCTACCAGTAACATCACAAAACACAACATCCATTCGTACATCTTCTACCTTCTCCAACCGCCGGCTTTCTCTTGCACCCAGACCAGCCCCATATCCCACTCCACGTCCACCCCTTAGTAGGAGAATGCATACTCGTCGCACGCGTAGCAACACTGCTGGTCTTGCTACAAATTCTTCAACCTTTTTAACACCTATGCCACCACAAACCACTGCTTCAAGGAGAAGCTCCTCTTTGCAATCTGTAACAACACTGCAGCCTGTTCCTACACCCTATTCAGAGGACACTTTAGCTCATCAAGCCTCAAACTCTGTACATGAATATGAGCGTGATAATACAACATTATCTTTGGACTGTCCACTTGGGTCAACCGAGGCTGCATCCCAGTTCCCATCTGTGGGGCATGAAACGCGTGGAAGTAGGACTAGATCTCGTGGACGTACACGTCGAGCTTCAGCAGGAGGCAGCGTTTCATCTCGCCTCTCCAGACGAAGCCGTTCACCCTTGCAGCAAACATCTGTTTCAAATACTAGTACCCCAATGACAGATGGTGACCGTGACTCTAACCGTCCAGCTGAACAAAGCAATGCAGTAAATCCTGCGCCATTGGATTCAGGGGAGCCTGTAACAGAGCCTACAACTGTATCTGAGCCAGTGACACAGGCTGTCGAGCGCGAGAGCGAGTCACAGATACCAGGAGGCACAGCAGTTAGGCGGCATCCAACTATTATGTTAGACTTACAAGTGAGAAGAATTAGACCCGGGGAAAATCGAGATCGTGACAGCATTGCAAGCAGAACACGTTCCCGCGCACGGGTTGCTGAGAACACTGTTACATTTGAAAGTGACAGTGGCGGATTTAGACGTACCATATCACGTTCTGAACGGGCTGGGATTCGCACCTATGTGAGCACTATTCGCATTCCACTGAGACGCATTAGTGAAACGGGCTTAGGTGAACCTAATTCAACAGCACTGCGGTCTATTTTGCGTCAAATAATGACAGGATTTGGAGAGCTGAGCTCACTAATGGAGACGGAAGCAGACTCCGAAAGTGTTGCACCTTCCCCCACAGATGCAGTTGGAACAAACAGCTCAGAAAGTCAACATTCAAATGAGAGATCACCTAACTTAGTTGGTACAGGTGGAGGTGATGAGGAAAGACCAAGACTGGGAGAAAATGAAGATGAACACATTGGACAGTCCAGGCTACCTGGAGGTGTCGTAAGCACCACTGAGGGAAGGGTCAGAGATACCAACAACCTTGTAGAGAACGGCACTTTACCCATTCTGCGTTTGGCACACTTCTTTCTACTGAATGATGAAGATGATGATGAACACCCCCGAGGCCTGACTAAAGAGCAGATTGACAATCTCGTCACCCGCACCTATGGTCAAGCAAGTTTGGAGGGTGAGATGGGCCGTGCTTGCAGTGTCTGCATAAATGAGTATGCACAAGGCAACAAGCTGCGCCGCCTGCCATGTTCTCATGAGTTTCACATTCACTGTATAGATCGCTGGCTCTCTGAAAACAACACTTGCCCAATATGTAGGCAGCCTATACTTGGAGTACAACATGATTGATTTATTGCAATTGTCATGTGGCTCAAATGAGACAACCCAAGTAGGCTTGCATGTATATAATGCTTTTTCATGTTTTTTGGAATTGTGTTGGAAGAGTGAAACTGATGTATGAAAAAAGTTATAACTGCAGAGAATTAACAAGTTTATTTTTTTAGACATTTTCCCATATGTTCTGTTTGCATTTTCCTGTGACCATTTTCACTGGCCACATTAATGGATTGCTTAAGAAGCTCTCATAGACGCTGTTGAATAGCTTCACATTAACTCCTCAGTGTCTGAAATGTGTGATCTTCTAACTGCAATGGGATGCCACACCTCAAGATGTAAATATTTCTCTTTAAATTATATAAAGGTGTTGAATAACAAAATTCTCGATTTGACTATAATTTTAAGACTTATCCCAATTTTAAGTGGTACACATCTACTTAAGTAATCTCTTATTTGCTGGCGTGAGTAGTATAAATTAATTTAGATAAAGAAATTATTAAATGTATTTATTTTAAACATTTTATTCTATAGGGTTTTTGTTTCTTTTTAAACTGTACAAACACGTCCTGTAATTGCAATGCAGAATTAATTTGAGTCACTTTATAATTAAATGGGGTTCACACCTGTCATTATGGAGCTTAATATGTACATAGATAATTTGTGCAATAAGGAGCAAAGCAGTATTGTGTTGCTTTTCACTGTTGTTTACACTGTATTGCTTAAATATAGTTTCCATCCAAATCGTCATTTTGCACTGAATCTTCTCTTACTTGTTGTATGTCTATGGTTGCTTCTTTGCCATGACTTGGCAGTTGAATTATGCATTTGCGAGCTTAATCTATTCATTCTACATTTTCTCAGCAAATCCTTGGGAAAGACGTTCACGGGGATGTACCAGGATAGCAGTAAGTGTTTTTTTTCTGCGCGAAAGAAGGAACATAACTTAGAGGTTTTTTTTTTTGTTAACATGAGGTATAACAGGAGATGGGCCTTCAAAGTAAAAGCGCCATGTAGCTTTGCTTGCTGGCTGCGTAAATCTTTGTCAATACGCCTTTCAACAAAATATATGCTCCCTTGAAGCGTGTGCATGCATAGGAAATAATATAGACAATACTTAAATTTTCTTAATATTGAGGACGTTTATTGTGTAACTTCCTGTTTTGCCTCGGCTCTTGACGCAACAACCGCGCACCGATCATCTCCGCGGCCCAGCCGAGAAAAATACAGTATGCGTTTCGAGAAGCTGCAGCGGCTACGGCTCGGTCCTCGGACCGGAACCTGGACGGTGTATGAACCATGAACATGCTGATTCTTTGGTCTTTTCGTTCGTCTGACGTTTATTTACAAGCAAAATGTATTTCAATCGGAGAGGCAAGAAGATCCACACCGAGGGAGGTAAGCTAATATAACGGCCACAGCAGACACCGCCTCATCATTTGCCTAAGCAAATCTGTAGCTTTATTTCCAATTGCGACTTATTGCGTAAATGGGCACAAGGTCGGTAACGGCCTTTGCGACCCGTGTGCGGACTGTCGGTGTTATGGTCTCCATGACTGCGGCACATGTGCGGTGCGGTCATCCACTGTACCGGTGTTACCGCTACTTCGCAGTCAATTTGACATGGTAACTTCGTGGTCCCCTAGATAATATAGTTTTTCATGTTAGGGCTCGGTTGGATTGTCATCTCTGCGCGTTTCATGTGGAGAGCACAGAGTTACCTTTGAAATGCTGGAACTACTGGTTAAAACTTAGATGGGTCATGTTGTGAACAGCTTTATTACAGAATAAATAGCCAAATTAATGTGTTCAGTTCTCTTTCTCATTAGACTATTTGACTATTTTGATTTTGCTCACAGTCTGTAATTCCTGTACATGTATAGCCTAGATAGTTGTTAGTAAAAGCAGGTGTAGTGAGTGGGAGCGTGGAGGCCTGTCATCCTTATTAGTATGGGATGCGCACATGCGTCACCCTCTTTAAGGACTGGATTGCCCTAGAGGAGAGTAGGATGAACATTCACTGGCTTTGACTAGCACATATACCATTGTGCACCGCTTTTTGTTGTGGTTGTGTGTTCTTTCGCAGTTTCCAGATATAGAAAACAGGACACAGCAATTTCTGAACCAGTGACAACTAGGGCAGTCTGCTTACAAACTGAAGAATCACTCAATTTCACATCAGTGATGAAGGCAATCCTACAATTTATATTATGGTTTGTTGGACATAATGGTTTCTTACTCAACAACTAGCCTATAACATTGTGAATATATATATATTTATATATTTGTATTATTTACCAGGAATAGTGAATGGTGTCGTTCCTTTAATCTCCTGACGTGACCTCCCGACTGTTTACTCTAATTAGAGAGCTGTCCTCCCTGACAATGACGTATGCAAATGCCAATCTGTTGAATTTACTGACACACACATACGCCTGTGTACAATAGCATTGAGTGCAGATAGGATTTGTAATGTGTGTGTAAAGTGTGCATCTCTGCTGAGACTGCTGCCACCACGAACCGGCCCGGATAAAGCGAAAGAAAATGGATGGATGGATTTCATATGTAACTCATATAAACAAAAGCATCTGACACATTCCCTGGGCTGCAGGCTGCCCCGTTTGGCCGTTAATAAGATGTTCTTCATGTTTGCTTTGGTTTTACACATCTGTTTTGAATAGATAATAATGACGGGTTGTCACGGCTTCTGTAGCACCAGAATGTCATTTGGGAGATAAGGGCCCAGAGACAATTACACAAACAATAGTATTACTTATGATGAACACAAGGGGGCGTTCTACATCAAGCGATGCCATCTATCCAAATTGTGATAAGCTTGCATGTGATAATCTCGCTCTTTTCACAGTGCAGTTACAGACTCATAGATGTGTTGTGGTGTCATTTGCATACTATTGACATATTGTCTTGTATGTGTTTTTTCCTGTCGTGGCCTCTCAATGCTCACAGAGCAATTAGTGTTGACCCCCATTAGACAGGAGCCTTCTGAGCAGCAAGACCCAGACCTGGGTTCTACCATGTGTGCCCGCTTCACTGACAGGTTCAACAAAAGTGAGTTTGATCAAATTGGACTGACCCCACACCTCATATGTGTCTGCAGTCCAATGTGCATGTGACTCTACACTAGAGTAAAGAGCAGCTGCCTCAACCCCCGGCCCTCAAGAGCTACAACTGTAGCTCCTTTCACAAGATTATTAGTCAGTGACGGCTCTTCGGGGCTTGGGGTGATGAATGATGTCCTGGATCAACTACTGCATGTGCATGGGAGGCTGGGTGACCACGTGTGTCAGCTCTAGATAAAAACTGACAGGTGCGCATAATAGCCTTAAGCATAAATGCCTGCCTTTCTACAACATGCATGTATTGAGACCAGATAGCATGGCTCAAAGTCACTTCTACATACAAAAACTATGGTGCATGTGAGTAAGAACACAAAATGAACAGGTGCATGTGGTATTTATTGCATGTGAAAAAATAGATCTGGGACTGTGTAAAGTACTTGCCTGAGATTCTTTTGAATAAACAAAGTTTCATGAGTGTTTGAATGAGTTGAGAGTGTACCTTTACAGTACGTTGTAGGATTATGGCTATAGATTAGCGGCAGGTGAAGTTGCGGAGCAGACATGCTGAGGATTACTGTGCTCGCTTTCTGGACTTGTAAGAGGCTTTTCTGCGTCACTTCATATTGCACTTGCAAATGAACCCACTGGAAACACAAGTCATTGGGTCTTGTAGGACCTCCTTATTGAACATGCTGGACCCCTAGGCCACCTACGGAGCCATGGGACCAATGAGTCACCCAGGCAGACGGGGCTCCGTTGGTAATGTTGTCTTTAATTTTTGGTTTGACTACAGAAAAAAAAACATTGCTGAAGGAAGACATCTATAAATGTTGTTTATCTTTGATGTTTTTAAGATGTTAAAACACCGGAACATATTTAGAACTTTGTTGTGTAAATGGAGAGTTTGATAGTGCTTATTTATTTTCTTAAAAGGACATATGTAATAGGCGACACGCCATGTGGCTGTATAGTAGTTGTGTACATCCCGAGACAAGTGAGCCTCTAGAGTGAAACCTTTGACACAGCACCATTAAACAGTGTCTGGTGAAATATGCTCTGCCATACTGGAAAATGTAGATAAATTATGCAGCCGGTCCCAATCCATTATTCACCGGCTGAGTCTGCTTTTTAACAGTGAAATGTTGACATAGGACTGTGCATTGAGCCCTGTGTACAAAGTTGGCATAGAGAAACAACTTTGTATTGGTCACTCTGGACTGTCAGTTGCAAGGCAAATGGGTTAGTTGGCACTATCTGCTTGTAGGTTATATGATCAGGGTTTTTGCTGAGGAAGACTTACGCTTGTGTTATTCCAGTGCCTTTTGCAATTGTCTTGATACTGAGGCGGGCTGCTGACTCATCACAGGTGCATTACTATTCCACAGAGATGAGTGGACCTTTTATAAACGAGTATGAAACTGTTTTAGTGGGCAGGCATAAAATCTATAATGATGTAACCCAACTCTTTTAAGAAAAGGGGGTAAAATAGCAAAAGCACACTGTTGATCAAGTTGAGCTTATTTACAGTTTCATACTTTCCACACCCATCGTGCCATTGACTTTGTTGAGTTCTGGGCCAAGAATGGCTTGTACCTGGTCAGAGATTCAGAGATAGTCTAATCACAAAGGTTTGAGGGACTTTGACCGTTGCTCAATGCACTGCAGCTTCAAGAAGATCAGGAGCAGGTGGCATTAAAACGATACATAGTGATTTTTAAGGTAAACAAACTTTTACATAAAAGTTATACACTGTTATTGTATATTTGAAAGCAACACTTTAAAGTAGGGCTCGAGGACAGCCCTCTCCTGCCGTGTTGTGCGTGTACCAGTAGCTACCTACGCGGGTGACACCTGCCTTTCTGTCATTTGACCCGCCCGTGCCTGGGCAGTGGCCTCAAACACTGCCCAGGAAGATCAGGCTCCTAGCCCTTTAAAAAAGCGGAGTCCCTTCGACTCTTCGTTGCACTGAAGGAGCTCCTAATGGGTCATCTCGTTGTCCGAATATGTGGCAGCGAACAAATGAGCACATAATCAGAGGGAGGGGTCCCCCCATAACGCGCAGCGCCAGCCCTTCCCTTGTAGCGGGTAGCGGGCCATGACTCGGCGGCGAAGCTTGGCGGAATATACCTCTTTAGCAAAGCCGAAGGAGAAAAGAGGTGCCTCGGGCGAGCTGTCGCGTCTGTCCTCGCCCAGGTTCGTGTTCGGGCCAGCTGAGCAAACTTCAGCTTCATATAGATCTGTTTGCATTTGTTTGTGTTTCCCCCGGACACCGGCGGCGGTTCCCTCTCCAATTACATCTTGATCGTGATGCTCCCGGGTGCTGAAAAGCGGGAGGCAATTTTGGGAACATGTTGGGAATGACAAAGCGAGGCGGAGGCAATGCTAGTGATTCGGTATAGGCAGCGTGTTGCTTCAGAGGCCAGTGTGAACTTCCCCGGTTCCTCGCTCGGTTTCTGCAGTCAAGATTGCGCGCCGATTAAAACGGGCATCCCCATGTGTTTGTTCGCCATTGTGCATCTCTCAGCAGATCCTTTATACGCAGGGGGTCCCGTGGGCGTCGCGAAACGAGCCTGTATGCAGTGACTGTGCCGGCATATTATAACTGTTCGGGACTCTACATAATGAATGGGCCCTATTAGGTTCACTACCGCGGGTATGCGCCTGTAGTATCTGGGCTTTGAACTGTAAACCACGTCTCCCGTCTATGTCTCTGTCTCTCTGTCTCTCTGCCCCCACCCCCCTCCCTCTTTCTCTATATTTGTGCCTCGCTCACTCACTTAGCCTCGCCTCTCTCCCATCAATCCAACGGTGCAGGACCTGCTTGCTCGTCCACCGGGTACCGCAAGGCAGATGATGAGATGTCCGGAACCACGTCCCAGGCGGATCCCATAGACGCCACTGCGCGGACTGTGCTGCTCAACCGGCCACAGATTACCAAGTACTGCGACAACCACGTCAGGTAACTGGCACGTGTTATCACCTCTTTCACTTGTGGGTTTCCCTGAAAACTTCACTCTCCAGGGCAGCGAATGCATCTCGTTTAATGCCTGAACTGTCAGACTGATTGTATTACTTTTTAATCCGTTTTGATTTAATTGTTTATTATTATTTGGATATTATACACGCAAGTAATTGACTTGAGCTATTAGCAAGCTTTGCTCCAGTGATGTAAAACAAAGAATAACTTTGTTTCACTGGAGCCAAGTTTTCAATGGCTGAAGTCACACAGGCCTGTTACGCGCTCTCCCAAGGATCAGTAGACTTTGGACCGGGGTTTTGCTTTCTTTTAATAATTTCCTTTCTATTTGTTTTGGGTCAGTTGTAGATAGTAAAACACTAATGGTAATTCTGTAAATGACCTCACGTGCCAATTAAGCCCTATTTGTGCCACTGCCATTTAAATGTAGCCGCTTTTCAGCATTAAAGCATTAATAGCACTCTGCCAATTAGGGTCAGGCTTGGACAGGAAATCTACTACTCTGATTATTATCTGACACTTAAGCAATGTTTATTTCCACCTGCACGTAAACTGCTCTGATTGACAGGAGACAATTGTAAGTGCTTTTAAGATGATGTTTTAAGGGCTATTAGTGTGAGTATTGTTTTCTTTCTGTTTGAGTTGTCCTCCTGGGAACTCGAAGAGCAGCAGCAGTTATCTCGGATGCACAAGGCCACAGACATAGCCAAACATGCATGAAGAGAGTCTTTATTTTATCTCTGTAATTCCCATTGTCAGTGTTATCAAGACACTGGTAAATTAGGAAACCGCATCATATTTTTCCATTCCTCACTGCCTCTCCCTGCCATTATTGACTTGTCTTATTTACTGCAAATTGATTAAATAATGCAAGTTGATCTTCTGTGGTTCACTGTTATTGTCAGGCGACTCGGTTTCACTTTTAAGTGGCCTATTTCAATTTTATTAATGTGATCAGAGTATACGCTTCTCCACTCTTCTGATTGGATGACATTGACCCCAGTTTCCAGCGTTTGTGGATTGGAGCCGCTTAACTTGTAGGCCCTGCACTTTGATGTCCCAGTTTTCCTGTAACTCTTTGTTTTACGTTTTAAAGGTTCAATAGCCTTATTGATTTTCTGAGATTATAGCCTTGTTGCTTTTATCTGTATACTTTGCCCACTCTCCTGGGTCCCTGAATCCCTCACCTTTTTACTCTCAGCAAACAATGCTTTAGAGCTTTCCCAAAGCTCTTATTTAACACACAATGGCATCTTCCCTCTTTAAATAATGCACACGGGCTGTTGTGAGTTCAACCTGCTTTTTATCCAATTTCAAGGCTCTCAGCAGTGCATCACCCCTGCAGCTGACAGCTGTTAACACTTGCATGTTGGACTATCATGGGTAAAATGCAACATCTCCTCATGCTTTATTGTAAACTCTGTTGGAAACATTGCTGTCAGATATCCTATGTCTTTGATTAGATTAAGGGACTGTTATCTGCAGAATCCAGTGTGACGTATCAGTAACTCTGGGCCATCAAGATCATCAAGGTTTAGGTTGTTGTTGACCACTCTGTCCTTTGTCCCTTTGACTTGTTATCGGAGACGAATGGGAAAACCATCGGATGACGACCTATGTTCTTTAAATAATGTCATGGGACATTGATGTGAAAAGTTTGACACATAAGCAAACATTAACTGCAAAAACTGTCATTGCTGAGGGTTCACTAGGAAACAAAAAGCTCTAATTTATAGGTTGGTCTTATTTTTAGCCACTCTAAAAGGTATTACGGTAGCTGCTGGCTATAACAAGGCTAATCAATGCAGGTGTCGGTTCAGTCGAGGCGATTGACAGACAAGATTAAGGTCACCAAGGTTTCTTGTCTTTTTTGGGGGTCAGAATCTAAAATTAGATTGGAGAAAATTGCTCTATTTAAGGAAGTGATAAGTGGGCAACTAAGCACTCCATAATAGTTTTTTTGGCCATTTGAGTGCATTTAACAGGTTCTAATAGATTTGCAAGTGCTGCACTTAGCTAAATGGATAAAGTGTTGCATTAAGTGAAATGCTCTTCAAGGTTATACGATAATTTATGCATGATTTTTTACTTCCTATTGCTACTTGTTAGTTGAGCTTGTCCTATGTCTTCTCTCACACGAGGCCTTTTCTTTCGCAGCACCACCAAATATGGGATCCTCACCTTTCTGCCACGGTTTCTGTATGAACAGATTCGAAGAGCAGCCAATGCCTTCTTCCTCTTCATTGCACTTATGCAGGTAACGTAACCGATGCACTGACTTGATTTGTTTGTGTGGGCCACAATAATGTTGCACACATAAAAGAGATGGTACAAGCAAAAACAAAAAAAGGCTGTGCTGCTGTTCCAACCAATTTAATGTCAATGTTGGTAGTGATACTGAGATAGTGATCGCTAAGGGTTTGGGATTTCTGATAGTTGATGATGTAGATATCCATTTTAAAATAAATTGATAAATGTTTTTTTGTTTTTTAATTGTTCTCTATGTATGGCACTTTGTATTGCTTTTTGAGCGAACACTTAAATTTAATTATTATTACACTTATGGCTAGTAAAATCCCATAGTGTTAATGTCAGTGTCTGAACACTACCAAATACTATACTGTTTTTTTGTATGAATATTTTAAAGTAAACGTAAAAAAACATCTTTGACATCTGTATATTGAGTTTGATATCAATATTGATTGGAATCCCACTATGAGTCCTTGTGCATTAGTAACTGATCTATCCCATCTGTAATGGGCCATCCAGTGACCATTAAGCCATTACGTTACAGCTATCAGTCATCTCATTACCAGTGTTTCTTGTGCCTTCCACCTTACAACAGCAAATCCCGGATGTATCACCGACTGGTCGTTACACCACCCTAGTTCCGCTTATCTTCATACTCACAGTGGCTGGAATTAAAGAAATGATAGAGGACTATGTGAGTACCATCCTCCTTTAAGCATTTACCCTTTTCAAATCTCAATTAAGCACTTGTCCTTTTTCAGAAAAGACACAAAGCAGACAATACAGTTAACAACAAGAAAACAACAGGTATGGCTCTGTGTGTGTGCTCATTAATGTGTGTGCTTGTGTTTTGTGAGCAGCTTTTGTTTTCCTTCATAATTTTGTCAATGGCTACAATAGCGCTGGCTTTGTGGCCTCAAACGAAGTTTAGTTGGTATGAATACTGTATGAGGTTGACTGATGCCTGTGTCCCTTCTCTCAGTGCTGCGAAACGGAGCTTGGCAGACTATTATCTGGAAACAGGTAACATTACCCTCATAGAAGCTGCTCATTCAACTGTTCTTTTTCTCGTTGGCCTTTTCTTCCGTTTGTATCCAATTTAATGAAATATTTAGTTCAAAACAATTGACAAATATACCCATTGATGTCAAAATGACAAAAGACATTCACGGGATACCTAGGTGTATTTATGATATAATAGTGATAATAATAATCCCCTTTTTTTTAAATAGACGTGTTTCAGGGAGGCCAATTAGTTAACCGCTGGTCAGCACTTGAAATGATATTTATGCAGATTTTTTTTTTTATGTTTTATGTTTTTCATGCTGTTATGCAAGGGAGTGCTCTCAAAATGAATTTCATTGTGATTGATTTTGCAATGACAATAAAGACTTATCCTACCTAGACCTAGAGGGGAGCGTTGGCGCAGACGTGTACAGTCGCGAAAGCGCTTCTGTCAGTCTCCCCCAGGGGAAACTGAAGCTACAAACGTAGTTACCACCACCGAGTATGGAGTGAATGTACAATTGTCTCATGTAAAGCGCTTTGTGACTATGTCTGTGAAAGGCGCTATATAAATAAAGATCTTCTTCTTCTTCTTCTACCAAACCTATTTTCAAGGTTTCACTTTTGTGCGGGCAGACTGTGGTCACTTAGTTTGCACTTCTGCTGGATCTGCCAGGGTTTATGTAGATGGTAAAATGATACCGATGCAATTATATGTGGTTCTTTGTTTGTGTACATCTGTGATGATTAGGGAACACATCAAAACTATAAAATAGTAATGGGTGTGGGACTTACTTTAGCATTTTGACCATTTTGTCACCATTACATACCTGTCCTATTACATTTTATGAATGAGCTATTTTGGTTGCAATATAGACATGCTATAATAAAATCTTTCTATAGCCTATAGTCATCTTTTACTCCCAAACTGTTGTTTCTATCTTTTATTTTACTGTTTACTGTTTGTTCTCACTAATGGCTTTGTGTTTCTCTTTTTGTTCTATACTCTTAACTGCTCTGCTTCATCATGCCACAAGGTGGCAGTTGGAGACCTAGTGAAGGTTACTAATGGCCAACATCTGCCAGCTGACATGGTCATACTGTCATCCAGGTCAGGCACCACTGTGTGTGAGTTTGTGCAAATATGTATCATTTTATTTTCTTATCTGAGCGTAAATTTATCGCAATCTTTGTATCTGCAGTGAGCCACAGGCCATGTGTTACATCGAAACTTCAAACTTGGACGGGGAAACTAACCTGAAGATCAGACAAGTATGAATCAAATAACTTTGAATTTGGGAATTCCTCTTCTGTAGCTCCTTTTAAATCACTCCTGATGTTTTGTTATTCCCAGGGTCTGCCTCTAACAGCAGGTTTTCAGAGCCTCGAGGATTTAGGTGCACTATCTGGTCGATTAGAGTGTGAAGGCCCAAATCGACATTTATATGACTTCACTGGCACATTGCGACTTGAAAACCAAAAGTAAGTCTTTAGCGAACATATTTTACTCAAAGTTATCACTCCTTCCTGTTACATTGTGAATTTATCCACCCGCAGTCCAGCTCCACTGGGACCAGACCAAGTGTTGCTTCGTGGAGCGCAGCTCAGAAACACTCAATGGGTTGTAGGAATTGTTGTGTACACTGGTCATGACTCCAAATTAATGCAGGTGAAATACTGAGTTACAACGCAACAAAGCTATTGTTTCTAGCAAACATTATATTTTCAGTAACTTTATTGTCATTCATTGCCTTGTCAATCTTCAGAACTCTACCAAAGCCCCTCTAAAACGCTCAAATGTGGAGCGAGTGACAAACATGCAGATCCTGGTCCTGTTTGGGATCCTCTTGGTGATGGCTCTGGTCAGCTCAGTGGGTGCTGCAATTTGGAACAGAGAACACACTGAAGAAAACTGCTGGTACTTGTCCCGGGCAGGCAAGTGTCTTTTCTGTTTTAACATTGCCTCCAATTAAATTGTAACTGATTGTAATTTTTCTCTTTTATTTTTCAGGGGACATCTCCACTAACTTTGCATACAATCTTCTCACCTTTATTATTTTGTACAACAACTTAATCCCCATCAGCCTTCTGGTCACTCTGGAAGTGGTTAAGTTTACACAGGCGCTCTTCATCAATTGGGTTGGTGTCTTTATTGCATTTAATGAATAAATACCACTAACATTTTTGATTGTGTGGCTGTAACCTAATGGACATGACCATCCCTTAGGATATGGAAATGTACTATGCAGATACAGATACACCCGCGGTGGCAAGGACATCCAATCTCAATGAGGAGCTGGGGCAGGTATGTGTTCCTTATTTATACTTCCTTTATCAACTGTATTACCTGGATGTAAAGAGTTGTTCATTATACATGTGTTATTGCCAGGTGAAATACCTCTTTTCTGACAAGACTGGGACACTAACATGCAATGTTATGCACTTTAAGAAGTGTACCATTGCTGGTATCACTTATGGGTAAGTGGTCTCTTATTTTGTGGATCTTAACAATGTAACCCTTTTCATCCAATCATCGTAACATTATAGTGTATTATGCCTTGTATTAACATAAAATGCAGCATGTTAATTCATTTATTCAGATGATTGATTCTAACCTTGCATGCTTGATTGATTGAACTAATAAGCTCATTGATTCCTTTTGCACTGTGCTCTCATTCATCAATGCAGTCATTTCCCTGATCTTGACTGTGATCGGTCAATGGAGGACTTCAGGTAAGTCTCAAACCTCTATTTTCCCTTCTGTTTCCTGCTGTCTATTAGTTTCAGTCTTAACTCACGTGACAAAATTATAACATTTATTAATTCACCAACACTGAAAACATGTTATTTTTTCCAGCAATCTACCGTCCAATAGCCATAACTCCACTGAATTTGATGACCCTGCTCTCATCCAAAACATAGAGAAGAACCATGTAAGATACAAGCCTTCAGATAAACTGTTTTGCTATATCATATGCTGTTAAAACATCTTGATCTTTGTATGTAGCCAACGTCTCCCCAAATCTGTGAGTTCCTGACAATGATGGCAGTGTGCCATACAGTGGTTCCTGAAAGAGAAGACAACCAGATAATCTACCAGGCGTCTTCGCCTGATGAAGGAGCTCTGGTGAAAGGAGCTAAAGGACTGGGCTTTGAATTTACAGGGAGGACGCCTCATTCTGTCATTATTGATGCTGTACGTCTAATTTAGGTGTTTATTGCTACTCTATGATATTTTTTAGACTAAATGTATGTTATGTTTCAGAGAGGAAAGGAAATGACCTACGAGCTGCTCAATGTGTTGGAGTTTTCCAGGTAATGCAGATGAGATTATTTATCATCAACTAAATAATGCTCACTGTGTACTGAAGCTAATTCGCTAATTACATTACAGTAACCGCAAGCGGATGTCTGTGGTGGTCAGGACTCCCAGTGGGAAGCTACGCTTATACTGCAAAGGCGCTGTACGTTTAGTTTTATATGCTGTAAACATCCTGTGTATAAACATCACCAACAATTAATAACTGTTGTGATTATTTTGCTCTTTCATAGGATAATGTTATATTTGAACGCCTGACTGAAGCATCTCAGTACAAAGATCTGACTGTTGTTCATCTGGAGCAGTTTGCCACTGAAGGTTTTTATAAAATAAAAATCAGTTTGTTCATTATTTTTTCTGTGCAGTTACATTATGTGCTTCTCCATGTAGGTTTGAGGACCCTGTGTTTTGCGTATGTGGACTTAGAGGAAGAAGCCTATCAGGAATGGCTAAAGGAATACAATCAAGCTAGTACTATTATCAAGGACAGAGCACAGAAACTTGAAGAATGCTACGAACTAATAGAGAAGGTAATTTCCGAAAGAGTGTTAAGCACTCTTAAGTATCCATAGAGTATATTCTTTCATTGAGTCTTATATTGTTCAATGCTTTGACACTTCTTGTGCCCAGCAGAGGGCAGACTGCGTCCATTATGGTACATTGTGAAATGTTCTCTTAGCAAGAGACTCTTCCACTGACAATTGTAAGACAAACCAAAGGTTCTGCCACTTAAAGAAAATGTGGGAAGAGTTCTGACTAATTCATTCATCTGTAAGTTAAAATATAGTGTTTTACGTAAGAGGCTCTGGAGTCATAAGAAAAAGTAAGAGCGGAGAAAGAGGAAGCAAGAGGTGGAGGGCAGCTTATGGAGACCACAAGGATAATTACCTGCGCCAGTCTGCCAAAAGCCCCATAAAACTGAAGTCAACAACACAGTAGTGTTACCTTGTGTATCTGTGTGAGTGTGTCTAATGAGGGCACACATACATTTAAATGCTGAACAAATTACAGCAAGAGAAAAAAGTAATGGGTTACTCTTGGCAAGTAGACACAGAGTTGGTGTGAAAGTCCACTGAAGATGCCTTTTAACTGAACTTTCTAGCATCTCCCCTGTCCTGAATGCAGAAATATGAACGATGTTTCCCCCTTCAACTTTTTACATTCTCCTAAACTCTTGATCAAGACTTGTCTTGTTTTGGGAATTTATTCTTAGCTCTATTTTGATTCAATTTAATGTTTCTGTGTCATGCGTCTGTCTTCCATCTTCAGAACTTAATGCTTCTGGGCGCCACAGCCATAGAGGACCGTCTGCAGTCAGGGGTGCCAGAGACCATTGCTACTCTAATGCGAGCTGACATCAAGATCTGGGTCCTCACTGGAGACAAACAGGAAACGGCTATTAACATAGGTGAGAAAACAGTAAAAGCATGATACTTTAAGATGCAAAAGACACTTTGTGTCATGTGGAAAGTGGTGATGCGCAAGTGCACACCAAGTTGTTACAGCAGCCCAATGTAGGGCATGGAAATGGTCTGGACTGTAGCTAATTAAATCACAACTGAAGAAAAGTGTCTATTATGTTAGTTGGGAAATTCCAGACATGCCTTTGCACACTTTAGCTGCACTGGTACCAAGGGTGGAAATACTTTATTTACTTTAAGAATTTTTAGATATAGAACATTTAGTATAAGCACAGCCTATGTGTTTACTCCAGACCTTTATATTTACTGAAGCTTCATGATAACACTCCTGTTATTAAATACTGTATGACATGTGCATGTTTTTAGGAGCAGGCTGGAGTTCCATCTGGAGAAAGTGGTTGTGGCACAAGTTGAATGAATACTTCTCACAGAGGATGGTTTGATTTCAAAGGAGGGAAAACATTAACTTTTCCTCTTCCTCTGTCTCTCAGGTTACTCCTGTCGCTTAGTCACACACGGCATGTCCCTCATCATCGTCAATGAGGACTCTCTAGATGTGAGTACACAGCCTTTGTCCCGTCTCCAGACCAGACCCTTTCCTGGTTAGCCTAAACTCTTGTGGATGCAAATGGGGGCGGGGGTACTCGGGGGGGTGTCTGCTGGGTTACCGTGGGAACCAGGGTGTGGCTTTTACACGGAGCGGTAGGTGGGGCTCTTTGTTCTCACTCAGGTGGAGGTGATTAAAGTCTCTGGTGTCCGCTTTAGCAGAGAAAAAAAAGTGCTTTTGTGCTGCTACCTGTTTCCCTCCAATTGGTTTCAGCCTGTTGCTTTTTGTTAGATGTTACACTTTTAATTCAGTGGTATTACGTGTAATTATAAATGATTATTGTCTTGCCTAATCTGGTCTTAATGGTTGTATCTGGTATTGTTGCTGTTATTTTCTTACAAACCTTCTTCATCCTTACATTTCATGCCTTCCCAATAAGATGGATTTCAAGCATGTTACTTGTATAACCCAAATAAGAGCAGAATGTCCTGAATATTTTTGGAGCTGTCTGAACTCCGACAAAACGTCCTCAGTTAGACTTAGACGCCAGTAATTCTATGTTCTTTGCATCCAAGCATCTGTGTCACTGCTTAACTGAACTTGTCTGCGTCCATTTCACACAAACACTCTTGGACTAATGAACAAATATCTACTTTACAAAGCCGTGCGAATGATGTCTCATAAATTTTAAACTCTGTGCTGTTGTTTTTCAGTGATGGGGCAGAAAAGACTTAAAGGAAATATATTGAGGAACTTTTTTTTTAAACACTGTGCGAGCTTTGGTCATTTGTCGGGTCAAACTTGTGATTTCAGCTTGTGTTTCTAATTGTTTTAGCTTGGGAACTTTGACATGGCACTTTTTTATGTTAGGTTTCATTACTTTCTGGTATTATTGCACACATGTTAATTTTTTACCTCTGCTTCAGCACAAGAATGACTTGAAACTGACTGGTACCTCGCTCAGTGTCGGCTTTAGAGGCTTTTTTTGTTGTATAGTTTTACAGAAACACGTCTTGTTTTACAGATTTAATGTAACACCATCAGTCAGATGGACTTTATTGTCTTTGAGTGGATTTTGTGGGTAATTTTAAATGCTCCAGTGCCAGCTCTCGTCATGTCCAGTCAATACATTCCATTTTGTTGCAGCATTTGAGCCTAAAATCAATGTTTCCACATAAAGGTTGTGCTCAATAATGGCAAATGTCCATTCTGCTGACGTGTCCTTGACCTTGTAAGGTTTTTTTTATCGTGACTAACTCCTGAAGCAGCTGGCCTTGGCTTTCCTTTTAGGATACTGAGCTTTATAGCTGAACACACTTTTCTTTCTTGTTTGTGTTGTCTATGTTCAAATGTGCTCATTGGTCACGATTTGAGCATCTGTCGTCCATGACGTGTTCAGTGGAACTGTTTATCGACTTGGATGAAGCAAAACTTGTTTTCTGTGAAGACCTTATCTCTGTCACTTAAAATATCTTACACTCGGCCAAATTTGTTGATGCCATTACAAAGTGTAGCTTTCATGTGACAGTAAACAGAAGCTCCTTATCACGATCTCACCTCCTTTCTAACCTCTTGGCCCCATTAAAAAGTAGCCCACACCGTTGTCTTGTGACCTTGCAGTCAAGTTGTCAGCCTGAAGGTTGTTGTTTTTTTCCCCTATTAGTCACTGTTAGTTTTACGGCGGCAGTTGCACGCTGGCCTCTTCGCTCGCACATTCTCCGCTCCACGCCGGCTTCACACAGCTACCTCCACATCTGTCAGCACCCTCTCTTTACGCAGGAAGCCACTACACGGCCTTTGGTGCGTGAGAGGAAAACCGCGTGTGTCACAGGAGGATTTGTCCATCAAGTGTGTTCCCTGAGATAGTGTTTATTGTACTTCATGTTTGAGATAGACAATCTGGAATAGGGGGATCTGTCGGGGAGGGGGGGGGGGACTTGGCTGGTCTCCTCTGAGGGTGATGAGAGAGCAGTAACGCGATCTCCTTTTGGTTCTCCTCCTCATCAAAACAAACTGTGTGAGCAATGCCTCCTGGGTAAACGGCTTGCCACCGCTAAGTTGTGACAAGCTCCATCTGTCACCTTCAAATCGCTGCCACACACAGAACAGCACAAATCTCCACCTCGTGCCTTTGTAACGAATCAATAGTGACGGATGCACAGGAGCTGAAATTTATGTTTCTGCTGCTTTAGGTTTCAAATGTTTACTTACTAGTCCGATGGGGTAAGAATTGTGTTATTTGCCATCACAAATAATTAAGTATTCTAATACCAATGTTCAAGGACTCCAAAACATGCCATGTCAGGGTTTGGCTTTCAAGACCTCTCATAGGACATTTACGATAAAATGCAAACTTTCACGGTCTATGCCAAGTTCAGTCCGTCCGAATCTTCACTGCCATCACTGTCATCTTTCTTCACAGCTTGTTCTTGTTTACTGTATTCAGACCAATATACTTCACCAAATTTATCATCGCACAGACATCCAAACTGTAGTATTTGTCCACAATAACAGCAGTTCCTAATGAAACAGACCATTAACAAGCTGCCTGTGTGTCTTTTTTCTTTTTCCATTCGGCGCTGTGTGTGTCTCCGTCCACGGCTGCAGCAGAGGATGTGGGTGTTTGCACAGATGCATAGTGCGATAATTAAACGCCATATTAAATCTCGGCAGTGACAGAATCTGCACTTCAGACATGAGCTCGCCTCCACTCAACACTTGTCTCTGCTTCGTTCCACAGTCCAATACACATTCCTCTACTTCGTATTGTTCCCATTTATCTTGCTTACCGCTTTTTGTATGTTTTATGGGCCTCAGCTCATTTATAATAATGGCATTAACTGCTGAGATTTCGCTGAATCAAAGGTGGTCTGGTACAAGTCAACATTGGCCTTTCCCAGGTTTCACTGAACAGTCTATGTGATTGTTTGTGCTTATGCATTTTATGGTTGGGTATGCAATGAAAGCAGCTGATCTGTAATTTCTCAAACTGCCTCTGTACCCTCCCCATTTTCTCAGCCAAATATAAAGCTGATAAAATTCCAGTCAGAAAGTCTGTGAACTTGCTCCCTTAAGTGTGTCTGTGTGTGTATGTGTGCCCTGTAATGCTCAGACTTAAATGGAAAAACAATGAGCACGTTATTGAAGCAATTGGAAGCAGTTACCACTTATAAACAGTTGATGTTGGTTTATTCCATTCAAGTCTGCATTTTGCATCTTGGTAAATGATTTCAATTAGAGTAATACGATCTAGATGAGAGTACATCTGTGACTTTTAAGCCTTACAGTGGACTGATTGGTGATTATCCTGGTTATCTGAACTGCCAGGCAGGATTTGGCTGGGCCTGCTGTGACATGTCACTGTGATATTATTGGCACCTCGTTGTTAGACCAGGTTTGTTTGTGGCCACAGGTTTTGACAACAGTCATTAAATGACTAATTACTGGACACTCATTTATTACCACATGTTGCTGGTTTTAAAACATCATGAGAATCATGCATTCCACTACATTTGTTGTTAAACTGTGTATTCCACCCAAATTGAAAGGCTTACTTTGTTATATTTAGAGATGAAGATGGTGTAGGATGTCTTTACATTTATTTCAAATATCAAACAATACAAGCATTTGCTGCATCTACAGAAAAGAAACACATGCTATTTTTTCTCCACTTGGAAATCATTTGAGCAACTGAAACCTGACAACCTGGAAGCTCTTAAATCCTTTCATTCTGTTTGTGTTGTCTTTTGCCTGTTTTGGGGTAAAAGTTGAATGCAAACAGGAATTCCGGTGCACAAAGAAAAACTCACAGCCTCAGGCTGGGAAAACAAGCACAGGGATTTTTGGGAAGAGGAGGGACACGCTGCAGAGAGGAGGCCTTAATGCCACAGGTTTTGTGGTGCATGTCTTGCATGTGCTTTAGAGCTGGGTATTAGCTGAATCATGCTCCCGGGTCTCAGGTCACCTGCCACAAAGACAGTTATGATCTATACATAATTCATCACAGAGATTATTTGGGGTTCACTGTTAAAAAAGCACCCCTACTTTTCTGAACAATTGGTGACATTTCTTTATGTGATTTTAGTTATTGTTAATTGAATACCCATTGACAAGTGATGACCATTTGAGCAACCAATGCTCAGTTGTTTTTAGACAAGTCATTCATTACTTGTGGTGCTTACTGTAGATTCTTGTATCCTTTTGGGGATGGATATTATTACCTATAATGTCACGGTTACCACCTCTAAATGCTAGCAGAAGTCAGCGGCGCATCTCCATAAGCCTTTAATGTGTATGTGTGGGCCTGACGGATGTCTCCTAGCATGTCTTCTGCTCCACATGGTTTTCATTACTAGTCAGTGGGATGTTTATTTTTTCTATTAATCCTTGTTCCTCTATTATACTGAGCTCCATCAAAACTGCCCTAAACAATCAGGCTGCAGGCAAGCTCTTCTCAAACAAACACACGCTGTAACCTTAAACTCGTAAAAGAATACAGCATTGCTCTGTTGTGACCCTGGTTCGATCTGCTTTTTCTTTATCATTTTATTGTTGTTGGAGTGAAGAAATGGGGTGTAACACACAAAGGCCTCAGGCCACAGCAGTCTCACGTGCTTATGGCCTAAGACTGTTAACGTTATATTGGCTTTGTTAATTGAATTGTGTACACAGGGGCAAATTCTTTCCCCAGATCAAAGCAGCGCAAACAGGAGCATGTGTCTTCCATTTATTCCCACTGTGGTTTTGACCTTTGAACAAATTGGGGTGTGTTTTGATCTATTTCTTTGCTCGTTAGGATAAAAAATAAATAAATAAAAAACTCTTGTGCCGTCAGCTCTGAAGTGCAGCGACTGTGATGTAAAACAGAAGAATTTTGTACTTAGTTTTGAAAGGTTAAGTAGTTTTTTCCCCTAGTTTTATTCTGAATACCCATTGTACTTACTTTCTCTGCAGGCGACTCGAGCCACACTGACGACCCACTGCTCATCTCTGGGCGACTCACTGAGGAAAGAAAACGAGCTGGCGTTGATCATCGACGGCCAGACCCTGAAATACGCCCTCTCGTTTGAACTTCGCCAAAACTTCCTTGACCTGGCTCTGTCCTGTAAAGCTGTCATCTGCTGCAGGTAACAAACGCACAACAGTCCTAAGTATTTTCAGATTTTCAAACTATTTATAGACACTGTTTATTTATAGAAACTTCCTTGTGCTGCTCTTTGTGGATGCCTGGTTGTGGGCACTAGCACTCATGTAGTGTAATAGGTCCCCACTTAAGACAAACTAAATTCTGTCCTTAAATGTTTATGCTGTGTCTCCTTTTTTGGTTATTGTTAACTAGAGCTGTTCTGTATCAAACAGTTTTCCACTTTTCCTCTCTTTTAGTCCTTTTATGAGATTAGTCTGTGGAAAGTGTCCTTATAATACTTCCGTACTGAGGCATTTCTAAAGCGAAATCTGTCTCATACATTTTATTGTTCTATAGAATCACAGAGTGTTGTATAGAGCAACTTTGCGTGCATTGTAGCTTTGAAAACGTTCCTTCTATTAGTCGGGTTAGAAGGTCTTCAATTGTGCAGTGAGATAATTTCTAATAATACGTGGTCCATGTACTTCTGTAATCTTTGTGGTGTGAGTGCTTTTCATTTGCCTATACCTACAAGTTCCCGCACTTTACATTTATTAGCTGGGGAAACGCATGTAGTAAAAAGAGATTTGGGTTGGGAGCATGTTTTAGGGTCCCATAGTGTGACCGGTGCCTGTTGGTAATGAGCGGTGTTGCCTTTAAAGTACAGAGGTGGTGGTGACATAATGCCCCTGCAGTGGTTCCTATATAAGTGCGCTTGTGTGCATGGCCTCCTAACTTCACTTGGCCTTGGTTTACAGCAGGTCTTAGCTGCTGCTTATTTTCTGCTCAGGTCTACTATAAAGTGCTCTTTCATCTCTTCAGCGACTCAGACATTGTTAGAAATACATTGTGGAAAAGTAGAGACGGAGAGATAAAGAGATTTGTGGTTTAGATGCTTAGAGATGCTCAGGCAGACACACTCCTGCACTTCAGACAGGAACTGGAAAACAAAGAGAAGAGGTTGATCCCATAATTCATCTGTGACTACAGCGGCCAAGTCAGAGCTTTTGTTTGGGTACATCCTGTGGTGTGTATGAATATGCTTCATATGAATACTTTTAAGTCGACCAGATAACCACTCCGTTCATTCTACTGTTCGATCTTTGCATTTCAACATATGAAGAGTGTCTGCAGTGCTCCACTGTGTGACACAGTTACTCATTATGTGATTTACTTTATCAAAGGAGTCTGTTGTGTTCTCAGTGCATGTGACTCCTCACGCAGCTTCTCATAATTTGATATTGAAATAATTTTATCAACATTGACAAATAGTGGTTTTACTGAGCGCATATTTTTGTTATCTTCATAGTAAGTAACTTATTTATCTTGAATAAATGTACAATAAAGATGGGCTTATTTACAACGTAGCTGCCACCTGTTGCTAGTCTTACTGTGTGGGAAATATAGCTTTCTTTGTTGTACAAATCCTATCGTGGTGTCAGTTTTCCTGTCTGCTTCAAGCTTCATAGAAACGGTACTATTCTTGGGCAGTAATCTGTACGAGGGGGCGTGTCAGCATTCACATGTGCACAAAAATGTTTTGAAAACAGAAAGGAGGACCATTTGAGCAATGTCCCATGTCTAGAATGTAAACACTGTAATTTGGGACTTTTATTGGTTTGCTGTCCATCACATAATATAATCATAATTTAGCTACACTCAGGAATTACGGCAAAGCCACAAGATATTTACCATAAAATCCTGTCCTTTCTACAAAAGAGTCAGATTAAACTGTTAGTTTTCAGCAATGACCTCACATTTAACCCTTCCTGCTCCCTTTCTTCTGAATGGCACATTAAATGAAAAGTTATCCGCCGTACTGCCGGGCGAACACGTCACTGCGCCGCGTTGGTCCTGAGGCACGGTCTGTAATGGAGCCTCAGTGGGTTCTCCTTTGTCAGTGAAGGGACCGAACCGGTTCCTGAGCCTGGATCAGAGATACAGGTCAAGAGGGTGGAGTACCTCTGGAAGCTCCCTAAACGCAGACACAAGCTGCAGGCGCACTCGGTCGTTTTAAGAAACGCATGAACTCATAAAGCCGCGCATATCAAACAAAGGCTACCCAGACTCTTATTTGCCGAACAGTGAATCATTGTTTCCTAATCCTGGTAAAAGCAGTAGTTATAGCTCCGCTGAGAGTTATCGGTGCCAGCCCACCATCAATCAAACCCCTCCTCAACCTTTACTGTTCCCTGGGTTAGTTTGTCACTCTGGGCACCTTTTTATCCCATTTATGATCCTTTGATTTGCTCTAATCCCTTAAATGTGTTACACTCAATAAGGATTAATCCCATGGTTTCCATAGTGCCAAGAGATGTAAACACTTGTAATTGCCATTCACAACCTAGTGTTCTCCCTTTTATTACAATGCTTCTTTTTTATAAATGACAAATTACGGCTCACAGGCCTTTTCTTGGGACACTTTTCTTGGATAAGCAATTTTCAAATAAATTTTTATTTTGAATAAATAAATTGCATCAGTATTCCATTCAGAGTCGCTGTAACTTTGCAGATTTAAATGCTCTTCCCGTCGCAAACCTTTGTATGACTGTGACTTACTTGGCTGAGCAATGGTGGTATAATCCAAGCCATGCCACTATATGTGACTCCTTCCAGTTCCAGCCCCCCTGTGTTCTGACTTGTTTTTTAAATTCACACTCTCTCTTGTCTCCCTTTTGCGCCTTTTAGAGTGTCACCGCTGCAGAAGTCTGAAATCGTGGACATGGTGAAGAAGCACGTGAAAGCCATTACTTTGGCCATAGGAGACGGTGCCAACGACGTGGGCATGATCCAGACGGCTCACGTGGGGGTGGGCATCAGCGGGAACGAGGGCATGCAGGCCACCAACTCCTCTGACTACTCCATCGCACAGGTGCAGCGCAGACACGGCCCCGCTCTGAATCATGTAGCATTACATCAGTGCATAAATAAACACAAGCTTTACATGCTTACATAATAGAGAGATGTTTGTGCAAAGTCCCCCTGTCAACAACTGTCGCTCATTTATCATATAGTTCAATGAATAGGCAGGAGCAGCTGTGCTGTGTAGCTGTCCTTCCTTTGTTCTTCATGTACCCTTGGGCTTTTTGTCCATACTCTTGAGTGCCTCATACTTCGAGGGTCATGCACTTTGTTTAGAAATTGGTCAAGTGAAAGCATGTTTGTTAGTAAAAAGGCAACTTACTCATATTCTACACGCCATTTCTCTTGTATTGTTAAATAATTCTGGATGAAATACAGTATCAATACACATTTTATTATTTTGCCTCCTTTTTCAATCTGAAATGATTTCAAGTAGCCTCTGCTAAGCACACGTCGTACCCTATGTTTGAAACATTGCAGTCTGCATTGCCACAAGATTTTTTTTTACGTCTAGTGTACATACATTTTTCAGCTAGATCTAGTGTTGTTCATGGGAAAGTTGGACTCCAGCACATCCCAAACATTCTCAATGGGGTTAAGATCTGAACCGTGTGAAAGTGATGTCACATGTTCACTGAAACACTTTCTCACTCCTTTCAATCAAGATTTACCTGATCATTTGTTATATTGAACCTAGACCTGACTAACTCCTGCAACCCCAGATCCAGTGTATGGTGGTGTAAGGAATTAAATGAAAGATTGTTTTTATTTTCACTGAACTGAAAACAATCTACATAGTGAGGAAGGCCAATGACTGTGTTAGAATGTACTCAACAAATCTCCTCCCTTTACTCTAATCTTGTCCTTTGCCTTTACTTTCTCACTTTCTGTCACCTTCACTGGCTTATCTTGCATAGCTTATCAGTGGACATCCTCTGTCTATGTCTGAAATACATTGCACTCATACTTCGGTGTTTCTTTTCTCTCTTCTTACAGTTTTCCTACTTGGAGAAACTGCTGCTGGTGCATGGGGCCTGGAGCTACAACCGAGTCACCAAGTGCATCCTCTACTGTTTCTATAAGAATGTGGTGCTCTACATTATCGAGGTAGGGCTTCAGCACCACTCCCCCTTTAATGCACTCGTTCACATACACTCGGCTACATTAGCAGAGACATTTTGCAGCTGCTTGTTTGGAGCGCCTGACAGTGATGGACGACGGGCACTTCTGGTGTCTGCTTTCTGTCTCTCTTGCGTACACACATGCATGGAGGCGGAGTGCCTTTAGATCGGCCGTGATGCTGCCCGTCGTCAGGGTCTGCAGATCTGTGTGTGCACCGCAGCCTTGGCCCCACCGCTTATGGGGTAAGGCGGGGGGTTGTCAGCTGTGCTCGACCCCCTTCACCCCCCCTAAACCCGGTGTGACACTTAAGGATGTCAGCAGGTGCAGGTCCTCCCTGGAGTCCTACTGTCCTGCGCATACTTAGGGCCAAAGCGCAAAAAGGAACAAGTTTTCATCCACTAGCGTCCAAGATCTGTGAAAATCAGGCATTCACTACTAGAATATGTTTTTTCAGATCTTTTTCCCCTTCCGCAGAAGTACATTTTATAGCTGTACCAAACCCTACTCATGCCACTCCTCTGTCTCTGCCTGCTTTACAAGAGTGCGTCTCGCAGATTATCTCACATGATTGGCTCCTGCAAAGCTCTCCAGGCCAAAGGTTAGGGACCGTCTCTGTCCACTTTCCGGAGACACCGAATGGGGAGGGAGGGGGGGGGGGATGGGTGGAGTTTTTTTCTGTGTATCTGACCTTACCCCGGGGCTGTATCTTTCACTGTATTCCCCGGGAATGCCTCAGCACTCGCCAACAGCCAGCCTCCCAGAGCACTTCCTGTATCTGCTGCCCCATCAGCATGCTATAAGTAGGAGCGCGTTAATGAAGGCTCCCTAAGGCCATCGTTGCATTTAGGCACATTGTTTGGGTGGATTAAGCTCTGTAAAGTCAGTATGTGGTTTCAGAAGTGGGAACGAGCCATGTAAGGAATGCATTTAAAACGCTAAGTGCCACAAGCTGCGTGGAAGTAGCGTAAAGGGGTTATTTTCACTCTCTATATAAATTGAGTAACAGTATTTCAAACGTCTTTAAAAGGATCTTTCATCACACATTCAGATATTTCTCAATGCACCACAACATTGAACAAAAGCTGCAGTTTCCACTATACGTCCCTAAGGCGGTTTACTCTGTGCTATTGTTCACTTCATCCTCTCTGATCCCTGTCTTTCTGTCCTAGCTCTGGTTTGCCTTTGTCAATGGGTTCTCCGGCCAGATCCTGTTTGAGCGCTGGTGTATAGGTCTCTATAACGTGGTAAGTACAGACCACTAACTGTTAATGAATATGCAAGAAGAAAAAATGTAATTTGTACTCACTGAATTACTGTTCAGCTTGTTTTGAGACTTTGGGTGGTCAACATTGTATTGTTGTTTTAATGGGAAACGCCGGGGTTTCCTCAAATGCCTCAAAACTATGTAAACAAGTAACACATGTTTGTCTTTTACAGATTTTTACTGCGCTGCCCCCGTTCACACTGGGAATATTTGACCGGCCGTGCAGCCAGCAAAACATGCTCCGGTTTCCCCAGCTCTACAGAATCACCCAGAACGCCGAGGGTTTCAACACCAAGGTACACGCCGCCATATTTAGCCACCTCTGGGCTCGACTGGCCTTGTTGGGTTATCTGCGGGTGTGAGCGATGCCCGCTGTTTATTTGGTTGACCGGCGAGTAAACAAGAGCGGCATGGGAACTGAGCAGTTTCTATGGCGATATTAATGAGATTCATAGGGCCCGAAGAAGGAAGTCATTCATTTTGCGCTTGCAACCTGTAACTGCAAGTTTGGTTAAACACGCCGGTGTACTGCAAACAGAATTTTAATTAGCAAGAAAACTGTGTGTGTTTTGAGGGATTTATATGTTTCATTTGAGTGGTATTGTGCAGTTTGTGTCCACTCCCATGAGTTTAACTGAACTAAACCTCCGTGTTTTACAGGTGTTCTGGGGTCACTGTATCAACGCACTGATTCACTCAATTATTCTATTCTGGTTCCCTCTCAAAATGTTAGAACATGGTAAGTGTATGTTTTCCCACAATAGTTGCGAAAATAAAAAGTTCATGCTAATCGAGCCATCTTTTTGTTCCTTTTTGAAGACTCTCCTTTCCCAAACGGGCAAGGAAATGACTACCTGTTTGTTGGAAATATGGTCTACACAGTGAGTACACTTCTTCTAGTTCAATATTGTGTCTTCCTGTGTTGCTTTACTTTCGCGGCAGTTGTCTACACCGAGAAAGGGCACTGCCTCTTGGGCTTTTTTAGGTCTCCAGTCAATCTTGCCTTGTCTAGCCACTCTGTCTCCTCTTTGCCCTAATCCACAGTTTCTTTCTATTCTTGTGCCTCCATCGCACACTCTTTGCTATCATTTTACTCCCTACAGTCTCCTGTGCGTTTCTCTGGTATTTATTTGTAGTACGTGCGCGTAGGGGGTTTCCGAGTATTTTGCAGAGTTAACAGTATTGCATTAATGTTTATTATCTCCACAGTCGCCAGAGCACTAACCAAGTTTTTCCCTGCTTTTTATTTGCTTCCTTGTGTTTACGCAGTACGTGGTTGTAACTGTGTGTCTAAAAGCCGGGATGGAGTCCACCGCATGGACCAGGGTATGTGCTGCATGTTAATCAACCATTGACAAACAAAGAGGTAATATAGGGGTGGGCATATAGCCCTCCGTGTAAATACGTGAAGCAGTCCATGGGAAAAATAGCCAACTTTCATTTAATGGAGGGGGGTTAGAGTTTCTTTCCAGCTGCATTATCTGAGGGTTTATTTAAACTTTTATCTACTTGTAATCTATTTGCCACAGGAATGTTTACCCCGTAATTGCCTTCTGAATTTTTAGATGAAAGTTTGTTAAGATTGCCCATAAATTGTTTGACTTAGGGGCATTTTAGGAATGTGCTTAGGGGACTGGCAGAAGTCTGTTCTCATTCAGACAACAGCAAAAGGCTTACTCTAAAGCCAGTCTGACCACTCCATCAGTTAACTGTTTGCACCTTTTTCCCTGAAGAAATGTGGTGAAACTGGTAATGCTACAAGAATCCCAAGACAGATGCCCCATTGTAAAGTGAAGGAAATGAACAAGAGAGGAAACGATGCCTAATAAATCAATGCAACAATTGCCTCTGTGCAACAATATCACTTAATCAATCAGATATATATATATTTTTTTTAATTCAGATTTTCAGCCCAATCAATAATGGTGTCAATGTTAAATAAGATATTGGTTGGATGGTGCTGACATCTTTGTCCGTTCAGCTGTCTACACAAGAGCCTGTCCGTAATGAAGCAGGGACCTGGGATTCTCACACCGTGTCCCCTTACAGCGATCAGAGCAAGGGACCAAGTCAGAGAGAGGAGGCAGGCAGAGATTGTCTATATTGGGACAGGCTGAATGTAAACTATTTGACCTCCAGTGGTTTTCCTATTTCTCTCTTAATCGCCATCGCCATCCTCAGTCACACTGCGCCTATTGCCCGTTTAATTAAAGACACTTGCTCTTTGTACATTGTTTTTGCCTGGTTTTGGCCCTAGTTATGTTTTGTTTTAGATTTAATGTGTGTTTTTATGGCACGGCTGTGTAATATTTTGTTGTAAATGAATGTTGTGTTTTTTCTTTATTTTTGTAGTTTTCCCACTTGGCGGTGTGGGGAAGCATGATTCTGTGGATGCTCTTCTTCACCGTGTATTCCGTCTTCTGGCCCAAGATCCCCATTGCCCCGGATATGCTCGGCCAGGCAAGTTTCCCCCTTACACGTGTCACTCATTTCAGTCCATAGGGGTTGAGAGGGTTAAAATAGCCCTCTTCACGACGTCTCTTTCTCCGACTCTATCACCTGCTGGGTTTAGTCGCCTCCGCATGGCGCCTTTGTGACACACCTCCTTGGGTGTTCCTGGTCTGCGCTGCCGAACCCTGAGGGAGATTTACGCCCCCCCCCCCCCCCCCCCCGGCAGCCCCTCTCCCCAGGCGTCCTGCACCTGCCGCGTGTCACCCGAACCCCGCCGTTTACCGCCCCGCACCGAGGTGTTGATTCAAGCGGGTGGGCTGCTGTTGATGGTGATGAGGGTCCTGGGAGACTGAGAGGAGCGGATCTCCCTGATTGAGACTCATTTGGGGCTGAAGGGATGAGGGGCTTAGGTGAAGTGTCCTACTGTTGGAAGGGAGCAAAGGAACAGGGCCGTCTCGAACCTATTACTTCAATTTGTGTCAGAAATCAGGAATGCGGTCGAATATCTGTGCAGCTGCTCCTAGGCTAACTGGGGAGTGGTCTGGGGACTTTGAGCCACTTCCCCCCATCCCTCCATCATCCCCCTAACTACCCCATTACCTCTCTTATTTCCCTGGCCTCGTCTATCTATATATCCATCTGTCTACAGGCGACAGCGAATGGAAAACGTCTGTACACTTGTCCACTGAATGCAGTTGATTTAGTTGCTTTAGACGCAAAGTAGGAAACCAGGAGACCCTACGATGGAGTGAGGATCTGGGCCTGGCTTAATCCTTGCGTCAAATGACAGGAGCAGAAACTATATCAAGTGGCTGGTGTCGTATGTGAACTAGTGGTGCTCCTGTATGTCAATATTTACCACTGTTTTGCTGTAGCACTTCACAGCACAGTAATACAATATAGAGAAAGGAAATGGCCTTGTACCCAAACGTGTATTAACATGATAATTATGGTAATTTCATGAAAACATGGCACATATGTAAAGTAACCGTTACTCAACATAGCCCTAAATAAAGGATGAAAATGTCTAGGAAATGTGGCTGGTATTTTTTTATGGTAATTATATGAAAACCAGACTGCAAAATGCATTATGCCTCATTGGCTACGTTTAAATGCTCTGAAAAATCTGATAACTGGAGAAATCAGATGACCCAATTATCAGATCTGATGTGTTTACATTCTCCTCAGAAATTGGAAAATCCAAAACTCCGGGTTCTACATAAGCCAGTGCAGATTTGGATTTTAGGGCAACTCAATTGTCTCCACCCCTCTCTTCAATAATCAGAGCAGGGACTCAAACTCTTTCTTTTTTTCTTTTTAAGTTTTAATTTTAGTATTTTTTTAATATGTCTTTTAATCTTTAGTCTTTTTGATATGATTTTGGCCTGACTTTGGATTTTCCTGGTTAGTTTAGGCACACGTCAGAGATCAGGAAGAAATCAGATTATATGAATATCAGATTATGCTGTTTACGTCCCTCTACATTAATCTGAGAACTCCAGAAATCAGATTAGATCACATTTTTGGTCTCCCTGTAAACGTAGCCAGTGTTGCCATGCTGTTCTGTTATCATGTTATTGCTATGCTGTAAAGAAAAAATATTTTGTGAAAACTTTATTTGTACCTAGTGGATATGAGTAATACATGGGCACAGTCATCGTTATTCAGGTCAGATATAATGTAAGTGAATGTATCTGTTATTCATGTATCTAGATTGTGGGACCAAGTTTGTTTCCATTCTTATAAATAAGACTTCAGGAGGCTGCCTCTTCTGGAGGCTGCAATAGATTTGGGCAAATGTTGGACAAAGTGATTTATGAACCATAGCTTATCGCCATGACCAAAGTGAGGTAATACGTAATTAGAGGCGTTATTAGCAGAAGATTTACGGCGCCTGAAGGGGCATTGAGCAAAATCAGATGAAAAACTTGTCAAACAGAAATCGAGACAGTCAAACTGAGACAGGGGAGAGATTAATCCCTGGAGACGAACCATAGACACGGGTCAAAGGCCAATGAGTCTGACTGCAGCTGGATGTCAGAAACAAGAAGGGATTAGTTTAGCCTGTTCATTTATCTATTATGTATCAGTATGACAGTTTATACTTAATTGCAGTGTGAGAAAGCTGTAGAAAAGTAACCACTTTTTTTTTTCATATATAAATGTGCTTTGTGTGGTATTTTCCTTTACATGGACCAGATGTTCTCGCCGTGAAGAGACATGACTTAATGCTGGGTTTAAATGAATTTTGCTCGAAATAAAAGAAGCCTGTGTGCTGTCATTGCAGGCTGGCAGAGTGATGCAGTGCTGGTACTTCTGGCTGGGCCTCGTCCTTGTGCCTACTGCGTGTTTACTCAAAGACTTTGCTTGGACCGCGTAAGTAGAACAAGTCTCCCATAAATGCATTAGAAATCTATATACAGGCTATTTAACTTGACCAAAAAAGTTTACATAACCCGTATTGAGCCGGTGTCAACACTTACGCACACTGTTATGAATCACATGTGTCTGCAAGCACTCAGACTTTCCTTGGCTTGGGCCTGATGAGCTTATTCGCTTTGCAGCATGCGGCGCACTGTGAAGAAGTCTCTACTGGAGGAGGTGCAGGAGCTGGAGGCCAGAGCTGTGGATCCAGGGGCAGCTGTTCTCAGGGATGCCAGCGGCCGAAGGTACAGACTTTTTAGACTAGCACACCAGCATTTGTCAGGTTTATTTGTGCTAATGACTATAAGCCTTTATATTGATTTCACTTTACAGCACAGTAATGACTTGGTAATAAGATTGAAATGCTTTGTATCAATTTTGTAAGAATTGTTTTTGATTTTTGGGCTGCGCTGTCCACAGGAGTGATCCCAGTGCAGATGTTTCCTAGAGGATAAAGTTGTCACATGTTTAGAGGTAGTTTCTGGGTTTGAACTGACCTGCTGTGTGACCTCTGATTCCCCCCATGCCTTTTCTGAGCATCCGTGTGAGAGTCATGTTTCCTGGAGTTGATTCAATCTCTGCATGTCTCTCATCCTTTTTCACAATTACCTGCATCATAGCTGGATCAATTTGGTCTGCTGTTCCAAACTGGTTTGTCATAGGCTCTTTCTTTCACCCTTGAAAATAGCTGTGTCCATGGTGTTATGTAGCTGTGATGTTATTTTCAATTTGTTGTTAGAGTCAGGCGATTGTTCGTGTGTCTAGCTTAATGTGCACCCAATCACCCCTGCCCCACATCTTCTGCAGAGACCTGTCCTGAATTGACTCATTATTTAAAGCAATTTAGGCACTTGGGACGGTCTTGGTCTCTTTGGTGTCCAGTCAGCAGTATTGGAGAGGTGCAGGAACTGGGCATAAGGGAACAGCCACATCTGGGTTTGTAATTCCTGGGAATATTTCTTGGGAAAGTAGTGAAGAAGGGTTCAGGATGTCCTTCAAGGTTTAGGTAAATAAATCTCAAAAGTATAGATCCATCATACTTTTGATATTTATTGCAGCAACAGTTGGCCTTTTATCATTCACTCATTGCCATCATCAATCATGGCATCGTTTTATTTGGCCACAGAAGCCCTATGCAAACTTTAGTTTTCCTTGACAAACACAGCAGTGAAGCGTCCTACAGCCACTTACAGCATTACAAATTTCCTGACGGTTGTATCCAAAGTCCTAGCCTTGGGAAAGCGCTACGATCAGGATATCAAACCGCTGTATAAATGCCAGATAAGGCCCTCTTTGGTCTTTTAATCTTCTATTGACATAACACATGTACGCACTGTTGCAAATTGTCAAAAGACTGCATCTATTGGCAGTGACGGTTACAGCTGTGCTCATGGCGCTGTAGTCAATATTCATGTGTTTAGCTGCACGCACGTATTTATGTGCAATATCTGGAAGGGCCTTAGTTATTTTTGGTCACAGAGGAGAGGAGCCATGACGGCGTGTGGTCCCCGAACAGAGGATCCAGTCTTCTTCTTGGAAAGAGGGAGAGGGCAGTGAGAGGGGCGAGGAATGGTTTACTGTGGATGTCCTGTTACAGTGCAGCCGTTTATGACCCAATGTTCGGTTAGAACCATCATCCTGGGACCCACTCTACGGGCTCAACGCTCAAAGATTTAGTGCCTTGTAAAATGTCCATAGCCCTCGGTGTTTCTCTCAACTGAAAGTGTCGTTTCTATTCATGTTAACCCATTTAATCCCATCTTTGTTCAACATGTAACAAACTGACACTGACACTGTACTTGGTTGGTCATTTTAGTTTTCATGAAATTTCAAACGCACAACTTTAACGCACATGCATTCATACATTCATAAAATGTTCATATTGGAATATCATTGTAACTAAATGATAATATACATGTTTAAAGCCACGCTGTGGAACATTCCAGGTTATGTGTTGCGAAACACTACTACAATACTATCAATACCGTACATGCTCCTAATGATCAGCCGCTTGCAGACTAAGCTATTTTTTTACCAAAATAAAGCATTTGGAAGAGGACCTTAAGTACTTAAACCTCATATTCGGCTACCTGTAGTAAAGCAGTACTATCTCCATGGAGACGAGCTGGTGATGTCCGGCTTCCAGCAAAGATGCACCGTAAATGAAATCTTGTATTTTACTCTATTCATTGGATGAAATGTTACGCAACGTGGCTTAAAGTATTATTTGTTACCATTTTTGTAATTTTGTCCAGATATAGATTACAAATATGGACAATTTGTGGTTATTTGCGTCACAGCCTTTGTGTCTGGTGCGGTTAAATGGGTTAAGTGTACAAGTGTCCTATTGAGTTTCTATAATGGTTGTCACGGACACGTCATGTGAACCTCATCTTGGTCTCTGTCTGCAGTCTAAACGAACGGGCCCATCTGCTGACAAGAGTCTTTAGAAAAGCACCTTCTAATATCGGACGCTCCAACTCGGTGCAGCAGACTGTGTCACGTGAGTCCCAAGCACACATGCAACACGAGCCTCTATTATGACTAATAGTGTTTTAAAATCTTCTTATGGATATTTTTAGAAACGCAAACACAATGAATTACCGAAAGCTTGAGCTACGACGCAGTTGAAACAAAGTCCACTCCGCCTCATCACTCTTGCCTCTCTCTTTCCAGACGGTTACGCCTTCTCTCAGGAGGAGCACGGCGTGGTGTCCCAGTCCCAGGTAGTGCGCTCCTACGACACCACTCTCCAGCAGCGCCCCAGCCTCTAGCCCCCCCACCCCACCCAGACTCTGTAGCAACGCGTCACGGCGCCAGACCTCCCGCACCGCTGACGGACCCCGCTGTGGCCTTACAGGACAATGAGCTGACCCCTGCTCAGACTGGGCCATCAGTGTCAGACGGCGGAGAACTGATCTTGAGAGAAGGGACGACTGTCGGGATTATAACCTCTTTATGTTACATGAGCTGCACTGGCATGAGCAATCGTATCCGTACACAGACATAAGCCAAGAGACTGCTTCTCATATAAATTATATGCACTGACCGGTACCAGTGTCTGCGCGTGCGTCTGTCCTGGGCATTCCTCTGTGTGCATGTCTGTCTGCACGCATCCCGCTACTGTCTGTCTCCAGTATTTCCATGGGTCCCTCTCATCTTGTGAACTTTGCTTTAAATAACGTTTCATCTTGTGTCGACATCAGAACGGCATGTATGTCAAATTGATGCACGCACAGGCACACACGCAGACACGAAAGGCGCAAAATCCTTTTAATAATGAAGGTAACAGAGTCTTGAGGACAGCTGGAGCCCCCCGTCCCGTGAGCCTTTCTGCCAAACACTACAAAGATGTCACTGAGGCAGAACGCTGACCGGACCCACACCCTCCCTCTGCCCGCTCCGAACCCGCCAGGACCACCCTCCTTCACACGGGAGCAACCTCTATCAACCTCGAACCTGCTGCATATCTGCTGGCCAGTTTTTAAACCACTATTTTTCCACTTGTGTTGACTCATTTTTTTAATTGTGTGACCGCTCCTGTGATTACTGATGCTGCATCCTCACGAGGCTTCCTCATTCTCCTGGATTCCCTTTAAATTATTTTTATTATTGGACATCTGTATATGTTTATAAGTTGTTTTTTCTCTTTTGAATAATGCCTGTTTTTGTACACCTCTTAGAGGAAATATTTTACTTGAAATTGAGCTAATAGGCTACCATACACAAGGGATTTGACTACGATACTTGATCATGTGCTTCAGTCTGGCGCTGCCAATGTTGAAATGAATGACACTAAAGGAGATGAAGGGGGGTTGTCCATCCAGTTCCTAATTATTAAATTTAATCAATCCATGACCTGACTTACTGTGTGCATTTGTAGCTCATATCTTCAACTCTGACTATGTACAAAGCGCACCTTTGTTAAGTGTCCACTGTCCAGAAAACACTGTATCAAACAAAGGCAAAGGATACTGTAACCTTTAATATTGGAGCCAACCATTCTAATTGCAATTCTGACTTGAAAGGGGTTGTGCAGTCCTGTTCAGATGCACCGCTGTGTGAGGGGAATGGCTCAGCTCTGCATATTATTTTAACATGACAAGCTTCAATTGAAATTTAACAAGAAGTGATTTTACGAGTTACATGACACTCATATTATCAGATAAAACTCCCACACTCCCTCTCTAGACAAACATAAACCAACAGCCAGTTTGTACAGGCCCGATTCCCTTGACTTGAGCTAAAGATCCTCTTCCCGCCCACCTTCCTGGACTGGAACCGACAGCAGCTGCTTCAGTATGGAGAATCCATTGGGCTCAGCTCAGGCAGTAGTCGGAGAGACATCCCATGCTTTTAACTTGTTCCCTTGTGACATCCCACCAACTCAGTGTTTCACATTAGTCTACAAAACAGCCTGCCAAACTGTCTCCATGAGATTAAAGGTCCTGTACGATGCTTTATTCACATTTTTGAAGTACTTTTCTTTCAACACCTTAGCGTCTGTATTCCCCATATGTATAAAAGATATAGTAACCTGTGTGTCGGCATTATTAGCATTAGATTTATTGTTGTGGAGGCAATTTCAGCACTGAAATGATCACAATTTGTCTGGTGAGGCTGTCTGGACTTTAGAGACAGCACCTCCGACATCACCAGACTGAAGGATAACTCAAACGTGTGTCAATTAAACCAAAGCGGCTCCATGTTTGCTTCTGACACCGCAATAAAAACAATATCCTTAGTTGAAGTTTAGCAGAATAAGGATATATAAAATGTCATCTGAGCCAAAGCTGCATTGTTCTCAGGGTTTTGTTCTACTTCATGCACCGGGTGATGGGACAGGTATTTTCTGCTGTCCTCTGTGGGTGGTATCTGTCTGCCCGAGAGTGTAATTAGTGTTTGTAATAGCTTTACTGTGTGTGGTTCACATCTTAATTCCCCTCACAGATTGGAGAAAAGACAAAGACAAATTTTCACAGATTCCGCCACACTAAAATACTGTTTATGAGGATTTATTTTTTAATTTCTATAAAAACTTCAGCAACAGAGTCCGTGTGGCAACAGGCAGACACTGGACCCCAATTTTTTTTTATACAGTAACGCAAATGATTTTAACCAGCTGCCCTGTTTCTCCGCAGACAATGTGCTCGGGGTACAGATGAGGTACATGGACAGTTTGGATTCTGTACTCGGAGAGATCCTCAGGCTGTGGCGCCCAATGGAGCAAGACATTCCTGGAGCTGCATGTTACTGAGTTACCAGTCTTGTTACAGGCCCCCTGCTACACAACAGCACAGTTCAGGGCTTTAGAAACATCCAGCTGATTTCAGTACACCTTAAAGCCACACTGCGGAGCATTTCCAGGTCATATGTCGCAGTCTCTCGCTTGAAAAGGCAGCTGCATTAACAAACAAACATGCTCCTTGGCACACATAATGCTACTTTTTGTGATGTCAAACTATAGCTATACAGATGAGGACCTAATACTGTAAATCAAAACCTTATGTTTGTATGGTTCCGAATGTGAAGTACATTTGTGCAATAGAAAAAAACTGCAATGTCTCCATAGAAACGTACCGGTGATGTCCCGCCCCCAGTAAAGTGACCAGTCGGGTCTGAAGGGAGGCAAGTCTGGTCAAAATTTTTGGAGCGTTTTATCTGTAATGAAACAATTGCCTAAGCTTCTAGTTAGTGATACGTCACGCAGTGTGGCTTTAAGAGGGAAACGGTGATTCAGGTTGTGCTCACGGCTAAGGCACTCAACTCTGTGACACAAGGCACTAAAGAAAAGGGGGCGGTCGGCAGTGTTTTAATTAGGTCAAATCAATAGCAAACTTCTCATCACTCACTCTGTCACACTCACACGTTCTAGGCACATTTACTCCCAAACTACATTAATATTTTCTTTTTAGGTTTGCTGTTTCCGCTCTGAGCAGTTGGAACACTTTTTTTTTTTTTGCTTGGTGGGAGAGAAGTGCGGGGCGGGGCGTCACAGACTATGCCCCGTACTCACTTCATTTGACTTTAAACGGTCTCTGGGGAAATGGCAACTGCCTTTCACATCACGCCACCTGCATTTTGCATTACACACACACAGACGCGGGGTCCGCTCACAGTCAGACATAACGATCCCATCCCGCCCGCCGCACTTTATACATCCAGACACGTACAGTACAAACAATTTAGCGTGTTTTTGTTCCCCGCATGTCAAGCAAAAACCCTTCAAGAGCGTTCGCAAGTGCAGATGTGACACAGCATGTGGTCATAATGTTTTCTTTCTGCTTGAATATTCACTTGAGTACATGTTACAGCTATAAATCATCTAGTCATCACTCACACCGCATCCATGAGCCAACAAATCTTTTTTTTTCCCCCATACTCCCACGTTGCCACACATACACATTCGCTCAGACTTTCTGGACTGCAGCCTCTGTTTAACCATGAGACTCCAGTATTGCATATGCATCGACAACACAGAAGATAGTCCATGCTTAAAGCCATATTGTAGGCGGAAAACAGTCCAAACGATGCCATGTTTAGACCCACTCCACACATAAAGGCGTGGTGCAAGGATGTAGAAGTCCTTCATGTGAGTCTTCAATGTTACACTTCAAAGTTCTACCACGCACCAGCACGATAGCCCCTCAAACTGTCACCGGGGGGAATTTCTGGTCACTGGTTACACTGGATCCTACAGTGGGGGGAGGGAGGGGCGACTGAAGTTGCCTGTACCCCCCCTGATGGGAGTCGATGAAGGTGTGGGTAGGGGACACGGGGTGGGCGTATCCGATGAACTGCGGGTGCAGGAACTGTCCCTGGTGGGGCATGATCTGCGTGGCCTGTTGGCAGTTCAGCACGGAGAAGTTGGTGGGCATGTTGACGAAGACACTGGCGTCGGGGGGCAGACAGCAGGACGCCTGGGCCCTCATGAGGGGCTGGGGCATGGGGCGGGGGGCAGCGGCTGGGACAGAGGAGCTGGACGAGGTGGCCGTGCTGGACTGGCGGGACGACGAGCCTCGGGAGGTGCTGCTGCTGGACATCATGGGGATGGTCTCTAGCAGGCGCCCCCCACCAGACCCGCCTCCTCCTGTTGCCCCTGGCGACAGCTCCTGTTTAGGACGGAGGCAGCGGCAGCAACAGACCGCCACCACGGAGCCCACTATGATGAAGGCCACAAACACTGAGCCCACAATCAGGAAGGGGACGTAGATGGGCACTGCAAAAGAAAACATACTAGTAAAACTTCACAAGTTACAGTTCATTCATTAGACCTTTATTTAAGAGGAAACGTCCCACTGAGATTTGACACTTTCTCCTAGCCCCAGGAAGGACTATCCTGTACATGTGTGGTAAGGGAAACCAGAGCACCCAGAGGAAACCTACACACACATGAGAACGTTCAAACTCCACACAGAAAGACACCATCCGGCCATGTCCTTTGGCAAGACACTTCCCCCACTCCAATAAGGACTGAACATTAGGTCCACAGTCTTCAGCCCTGTCTGCAGAAGAACTCCCCTCAAGACTGGGTCTATCTCTTGACAGTCCATCTTGCAGGTTTCTCTTCTCTTCCCCTGGGTTTTTGAGTTTTTCCTTTCCGCAAAGGAGGGTCTGAGAACATGAGACGTCCAGGTCACCCATCCACCTGCTGCAGACTGTTTGTATAGACATTGTATTTGTTTTGTTTTTTTGTTTCACTGTATTGATATTTGCGTCATTGCTAGTTTCCAAACCTGTTTGTAAATCAGATTGGGGCAACTCCTGCTGTGATTTTGGGCTGTACAAAAGCTATCTGATTTGAATACTTTGCTTAGGTTTTGTCAGTGGTTCTAAAACTTTTACTGCACCTCAGTACCACATGTGCAAGTAATTGAACTAACCCAACGGAAATGTAAATGAAATAGCAATTTGTACCAGAGACTCTTGAACATCGAGAAACTCACTGTGTAATGCATTATAGTGTTGTTTGTTATTGTTTTCAGCCTGGGCATCTTCAAAGAAATACCAAACATCTGAACCAGAGCACAGGCTAAGCTCCTGCATGCGAGCGGTGATTGGGAGAGACAGTGAAACAAAAGCAGAGGTGCACAGGAGTGTTTGGATAAAAGAAGAAGAATGAGAGGTAGACGGGGATAGGTCCGCAGGGAGCTCCAGCCTCTCATTAGCAGTTATTAACTTTGTTTTGATCCGTTTTAATCCTGGACCCCTGCTGCCCCCCAGTCCACCCCAGACCCCCTGAAAAACATGTGCATGTGTGTTTGCATGGATGACATTCTTCAGGCACGCAGCCAATAGATATGTGACCCTTCCCTTTCTATAGCTATTTATGAGCAGCTCTTTGAAAATGAGTTAGTCAAGTTGAGCTACAGTACTTGGCGTCTGCTTAAAGAAAGGCATTAGCGCTGGTTGATTTAATGTGGATGAATGGAAGGTTATTCAGCCTTTAAATCAAAGAAAGTAAAACTATTCCTTTGTGACCTTTTCTTTTTATCTAAGGGCAGAACTCACTTGTAATAACTTACTTTTCCACAGTAGAAGTGACACATACTGAGCATTTGTAACACTAAACTAGTAGCGGACTTGGCGTTTTTTTATGCCTCAGCGTTCACGTACCAGTTGCTGTATGTAACTTTATGATGTGTGTAAGAGCCACAGTGACAGCTGTAATCAGAAAGTGAAATAAATGTCTGCTGAGCTGCAAAGCACCATGATCCCCATAGAATGGACTGAGCAACATACTTTGCAAACGTTTTTGTTTTTTGGCAGAGTATTTTTAAGCTCCACATGGAAATGGTCTTGAAATCTATAGCGGGAGCTTCTTGCTGAGACAGAAGCGCTAGCTGTTCAATTGTATGATTTTATACCAAATTATGTGCTATATTTACTTACTAGGGTGTACAAACCGTATTAGAGACAGACCATAGACCGTCAATAGTGATGGACTAATCATAGCCTCATTCTTCCAGAAACCATAAGGAAGTGGGGCACGGACCAGAAGTCCCTTGCTCTAATGGACTTAACATTGAAGCATGTTGGCCCCTCTTTCAGTCATTATTGAACACAGGCTTGTCATTCTGACCTTCATGTGTTTGTCTTTACATGTGCAGCATCGTTCTATATTTTCCTCTTCCTTTTGCTATTCTTATCAAGGAGCTGGCTTCATAAACCCCTTCAACTTTCTAGCATGAACGGGCTACTTTACCTGCAGTGAACGCCACATGGTGCCCTCAGTCCATCACTATTGACGATCTATGACACAGTCCTATCGATTTGCAGTTTTTAAACAATCTTAAGTCCCCGAAATAAGCCATTATTTAGGTTTAGGCCAAACTTCTGACTAACAGAAGTATAATATACAGCTGTCTAACAATAATTTGTATAGATGTTATTTTTTGTTATACTCTTGACCTGTGCACAATTAATATACTGTAATAACATACAAATTAAGTAAAAATGACACCCTTTACAATGTAAAGGGTGTCATTTTTACTTAAATTGTATACCAAAGTGTACATCAACCCCAAAACATCGGCTGAGGGTATCAGCTTTCAGCTACTTCGGGTTCACGAAAATAGTGTAGTCACAAAAAACTCTAGCATCTCTCCATTGCAGGTGGTGCCTTGGGAGAGGACTACCCTTTTGTCTTGTTTTTTTGAACAATGATACTCCTTTTTTGTTCAGGGCAAATCATAAACAGCTCAGAACTGTACTTTATGAATGATCTGCAACGTTTTATTGTTCCCAAGGGGAAGAGCTATTTTCCACTACCACTACCGCGTTCAGGGGCTGTAACTGTATGCCAACGCGAGGTGGCAAATGACTCCAGTTTCGCTTTGTCCCCTGCTCTTTGAAATACATCCACGGCCTTGAGAAACCTCTGAGAATGCTCATCCAGTGCGGCGCGGTATTACAGAGGATTACAACATGAAACATGTCGCAGAGCTGGAGGTCATTCAGTGGCTGCCGCATTAAGCCGAGGTGACAAAAGACATTGGCCAGGGGCATGGGAGGGCGAGATATGTACAAAAATGGTGCCTTGACCCATTTAGTCTACACAGCAGCGGTTTATAGCTCAAAGCTGCACACCTCACAATAAACAGGTTATAACAGGATCTCTCTGACTGTTATGACAGCACGGATGACTTACAAAGAGCAGAAATGTCCTTTTATGCATTCTCCTCCTTTCTGCTCTCCTCTACTTTGCCTATCCCCCTTTCTGAAGTCGCTCTTGCAAAACATCTGCTTACTGAAACGATAAAAACAATAATGGCCTATTTTCATAGCGATTCACAAGCTTGACAAGCTTCTCAAAGCGCTACACTGTAGTCATTAGAGGTGTGGTATCTATAGCTACAGCTGCCCTGGGGTAGACTGGTGAAGTGAGGCTGACCATCTGTGCCACTGGTCCCACCGATCATCACCAACGACTCCACAGTCTGCACACATGCAAGGTGGGTCTTGCAAGGGTCTTGTTGAAGGAAGAAGCTGAGCCATTGTGTGAATTATGTATTAATTTGTTACAGGCTTTACGTCAGATGATCATTCTTATGCAAAACCATTTATCCTCACTTGGACCTTGCTCATAAGTAAAAAAAAAAAAAAAAAAAAACGACTGACAATGGGATTCCTTTGTAACTGAAGAACAAATAGCATGGACATAAGCTCACATCTGCACAGCTGCTTTCCAAACTATAAATCTAGACCTAATGAGTGATTGTTAGAAATATGTCCTTATTTGTGTCTGTTCAGTGTTTTTCAAATGCGTTTCACAGACCAGTATTTCACCACATGACAGTTGTGTGCATTTGGAAAGAGGAACCCTCCCATTGTTCCCTGTCACTCTTCCACACCTGTTGCTGTAAGCCGCTATCCCAGTAACAGCAGTCACCCCCTCTCTCTCTTAAGCTCTTGTTTTGGGTAAAGTCTTTTGTGGCTGACTGGCTGGGCTGGACTCTCCCCTCATCTCCCCCAGTTATCCCCATAGGAATTCTCTTGTTCCCAAAAAAACATATGTTATTTTAATATCCTGACTATGGCTCACATGACATCACAGTGTGTATCTTTGAGAGGTGATTAATAGAGTGGTAGATTAAGAAAAATGCATCAAATGCTCTGAATAGGCCCATGGAACGTCCTTTTTTATTCAGCTTAGTTAGTTATTTTGGACTGTGGCCATTGAGTGAAATGTATATACCTCTTCCTGCTTTGATAAGGCTTGATAGCATTAGCAAATGACAGATTTTAGCTGGGGCCCAGAGGAGGGCACATCTCGAGGGAACCATGAAGTCTGCCATAGTTGCACTTTTGATGTCTAGTATTCGCTCCACTGCAGTTATCTCCCTCTCGCTCAGCTCAACTGCCTTAATGCTAGATTACCTTATGGGAATGTAAGCAAAGGATGAGTGCAGCAGGGAAACGCTGTGTATTGTGCTTAATCCACGGCTAAGTTGAAAAGTATGGGGTGCCCTCTGCTTTTCTCTTCACTCTGATGAATGTGTGGGACATTGTTTGAAGCAGGTCGGACAGTGAATCCCTCAAAAGCCCGCAGCCACCGCGCTGACTCCACTTGACTTTCATTAAGGAAACAGCAACAGGAAAGTGACTCGAGTAGGAAATGATACATTAGTTTTATGGGACAGGGCTGTCATCATGGTGCCATGGTCCAAGATCCGGTCAAGTCCAAATTTGATCCTCGTGGGGAATGAGTGATCCGAGCCCCAGCCCCTCTGCTGTCTGTTACTGTCCCGAACAAATACTGCTATTTATAAAGTGCAACAAGATTGACATTTGAGAGTACAGGTTTTTTGGGGGGATTCTGCTGCTGTCTCCTGTCCTGTGCAGCTGTCAGGACGTGGACAGGAGGAGATTAAGCTTTTTTTTTTTTTTTTTTTTATTGGGACAGAGTGTACTGGCTTTACTAAAGAAAAAAAGCAACTTAGGCTCTATTTTGTCACTTTTACCTGAATATGCAACATAGCCTATTTTTGAAAAGTTTGAAGAGCAGCTTTACAGCTTTTCACATGACAAGGAGGAGAGACTGCTTAAGCAAAGTCAAAACTTCACCAAGATGTTTAAATGAACTCAATTAAAAACACAGTCACAGCTTTTGTACTAACAGACAAATGGCTAAATGTGTTGAGATTAACATCGGAGATAATAACTGTGCTATTACACTGTTCTGTAAATGATCCTTTTACTGGTTTAGTTTGGCAATTAAAAGTAGAAATAGCCATATAATTCAGGATTTCTTGGATGCTTTCTTCACCAACATCACATCTGTGTGACCTAACATTCAGAAACTGTTCTGGAATTGCAAATAAAGCATATTTTACCTGCCCCCGAGTCTTTGCTCTCTTTATTGTCGGCATTAGGTTCCTGAGTTTGCCGGTCGTTTTCGCAGCTGCCCTGGTCCAGCCGTGCGTCTGTACTGGAGCAACAGTACCGCAGCTCGCACTTCCCACAGCAGATGATCGCGTCCGCTCCATCTATCTTCTCCGGACACTGAAATCCTTCTTTCCACCCTCCTTGGGGGTCTAGCCAGCCGTGGCAATACTCACCGGTGGCTTTTACGTCTATAATCACCAAAAGCAAAGTCACTATTATGGCGAGGGACACCGGGATACATCCACCACACATTTCGTACAGGTGGCAGAGGGGCACTGGGGCCTTCACTCCCCTTTTCTGGCCTGAATAGGCGGCTGATTAGGTATATCGGCACTATAAGTGTAAAATGAGCCAAAAAAGAAAGCAACAAACCACCAGAGAGCTGTCATTTGTTTTGGAGGTTTGTGCGTAAAGTCCGTGCGTAAAGTTTCCAAAGTTGATCCACCTTTTGAATGATACAAAAGCTTCCTTAAAAAGTATTAAAGATTTGATTAAAAATAACTTCCCAGTGTATCCAGCGAAGAATGCCTGGCTCTCCAATGTAGCTGTTTAGTGAAAACTTTCCTCAGCGGAATTAAAGTTACAAATGTTGTCCAACTCCACGAGCGCCGCTTCTGTTAGTCCACGGTCCACCGATGCCCATCCAATGTTGACGCACAGGCACGTTTCTGGCTGGGGTCCGCACTGGCTAGAGTCCGGTCAAATGTCACTGAACCAACCGTGGGTGAGTCTGTTCCGATTGAACTAAAGCGCGCAGAGTCTGTCCCACTTCAGCGTCAGGGAAGGGGCGTGTGAAAACGCAACCGCACACCTCGCCATAAAACCAGAGGCTCAGAATCTGTCGCGTTATAAACAGTCTAATTACACCATTTAAAAGTAGCACATTTAGGCGTAAAGTAATCAAATAAATGTACCATGGCGCATGTTTGCTTTGTCTGGTCATGCGTTTGTTCAAATTGCACTTCGTAAAGTTATTGTGTGAGATTGGCCTAACACAGATATTCCCACATTTCTGGTTAAACGTTCCATTATAAATGTTGATGTAGTTAATTGCTCTAATTTGTAAATGTCAGTACTCCACAGTGCAGTGTTACAGTATGTGTCAAACAGCATTTTGGCTGAAACTGAGAGGTCGGTGAGTAGAGAGAAAGGTTCACAGCTAGGCCAGTATAGCTCAGCCCTCTATAATTAATTGCAAATATGATGTACTGCCTTGCATGCCAAAAATATGTGCAACATAGTTTGTGGCTAATTGCAAATGGAATTCTCCCAAGTGGCAGCATTTGCGTAATTATACTGCCATCTAGTGGTGCTTTTGAAAATCTCAAGTATACTGTCAATGGTCCTTACATAGACTGTAAAAAAATAATAATAGTAATTTAAAAAAAAAGACTGTTATGCGCGCAACCGTACAGCCCTCGTGCCTGCTGATGTAAGTTTAAAAAAAAAAAAAACTAAAGAAGCGAGAGGACTCCTTACATAAAAACAAACAAAAAACACCGAGAAGTAAACTGAACTACATTGTACTCAATCTCCCAAAATGCCCAGCGGCAAAGCGGTGTCCCGTGGCAACAGTACAGGAAGTGGCGCGCGACTGTTCAAAAGTGCCACAAAACACATCGATGGAAACAAAATAGTTCACGCAAATAGTTCGTATTTCCAACGTTGGCAAAGACTTTTAACCAAGCGACGCTGAAAAGGTCAGATTCCAGTTTCGTTAGTGATTCACTTTTAATCTACATACGCCTTTGTACAGAATGTTTAGCAGATGTAACTAGCCTAGTCAAGTTAGCCTTGCTTTTCGGTTCACTCATTAACTTGTACACTACTGTTGCAATAGGATACACATGTTGTTCCTAGTCCTGTGTTATTTATTCTTTTACGTCTTCATTTAGATGTCCTCTGTGAGGTTCGGGCGACAACAGCAGAACACCAAAGTAAAGAGGACTTTGCGACCAAAAAGAACAGCACATCCAAAGAAAGAATGGGTGGTGAGTAACAGTACATTCATATGAAAGTTGAACACACATTTAAACATGAAATGATGTAATAAATTCGCGTTCCTCTTAGAGCACAGTAAACGACCTGTCAGTACACAAACTGACGCCTGTCGAACTGGTAAGACAATCAATAAAGTAAACACTACTGCAACTAACTAACTAAAGACTTTTACTTGTATGTCCAATTTCTTATCATGTCCACGTTGTTCTTTAGAGCCATCGACATGAAATGATGAAGTCACACAACAAAGTGGCAGCTCAGTGGGAGCTGAGAGAGAAGGCATTAAAACGGCGTCTCAGACATGGAAGCCCGTCGCCTTTGGACGAAACCAGTCTTAGCATCATCAGAGAGGTTTCTAGAGCAGTTATCTCACTATAAGCTTGTTGTGTTGCAGTTTAATGTCCATGCCCTCATCAATAACTGCCATCGACAGGTTCTATCTGACCAAATGCTGCTGCAGGATGTCCTTGCTCGCTCTGATAGAGCCATGTCTGTGGTCAAGGACATTTTTGGAGATGCTCCCCGCAGACAGACTGGTACAAAGCCTCCTGTTTTCTTTCTACATGTATTGAACTGTCCACCAATGAAAAATGTACTTTTTTTTTCTCCTGAAGGGCATCCCAGAGTTACTAAAGCACCAAACTGCAACCCTGAGTCAGTGCTTCCTGTGTTTCAACGACCAGATCCTCCAACTGAACTATCTCTGCTTAGTCAGTCTATGATGGACTCACAGGTGCCTGCTTAAGCAAAGCTTTGTTGCTCTTGATTTGTTTTTAAGTCAATTTCATGTTTTGCTCTCCATTCACACTAGGCTCTTAATGAACTGGAAGATTCAGATGAAGATGACTGTAATGAAAATAACCCCAGCTGTTTAAACTTCGTTATCCGAAGGTGTTATTTGATTTAATTCTAGAATAATTTACAGCATAGTTGTTACAGGTGTATTTTCTTTGCAGAGACAATATTCATGAAATGAAGTCTAGATCCACAAACAAAGTGATGAGAAAGCAGACGACCAACACTATTCCAGCCACCCCCACTGCAGTTGGCAGAGCCCCGGACCCGGCAGGTACAATTGGCTGTAGGCTTAATTTTTCCCAGGGCTCATCAACACAAAAAAAATCCTTTTCCCCCCTAGCACTAAATGCCACTGTGGCCGTGCAGCGTCTCAGACGTTCACATAACCAGGCTGTGGCGACTCAGAGCACTCAAGTACTCAACCCGGAGCATCATTCAGGTCATTCAGGTACTCTCCAGAGTTTTACCATTTCTTAAATAGACACTTGTGTTATTGTATGTTAATCTTAATGTTTTCCAGTCAGCATCAACTGTTCCATGAGAAAAACAAAGAAATGTGCTGATCGGAGTTTGGAGCTGGATGGGTCTTCCTTTACTTCCCTCAGTGGAGACCAGTCCAGCTTGGGCCTGTTGCAGTCCATGCTGGGACAGGTGGAGGCTGAGTTGGACTGCTTTAGTCCTGATTCAATTCCCACTTCAGATCAGAGTCCTCACCCACACAGGACCAAGGGGCTCACTGGCTTTTCTGTGGCTCTAGTTTCAACTTTAGGACGCTTGGTGCATCTCTTCAAGCAGGTAAATATTTTAAGTGAAAACTACAGTCTCTGTTTATAACTAACCTGCCATTATGTATTTCATGGCTCCATCAGAGCAACATGGTGTGTCAGAAAGCAGCTTTGGAAAGAAGACAGTTTGAGGAAGATTTGAAAAATCAACGGGGTTTGATTGAAGCACTTGCAGCAGAAAATACTGCTTTGAGGGAAGAGATGGCCGCCTTACAGGTGAGCATTAAACAGTGCCATAATATATTAGTCTATCTTTTATCAAAATTGTGTACGTCTTGTTTCAGTTAAGAATGCAGCTGCAGATTTCAGAGATAGAAGAGAAAGTGGACACCGTGGTGTTGGTGTTGGGTGGGACAGAGATGCCCTGTATCCCTCCAGAGCCGGTTGTCCCAACTCTAGGCTCGTCTAGAGGTAACATTTTTTTTTTTGCACTGATTCACAAAAACATACCTTAAATGATTGTATCTCCAATTCATTTAATGGTTTATCATCCAAAAAATATATCTAAATATTTTGCTGCATTATATTTCAGTTGTAGCCGAGAGGGATCATTGCCAAACACGGGTGTCACCAGCGGCCCAGCTCTCACCCCCTCGACAGAGAGACTCTTGGCCTCATCGCTCTGGTAAAAGACTAACTTTAACCTCCTGCATGTGACCTTTTCTTAGTTCACCAAAATCATGTTACATATTCTCTTCTGCAGAGACTCATCCAATCCCAGCTGAACCTCTGTATTCTTCTGAAAACATCAACACTCTTGGGTTAAATCTCACTGGCCTGCCCTCCACATCTTCAGTTTCACTGTCCTCTCTGAGCTCAAAGCTGTCAGCAGAAGCTATGATGGCAGAGATAGCACAGCTCAGCAGACAGAACGAGCTGATCAAGGCACAACTCAGTCAGGCTAAGGGTGGAGGCAGAGCATCTCCCAACAACAGTTACCTGGAGGAGCGGCGAATGAGCTGTGGAAGCAAAGACTCACCTCAGAGTGCTGTGGAGCGAAGGACGTCTGGGTTCAGTCGCGCAAAGTCCACAGAGCCGACTGAAAGTGAGCAACAGGTCAGATCAATATGATTATAGGGGTACATTAACGAAATGATCATGTGTAAGATGATTTACTGAAATATTGTTTCCCATAGGCAGAGACTAGCCTCCTCAACACCAGTAGTGTGGAACAGCGCCTCCTAGAGTTGAACAGACAAAGTGCAGCAGCCAGGACTCGATTACTTGAGATTATTGACCAACAAAAGCACATAGCATCAGCCAAACTGTCTCCTTCGGTCTCCCCTGTCCCACGTTCAGCTGTCAGCCCAGTTACAGGTAACTGCGAGGATCAGATCAATATTAGTCTGTGATGATGAAGCTGATTGTGTTTTCTGTGATTAGACAGAGGAGCAAGTTCAGAAGTGTCTCAGCTGCAGGAGCCCATGTTACACAACAAACAGTAAGTAACTCATCAAAAGATATAAAATGTTTGTAAATGAGAATTTCACCTGTTTAAATACACTTTAACTTAATACAATTTTTAAAGTACTATCTCCCTATTATAACCTAAGTTTACATCATGTTACTTTGATCCAGAGCTGCTTTTAATGAACCATCACCATCGCAAAGACTCAGAGGCAAAGCTAGTGACACCGTGACAAAGGTATGTAAAAGTGTGAACTTACTTGCATCGCAGAGAGCAGTTTACAAGATTTAAAATTAAATAGACTATAATCGTTCGCCATTACAGGACAAGAGGCAGAGCTCTCCAGAAGGCTGGTTTTCCCTGTCAACTCACCTCAGATGACAAGCGCCATGAGTTTTACCATGTAAATCCTGGGAATCCTCTTGAATTAACGACTTCAATAAATGTTTTTACTTATAGCGATTTTTGTAATGACCAATTCTTTTTAAATTAAAATGAAAAAAACAAACACACCTTGTCGTTTCAGCCTTTTCTTCATTTACCGGCTGAGTTAAGTCTGGTGTCAGCAGATGGCAACATAGAGCCATTTGTGAGGGCAGGTTATCCAGCAGGAGAAGTGTGAGCTGTTCTGTTCAGTATCTGCGACTAGTTCTCAACAGTTTCTTCACTTATCCTAAAAACCATCACAAAATTATATGAAAAACTAAAATTTGCCTTAACACAACTGAATTGATTTACTAAGTGATCATATATTCCAGCTATATTTTGTTCACACCATAATAACAATGTTATGTTTGTGTAACTGCAGCTTTTTTTTGCTTAACGCAGGATAAGTTTGTAATTTTTGTGCTGTATAACTTTCAGAGGCATCATGGATGAATCCCAATTTTCCCAAGTTCAAACTAATTTAAGAAAATTCCTCTATCATCTGTTGTTTTGGGTTCCCCCTCACAGACTGCAGCCTCAGTTTTCCTTCAGACTGGAAAAGCCCTAAGTGGTCACAAGTGTACATCAGGTTAGTGTTTACCTAAGCATCTTTGTTAAGGTGATCATGGAGTAGTAAGGAGGGCACTTGAGCGTTCTTGTCAGTGGTGTGGACGACGACAATGGTCATTAGAAAAATCAAAAGGAGTAAATATTGCAGATAATAACAGGACCAGGGCATAAAAGGTCCCGGGACGGCGGCCGTAAATGTGGGGTCAGAGGTCGCAGGGACTTTTCGGGGGGAGGCGGGAGGGGCTTATTGTGCCCCGGTGCACCCAGTGAAGGACCGGGTGAATGGGGATTAACCCTACCCCACTGCCTCTCAATGCTAACCCTTCAGTGGGAGCCCAGAGTTTCCCATGTGATCAGTATCATCTATATTTCCCATAAAAGTATTACACCGCTTTCATGCACGCAAATCCAAAACAAACAATATGCTATGCCATCAGGATTGATTAATATGATGAAACGTTATATCAGAGAAATGATCTTGCCTTGTGGGTGCAGTAGGAGGAGGGGCAGTCTTCTTTACTTATTTAAATTTGCCCCCACTTCACCTTTTGCGAAGCAGTCTGGAGTCACTCAGAAAAACACACACACTAAAGCCTCAGCACACACTGGAGCGAAGTGGGCAACAGCCTGGATATTGATCCCTAATGTAAGCAGCGACAAATGAAAAAGAGGGGGTAGACTCTCACAAACAAAAATGCAACATAATTAATATAAATGTATTATGTTGGTGTACTGCACAGCCATTGTAGGCCTTTGTTCCCCCCCTCTGCTTCCAAATGAATCCACAAAACTTCAGGTTTACACAGTAGACCTCAAATGTACAATGTTGTGTTTTATTTTGTGACCTATTGCTATTTTGTGGGGCTAAAACGTTCAAATTTATCTAATATGAGAGTGAATTTCTCAAGTCTGTCCAACCAGATTGCAATACTTCCCACTTTTACCTCTTCTAGAAGTGGTCGTCCTTTATGCTGGGGGAAAATACCCCTGCCATTGGGGGGCACTGTTTTGTGTCAATGCAGTCATATTTCTAGAGTGTTATGTGCAGTTACAATGTTTAAAACTAAGTATGACAAACAAAAAGAATCCGTGAAGAAATCAAATAAATAAACCGCAGTTGTAACACTGTGCTGGTGCGAGCCTCTGTCACTGTGTTTACTTTAGGCCTCGCGTGTTTGTTGCACCATCTTCTGGATTAAGTTTGCGTCCCGGGACATGTGTGTGAGAGAGAGGGTGTCCATGCGCCCCTTATACGCTGCGAGTCCAGTCCACAGCTGCGCGAGGCTCTGATCTGAAGCAGGCTATTGCTTGCTGTGAAAATATTATTGCAAGTGTTTATTATTGCTTTGGTGTGAAACAGTGGGAGTGTTGTGTGCTGCATGGGCATGTAAGTATGTGGACGGAGGAGGAGAGGGGGCTCCACTCTGGGTTTCCCACCGGCCAGCCCCCCAGCCCGTGGCCCGGTGCACCCTGGGTAATGGGGAGGCCTATTGGGGTTGATTAGTTCCGGCTGGGTCCCAGATAGAGTACTGACAGGCAGGAGAAACGAGCTCTCAGCGTGACCCCCAACTTCCCCCTGCAAGCCTTAGTCTCGGCACAATGACGAACGCAGGGCAAGGGCTTTTTAGACAACTGCAGCGTTCGCTCTATACGCCACTGCTCCACTGCTGAACCATTACTACTGCCACAGCACATCACTCTGAAACACAAGTCCACTCAAATATCATGTGGGCCTTCTTAAGTGGGACAAATGAGCCCAACATAGGGGCACAGCGCTGCTTTGAGTACTGTACACGAAGACGGATGCCCCTGATGCAGCTCTCGCAGTGTGTCGCCCTTACAATTGGCCACATAGATCAGTATCAGACTCCCCGTATTGTGTTTCCCCCCCGGCAGACCTTCGCATCCTCCGCGTTGGGACACCTGTGGCATGAGTTGACGTGCGTTTGACACATTCCTGAGCAGCGCAGCATCTTTCAAACTCCTATACATACAGCCTTTATGTCCCCCCCACCCCTCCACAACCCCCTCCCAAAAGATCCCCTCGCTCTTCCCCTCTCCTTTTCTCCCCTTTTCTCCACACATAATTGATTAAGAGCCGTTTTCATAAATCAATTTGGGACGCACATCAGTCAGACCTGAATGGTGGAGCCCCCCCTCTGAGCGGTGGTATTAATCTACCTCAGCATGCTCTGCCACTCTCACTTACACACATGCATGGTAGACCTGAGTAGTTTGTTTTCTTTACTTGTTATATATATTTTTTTTTTGCCATTGCTGCTTGCCAAACATGAAATATGCAAATGGTTTGAGCAGTTTTTGCAGCCACTTTTCCGCCGAACACTATCCGCCGTTGGAAGCGAAACGTGGTATTGATAGATTAAGAGAATAACAATCACATTGCACATAAAAAGGAGGGGATTCTTTGTTTTTTACGGGTGCCAATTCTTCCCATATGCCAAATGCACTTCGCCCTTAAACAAACAAATAAGCTGTTTGTGCACCCAGTCTGTCTCCAAGACCAACGCGGCGCACTGTTCAATTACGCAGCTTTAATTGTCGTTATTAGAAAGTGACTTCATTGGCGTTTCTCGTTCGAAGCTGGTGTTTTGGATGTTTGATATGGATGTAACCATGGCGCCGCCCTTTTCTTATTGCAAAATCCCTGCCAAGTCGCAAGGGATTGTGGGAAAGTAAGGAGTCTGGAACAGCTGCAAGTGATATCCCTGACTTTCCCCTCTGTAGTCTGTCTGGTATTAGCCTTCCCTCCTGACTTTTTCCCTGTACCTTGATCTTTTGTTCTTTTATTTAATACCTCTCCTGTACCCCATTGGTCTTTCTGTAATTGTTGCTCATTCCTCCCGCCGGTCGCCCCTCTCTCTGTGCTCCGGGGTGTTGGCTTTAGTGCTAGTGAAAGCTGCTTTGCCTTTAAAAACAGTTTGTCTTAATGACTGAAGGGGGGGACGGCCAGGAGAGCGCGGGCCCGGGGTCACAGCTGAAGCCAATTGCGTCCCTTTCCTGTCTGAGGTGCTGCGGGCCGGAGTCAAGCTCAGGGTCAGGCTGGTCTGTGTGCGCGCTCTGAATCGCCGCCAGCACATATAAGTGTGTGTGTGTTTTTGTGTAAGTTAAGGAAAGCAGGGCAGCAGCCGGCACATCTGTTTCTGATCCCCCAGAATGCAGTGCTCTCTGGACCTGGAGGTGCTGGCGTGCCTATAGAGCGCTGAGAGCCAGAGGGAGGGGAAGAGAGGCCGAGGCGCCATGGCACGCACACACTGGCTGGGACAAAGTATGGCACACACAGCAGAAGGCCTGTGACTACACAGAACATACCTCGTCTGTGGGTCACATGCAACATGCTTTTAAACTAACATTGTATTGAGGAACAATACAGCAATAACACTGTGATACATCGACATCGTCATAACCTTTAGATCGTGATATGTATCGCACTTTAAAAACCTGGACATGGAGACTGGTTTGTTCATGTATTTTGTTAATTTTTAGTCATGATGAACTGAGTGGCTAGATTACATTGCAGTGTTTTTCACGTTTTGAGTTTTAAAGCAGAATATCTTTAATATCCATCACAGACCATCAAATCATGAGTAGAGTATGTATTGACACATACTGTATTGCGACACAACTGATGGTATAAACCTCCTAATATTAAGTTCCGCTCATGAAAGTAACAAGCGCTAACTCACAAGAGTGCAAGAGTATTTAGATCTACTAATCAAAAGTGTTTTTCATTGGCTGCTACTTCCGTCCGTACTAAATATCTTCACAGAACATGGTAATAGGGCTGCACAATATCTCATAGAAAGTATTGTATCGCGATATTAGATGATGCAATAGCCGTATTGCAAGAAGCCACAATATATCGCCGTCACTAAGGCCTTCATCTGACTGAGATCGACTCACACTCAGCCATAAAACAAACAATGCATTGTACTCATGAATGGGTAAAAGCTCAGTTTTAGTTAAACATTTACTAACTTAGTTTACTTATAGTCTTGTTTTGGTCCTGATGTAGCCTTTCTTTAAGTCTTTGTTATCGTTATATTGCACTGCTGTATCGTATATTGCAAGTTTCTTCAATATCGTTCAGCCCTGCATGGTAATATGGTAGTCTAGCATTAAGCATTTTGATCATACCACCTTTGAGTTGTCTTACCGACTGGCACACACCAGGTAAAGGTAAACCCATGTGCATTTGAAATTCTATCTATAGTAAGTATCATCATGTTAGCGGACACTTGCATCACAATGGATGTTCCTTTGCTCTATTGTTCTATGTCTTCTTAGAAATCTCTGGGGAGGTTCTGTGTCATTCAACATATTGTCTGACCATGTATTGTATGTGTAATTATAATGAATGGCATGCAGTGTTTTTAGTAGAGCTACTAATGCTCCAAACCACAGCCTCTTGCTCAACACAGACTCAACTGCAGTCCAGGCTCATGGCGCGAGGGTTGCGCTCACAGGTCAACAGCTGCTTTTTGTTTTAGCTGCGTTCTATGATATTTTGGTATTTGTGAAAAATGCCCAACTCTTCATGTCAACAGACTCTCCCTCTCACGAAGCGTATTACTGGAACAGTCTGGTGTGAGTGTAAAGGGCAGTTCTGCAAGGGCATCGGGCGATGACGACACATTATCAGAAGATTAAACTAAAGAAGCCTATAAACTACACAGACAGGGGTTTTAGTCCAGGGGCAAACGCTCACTGTATTTTTATCACCTGGACATTGCCTACACAACAGTATTAATATGTTCCTTTACTCACCACATTCTCCAGGCCTCTTGAAATGAAGCACAATCCTGAAAAATGAAACAGAGCTTGTTGCAGAGGTTATTGGAGACAGAGAAACACAAATCTGTAAAACGAATTTGGCACATGTTCTCTAGGAAGTCTAGGAAACGAAGAAGTGAGGGTTAGGCCATGAAATACCTTGAGATAATGTTTGTGGGATGCACTAGTGTTTTAAAATGAAATTACAATGCCAGCTGACCCTGGGTTGGATTGAGCTGAAGGGAGACACGTTTATTCAAGAACAGGTCATTCAACAGAGAGTTCAGTCCTTGAGCTTTAACAATGGAGGCCTGTACTAGCAATTAGAACTTGATAGGGATTGTCGAAATAATGTACTACGAAGCGAAACAGAAGGTCTCGCTCAAACAAACCACGTGGTCGCACTTGGGCCTTCATGGCGCAGCTCGGACTCTAGTCTTTTGGTTCCTGCGTTGTTTTTGAATCTAGATTGAGTTTGGCCTCCTGCTCTCGCTCACCTCGTCCCCGGTGCTGTCTGCCTGTCTGCGTGGAGAAGGTAAGGTTGAGATGAAACACCGCGTCAGGCTTTGAACACGGCAGTAAAACAGGCGCGTATTAACGAGCATGACTAACGAGCTGCAGGAGTTTGGTCACACTGAGCGCGCTCGGTCTTCACGCATACACCTACATCACGTCTCCTCCGTGATATAGTCCTCTCTCACTCCCCTCCTTTCTCCCCAATGCAGCTTTTTTACATTTTTCACACATGTGTTTCATACAGGACACGCTGCAGTCTTTGAGAATACCTTTGGTGTTGGGCCAAGTCCCTCCACAAAGGCTGTACGTTTGAAGTTTATTCTAAAAAACAAAAGCTATTTGTATTTTTTCAGTGGTGTTCTTTCAAAGTGGTCATAATAAGCATAATTGAGCTGTAACACATTATTTATGACACCTTTGCATTGATATTTTACATAAAAGACAGAAAGGAGTGAGAGACTGGGCTTATTATTTCATTATTCCAAGCTTAGTTGGTGAACGTCTTCCTTCATATCCAACTTCTTTCCATCATCAGAAGAGGAATGGGCTTATGGAACTGGACTGGTCACTTTATGTGCTCAACTAGTTCATAGTTCAAGTCCTTTACATAGAAAGACAACCCTATCTTCTCCTGTAGTGTGCATTTGTATATTGAATCAAAGTTATATACAAGTCATAAATCTTACTTCAGAGAGCTTTAAAAAAAACTCCAACGCTGGTACTGATTTGAGACGAATTGTTTAAAGGAAAGACATGTACAGTTCTAGAAAAGTATATTAAAAAGATGTTGGTTGTGGCGAGGTTTTACCAAGTCCAACCTGTCTAAGGATTTGCCTATCAATCCACATCTGGCGGCTCAGTTTCTAATCCAGGACTTTCTCTTGCATGTTCTTAGTTCACTTTCTGCAGGTTGTGCAGATTTCTCTTTCATTCTGGGTGTTCTTTTTGTCTCCCTCAGATTTGTCGACTTCAAAGCTGTAATAAATCCGTCGTATAATGACAGTAACTATTTATCATGTATTTCTGCTTATCTGTATTGGGCACCTGCCAAATAATAAGTATCCTATTGCTCATGCATATTTCTGACATCTGCAGCGTCTGTCTTTTATTGTTTACTGTTCCCATTCCAGATCTGATTTAATTGAATTAGTTTCTCAATGTTGGTCTTTCTCCATCTTCCTCCAGGCTCTGTCTTTCTACATGAGAAAAACAGGAAGGAAGTGCTGCTGCAGTGAAGGTAAGATCATTGTGTCGGGATGCAATCAACAGCTAAACAGAGGGACCCTAAATAAATGGATAGGAAAAGAGGAGCAAGAGTAGGGCTGGTCAGCGTTAAATGATCCTTGTATGGTCGTAAAGATTTGTTTGTTTAGTTACTACCGGTATTGGAAAAACATTTTTCTTTAGATGGTTTTTGATGCCGGTGGGTCCTGATCCTAATGAAAGTTCAGACAGCAGAGAGACGACTAGCTGGTAACACGGATTGGTGAAGGCAGTCAAAAGATACCGTGGCGCAATGTGTTCATGAAAGTTATTTGGTGCTTTCAGCTCAAATAAAGGATTAAAAAAGATAATGATAAGCACTCTCAAACAAACTCTCATTCATCCTGGCCTATTGTACATGTTTTTTAGTGGTAGGGGAAACCGGAGTACCCAGAGGAAACCTACCAAGACACGGGCAGACACAGAAAGGCCCCATCCAGGTGGAAATCGAACCCGGGACCGAGCGCTAACCGCTGCGCTACCGTGGACTCGATGTTTATCGTCTGTACATTTCTTATCATTTTCCCCTTACTTTTTCTTGTAAAACTTTTATTTCTGCCTGAGAGTTGACAGTATCTAGTATCGCTAGAGTCAATAATATCGTTAATTGCGATGCTTTCCTGCCTCAATATATCGCATTTCAAAATTTGTTGTCGTGACAGGCCGAGGCACCAGTATCATAGACTCAATTTAACGATCCCCAGCCCTAACCGAGAGGCAACAGGGATACACTTTTGTATGAACGCTTTTCCTGATGCACTGTCTTGCCATGACTCTTTGCACTCAGCCGAAAGCACAAAGGCATTATTTTATTTCACTTTTTCAGTTGCAGATCACATGATTCATATTTTGTTGTCAATGCTTTCAATATAGAAAAGAAAATGAAGATTGTCCTAAATCTGAAACATAACCATATTAATTAAAAAAATGTGTTTGTTAGATCCGGACAGTGCATGCTAATGAATAATACGAGGTACATACATGTAAACGCACGGGATTGTTGCCGTGGAACATTTGTCGTCTTTACAGTAGTATACATGCATACTAGGGGAAAGGCGGGTGACATGTCTTGCCCAAGGACACAATGACAGTATGGTCTGGCTACAGCAGGGATCGAACCACCAATCTTCAGAACGGTGGGCGAGTGCGGCCTCTGAGCCACTGCCACGTTCATGCTTAAAAAAATACATCAAGTGCTTTGGGGAAACTCTACTCCTACAAAAATAGTCCAGTCCCATGTCACTTTTGAATCTGTGCCCGACACACCTGAGACAATAAAGCTGAACATTTTGCCAGGAAAAGCAATTTCATTCCGTCTCCATCCTGTCTTTCCTCCTCCTCCTCTCAACTGCCCCAGCTCCGGTCCCCAAGGCCCGAGAAACTGCCCCGTACTTAACTTCTCCAACCCCTGAACCCCATTCAGTGTACTTTCCCCCCCTCTCTCCTCACACACACATCTTCCCAAATGCTTATCCTGTTCCCAACGCCAATTTCTCTCACTCGGCCTCTCTCTGGTTCCATCCCCCAGGGTTCCAGGACGTTTAGCTCCCCCTTTTCTCTCTCTCTCTCTCCCCCTGCAGGCTACAGCAGAGAGGTACTTTACAGCCCTGTCATCTCAGCCAGAGCAGTAAAAAACACATCTGGAAACGCGCTCTCAACGCTCGTAGGCCCCTCTCTCCTTTCTGTCCACCAAAAATGCTCGCGTAATGAGCTACAAACACTGAAATAACACAATCCGACTAAGTGAGATGTTTGTAATGAACTGCTGCTGCGGAGTGAGGAGGTTTCAGTCAGGCGGACCTGGAGGATTCACCGCCCACTTAGTCCCGATAGATAGTTTTGGGCGACGGTCAAGCTTCCACAGTGGCTTCATATACTTAAGGGGAGTTTGTCGTTTACCCATATTCACTGAGTTTTTGTGTGAGAAAGTGAGTGCGTCCCGGGCTGAAGCGTGACTATATATACATTTAATAAGGGCCTGTGCGGTGGGGTAATAGGCGGTTGGGCTCGGCTATGGTACAGGGAGGAAATGTCGGCTACAGATACAGAGCTAAGAGAGCGGAGAGAAAACAAATTGATTTGACGAAGTTGCCACCTCATCTGATGTGATTAGGACTTGTCCAAAGAAACATGGCATTTACCTTCTCACCGCTTTACTTAAAGGGCGTCTGTAAAGAAAATATTTGGTTTCTTGATTCTTCCCACTGTTTCAGATTAAAAGGTAAAAGTAAAACACATTACACACTCTGACATTGAAGAGTTTTAATGTAAAGATAAAGTCAAACATTATATTTCACTGGAAGCATTTAGGCATATGTGTGCTGAAAATTTAACTTAAAGCAGCACTAAGTAACTTGTTAACCTTAGTAAATCCTTGTGTCCTAGTGTTGATGGTGTCTCTGGCCAAAAAAACACACTTGCAGCTTTCCTGCACCAGGTCAGAGTCACCAATACACACTAATGGAATCATGTTGAAGAAGCTAACAGGCTAACGGGCAAAGCTAACTGCGGGCTAGCGCCACTTAAACAGTTTTTACTGCCAAGTTTGATCTCCATTGTGTTATTGGATGTACAAAATCCCTCTCTCACTTTGTCTTTTGTGTCAGTGTAGTATTTACTCTCACGGACAATTAATGAGTAAAAAAACGCAACATGCTACGAGACCTGCAGTGGCGCTTATGGCCTCTAGGGGTATGACATACTTTAACTTAAATAAATCTGTCTCTGGATCCAGGAGGACACATCCAATAAAATATTTATTTTACTATTACATTAAGGCATGCACTTCACACTTGAAACATTTAACTTCATCTTAGAGAGACAAAATATCTTCAAATATGGACAATGTTCAAATAAAACCATTTTATTTCACTGATTCATTTATTTTCAACAATAAATAATTTTAACTGGCTTTTTAGTCACATCATGAACAGGTTGTTTTAAAGGTGTATTATGCAACTTTTTATTAGGGAAAAAAAAAGTTCATATTTGTGCGTATTTGACCTTGTAGTGACCCAGCAGCTGTGTGAGTGGTCAGCATGGTTCCTTTACTTTCCATCACAGTGGTCTCTTGGAGGCTCCAGAATCACTGGTTTTGTAGGTTTTCTACTGAGAGAGTAGCAGCAGTGAAAACCTTCCAAACGATTGCTCCTGGAGCATCCTAGAGACCACTGGGATGGAAAAGCAAAGGTGCCATGCTGACCACTCATGCAGCCGCTGGGTCACTACAAGGTCAAACACACACAAATTTCAACTTTTTTCCTGTGTATAAAGTTGCATAATGCACCTTTAAAGTGTCAAAATGTATTTTTTCCTTTTCCCCTGTTATTTTATGCTTTTGGGCAGTTTTGTGGATGACAGGTTAATATTAATGGATGGATAAAATACATATCTCTATACCCTTTTGCTTCATGTGTCTGTGTTGCAAAATATGTAGAAATCATTGAACACTGAGTCTGCAGTGCTGTGACTCATGAGATTCATTTTGTTCTGGGCAACCTAATCGTCATGGGAGAAAGGGGGAAAATGAAGTCTGCAAAATAGAGTGGGGGGGAAAAACTGCACCTCTTTCACATTTTATTAAACCAACTTTGAGAAATGTCCCTCCAGGAGTTGATTTCAGCTGGATCACTGTACCTTTTTAACCAGCTCCATGTGCCACCTCTGGGCCGTCCCCGTGAATATGCTACTCTTCTCTGTGCGTCCGTGAGCACGGGTTGGGGAGGGTCGGGTCTCGCTCCGATGGGAGGTGCTGCTGCCTGGCGCTGTAAGGCAGAGCTGCGCTGTGCGGTAGGTAAATAGGGCCCTGACCTAGACCTGCCAGAGGAACGCTCTCTTCTGCCTCTGCCAGAGTCTTTTCACTTTTGTTTTTGTGTTGTTTTTCTCAGTGAGGACAGTGAGGGTGGGGTTTAGTCGGAGGAGAAATGTGTGTGAGGCCGGGGCTATTAATGAGCCCCAGCGTTTTTTTTCTAATTAGTGCTTTGGGGAATATTTTCTTAAGGACTGTCGGCCCTCCCCACAGAGCGTTTCAGGGAGAAATGTGTGTGTCCTGTATCCTGTATGAGCCATCTGTGGTTTTGTCCTGAAGAAACTAGCATTATTTTCTCTGCAGAGGTCAGCTGCCTGCCCCCTTCCTGATTTTGTAGGCGCACACATAACCTGAAGGTATGGCTGCTGTGACTCCGGCGGTCACTCCCAGTTCATCAAATCGAGAGGTCCTTCCTGTGTGCTCTGAGCTGAAGAGCAAAAAGAAACGTTCCTTTTTCGGTTTTCTTCTCTCTCAAAACTCTCCTTTCTCCTCTTCTGCTGTTTCTTTTCAGAGAGGTCTGCCGCTTTGATCCCCGTCCCCCCACGTCCCCCCCGCCTGCCCCTCCTTTCGCAGGGCCTCCAGCCAGCGAGCTCACTGGAGCGGTTTCCTGAGTCTGTGGATTAATGAGTGCAGGCCGAGTGTGTGCGGGGCAGGGAGAGAGGCAGAAAGAATGCCTTGGTGGACCACAGATTGTGTGTGCGTCTGCATACTGTACAGCTCCAGTGTGTGTTTGTGTGTGTGCGGCGTCCAAACCAAACTTTATTTTGTGGATTTTTTTTTTCTCTCCAAACTTCATCAAAGTAGGCCTAAGTGATTCCACAGGAGTTTTCCTTTCAGAGGATCACGTGGCCTGTGCGGAGACATGATTGCAATCAAGCAGCAGTAGTCCACCCCACATGACCCAGACCCGGGTCCAAATGTGCCAGACCTCCTGATTAAGACCAGAGGACAGTGTTGATAAACTCGACTTGTGCAAAATTAATATTGGACAATTTCACAACTTTCTCACTTTGAAAATATGCAAGACTGCGCCAGAAATCCTTAAAGGAACTTTTACCTGCTGGTTTCTGACAGGACAAAAGCAATAACTCTTTACTGTTTAAACATTTTAGCACTGAAAGAGTCAGATGAAGCTGTTCACCACCTTGTGACATCAGCAGGTGGTTGGCAAGTGTTTTGAGACTGAATATTCATGATTACTTAAAGGCACTATTCCCATTTTTTGTCTAGTAGTTGAACAACGTTTGTTTTGTCCTCCTTATTACATAAACACAGACACTGTGCATCTAATTATAAAGCATTTACATACATTTTATGACGTTTCAGGCGTGTTTTCTCGCATTTCTGTAAATGTGACCCTGAAGGATGACCCTACAAGTTGTGAATCATGCCTTGTCCCTGTGAAGAAATGGGATGCTACAAATATGTTAGGATTTCGACCACAACTAACATTTTAATTCTTCTTCTTTAATTGGTGATAATGATAGTTAAAAGAATCATGTATAGAGCCTTTAAACTTGGCATGAATGAAACAACTCCAGTATGTTTTTCACGATGTAGCAACATTATCACATGGTTAAATGTTGCACGTTGTAGCAGAATGCTAAAATTTAGAACTGGGCATGTTCATTCATGGAAACACCCAACCCACGTTTATATTGAACTACCAACCTGCAATTGAACAATCTCTCTCTCCTAAGTCACTTTTGCCCTTTGAGTAATATCCAAATGAACAATGAAACACTGCGTCTGATGCTGCACTGCTTCCTCTTTTGACTCGTGGCATTGCCTTTACATTTATAAAGTTTAGTATCCACTGGAGAAATCAAGTGGACTTTCGCAGCCAGGAAACTATCCTTTTTTTTGTTCTTGAAAAGGATTCTCGGTCAGTTGGCTTTGTTGGACAGGGCAGCACAGGGCGAAAGGGGGTGAAGAGCAGGGAGAGATATCCATCAGGTGGAGTCTGGACCCAAACCCGTGACACTGAGATCAGAACACTGCTCCGTGGCAGCAGCCTCATCCACTGCTATTGCTGTGCCAATGATCTATGGCCTCTCATGGCTAATTTTCATGGTTGCTGTATTTTTCCAAATCAAGGGTTGTGTATTTGTGCACACGGGCCACGGTTCCAAGTAAAATACGGTTGAAACCATTTACAACTTGGAAATGAACATTCGTCTTGTTGGTTAAAGAATTTCCTTAATTTACCCAAGATTGACGTTGCAATTACTTTTAAATACTAGCCATAGATTTACATGCTGTGTATAAATGTCATTTTTATGTCGAGTAATTTGTTCTGGCTCTAAAGGGGTGATTCACTTTTTGAGCTTTTAACCATGTTGTTCCCTCATCAAAAGCAGACGTGGAGTGTTTCTGTCTTTGCTACATGTTTGAGTAATCCTGCATGAAGTCCGTTACCCTCGGACTCTTACAACTGTGTGCTGTGGCAAAACGGCTGCCTCCCACCTGCTGATGTCATAAGGTGGGCACATTTTCTCCAGTTTGGCCCGAGTGAGAATGAGAAGAAAGAGCAACGAAAAAGCAAAAGAAAAGTGACACAAACGTAACATAACAGACATAAAAAGCAATGAATTTGTCAAAAGAGTGACGACATCAGGGCAACAATGTGAGGAAAAAGATGAGTTTTGTATTTCTTTGCTTTCAAATGAGACGTTACGATTAGGGATGGGACGATAAACAATTAATCGATTCACATTTTTTGATTATTGTGCTAGAAGATAATCGCCAAATCCATCAGACAACCAGTGCCTGTAACTTTACCGGGAGTGGGTACGTCTCCATGGAGATGTGACTAAAGTCAGCAGTATTTAAGATTTCTGTAGGTTAGATCCTATTCAAAATCCATTCTTTGTTTACCCACTGTATTAATAGCATTTTCTGTGTCGAGCTCCTCATTATCTGCATGTTTTGTATTGGTGACAACAGTATAGTCCAAAATGTTACGCAGTGTACCTTTAAATACTTACTTTATGTCTCAATATCGTGATAATATCATTGATCGCAATTATTTTGGCCAAGATAATCGTGACCCCAAATTTCATCATCGTTGGATTTGGGTAAAGCTGAACTGGAGAAAATGCACTCGGTTAAGGCAGGGGTTGGTTTTTCTTACATATGAAAGTATTAAATAAAGCATGCTATAAGACATTTGAAGGGGCTATACCTATATACTTATATACTTGTAGTAGAGCGACACTCATTATGCCCTAATGCAGTATACAGTGCTTGCAATTAAAAGCAATATTACGACAATGATAGGTTTTAAACATGCTTAAAGAGTCATCGCCACCTAGAATAAGATGTAAATAATGCGTTGGAAAAGCTGCAATTAACACAAATGGATACATTGCCTTTAACAAACTCCGTCTTTGTAAAACTGAACCCTGTCTGACTGTAAGAGCCCCATTCCATTTCACAATGTTCTCAAAACAGTCTCATTACTACAACTGATTAGGATTCCAGGATGAAAAGCCAAAGTGCTAAAAATACTCTCGTGATCGGAGCCATGTGTTGTGTTTGGGGCGGTGGGTAAGAAGGTACTGCGTGCGGTGGGTCGGACAGAGAAAAGGGGGAGGGAGGAGGAGATATGACTCAAAAACTGTGAGAAGAAAAAAAAAAAAGTTTGTCTTTTCTGTGAGCTCTGATAATAAGGCCACGTGAGTGCCTGCTGCACAAAGTTTATTTACTCTCACAACTTTTGGCTACACACACACTCCACTGAACACGCGCAAATACACAAAGACACACGCAGGCATGGCTACAAGTCAGCTCTCACAGGGTTTTAAATATGGGGATAATCATGGAATCACAACCCCACACTCTCTCTTACTCTCTCTCACAGTTGGGAGGAGACCATGCTGTCATTAGTGATGAAGAGGAGACGTCCAGGTGGTTCCAGTTATTCCACCTGAGGGCGTCTGACGGAGAAAATGGGGCCAAAGCGTGAATAATTTTCTTGGCCAGGTAAGTTTCCAGGAAGCTCGACTTGGGTGGTGGTTCACTGTTACTGTAAAGCGACACGAAAAGTTTAGAAAAGGGATTTAGCAAATGGTGCAGGATTTAAGAAAGCGAGCTAAACATTTGTAGCTGATTAATTGTTGTCAAGACTTTAATATAAATCAGTGCAAGTCAACAGACACCTAAAATTACCCTAGTGCAGTGCTAGTAAGAATATATTGTGTGTGAAGTGATATTTTGCTGAACTAAAGGGCCATTGTGATTAATCTTTAATGGAGTGTATTGCAGATACAGAATGTCAATAGAAAACCAAAGATACAACCGCTGTTCACTGCACTGTTATAACTTTGAATATGACTCACTTCATGCTCTCATTTGTTTGAGGCTTCATCTTTCATGACACTTACGATTGCCATGACAACAGAGTACAAACCATGTCACATCTGTGTGAGTTGGTGGACTCTTCTTTTTAAGATAAACGCCTGAAGCCCCGCATGATACAGTTGGCATGTGTCACACTGATCTGAGGGGTATTAGAGGAGCCTCAGATTGTGCAGATGTGAACTGCACTGATTCACACATCTGTCACTCATGGACACTTCCTGATGACAGCCGATCGCCGGGGGCGGGACTTCCTTTGGGAGTGCGCGGTTGGACTGCAGACTACAAGGCAGTGTCTGCTTATTTGATAAGAAGTCGTCCGTCAGGAAGGAAAATAAACAGTAGAGCGTGCTGCTACTGCAGAGAGCAGCAAAGAGCTCTTACTAGAGCACAACACAATATTTACACTGTGGTAAAGACACATATCTCACACTCCGCTCCTCTCACCTGGACCTGTTCAGGGTGAACAAACACAGGTCAGGTGCCGGGCATTTGCACAAGTCTTTACAGCACCTCAGAAGAGCATTTGGGATACATCTACGCATGTTTTACATGTAGTTATTATTCTTTTGCATAGTTTTTCTCACTTAATTTTCCAACTTCATAAATTATGTCCAGAAGGTCTAAAATGCATAAAATATCAAATGAAATTAACCATCAGGTGTAGTTTGTAGCAGAGTATAGCCTTATTTCAACAATGGGGAAATTAATAATTTGATTTGAGCTCCGATTCAACTCAAATCAATGGTGTTGCGCTCTTGTTCAGGTGTTTTTTATTGTTGTTGTTGTTGTTGTTGTTGTTGTTGTTGTTGTTGTTATTGTGTCCTCCGCTGCTTTCTGCTGTATGTGAGTTAATGTCCACTTGTTTATTTGGATAAGGAAGGAGGGGAGAGCCATGGGACCACTGTGGTCCTGACCCCCAGACCGTAAGCCCCGCCCTCTGGCTGTGACTGACAGATAGCATCAGTGCATCTTATCAGACCCTCTGGGGGTGGGGGGACTGGGTACAGTTCAAAGAACTGTAGCTTTTAGTGACAATAGCTACTACTGTAAAACTAGCAAGGCCTGAGTTATTTCTCACATTTGGGGGGTTTAGTGTTGTAAAACTAACTTGTTCTGTTTGCCCACAAGTTTTAGCCACATAAAGACTGGTGACTATTTGACATTTCCATGAGCATGCTTTATTGCTCTTGGATAGTGACTCTCTGTGTGTTGCATGCGCTGGAGAATCTCTGTAAGTCATTTGCTGTGTTTTTTGGAGGGAGTGAGATCATGCTGCTGCCAGTGACACTGAGCATAAAGACGCATTGAGCGGAGTGGGACTATAGGCCAAGTCTGGAGGTATAAGGGGAAACACGCACAGGCGCGCACACACACTTCTCTCAGGGCAGCCAGTGTACCGGGCTCCCAAGGGCCCGAGGGACTATCGTTTTCGCCGTTAATTATGACCGTCTGGCAGACTGGAGAGCAGGAAGTCAGAGAGAAGGAGAGAGAGAGGGAGGGATGGCAGATAGATGATAGCGAGGAAGCGGGTGTGGGGGCGAGCGAGAAGCGGGGCTGACAAAGTGAGTCAAAATAAGGGAGGAGAAGCAAAAGCCAAGATGGATGACAGGAGGAAAGAGTAAAAATATGAGGGGGAGGATGGGGGAGCCATAGAGGGACGGGTCCAAATAAAACCACATGCGTTGAACGATAAAACCAGGTGCTTGATAAAAGGTGGAATGTCAACAACTCTTTTTGCTCTGATCTCGATTCAGCCATGTTTTTTTTTCTCTGTCATGTTTTTCCCAACGTTGACATTTTTGATATACAAGTGGCTCTTCTTGCACTTTTGACCCGTTCTCAACAGCAGTGCGCGTCCATAACTTAACTTTACAATGCAGCATCCAACTGCTGACAGGCCGTTCTTCACGCGTCTCCCCGGAGAGCAGGCAACGCGTTCGGCTGTACATTCACGTTTTTTTGTTTGTTGTCCAAAAACTTTAAGTGCAGTAAGGCCAGCGCAGGGCCAAGGAGCTGTACGAGAGCAGGGCTGGGATTTAACTGGCTCCAGGTCCAATTAGGATTGTCTGCCGCATCTGGACAGAGTTAAAGTCCGAGTCAAAACTCACACTTCACTCCAGCGGGGATGTAAAATCACAACTTTTATACTAGGGGCCAGTTAGGTTTTAAGAGCCTGCCACAAAAAGCTGGACAATATTTACTGCTCAGTCATAACACAGCAGCACTGATAAAAGCTGAAAGAGGAGATGAACTGCCTTTTTTCCATTCGAGGGTTTCGCTGAGGGCAAACAATTACTGGAAAAATTGCAAGATCAAGATCTCAAACATCTCACGACACCCCACGCTCTAATGCACTGTAGATACTGGAGAGAACACACAGCACAGTAGGGGATTTTTACTTGAATTTATGTGGCAAGAGAGTTTGTTAAATAGTGCATTGATTTGCAGCCAAAGTATAAATCTAAACTGTAAACATGAAACTGATCGTTTTGTGAAAATGAGACAGACTCTGTGGTGTCTTGATTGAAATGTAGACTTTTTGGGAAAGTTCTCTTTGTACCACTGACGACTGCAAACACAAACTGCAGGGGGTTAGCTTGCCTAAGCCACTGAACATCAAGAGGGTTTATTCAGAAAGGGCATCTGGGCTAAGTGTCACTACAACAGTTCACTCATTCCTCTTCATACTGAGAGGCAGATATTTATACTGTGAAATCCAGACATTTTGCAGTGACAGCAAGATTTTGCTCTTGGTCTCTTTCTCTTTTGGTCTCTTCATTGAGTTTTTCCGCATTGCAAGTTATATGAATAAAGAACTGGATATTTATGGTACTGGTAAACTAAGTATTTTGAACATAATGGCAATAACAGTACACTTACTCCATGACTCATTTGAACTGCTCTCTTATTCAGCATAAAAAAATAGTAACCCCTTTTTTAACTATTAAAAAAAAAGATGTATTAAATCTAACTATATTTAGTATAGACATGTATTTGTATTAGGATGACATACAGTAAAAGTACAGTTATAGCTTGATTAGTTTCCACCACATAATAAAATGTATATATGCACCACCTAATTCTGTCATCCCTCCATTGTTTGACAAACCTCCTATACAATAAAACTGGGGCTGTACCTCTATAATCTCAAAAACCAACATCACAAGGGGCTTCTCTGCGGAAAACGCTGTCTTCTCATCGCGCAGCACATTCCCTGCTCGTGACACAGAGAGTACCCTGAGGTCTGACCCCACCTGAGCTCCTCTCTGTCTCAACAACAACACAATCACACTGGAATGAGCCGCAATAACCGCCTATTACTGCCTTTATCCCTTCAAGATCCAGCGCACTCACACACAGCTTCACATCAGTAAGAGTGGAAAAGAACAATAAAGTCTCCGGATATGAAAGAGTCCCGAGGCAGTGATGCATGGAGAAGCTCCCTCCTTCAAGTGTGTGCTGGTAGACTTTAAAGGAAGACAGCTAAAATGAAAATATAGACCTATAAATCTCTGCACCTATGTTAACAAGGAATTTTGATTGAGCGTCTGATGTAAAGCCCCAGGCAGAGTTTGTCTTGTAGAAACTTTCGCAAGGCTTGTTGCGCATAGCTATAGCTGAGTACTTAAAGAGCGGATAGCACCCTAAAATAATTGTTTGTCCTTTTTAATGTTTTCCCCTCATAAAAAACTGAAGTTGTGGTTCATTTCATTCATATATGTTTGAGTAACTGTCTTTTCAAGGCCTCAAAACGCCCCACCTTTTAGTTAAGACAGCATCACTGGACTCATTATGATAATTTCAGAGCTGAAATTGCCGCCGTTTGTTTTTAGCTCCATTTAAATGGTTTCACGTCTGTGCACCAAAGAGGAGGGGTCCAGATTAGACAGGACTACACAGTATATCGCCAAATTATTATTATTATTGCAGTACTAGGAGACGCAATACAAATCGTGGTGGTATAATACATTATCTTAAGGTAAACATGTGAAAAACTGTTGCAAAGTTGCCATAATTTTGAATCTTTACAAGATTTCTCTTCCGTGTTGATGCTGTACAGATACAACGTTACTTAGATGAGGTACTTGGTGTATTTTTTGTGAGGAATGCAGGGCTGTTTTTGTAACTCCATTTGTTGCACACTCCCCACTGGATCCACCATTAATCAAGTCCAAGAAGCTTCAGTTCTGGGGTCGTAAAACACCATCACTCAAATCGCTATCAAGATATTTTCCCATGTGCTTTTTCTGTCATTTTTTTTTCCAAAAGAGGAGCTAAGCTGGCTTACAAAAACAGATGGATTTTGGGAGTTTTAGATCAGGCCGCCTCTGACACACGCTCTGCAGTTTCTCAGCCAGAGTGAGTTTATTTTTAGGCACGTGAGCTACGAAAACTGCATGCATTTCCAGCGCACCGCTCCAATCCTGCTTCGTTTTGCCATTTATTGAAGATATCTGCTGTTGTTTTGTGTTATGAAAGCCTTGTTGGACGGAGCGGTCTTGCTACAGAGACACCTGTTGGTTGAATGTGTGGGTTTTTGTAGAGACTTGAACCGTGAATGAGGTTGTTTATGCAGCGAGCAGCAGCACATTGTTTCGGTCAGTGTCGATGAACCTTGAAATTCACAAGAAGCTCTCCTTTTTAGAGTAATCACTTGGCAGTTTCCATCTACACTACAGTCATTTGCTTTACTTATGCCCTTTGTATTTGCTTAATAATTGGTTGATAGTAATAATGCATTTGAAGGACTGCAAGATTAATCGCACTCAGATTGGTGTTGTAACTTTTATGGTCACAAATAGAATAGATATTATATTAACACACATTCAAAGTCAGCAAACAACCTAGTCCAGTTGACGACTTTGAAAACCTTACAACACAAAGGTCACACTTCTTTAGGTAACATAGTTGCTGCTACATATTTTCAGCCCCAGGGTTCATAACAAAATTCCCTTCATATTGCACTTTTCGCTTCTCGAAGGTCAAGCGATTCTGATCCGCATTAGAATTAGCGTTGGGTGTCTGTACGTTTTTTTTTCCTCCTGGGCAGAAATAGCAAGGTGTTGAAGTGGTCAAGGCTCGCGCTCATGTATTGGAATTTGACTCCTGGTATGAGTGACCTCTGTTTCATGGCAGTCCCCTTATATCTTTGTCCTTGTTGCATTCTTCTCCTCTGCCCATTCTGGACGCCACAGGGAGCAGACTCGTGCAATGTCCAGGGAACCTCCAATATTTACAGTAATTATGGCTTGTAAACCAGTTAGGAAAGTAACAACTGGATTTACTACTACAAAAAAGACAACTCAAAAATGGATGGATCTAATCTGCAAACAAATGTATGTTGGAAAGTTTTGTGCCGCCTTTACACTTAAGCAGTAAAAGTACAAGCGTGTGAGTGTGCATGTTATCCTCTCTGTTCTGTGGCTGTGAGGAAGTGACACAGCTGCTAAGGTCAGCAGGATTCAGAGCGACCGGGAGAGAGAGGGTCGTTGTCATGGCGCTGGGGCTCAATGCATCGGGGACAGGGGCAGAACTGAGCCCGAATCACCTCATACTGGTCCATACACGGGACATGACACCTGGTAGAAGAAACTCTCCTGGCGCTTTCAATTTTCCAACAAGGTGTTTTGTTGGTGAGACGCACAAATCACACCACATGAGCACACGAGAGTGACACCCACCAACGCAGCTTCCCACTCTCCATTACATTCATAACAACATTTATAATCATCTACATGACAATCTGTGTGGCTCTATACTGGGACTCTGGGGTGACAGGGGTGAGCGCTGAAGGGAAGCAATGCATGCTGGGATTGCGGCCTGCTGAGAGAGTGGCATTCTGGGAGGCAGTGTCCTGTGGGCAGGGCCTCTAGGGGGATGCAGTATGGTTAATAGGCCTTTCATGGCCAGCCTACAAAGCCTTTTGTCCCGGTATAATTCATCCTGCCCAGCGTGGAGGGGGGGAGGGGTGCTGCGGGGCTTTTAGGGAGTCCCCTGTTTCTCGGCTCTGGTGGAGTGTAGGGTGGCACCAGTTTGAGGGAGCCATATCCCAGCGCTTTCCCCATTGGCAGAGAGGAGCGCTGGCAAACTGCACCACAACACTGGATCACTCCCAGCAGCAATCAAGAGGCATCCTGCAGCGTTTAGAAAGCATGTGATGTGTGAAGTGTGGGAGCCAGGTATGCGATTGTGGCAGGGAAAAGCAATTAGGATAGAAGCAGAGAATACAGAGCCTGGTGTGGATGAGTGCAACAGGTGGGATGGATGGCAGGGCTGGCCTCTGTAAGCCCTCAGGTGTATCATGGTGGGAGTTCTGGCTCTTTCACCACTGACGCTGCTGCTTCCCACCAACCGGACCCCTGTCCAACCCTGTGATCTCCAACAATAATCAGATATTAATGAAGTGGAGAAACGACCCCCTTATATTCAGACTGTGCTGATTGAAGTGGAGAACAGGACTCCTCGGGGCACTGTGATCACTGTGGTATGAGACAGTGTGTGTGTGTGCTGCCCCGTCCTGACTGGGCCTGTCCAGTCCACAAAAAAACATAACACACAGCAGTTCACAGCTGCACTGGAGGGCCTGCAAGCCTCAATGAACGGGGGTCAATACAAACCCTGTGGAGACTAACGCATAGCAAATCAGGGAGAACAGATGAGGGGGAGGGGGCGCACTTTCCCCTAAACCAGTGCGAAGTTTTTAGGAGTGCTGTTGCCTTATGTGGCAGAAGTCGCAACCGCGCGTAAAGGTTGCGCTTCATCCTTTACGCACTGTCATTGGAAAGTGTTGAGAGGCTGTGAGAAGAGTCTGGAGCTGGAGAAACTGCAGCGCTGTACCCTGCTCTGGGATTTTGGGAGCCAGTCCCTATTGTTCAAATCCCTCCTCCTTCTTGGGAAGTGGGAGGACCCGCAAAGGCGTCGCAAAAGGGAGAATTGTTTGAGAGCTCAGTCATCCAAAAACGGCCTTTCAATGTGAGAACTTGGGGAGCCGAAGAAAATGTCGGTGGCATCGCAGTAAATTACTAAAGCAGCAACGCTTTAGATGGTAAAAAGAAGCAAACTAGTCTTACCTTGGGAACTAAACGCCACGAAAGACACTCGGAGTGAAGATCGTTAGGGGAAAAGCGAGGTGTGAGCACCAAGTAGAGCGATTTTGGTAAGTTTTCTGCCTTCATGCGGTCCATGTTTTTGTGAAGCTACGCTGTTTATAATAGTGTAATACTTGCTTTAGATACTTTTCCAAGTTTTGTTAAGTAGTTTTATCAGTAATGCTTAACAGTAATGCTCACGTGCTTAATGTTAATGTTCCTATAACTATAAAAGTGATTTTGCGTAAAACCTCTAGCTCGTCTGCGCTTCCATTCTAGATAGAAATAGTTGTTTTTTGTTTTATGCCAAATCGATTGACAAAAACTTTCAAACTATTGCATTCTTAAAACTTGCGAGACTCCGGGTACAGATCAGCCGTCGTGGTTTTGTTGCACATTTTGTCTCGTTTTTAAGGATAACTTTGCGCAGAGCTTAGCTTGTTGTTGATTGGGTGAGCATCGTATCCATACTTTTACAAGTTTTTCTTGCACTTAAGTCTATATTTTTAGGAGGGCGTCGGTAACCGCCTATGAATATATCGTCTGCCAGTAACTCTGTTGTATAGAAATCACCAAAAGCAGTTTAGGGCATGTTTTATGCTGTTGTTGAGTTGGGTTTTGCAGGCCGCGCCGCAGCCTATAGTGGCTGCCATAGGTTAACAGAAAACAGACACTGGGGGCTCTGGCAGATTTACCTCTGATGTTATCACTGGCATCTGCAGAGCTGCACGTCTGCTTATAAGGGTTGCATTACACATTTGTGAGACATTACGTATCTGGGAGTAAACTATAAAGACTGTTTTAATGAAAGATGTTCACTCATGATTGTTGTTAGTTTCAAGTCATTAGGTAAATCTCACAATTAAAAGTTTGTTTTGGCCAAATGAATGTATTTCACCTTGAGTATTTTTGAAATTGTCCCAGTCTTTGTCACAAGGGTGTAATAACATATACTTGCGTATCTCCACAGCACAGTGTCTCATGTCAATGTAACCTAATTAGTGCCTCTATAAACTGACAGGTCTTCTGGCATCTGCTCTCCACTCCACTATCTCCTCATATCACCCTGTATTCAAAGTGTGATTTAATGAGAAAATGTTTGTCTTAATCCTCTGAGCTGCTAATGAGTGTTGGCCAGAGTGTCAGTCACTGCAGGGGCCCAGGTTGAAAGACACAAGAGAGGGACACATCCAGTCGGGACAGGCCTGCTGAAACAGCCGCACGGGGGCTCGAGTTACCAACCCCAGGTGCCGTTTTGTCATTTGGATTGCATTTAGCCTGTAATGTCTCGCACGGACAGAACCAGAGCAGTTCAATGACTGACATGGCCTGGGACAAGAGCGCTCGATTGTTGGGCTGAATCAGTGTCACTTGGATTAAAAGTCGAAACGAATGGCCTGGCCTCCTCCAATTAGGCGCACGGCTTATAAGGGAATTAATTGGTCTCAGCACAAAAAAAAACGAAGGAGAATGCGCCTGTTGTTTAGTGACTGGGGCAGCGTGTTGTTGTTGATCATCTCTGGCAGTCGGGTGGATCAAAGTTGAACTAATTGATTGCAGTTTGATTATCTGGCGATTTCTCACACTGCTCGGGCTTTGTGGTCGCTTATTAGGGAGACTGGAAAAACATATTTAATGGAACTGAGGAGGATTGCACGCTACGAACCACTTCACAAGATGACAGCTTATTTATGGTCAGAACAATAGGGCACCACTAAAGGGGTAGTTCTAGCATTGCAAACATTCCAGTGTATAACCCATTTGTTTTACTGTCAGTCTTTTCAATACTTTTTATTGGGCATGGATAGGGGCTTATAGGGCTGCACAATTTATAATAATTAAACCAAACCATTTCTTGCCTGTGCTGACCCAATATTTTCACATTATGTTAGTTGGTTTCCTGGCCACTTAAATGTGTAGCTCAACAAAATGTTTGCCGTTTTCCTCCCCTCCACTTACGGTCTGTGGTTGTTTTCGGGCCTTTAGGAGCTGACGATGCTGTTATTTAGATTTTACTGAAAAATTGCTGTGGATTTAGGTTTACTGCCAACAGCAATACAGCGCCTCCGCCGTGTCACCAGTGAAATGTTTCTCTGACGTTTTGAAGAGGGCTGTCAGGACGCTATAGGAATAGGATTTAACTTGTTTGACTCTGGTATGTTTTTTTGCATCTGGCTGTAAATCAAAGATGGATTTCAGGATGCGATTTGGCAAACTGTTATTTAGTGCTAAAACTCCTCTCCTGTTTGTGAGTCAAGGTTCCCAAGTTTTGACTGCATTGTGGGAAGGCTGCATTGTTATTACAGAGGGTGTAACATTGGCGTTAATTGACAAAAGAGAACGAAAAAAAAAAAAACCTTCCTCAGGGCATGCTTTCATCTCTGTGACAGTGGGTACACTCATGCAGTCATAACAGCCTGCAGGCACAATCTGCGGGCTGTGAAACTCCTGTATGCTGAGGTTTTTGTGTGAGTGTGTAGGTGAAAGCTTCTGTCTAAATGTGGATTTGGTGTTTGCACAGGAATGCGCTGCTTGTTACAATAGTATGAGATTAATCATAATCGAATCGAAATTATTTACGTACTACAACAAACAACAAAAGGTCCAATCCCCGGGTGGTTGTATTGTGTATTTTACTAACTCTGTACTCTGTCTACTACAAGCACGCTATGAACTGCATGTATTCTTTTATTAGTTTAGCAGTTAATATTTCAGTCTTCCCTTAACTCGATGTCTGTAAAATATAGGTTTTTCAACAAATCGCAGGTCTAATCATGATTGCGTAATGGCAAATAGATATTTTCCAAAATCATTCAGCTGCCCTACTTGTTGCTTTTTTCACTGTGGCCATTTTGAGACAAAAGTGTAGGGCTAATTTAATAAAGTATCAAGGAACTGAGATCGGACCAAAAAAGGCAGCCGATTCCCGAACATTATTGGCTTGTTGACATACGGTGCATTAGTCCATCAGCGCTGACAGATTGGAGGCTTGTGTTCGGGTAGCGTGCCCTCGGGGAGAGCTCCTGTGTCCAGTTCGACTTGGCTCACCACACAGGGACACCTGGACCGGCAGGTGGCCCCTCTCCAGGCTCCTCCCCTGGGGCTGCATACCTCCACTCTCCCTGATCCTCCCTGTCAGCCCTGGACCACAGAGAAAGCCAAGAATGCGAGGTGAAAAAGGGGGAAAGTTCTGACAGTGAGCTGGAGAGGCTAATTAAACTGGATAGGACCAAACAGTCAGATTATCAAGGTATAGATGAACAGAAAATGGATCTTGGAAAGGGGCGAGACACAACGCTGCACATTCAGTCGTAACGAGCAAGTTTTCTCATGCAAAGCCGTTTTATTGGGTTTCCAAATGCCGCTATCTGATGAATGCCTCCACTATAGATTCACCTCATAAAAATAACACTGTTGTTGTTCCCAGTGTCTCACTCTACAGATTAATATGGATTACCTAAGCTCTTTATCTGAAGTCAAGTTGATTAGTTTGGCCACTTAAAGTATGAGTTTAAGCAGCTCTTGATTGGATAATGAAGTTACTATGCAGCCACACTCCTTCCCTTTCACACACACTCGCAAACACAAACACACTTATGTTGCCAGTGCTGGTGCGTCTTGTGCGTGTGTTGTTAGATCATTGATCAACTCCAGACTGGGATAAGAGGACTGTGTGTGTGTGCGTAGACAAATAGTCCTGTGTGTGCAAAGCAGATATTTGGAGAAAGATTAGGGGAGTTATTATGAGCCAAAAGCAACGCAGACGCTCTAATTGATCATTCGCACACAGGAGAAAGATTACACTATTGACAAGGGACAGCTAAATGACTCCCTTAGTTGGTAATTTCTATTAAGAACACTTTTAGGACATTGTTTTATGGGCAAAAAAGTTCACTGAGCAACTGTAAAGCCACGTACATGGATCAAGAACCTTACAAGCCAAGTATACACAGTAGTGCTTTTTTAAAGAGATATTCAAAAGACAAAAATCTGAGAAAATATTCTGATTATCTGTTTGGGAGTATTATTTAAGTATTTTAGGAATCACTTTCATATCTTTTTACCATCCAGTGTCACAACAAGACTAAAATACTAAATAAGGACCAAAGCAAGGCTAAAAACTAACTTAGGAAAGTCATGGCTGAAACTGAACTATGTTATTATGCAACTATGTGGTTCAGTTTTTGGCTGTATTAGAAGAAAATGTCTCAGCGATGTTTGGGTTCTTGCTGTGTTGACGCTGCATCACCTAATATTGCAGAAACAATAATTTGCCGATGTATCGTAGAAACTGGCTTGATCAAACGTTCACATTAAAACAACTGTGGCCGTTGTACGTTTCTGCATCTCTCTTCGGTTCTAAAGCAAAGTGTTCTGGAGTTCGTGAAGTTTCTCCCTGGCATTGTTAAATCACACACCAGTGTTTTGAATTAAAAACAAACGCTCGCCGTCCCGTAAACGTCAAGTTTGTCTTTTAAAATAACTGATTTAAAGCATCGCCCCAGAGAGTGAAAACTCATCATCGAAAAATGTGGAACTGGCAGGAGAAGACATGATTCAACAGAATAAATCACTGGGCACCAGATTAGTTAGTTACTGGGCCCCTGGGGTTATCAGAGCTGGAATTTTCCATCGAAGGTGCAGTTCGTCTTTCTCTCTCTCATCCCAGATAGTGCAATGCTTTTATTTCCTGACATTTGTGCAACAATACCTTTCTCTGCTGTGCAACTCATTTAATTAAGCCTTTTATATTAGTCATAATCTGTTGTTGTTTGCTTTACTGTGACAGTTTTGCTCATAAACTCATGGGCCGTGTCCTTGGGCAAGACACTTCCCTCACCTTGCCTGTGTGAAAGCAGTGTGTGGGTAGCAATGGTCTGAGGAGCTGACAACGCAGATTGGCTGCTTCGGTTCTGTCAGTCTACCCCAGGGCAGCTGTGGCTACAACTGTTGCTTACTATTACTGACTTTGGAATTGATGAATAATGACTAGTGTAGTGCCTTGAGAAGCAATACACTTGTAAGCCATTATTAGTAGAAAGCAGTTACTTAGGAGCAAGTTTGGATTCACATGCTCTCTCTTATTGTTTGTATGCATAAAATCAGGTATAGGACATTTCATTTTGAAGAGTTTGCAGGGATTTTTATTCACTCGGAGCATGACAATCGAATAGGAGAAGTGGGTTGAACATACAGTAAGACTTTATTTAATTGAGAAGACCTGAATCACAATGAAGTGATATTTACAGACCTGGAGCACAACATTTGACTTTATTTTGCCCTATTTCTGAGTTTTCTTCCCCCAGGACCGGGCACATCCTCTGAGTGACAGGACAAATGGCAGGCCCTGGTTTGTGCGTCTCTCCCTCTTGCGCACACACACTAATCCGGCCTCTGAAACTGAGAGCTCCCTTTGAAACCAGCCTCCTTCCAGCTGTTTCTCCTCTTAAGAAACTCCTTCAGCTCTTTTCACTTTATAACCACTGGCCTGTTGCTCCACACCCCGCATATATATGATTTGTCCGACTCTTTTTCCTTATCTGTTTTTCCAATAAGTCTTACACTTAACAGCGTTTCTCCATTCTCTCATTTCTCCCCTCGCCTTATCTTCCCCATGCCTGTCCGGCGTCTGTTTTTCATATGATATTTCACTCTCCTTCCTTCCTTCGTCCCCCACTGAGAACTGTAGGCAGGCAGCGATTTTCTCCCTCTCCCTCTCCCAGTTCCTGCAGAATAATGGGGAGAAATTGCTCTTGATTTATAATTGGTTCCATTCAATCTGATGCATGAGCTGCCAAAAGAGTTAGGGGCCCCGTTTCACCCCCTTTGCATCCCTCCTCCCTTCCCCTTGCGACGCTGAGGGGAACACACAAGCTGCCTATATGTACAGCTATGAAAGTGTACAGCATTGCGGCGAGTTCATCTCAGTTCTGGTCGGACATAATAAGTGGTAGCCGGTTTTTCTGTGTGGAGAAGAAAAAGAAAAAAAAACTTCCCGGACTCCGCATATTTCTGTGCCTTTGTGAGTATACTTTTACCATATAATCGGCTCGCGTGATTGCTTGCTTATGCGTCGTCAAATGCACGAGTTGTTGTGTGCGCCGCCGGGAGAAACAACAGAGGCAGGGGGAAGAATGGCTGTGGTTAAGTGAAATATGGCGCTGCCTTGGTTTGAGACGAGCACAGAAGTCTGCTGTATTAGTAAGTGGCGAATGGGAGTGATTATGGCCCCGTATGAGGTAATGCGCTTTCAGACTCACCATCTTTATGGAGGGTATGCTGATGATGTCACGGCATGGCAATAGTTGAGTGTCGTGGAGTTAGTTATTCAAGTGTGCTTTGTTTACGGCATGGAGTTTATTCATGGTGTAGTCCAGGTTCAGGTCTGTTTTAGAACTGGTTTAGTCCTGATTTGGTCTTGATCAAGTCCTGGTGGTACTTTGAAAGCCAAATATTTTGTCATTGTCTTGGATTAGGAGATGAGGATCTGTCTGGTGACATAATATTAACATGCTATTTTGCAATGAAAGATTTGTTTTTTGTTGTTTCTACTGGTTTCCTTTTAGTTCATCTCTGTCTTAAACCTAAAGCTGCGTTACGCAACTTTTCATGTGAAAAAACAAATTGATATTTGTGTGTATTTGACCTTGTAATGACCCAGTGGTGCCTTTACTTTTTACTTTCCATCACAGGGGTGTCAAGGACGCTCCAGGATCAATTGTTTTGTTGGTTTTCTGGTGAGAGGACCCATCAGCCGTGAAAACCTTCCAAATAATTGATCCTGGAGCACCCAAGAGGAAAGTAAAGGTGCCAAGCTGACCACTCATACAGCCGCTGGGTCACTACAAGGTCAAATACATACAAATAAGGGGTCAAATACATATATTGCATAATGCACCTTTAAAATGTGTGGACAAATAAGTCATCAAGCCACCATTTTCACATGATCATGCATACAAAACTAAATGTATTTCTCTGATTTAAGTACTCGTGGTCACTTTGTTTATCACAGAGAGCAATCTGCTTCTTTAGAGAGTGAGCATTTGACTCTGATAGGTTAAGCCTGCCTGTCAGTCACCCAGAGCTGTCAGCGGATGACCAATGGGTGAAGGGGGTGGGGAAAGGAGACAGCAGTACAGGATTGGGAGACCATGATTGTATTTTGTAATATGGCTCACTCCTAAATGTACATTATCATTTGCTAGGCCGCCATTTCCCATCAAAGCTCGTGACTTTTCTCAAGTACCAATAGTTTGTCGCAGCCCCTGTTCTAAACCCCTCGGGCGCTCGGACTTAAACCTACATTGATCATGTACATGAGATCATTCGTCCCCGTCTTTCTTTTTCAGGATGCTCGCTGTTCCCATGGCCCGGTGGGTATTCTGGCATCTCACGACAGCCTCAGGAATGCGTAGGGGAGTGTTCGTCACCGCTCAGTAATTAGCCGTCTGTGGTTAATTCAGCCTCGTTACCTAAATTATGCAGATGCAGCACCTAATTGATTAAAAACGCCCCCTGTCCCATTGCAAGGCTGTCTCAATCCTTGTCCTTAATCCTCGAGACGCTCTGTTGCTCGTTAGTGTAGGATTGAGGGGGGTTAGTGAGGGGGCCTTCGCTGGCATATAGCTCATTAATACTCTGTGAAGCGTGTGTATTATATACGGGACGGGGCTTGTTAGAGGCTTTTGATGTGTGATTTTATGGCATGAGAACGAGTGATGTCTGGGGGGAGAGGATTTGGACACACTCTCTCTCAATCCACCTGTTGGCCAGCGAGCGGATGCCAACATGGGTCTCTCCAAAAGCTTTGTCCGAAAAGCTGGTCTCAGGGATTGAGGAGAGGAAGCCAGAGTCTGATTTATTTCCTGCCAAGGCTTTTACTCAGGGAAGTGCAACACAGATGGATCTCCACTTGAGTTTGCTTTATGCATTTGATCCCAGTTGAGCCAGATTGACTTGCCTCAAAACATCAGCTCTGTTTCATTTCAGACAAAAAGCTGGTTTGAAATGTCTACATACCGCACTACATTAAACAAAACAAACTGGTTTAAAGCTTTGGAGTTCATAGCAGATTAAATGCCCTATACAGTTTATTAGACGTTGCAATGAAAGAGCAGCATACTAAAATGTTAAACTACAAGAGCATTTAATATCATCACTAGAAGACCTAATGATCCAAGTTGGATGAAAGAGATTACATTTTAAATTGTTAATTGTGGTCCAAACTCATAACTTTACTTAGGCATTTTTAACATCACCACACAACGAGTGTGTATAAGCCTGTTTCTATCACAGTTTTTGTAACAGCTAGTTCACCATCAATAAAAGTCTTTATAATTATGCACTGCTGTATTTTTTCTTCTACTCAATAACAAAACCATTTATTTTTTTCCACGGCAAGAAAAAGAACAGGCACAGGGCCTTTAAAGCCACACTGTGCAACAGTAGTATTAGGGCCGTTTTTACTAGTTCAGAATATTTCTTTCTGGCCTACTTTCCTCAGACCTGACTCGTAACTTTGCTGGGAGCGGGACATCAAGGAAAGTTTGTTTGTAGAGCACGATTCATACACAAGGTAGTTCAAAGTGCATCACCCACCCATCACCTTGGAGACAGGGCTACTTTCAGTACAGGTAGCCAGTGCTTTATTTTGATAACCCACTACAAAAAAATAATTGCATTGTCGGTGTCTTGCTGATCATAAAGAGGATGTTTGATATTGCTGGCATGTTTGTTTATTGTTTTGAGCTTTACAATGTGAAACCTGAATTGTTCCGCCATGTAGCTTTAAGTTTGTTAAATATGTCTCAGTGCTGTACGAATGAAAAAACGATTCTTTATTGTAACTTTGCCCAGTGGGTAAAATCCAGTATTTCTTAATGCATTGTTTTTAGTCTTAAACTTTTGACCCTTCATCACCCTCCACTCAGCACAATCCACAGGCTAAACCAGAGGGGCATGGACAGGTTGACAAAGTGAGAGCGAAATATGTTAGAGTGAGTGTAGCTCTCTCGAACCCTCCCTCTCATTGACACTGCCCCGCTCTCTCCTCCTGCTCGCCTGCCAGTTGACATCCTCACTATTAACCACGAACACTACTACCATTGCATTGGCTTCGTAAACCCCCATCAATTTGAGTAGTGCCCCCCATTGCACTTTTGGTCAATGAGCCCCCCCTTCTCGCTCCTCTTTGGTCATGGAGCGGGGGCCCATCATCAGCTCTTCCTCGGACCCTTCAGAGTAGCGTCTCCCCTTTCTCCGCGGGTCCACGGGGGCTTTGTCCGTGCGCCGGCTCACTGCTTTACAATGACTCTCCACTCTATTAAGGTGCGTTCTGCCTGTTAGTGTCGCTAGGGGCAACCGGCCTCCCGCATGGCAGCTATGCAGAGTGGCATTGTGGCCCGCGGGCTCGAGCGGGGCAGTTGAACCCCCGGCACTCCTCACACTTGACACCGCATGTGTTTATCTAAAGGGGGGGGCTTTATGGTGTTTGGAGAAGCTCGAAGGAGAAGTAGTAGGAGGAGGGGTGTAAAAAGACGTAAAACTGGGGGAGGGCGGGAGAGGAGCTGTGGAGCCGATAAATATTCAACAGCACCTCAGAAGGAGTCAGAGCGCACCACAGTCTCCTCCCTTCTCTGTGTCCTCTCCATGCCAGAAAACAGATGGAATGTGAGTGCGCTGGGAGGAGGCTCCAGCCTGGTTTTATCCAATTAGCAGGGTTGTCAAAATGAATTTATCCACGGAGGCAGGACTACAATGGGACCCGCAGTGGCCCGGGAGATATGGGGCCCCGGTGTCTTTACTTAGCACGCTCACAATGAACTTCTGTCAAGTGACTCCAGCACATGGACATACAAGGCTCTCACATACCTCCAGTCATGATGCATGCCTGCACATCGGAACAGCAGCCATGTTTTTGGCCTTCAAATGCTTTCCCCAAGTCTGTTCAGTCTTCAGGTCTAGGTGTCCAGCTTGGTCCCAAGTTCTGACAAGAAGTAACTTTATTTTGTGCAGAGTTCAATATCATTTGAAAATTCAATTTGTTGAAGCATTCAGTATAGATTGAAAGCATGTTTGTGTGACCACTATAGAAGAAAGAACACTGTTTGCAACTGCAGGGTTTGTTTCTCATTGCTAAAGCATAAGCACATTCCTGTTTTATAATTTAGTGGAGCTGTCTGCTTGCTCTGGTTTTTATCAGTCTCGCTGATGTGGAGGAGCCTCCTCTCTCTGTCTATGACCTTTGTGCAAAGAATAGATGGAAAAAGTTGGACATAGATGTCAAGGCAGCGTTTTCATCTTGATGTAGAGCATCCGCTAAGCAAACACAGGGCGCAGCTGACTAATGAATCAGACTGACTGGCTCTGAGAAGAGGGCTGTTTTTAGGCACTGGTGATGTATGGCTGCCTTTTGCGTATGTCAAGTAAAAATACACCTGTACAGAACAGATCAGACTTAAGTTTTCATTAAATATTAAAAGAAAGTATGTGAACAGCATCATGCTGAAGGTGGTGTGTCCTATGTTGTGTCCAGTTGGCACATAGATTGGTGTGGTTTACGGTTAGTGACCCTGGCAGTGAGGACAGGTGCCTAATGCAGATGTACGGTGTCTTATGAGCAGCTGTCCTGGGCTATGTCCATAAAACGACCTGCCTCAGAAGCCACAGGCCTTCAGCTCTGTGTACCCCTCATCCCACAGTAGCTGTTTACTAAAGCGGGCCATTGCTAATGCAGCACTTGAGTACACCAGTGAGGTCTACCTGCATGTGTGGTAGAAGTTATGGTCATTAGTTACTCCAAGATAAACATAGTGACTACGCACGTGTGAAGGGCTGCCTGTGCCTTTCAGTGAAAATCCACAAGTTTTGCTTTGTCTGAGGATTGGTAATTTACAGATGTTTAGCATTAGTTACGCATAATGAAATTCATGCAGAGTCGTGTGCTGCCTTGTGTGGCATTTGGCAGAAGCCAGCACAGTTTTCCTCTAGTATTGGTTGTCTCATTTTCATTGAACTTGCCAAGCAGCCAAACAAATTGCTGATATTGAATGTGCATTGTCAGATTTTCCATTCAGTGCTGGATTTGCCTCTATTTCTGTGTTTTTTAAATACAAATGTCTGTGTATCGGCCTCATTAATCATTCTCCTGTCATACGACGTCCAGACAAACTTGTACTGTGTGTGAAAGTCAACATGAGAGAGTTGCTGCTGTTGGGTGTGCTTATGTTCTGTGACGGTACTGTACTAAGATACATGTACTGTATGTAGCATATGTGTATATTGGTGAGAGAGAAAGAGAAAAGAGATTCAGTTTTATAGGACCACCCTCCTCATCCTGACGGGAAGTTGTTAGTTTAACCTGACAGGAAAGAATTCGGGAAACTTGGCAGCAAGCGACAAGGGAGAGAGAACGCTCCCCATTCTGCATTAACTGTTAATAGACTCACCATTACCATAGACTTCTCCATTTCCCCAATACATACGGCTCTGAAGCATAAAAGAAGTGTCCTCTATGCTATCCCACACCCCCAGCTCCGTGTGATATATATTTCGCTAGGCCCCCGCTCCATGTCCCGCCTCTCATTTGCTGCTCTTTGTCCCATGCTCTGAATGCAGCCTGTGTGTTTTTACTTGGCCCTCCCGCCTCCTTCCTCCTGGCGGACCCTCTACCTGTATCGGTTACACCTGGTTGGGAAGGTGCAGGGCTTGGGTTACATCCAGCAGAATGAGGGTGCCCCTTTGATGAGCTGGAGCGGATGGGTGCGGGTGCAGGGCTGGGGGTCAACTTTGAGATGGGGGCTGAGAGAGAAGAAAGACTTTATTTGTGTCCGGGGCATGCCTCCTGAGGGCAGTGCACCGTGCCCTGCTGCATGGTCTAATATTTCCTTAAAAGATGCCCGTTTAACGGATGCAGCCGAAAACAAGGTCCCACTCACTGTATTTTGTGTGTTTGCAACAAGACTTTGTCATCATGTTATGCTGTTTATTTTCTCCAAATCAGCAAATAACTGACAACCCTATCTTTTTTCAGAGGGCAGTGCATGGAAGATGTCTGGAAAGCGAGGTTGGACTCCATGGATGCGAAGGAAAAAGGCTCCAGTGTTGTGCGCTCTGGGCGCTGTGCTTCTGTGCTGCCTGCAGAGCGGCGCCTCTCTCTCAGGTGAGGGGTTCCTTAACCGTTTTATGTAAATCAAGCACCTATGGTTATTCATACTAGGATTCATTCAGAGAGTGTTCACTTACATCATTAGCTTTCTAAACAGAAATTCCAATTCCAGTTCTATCTTTTGATTATTATGTGTTTCATCATAGTAATGCTGTTGTTCCTCTCAGATGAGGTGCCAGTCTTCACGGAGGAGCCCATGTCTGTGGTGCAGAAGTTGGGGGGCAGTGTGAGCCTGCGCTGCAGTGTACGTCCCGCCTCGGCCAACGTCAGCTGGAGGCTCAATGGTGTGGAGGTGCAGGGAGGAGACCTGGGGGTCGTCCTAGGGCTCAACGGCCTCTTCATCCCCACACTCACCAACACAACCCTGGGCAGATATCAGTGTGTGGCCAGCACTGCAGCTGGAGCTCTGGCCAGTGTCCCTGCAAACGTCACTGCTGCCAGTGAGTAGAATCTACACAAAGCCATAACAAATAAACACGTGCACACAGGCCCCCCTCAGTTTTGTCGGAGCTTCATTGACTTAATGCTCCAGAAGTAAACCAAAACATAGAGGAGTGGGATTTATTTGCCTACATTTCTTTATAAATACAAAGCGATAAACAGTGTACTTTTCCACTGCCTCTCTCGTTCTTGCCAGTCTGAGCCTCATAGGTCTGTGATCACGTCCCTTCCCTGAAAATATTCTGTGCACTTTGACCCAGGAGAATGAAGCAGGGAGTGAATTATCCCTTATGCTTTTTGACATTTTTAGAGCAGTGCTGTTTGGAGTGTGGTGTTACATTTGATATGCATCATGGGACAGAGAGGGGGTCTGAAGTTGTGTAACCTGAGCCACAGGAATGGAGGTAGACCCAGGGGCCGCAGCCGGTCAGAGGCAGACTGAGACGGGACCCCTGCTTCTTGAGGACCTGCTCCCAATAGCACCACATTCCTGTCTGCAGGGCTGGTTGTATCGCAAATCATGCTCCTGTAATTGAGTCATAGGTTTTCAAGAGAGTAAATAATCAGTAGCTTTTAAGCGTTTTTTAAAGTTATTTCTCAAACCAAACTCACTTTTTCTTCTTCTTCTTTAAGTCTTCGTTTTTTGCCAGTGGTGTGCACATTAAGTAATTTCATAGGAATGATATCTTCAATAAGCAGATGAATCATGTTGAGATTACCACATGTGGAGTCAGATTCGCCTGCTCCGCCTCCCTCTTAACATTTCCCTAATTTAATAAAGAGCTTGTCATGGCCACCCTCAAACTGCCTAAGGAATTGCTCCATTGAGACTCTGCGTGCTAGTCTTTCCATGTGAACATACTTGTGCGCATGGCTTTTGTACGCTGTTACTGTCTCTCTTTTTCATCATAATCTAAAAGCCTCTTACTTGAGCAACCCACTCCTTTGACACAAACAATGTGAACGCACAACACGTTACACAAACATCTCTTAATTCAAAATCCCATGCACAGGCCTCCTGTAGCAACACATAAAGATGATGAATGCACTGTCTTTCTTGAAATATTTAGCTCTGCTTTGCCAAGACGCCCTGCTGCGGGAGGTCTGCTTCCATTTATGAATGCCATCAATCCTCCATCCTGCTCCTTGCACAGGGGCTGCACAGTGCACACATATTCACACACCTGAGAGGCCCCCATGCAGGGCCTTGGCTGCGAAGAATGTGGGACAGGTTAAAAGGTGTAACTGGAGGAATGCGTTGGAAGGTGGGATGGGGAGATATGGGGGTAACAGTCGTCATGGGCTGCTTGTAAAAACAGCACCTGATTGATTTAGCAAATGGAGCGCCACACAGCCACTCTTCCCTCATAGACTCACAGCACTTAGCCTGACATGTCCTGGCTGGGAATCTCATCTTTCAGAATAAGAGCTCAAACAGTCAGAGATGTTGCTGTGTTTTTGTGTCTGTCTGACGTCCCCAGACACACATAGGATGGTGGATAACTTACGAGGCTGCCGGCTGTAAAGCTGTTTGCTCAGAGCTTTGAGTAAATCATTGTGATGTTCATATCTATAGATATCCCAGCCTTATCTAAGCTTTGCTTATTGAATTAGAGCTGTATGCAAAGTCCCATCAGCTGACTGTTGTATAGTTCAGTGTGTGTGCCACAGTGACAGCAGGCTCCAAGAAAAACAGAGCATTTACAGCACCTCTGGAAAGAATGGAGAGGCCATGTTTGTTAAGAATAAATCAACCGAGGCTGGTAGACGTTTAATTACATTCTCTGAAAACTTTTGTTTATCTTTAATTTTGCTCTTGGACTCCGTCATGACAAATTTCTCCAGTCATTTTGTTGGTATTTTCCAGCTTCCTTTCCAAAGCTGCCTCTTTGTATTTTTCCTTTTGCCTTCAATTTTTAAAATGGCGCACTGCACAAACTCCCCGCTGAGATGTTTCTTGCTGAAAGCACCGTTTCGTGATTTCTGCCTTAACCAAACTGAATATGAAACTCTATAGAATGGACACCTCTCACCCCTGACCCCATGGCCAGGCCTGGGGCTTCTCCGGCTGGGGTTTTAGAAGGTCAAAGGGCAGTGCTGTCTGTGCTGAGCAGACTGTGTGTCTGCAGCACATGGCCCCTGTAATCCCACTCTGCGTTTCCCACAAAATCTGAACCGGCTTCAGGATTAATGACACTTACTTCAATGTCACAGACACCACTCTCAGGCTTTGGCCTTATCCAGCCCAGGGCAATGATGTTTTTTAGTTTGAAAATGTGCCTAAATATGAATAGAAGTTCATTCAAATTGAATGTCTTTTTGTGGCAAACGCACAGTGAGGTAACAGTAATAATAATGATAATGATCTGAAGAAGAAGAATTTGTTATTGCTGAAGACATTAGTTTTACTGTGGTTTCTTTGTCCAAAGTTGATGCATTTGTTTTACACGGTGTATTAAATAGATAACAGCGGCCCACTGTGTTGCAACACATTGGCAGGGCTGACTTCTTCCCTTGTTTTTCAGAGCTGCGAGACTTTGAGCTCGATGACCAGCAGGAGATCGAGGTGGACGAAGGAAACACAGCTGTGATCGAATGTCACCTGCCTGAAAGCCAACCCAAAGCTCAGGTCCGCTATAGCGTCAAACAGGAGTGGCTGGAGACGTCCAAAGGTAATGCTTTGATTTATCGTGATCTGCTAAATGACTCTCTTCCACATTCCTCGATATTCCCATCCTGTCTTCATAATTTACGGGAAGACTTTAATCCTGGTATCTTAGGCTGTAATAATACCAGTGATAAGGCCTCTATCTTGACAATGTTAAAACATAGGAATGCTGTTGTTTATTTGAGACACTATTTAGTTGTAAGTTGCCTGGAACCGAAGAACAGCTCCAGTGGTTTTGTGGCTGGTATGCTGATGATGCCTGGAAGTTGTAGGAACTGATAAGTGCTGCTTATCTCTGTGGATGAATCCTGCACTGGCAGATCTCCGTCGATCTCTAGAGTGCCTTCCAGTGGTCACTGTGTGCATATATACTGTATATTATAAACTGTAAAACCTTTCTGTTATATCTTGCAGGCAACTACCTCATCATGCCTTCAGGGAACCTGCAAATAGCCAACGCCACACTTGAAGATGAGGGGCCGTACAAATGTGCTGCTTACAACCCCATCACCCAGGAAGTCAAAACATCCCGATCTGCTGACCGCCTGCGCATACGACGTGAGTTATGAGTTTCAAAAGCTAAAAACAGCAAGCAGTACAAGTAATGCCATGTCAAATTCAAATGGTATGAATTGGGTCTATCCAGGTTATGAAATAGTGTAATGGCCAGGCCATGTATTGTATGCAGACTGTTAAACTACTAATAAACTACTGCTGTATAGATGTAACACGTCCACTGTAAAAACATTAAACATAAACTTCTCCTCATGTCATTTTGTGCCTCAGGCTCCACAGCTGAAGCAGCTCGGATCATTTACCCTCCAGACTCTCGCTCCATCATGGTGACCAAGGGCCAGCGCCTGGTTTTGGAGTGTGTGGCCAGTGGGATCCCCACTCCTCAGGTCACCTGGGCCAAAGATGGACTGGACCTGCGCTCACACAACAACACACGCTTCCTGCTCAGTAACCTGCTAATCGACGCCGTTAGTGAGGGCGACTCTGGGACGTATGTCTGTAGAGCAGACAACGGCATCGGTGCTGCTGGCCTGGCTACTGTGCTCTACGATGTGCAAGTGTTTGGTAAGAGAACAGGTCTACTGCTACAAAGTGTCTTTTTTATACCTGTACTCTGAGTGGCTCAGATTTAAATGTGTCTCACTGTTATAGAAAAGTGCTGGTGTGATTGAGGTATTTGTCCACTGAACGTTGTTGGTTTAATAATTAGGTGCTCACTATAGACTGAGGTCTGTGTGTACAGACTCCTGAGAGCCGCGTTTGTGAGTGGGCACTGTTGTGTAAGAAAGCTCATTGACAGACAGAGCTCTATTCTGCTGCAGGACTTGACTGAAAGTGTCTGCGTTATGGATGATGTTTTTACAGTGATTTTCGTGTGTGCGTGGACATTTGTGAGTGTGAGCGATTGGGTGTGTTGTGGGTTTGTCTCGCTGCAGCTGGCTCTAATTAAAGCCAGAACTGCTGGAGCAGTAATGAGCTCTGTCTTTCGCTGATTCACAAGCAGCCAACCATCAACTGCCTGCCCCGCCTCGCCTGGCTGCTTCTGCACAGAGAGACACTCACACACTGTTTCAGAAGGAACCTCATCTGCACGCAACTCTCAAAATGAAATTGTTTTAATAATTTTGAAAATTTACAAACACCAAACAATTAGAGCTGTGACCATTCACAAATTGTTTTCTGTTTCTGGAAATATGTTTGTAGATCAAATTTACGAGTAAGTTATATTTTACATTTTTAGGCAGCATTGTTTACGTTGTGCCTTGTACAAGCTTCAAGGGCACCTTGTTTTACTCTAATGTAAAATGGTTTACTCTATGAAGAACAGGCTGTGAAGGCCTGTATTTTACTTGCATTTTGGACACATTAGAATAGAATAAATGCAGCATTATTATTCTGCTATAAAGTACATTTATTGATTTTACATGCAGCTAAGATGTTTCCTTGCCTCATTCTCTGCAGAACCTCCTCAGGTGACAGTTGAGCTCCAGCAGCAGGACGTGGTGTTTGGGGAGGTGGTGCGAATCACGTGCCAGACGCGTGGTAAACCTGCTCCGTCTGTGATGTGGCTGCATAACGCCCAGCCGCTCTCTCCATCTCCTCGCCATCGCCTGTCCGCCCGGGGGCTGCGCATCTCCAACGTAGGACCTCAGGACACCGGCCTTTACCAGTGCATGGCTGAGAACGGTGTGGGCAGTGCACAGGCGTCAGCACGTCTCATCACTGTTGCAACAGGTACGACAGTCAATGCTCATAGGTTTGATATCCTGCTTTCACAACACTTTCAAGCTAATGGGTACAACATACGCAAGATTAAGATTCACAGAAAGGACACAGATGTTTGTAGCTTCTGTCTTTGTTGCAGAGCAGCATGAATAACTGATTTATGACTCGTCTCTTGGTCTAGGGCCGTCGTCCAGGGCTAAACTCCCTTCTATGTACCGTCCCCTGAGCCCTGATAAGGTCCTGAGGGAACAGCCGCCCGTGAGACCCGGCAGCTCTGGCGCCACGCTGCCCCTGGACTGCTCTGATCTGCCGGGGCAGGTCAGTCCCGCCGATGCCCCCGTCATCCTGAGCCAGCCACGCACGGGAAAATCGGACTACTACGAACTCACGTGGAGGCCCAGACATGAGAGGGGCGCCCCAGTGCTGGAGTACATGGTGAAATACAGGAAAGTGGGAGTTCCCCTTGGAGAGTGGACATCCAGCAGTATCTCAGGCTCCCTCCATAAACTAATTCTGGCCAAACTGCAGCCAGACAGTTTATATGAAGTGGAGATGGCTGCGAAAAACTGTGCCGGTTTGGGGCAACCCGCCATGATGACTTTCAGAACGGGAAAAGGTCATTTTAATTACTATTCTCATGCTTTGTAATGTTTTGTTTTAGAATATTTGACACGTGAACAAACCGTTTTGAATGTTTGTTTTTAGGTCGAAGAGGCATAGGAAGCCCAATTGATCCGCCCAAAACTCCTGCTGTTCCTTCCCCAAGCCTTTCTCGTAAGTGATATCTTCCAAACCTGTGTTCCTGTACTACTCGGCTAACACCAAAATAACCTTAAGTAGATGTTATTCTGCTGCATGCAGTGGCTTTTAACACTTCTTTGGACTAACCTGTTATTTCTCCTATCTTCTTCTATTGTCACTGAAGGATGAGCTTTCCGTAAGTGCACAATGCAAAGTGGATTACTGTAAAAGCCGTCTCTGTCCTCAAAGTGACCACCTTTGTTTCGAACCCGCAGCTCCCGAGGCTCCGGACAAGCCCACAGTCACCGCGGCGACAGACACTTCGGCGTATGTACATTGGATCCCTCGCGGCAACCGTGGCTTCCCCATCCAGTCGTTTCGAGTGGAGTACAAGAAGGTGAAGAAAGCCGGAGAAGACTGGGTCACAGCGGTGGAGAACATCCCTCCTTCGCGCCTCTCTGTGGAGATCACTGGTCTGGAGAAAGGTTAGTTACCCAACATTTCTTAATCTTATCATGTTGGTAGCTTTCACGTAACATAGATTAATGAATAATAACGTTGAGGGCAGCAGTGAATTTACTGGCATCATTAAAAAAACAGTTTCATCACAATAGCGTCAAAAAGTAGTGGTAGTAGTATTCTGTCACACAGGGAGGATTGTTGATCAGACTAAAAGCCATGAGGTTAATATGGCAAGTCTGTGGATTCACAGATATGATATTTTTATAGGGTTCAACATACTGTAAGTGGCTTTTCTGTTTGGAAACTGTTATCAAAAATCATACCACTCCCATATGTCAACTCCTGCCTCCTGAAAATGTGAGTTTCTCCAATTTTAGACGTTACTGTGAGTGTGGGTAAGAAGGGCTGACTTGCTTGTAATTACGACATCGAAGTCCTGCATATTTACTTTCTCGTTGCCCATAAATTTATCTTCTAAACGTGTGTTGTTACAGTCGTTTGTGTAATTACAGCCATCAATCAACATCCGTAACTAGCCTGCTCTCAACAAAGCGTTTCTTTTGAAAGTGATCGGAAAGCCAACACTGCCAGCCAACAACAATGCAATAAAGAACTTAATTGACTGTAATGATTGTGTTTTTCTGTCTTCAGGAACATCTTACAAGTTTCGGGTCGTGGCGGTGAATGTGATCGGCTCCAGCCCGCCCAGCGCCCCGTCCAAAGCGCACACAGTTGTTGGCGGGAGAACTCACGAGCGGCCAGTTGTGGGACCCTACATTACCTACAATGAAGCCATCAATGAGACCACGATCATCCTTAAATGGACTGTAAGCCACGGACTAAAATGTTGTGCGACTTAAAAACAATACAACTTCCTGTCTGTTGTGTTTTATTGCAACATGTGATTTATGCGTCTCTCTCCAGTACACGCCAGTAAACAACACGCCTATTTATGGTTTCTACATCCACTACCGGCCGACTGACAGCGACAACGACAGCGACTATAAGAAGGATATGGTTGAGGGAGACAGATACTGGCACTCCATCACAGACCTGCAGCCCGAGACGTCTTACGACATCAAAATGCAGAGTTTTAACGAGAAGGGGGAGAGCGAATTTGGCAACGTGGTCATCATGGAAACCAAAGGTCAGTGGTGCCGTGATTTTTCATTCTTACATTTTTTATTGGGAGAGTCTTGAACACGTTTTTTTTCCATCAGCTATGCACAATGCTCCAATCACTACTCCGTCAGATGTTCCATTTCTTCCCGAGAGACATCCTAGCGTGCCCCGGCCTGGTGACTTGCCTTACCTCATAGTTGGGATTGTCCTCCTGGTAGCGTTTGTTTTCGTCATTGTTGCCTTCATCCCTTTCTGCCTTTGGAGGGCTTGGGCCAAACAGAGTAAGTACTTTGCTTTCTAATAACAGCAGTGTCTAACAGCTGTTTTAACATGTGTGTTGTAATTTTTTGTAGAGCAATCAGCGGACCCTAATTTCCCCACCCTGGCTACGCCCGTGTCCACTTGCCAGTACACCATGGTCCCCCTCCATGGCCTTGCGCTGGTGGGACAGTGCCCTTTAGACGCTCGTATGTCGGCTCCTCATGTGGTTTACCCCGCCAATGGAGAATACACACCAAATGGCAAGCCTCACCACGCTACACAGAGTCTACCAGGGCTGCAGCAGGTACAGCTTTGTCCATATGTTGTGCTTTTTTTGTACTTCTTTGTTTTCTAATAAGATTGTATCACAGGAGGACCTGGACAGTGAAGCTGAGGGGGGCACGTTGTTACCACAGCCCGTTCCAAATGGACATTTGCCCCTTTATCACTGCTCTACAAGGTATGTCTCATAATACATTACATTTAGTTCAGACACTTTTTCTTAAAATTATGCTTTTAAGTGTATTTTTACTAAGCACTCAATTGCTGTTAAGTCAATTAATTTCAAGTAGCATTATTATATTCTGTTGTCAATCTTTCAAATACTCGAGCAGAATTATTGTAAATTAACGGTACTGTTATTTGAGTAAATATTTTCTCCTTTTGTACGTTTCTCATATTAATGTATTGATATATAATCTATGTCTTAAATAATTGTTGTTTCCCCCCCCCCCCCCAACAGCCACAATCCACAACACTGCTGCCCTCCGTATAACTCCCCTCTCCTGCTCGTGGACTCATCACATCAGGCTGTTACTTCACAGGAACTAGATGACGATGGGAGATTCTGTGAGGACAGACCTGAAGATGGTCTAACTGAAAGTGCGTGACCGCTGCTGAGCTCGACACATATTTGTTCATGCTTTGTGTCACCACATGTTTCTTATCGGTCTGTTTTCCTGTTTTTTTCTGTTTTTTTAGAAACATCGTCCCTCCCTTTACTCTCTCTTGAAGATGAAGGCATATTCACAACAGCATCATCAGTGGCCACGACTCCCCAGTCCCAAGACATAACCATACAGGATGTGAGCGTCCTCGCAGAAGAGGCCTCTCCTGATGATGAAGGGACTGCCAGCATCACAGATGCATAACAGACTGTTGAAGATATAGAGAACAAGAGAAAATATTTATTTTTGTATTACAGATATTTATATATTTATTATTTTGTACATAAATGTTTCATATACTGTATATATGGATATTTTCATATTGGAAAAAATACTTTTATCCATACACCTTGCGCCTAATGGACTAAGGGGGCAAAACGTTGCAGAATTTTATCCACATTTCCCAGAAGGGAAGTAGTCCTTTTGCTCTATGTGAAAACGACCAATTAAATCTGAAATTATCAGCTTTGTGTTGAGCACTTCTGATGTCTTCTCTAATTCCTCTATCACTTTGAGCTACTTGCTTTATGTATGTCACAAAGGGACAAATTCATGTTGCAGTTCACAGGCACTTTGACCTAGAATGTCATACATTTACAGCAGCCGTTTTAGAAATAGTGAAGAGCCATTATGCCTTGTTCATCCTTAACAAGCTATTAACAAATGTATGCAACATACATCATTGTTTAGCATAAGTATCTTTTGTATAGTTATTTATTTTTCTGTTTCAAATCAGTGAATGGGAGAGATTCTGGAAACATTTTTCACTCAGTCAATATAAGCTCTACGTTTCTTATTTGCTGGTCACCAAATGACTACCAGGAGAGGGCACTGTGACTGCTGAGTATTATTGGCCCTCACAAGGACTAGTCTTGTCTAAGACATCTGTGAATATGAAGGAGATCCCGAGACTACATTCCCTCATGAGTGGAATCACCCGTGTTACACAGGCTGGAGCACTATCGCATGTAAATAAAACATTTGAAAGTGACTCATCTTTGTGTGATATTTATGAATTTCCTTTAAGGTAACTAAGTCAAATTGTCTACTGCTGGATACCAGCGACCTCTAGTGGAGCAAAAAGTAACAAATATAAGGCCATGTAAAATTGTTCATTATAAACTTTAATCAATTTGTATTTACAAATACATACATGATCTAGCAATTTTGATATGAAACAATTGTATTTACAAAAGACTGGCAAAAACTTGATTCTATACAGTGATGTGAGATAAGTTAGCAAATTACACTGATAACTGTACATGTATTTAAACTTACAAAAAAGCTATACCTCTTGATTGTAATAAGATTTGCTAAGCAATGGTTGAATCACCACAAAATAGTTTTCACAGATCAGATGCTATCAACCCATAAAATCAATTGAGTCGGATATAAATTAGGAATCTATCATACAATGAATGAAACAGGTTTGTGTCTTTGAAAATCCATGAACACTTAAAAAGAAAGCCTAATTTCAGTAATGTCCCCTCAAACAGCCGAGCTGCCGTCGTGGCCCAGGATGTGGCTGATGTTATGTGCGGGTCGATTGCCCTGTTTCCCAGAGTCAGCAGAGGTGTTCGACAGGGACAGCAGGGGAGACATGGGCATGGCTGAGCCGTCGGGAGCCATACCTGTAGCCATCTCTGGGAACAGGGATGTTAGACTAAAGTTGGATATGTGTGGAGTGATTCCTGAAGAGTTGGCAATAGGAGGCATAGGAGTCATGTCCGGAAGCAAAGGGAAGCTGGCCTGAGCAAAGCCTACGGGACGAGGAGGGGAAAGGATGGAGCCAAAGCGGTTGTTGAGAGGAGGTGCACTGCTCTTGTCAGTGCTGGGGCTGCTAAACATTTGGTTTGGAAAATACTGGAGTGTGACGTCACTGGGGAGGCTGGGGTGGGCTGCAGGGGAGTAGGATGGATAGAAAGATGGTAAAGTATTTTGGGTCTCCACTGGGAGAAGAGAAGGCGTACGTGAGGCACTGGGCTGACTAACAGAGGGAATAAAAGAGGAGTTTGTGTTGATAGGAGGAGGAGGATTCATCCCTCCTTCCGGAATAAATGGAAACCCGAAGTTCTGTGTCAGGTGTTGGTCTGGAACCAGGTTGTTGTCACTGGGAACCTGAGTGGTGTCCGGCATGAAGCGGACAATAGTGCTGCGGCGCGCATCTCCCCCGGACTGTGGCCGGCCAAGCAGCACACCTCCTCCCGAAGGCAGAGGGAGGTGTCCCTCCGAGTCAAATGGGTTTGTGGGTCTCACAGTACCAGAGCGAGTTCTGTCACCAGGTCTGAGCTTAGCAGGCTGTGCGTCTCGGGACACGTGGCGCGAGTGCTGGCTCACTGCTGGAGGGGGTCTGGAGGGGGCAGAGGACCGGCCTCCCTCAGAGCTGCTATTAGGAGTGGGAGGATGGGGCAGACCAGTCCGTACTCCGTGCAGGTTACTGCCCACCTGAGGAATGTGGCTCTTATTGCTCTCTCCCAGGCGCATACCAGGAGTCTTCTGACTTTGTGGGACATTGGGGCTCGATGCCTTTGCCTGCAATTCTGCTGAAGAGCTTCTCGACACACAGTATTCCATAGACACTGGGGGGCAGCACTGGACCACTTGTTGATGGCTGCTCTGCTCAGGAAGGTGAGGGGAGAGCAAACTTTGCATAAAGCTCTGGTGACAACTTTCCTGTACCGGACCCACCTGCACTTGTGAGGCAGAATGAGGGCCATTGTAAGCAACTCTGTTTCTGCCATCTGCTTGAGGGCCCACTCCCATCCTGAAGCTCCTCTGGGGCCCTGATTTAGCAGTCATCTCATTCCCACGAGACACTGGCACCTCAAATCCACCAAGCGAATGTGGTGGCCCCATGCCTTTGAATGAGGAGCACTCAGAGACTCGCTGACCATCAGTTGGTCCAGAATGGTCTGGAGGGATGCGGTTCTGTGGATTGTGTGTGATGTTGGCTTTTGTTCTGGATGTGTCCAAATATCCTCGAAGGTCCGTCTGCTCCTGTGTAGTTATGCGGCCAGGCTGAAGGTGGAGTGACATGCGTTGTTCACTTGTGGAGCTTTTGCCGATAAGTGCCTCTGCAGAGTAGTTAGAAACTCTGTGCCGTTCCTGTCGGGAAGGAGCGCAGGCCAGATCAGACGAGCGGGACACAGGATTACTGGGAGCCGAGATGAGTGTCTGCTCAAGGTTTCTCGAACTCATCATCCTTTGCATAGCATTATGGTCCTGACCGGGCTAAAAGCAAGGCAAACAAAAATGTGTTAATTGTTAGTTCATATTTTATCAATACCATCAACAATCCCCAACAGAAACATCAAAAAACAGATAAAACTAGGTATGTTGTTCCCAGACCCAATAGGAACTCTATGAAAAGAACTGCTCTGTACAGAGAAGTCAACGCTTGGCTCTCGCTTCCTTTTAATATTAGAAACACTAAAAATAAACCGAAAAGCCGAAAATAAAAGCACAATTAGCTCAGTGTGCTTCCTATGGTTGTGTGATTTATGAAATGTGTAACATCTACGTATTTGATGTATTATTTTTTTTTACTGTGTTTGTAAATTGTAATTATATTATCATTATCATATTATATTATATTATATATGCATTATTACCTCAGGACCCCAGGAAGACTAGCAACCACTTTGTGCGAGCTAATGAGGATCCCAATAAAGAATAAAGCAATATAAAACATGCTCCAAAATGACCAGCTCAACATAGAAAAAGGCTATTTTTTTGCTGTGGGTAATCAAAACAATGGATTTGGATGTCTTTAGTCAACATCTCCATGGAGACGAGCTGGAGACGCATAGAAATATCTGTAATAAAATAAATGCTTTTCCGTTTTGCTAAATACAGAACAGTGATACTGACCTTGTGGTGGTCCTGTTGGGTCAGGTGGCTGCTGTGGTGGGGTCTGGGAGCTTCACAACTCTTGTCTTGGTGTCTGAAGTGCTGCTGTTGTTGCTGCTGTTGTTGTTGCTGTTGCTGCTGTTGATGGAGCTGCTGCTGGAGGTGTTGTTGGTGTCTAGAGTGGGAGCTCTGCAGCTGTTGTGGGTGCGGCTGGTTCTGGGCCTGTTGTGGATGGGACGGCTGTGGGTGTTGCTGTTGGGTGGGTGGGTGTGACTGTTGGGACGGTGTATGTGACTGTTGCTGATGTTGTGGGACCTGTTGCTTCTGTTGCAGAGCCACCGGTGAAGTAGTCTGGCTTCCTCTCATAAGCCCTCTCTTCTTCTGCGCATGCTGCTGCTGCTGCTGCTGCTGCTGCTCCTGCTGCTGAAGAGCCCTCTGGTGCAGTGAGTGGCGCTGTGCAGGGTCAGTCTGGGTCAAGTGCTGCTGCAAATGATAGAGGTGTTGTCTCTGTTGCTCGTGCTGCTGCTTCATATAAGGGTTTCCTCCCAGATTTGGTCCAGTTTGTGGTGTGGCATGTTGGAGATGACCCTGCGGCAGATGGAGGACCCCTGGTTGGATCTGCTCAGTGGGACCTGGAAGGGGGCAGTGAGTCTCTGATGGCCGAACAACTGGGCTCACAAAAGAGTTTGAAGAGAATAAGGGGCCTGCGCTGCTATTACTCATCCTGGTCATCACAGCTGAAGATATTGGAGGTAATTGAACCCCAATCAACTGAGAGTGGTCTGGTCCTTTCACCTCCATCTGGGTCACAGCGTTTCCCGATGGTGGACAAGGTTTGGCTCTTTTTCCAGAGTTTACAATAGCCTCCTCCTGCGCTTGTCTCTTTGGGATCATTTTGACTTGTCTCTCGCCCATGTGTCTCTCACCCATGTTATGTCCAGACGTAGATCTTAATAATGCGTTCTTCAGGGGAGTGTACTCATGCTGGGAAGAAGCCGAGCAAGGTGAAAGGGCATTATTTGATGTCTGTGAAATGTGAGCTGTGGTGCAAACAGGAGAGGGCACAGATGTTTGTCCCGTCATAATGGGAGAGCCAGAGTAAGGGTGCTGTTGACTGCTGCTTGTCCGGATCAAGTTGTTCACACTGAGGCTGGCCACGGTGCTACTCTGAGAGGTGTTCTGTGGTTGTGGGGCAGACTGAGAATGGGAGTAAGAAATATTATGAGGATGTCTACTTATAGTTTGACCACTGAGATTCGCCTCACTCATCTGTCCTCTGACAGGAGGTATAGCCGTCTTTAATGTATCCATAGTTTTATGAAATTTTCCTTGCTGTCCAGCAGAAACACAATCTTTAGCTGTAGACACTGGAGGTTTGGTCGGCTCCCATGTCCCGGTGCTTGGGTTTGATAAGGCAGTTTTGTTCCCAGTACAACCTCCAGTTTTCCTGTCAGGACTGTCCTGCTCCAACATAGCTAAGGCCAGCATCTCTGCCTGTTCTGATGTTAATATAAAGGAGCTAAAGGAGCCAGATGCAGCACTCATGCTCTGACCCTGAGGAAGCATTGATGCCACTGAAAACCCACGACCTCCCGTCACTGTGGACATATGGGACTCAGTCTGACTGCTCATTGACAAAGATGTCTCAGAAGTTTGATCGTCTAAGTTGGTATAAATCTGTTGATTAAGTGCAAAGTCTTTTTTCGAGGTGATTGAGTTATCCGTCACAGGATTTATCTGCTCCAGGGTTTTGTTTTGTTTTTCCTCTAAGGCTTCACTTTGTCCTCCCTGAGATGGGGTTTCACAGGGCTGACACAAAGAGTTCATATTTGTCTTTTGCAATGGGACAACATCTCCGAGTACTGTCTTTGCTCCTAAACTGGTTACAGTTGTTGAGATTGGCTCACTTAAAAAGGGTGACAACACAGAGTTGGTTGTGCACACAGAAGGGGTTGTGGTGGACCTTGGTGTAGAGCAGGGGGGAGTTTCTTGAATATGGGACCCTTGTGGGTGACACACTGGAGACGACCGAACTGTTTTCTTTAATGATGCTGCCACAGGTAACGTACTATTGGTAGAGCTAGTTTGGAGTTGTGTCTCTATGCCACAAGATGATTTAGTTTCAGAAACTACTGGTTGTGATGTGTTTTTTTGTATTATACTACTTTCTTTTTGCAGCTTAACTTCGGAAACTGAGACTTTAGCTGCACATAAGATGTTTTCGGACTCCTTAGTTGTTTCTAATAGCCTTGAAGTAATGTCTGAAACCGCTGTTGTTTCAGATGTGTTAGGCATACTTAAGAAGTTATTATTAGTTTTAGTGGTTGTGGAAGAACCAATACTTGGAAAACTAGTTTGACTAGACACAGCATTTCCATCTGGTGCACAGGACACATTTATTTGATCTGTGCTTTGTACATTTGTAACACTTACTGATTGACTAATAGACTGACTGCAAACTGTAGTTGTTGCAACTGATGAACTACTTGGTATGATTTCGGCTGCTGAATTTTTCAAAACATTTGATGTGGTTTGAGTAACACTTGTGACAGCTGTCGTCTTAGCCAAAATGACCGCCGGCTGCTTTGGCTTCAGTTCTTTGCTCTTAACCAATTTAATCCTCTTCACTCTTGTTTTTTTGGCAGGTATAGATGTGGGAGGTTTTCTGCCAGGGGTCTTTGGGGGATTAACGACTAATGCTGGCTTAATCGGTTTCAGGCAAGGTACCTGGACAGGTAAAGCTACTGTACTTTCAGACACGGCCGTGACATTGGGAGGCTGCTGCGGGATAGTTGATGGTAATGAGAGGCTGTTCTGATTTGAAATAGCAAGGGGGATGCCCTGTGTGATGCTCTGGTTAAGACTACTGAGAGCCCCTAAACTGTTGAGGGCGACATTAGTGGTCGGCTCCTCTGTGGTGGTGGGTTGGACAAGCTGCAGTGTAGTTTGCCCTCCGTTTGAAATCAAGTTTTCTGTAGTCTTTACAGGCTGCAGAGCAAATACTTGGCCATTCACGGTGATTGTCTGTGGGGTCACAGCAGCTGATGTTGATGGCGGACTGACAGGTTGACATTTACTGTGTTGAGGCTGAACAGGTCGAGGAAGAATGTGCACTAGTTGCTTCCCTCCAACAGTCTGTGGTGACGAGACAGAGGGTGCAGATGTACAGGGCATGCTCGTACTCGTAGACACAGAAGGGACAGGGGGTAGAGCAGCAGGAACAACAGTGACTGGAGGATTTTGTGATGCAGGTGCAGACTGTTTGGGCGCTTGAATTATCACTATATGTTGACATGGAGTCTGATTGCTAATTTCCTCTCTCACAATTGACTGAGCAGGACAAGTGTTGGCCTGCTGCAGGATGACCACACTTGGGTTGTTTGTGCTCTGTGCTGCCGTCACACCTGGTGCTGTTGGATTGGTTGTTTTGACTTGCAGCACCTGCATAGTCTGGAGAAGAGGTAGCACTGTTGATTGGGGTTGGGGAACCAGAGGAGGATGTGTAACTAGGGGGGCTGGCTGGAGGACGGCAGACTGTGGCTGTGACACCACAGCAGGTTGGGCCATGATGGCTGATGGACCGAGAACAGCAGAGGAATTTGAAGGGCCAAGAATGGTTGTTCGTAGCTGTGACTGAATAGGGCTTATAATAGGCGTTTGTGGTACCGGTACAGCAGGCTGCATTTGTACTTGAATTGGTTGACACACATTAACCCTCTGAACACTCTGAGTGGCAGTGCTGTCGTCGGGAGTGGGTAGATTCTGGCACACAGGCTGCACTGTGTTCCCGGCCATCTGTAAGGTGGTCCAGGTGGTCTGAGTGCTACCTGCTACTTGTGCCCTTAAGGGGGGCTGGCTCTGAGCAACAGCAGTATAAGTTACAGTCCTTGTGGAAGTGTCTAGAGAAGCCAAAGGGAGAGCGCCTGATACAGTTGGTCTGGGTGGGGTGATAATATGGTTAAGTGAGGTCAGACTACATACTGGGACTGCGGCACTTTCACTTGGTAAAGGGGACGCTGAGGTGGTCGGTACAGTCAGTGTCTGGACAGGGGTAACAGGCACTGGTTGTGGTGGTAAAGCTGTGGTGACTGCAGGAATTTGGAGTGTAATATAAGACACAGCGGGCGGGAGACTTGGAGCCACAGTTGGGTTCTCAACCACACACTGATCTATGACTCTAACTGCTGGAGTGGACTGTGGGGTGGTAAGAACTGAGCCAGGAACCAGTGATGGTGTTGAGGACGATGTATTGACTTGAAGCAAAGCTCCGTTGACGCTTAACCGGGCACTGACCTCAGATGGCTGCTGAAGTACGAGTGTTTCAGAAGGTTGCGTCCCTGGGCTTAGGTCCTTGCCACTGGAATACACAATTATGCCCTTTTGTATTTGAGACGTCTGGGTCACATTTGCAGTCTTGGCACAGCGTTGTTTGCCTTTCCAGTGAATAGAGGGATCCTCTAAAATGTCATGGGCTTTGAGGAGCTCCATGTAGTGGGCACTCTCCTTTCTCATCTCCTCCAACTGACACCGTAAACGACGGATTTCCTCCGCTGCAATGACAGATACAGAATGATTATACAAGTCTTCAGCAGCCAAGCCAAAAATATACGTTTAACATACCTTGAGTTTTATCTCCTCCTTCCAGAAGCATTGTATCATTTTGTTTCTTTAACTCTGTGATGTATCGAAAAGCCTGGTCCAAAATCATGATTTTACTCTATGGACCACAAACAACATGTTAACACAAGCACATGAACCGCTCATCATAGACCATGCCCAGCCATTTTCCTTACTTGTTTGAGAGCTTGTGAACACGGCAGAAGATTTCCGATAAGGGTGATTCCAGCATTAATTTTCTCTTTTCTGTGTCTCTCAACTTTAAAAAAAAACACATAGCATATACAGAGATCAGAGCAAAAACAGCAAAACAACAAGGATGAGAATAACAATTTATTGTACATAAAACCAACCTGCATTGTGGGATTCTTTGTTTTTCTTTTTCCTAGAAACATTACATTTTCTTATTACTACACATTATTTAAACTATTATAAATGCCAATGCCGCATTTGATATATAGGCAAAATATAGGCTACATGCTGGATACGTCAGTCCTCGTTACTTACTTAGGTTTTCGCCCAGGTGTTTGAGTTTCAGTCATCTCTGGCATTCTGCAACAACAGCTGCCTCTAGCATCACACACCCATCAGCATCTCACCAAGTGGACTCCGAAATATTCGACACGTCCTGGAAATAGAAATGTTCGGTAAACCCAAAAAGACTCGCATCATACCTAGCTGTTAGTGACCATCACACAACCCGAGCATTAACGTTACCTTAATGCTAGATCCACTATATGCAAGACCCTATTCATTTAAGCTTAACGACGGTATTGTACAGTAGACAGGTGTTTGCATCATCATACTATTCATCATCGTCATCCCAACAAACATAGGATCCTGAAAACCTGCATCCTCCAGCATTACAAACTCCTTTATGATTAGCTCCATGCTAGCTTAGCCTAGCGCTGCGGGTAAGGCAACATTTATATGATTTACCTTTCCGTTGGTTGGGTTACCAGAATGTCGCTTTCACTTACCTGTAATCTGTACATGTTGGTGAGTGCAGGCAGCAGCAATGACTTAGAAATTACAGGCCAGCTGCTAACAGACGAGCTCCAGCTCTCAACTCATCTTCCAAACAATCTGCGTACATCTAACCTAGTGCGTGAGTGGGCGGGCTCAGCAACAGCCGACCAATGGTAATCCACAGAGCGGAGGCAGCAGCCAATTAGAGGCTCCCATCTTACAAGGCACAAATAATGGCATTTACACACAGTCATTACCATTTCTGGATGTTTACTGCAAATAGTAATTCCTTTATTTAGACGTTAAAAAGTTTACAATATAGAGCTTCAGAAAAGATAAAATTCTTCAAAGAAAAGAAAATCATGCTTAACTACAATGGAGAGGGCACATCTCTCCTTGCATGCAGAGGGTCAGAGTTTCCTCTGGGCAGTGCACTACTCCAGAGATTGAAGCAAGATCTTAAACAAAAGTCTGTATTGTACTATGGAACTTTCAGGTGCGTGTTAAACTCAAACTGGCTACATTTTGTGCCAAAGGCAGCGTGTTTTACCCAACACTTAACCCAATAATGCCCACTGCACAATCAAACCTTAATAAGCCAATCAATTGTAATTCAAAAAACACCCTTTAATGTCTGAATTACAATTAAAAACATTCAATAAAAATGGTAAACTTACTTAAACAATGTAAGTTTGTCGTTTTTTTTACCAGGAGAACCTCTGAACCATTGCCACTGCCGAGTAAAAATAACAGCTGTTTGGGGAATCAAAAGACTGAAGTTAGGAAAACTATAAAGTTGGCTGCATTGTTCCAACACCACTCAACCGTTTAGCCTCTCAAAGGCAAGTGCTGAAGGCAGATGTTTATATATTCATTTCTTATCGCAATATCACCAACCTGGTTCGACTCATAATCCATGAATCCCAGGGTGCAGGTGACGGCTGAGCTGTGACCATTTGGTCATTCAACTCAACAAATCCCTCCAAGTCGACCCAGAGAGTCTGCGTCTGAGCAATGGCCATTCAAACACTGCTGCTGCTTTTAAGCAGTGGTCTTCGCCGGCTCAACATTATAGATATGTCCCCATCAATGCTATAGTCACATTAAAACAACTCAAACACAACTGTTAGATTTGCAACCATTGTACCACTCCCTCCAATCACGTAAAAGCTGTCTTTTGTTGGCAAACCAAATGGAACTTTGAGGGTTTTTCTTCTTTTTTTTCCACAAATTTTTGATTGAGTTTGAAGAACAAAAGCAAATATGCAAACTGAAGGGGACCCTTTTGCAAAACAAGAACAGATATTTTTTAATAGTAAATCTGATGCCTCTTTTTAGCGTCCATTTAAGAAAGTGTTAATGTGTCAATCCTGGGGCATTTATCACAGTTCTGTTTCTGTGGAGGCGGGCACATGTGTGCTCTTCAAAAACCATGCCTCTACTCTGCCTTCTGAAGCTCTCCGCTGGGAGGTGCACAGGGACTACGCAAACTCTTCTGCAGCACATGGGCATCTGCAGGCTCTATCCTCTTGTAGTAATTTTTCTTTGTTTCAATGATCTCAAAGCCGAACTTCTGGTAAAAGTCGATGGCTGACTCATTGCTGATCTGCACATGACTGAACCAAAACCAAAAGAGGTTAGTGAAAGATTAGAAACAGTTTTAAATTGCAACAAGAAAATAAATACTCACAGGTAAATGTTGTCAAAGGTGCCATCCTTCTCACAGATGTTTAACACATGATTCAGCATTTTAGTGCCTTGAGAAAATACGTAAAACGAAATAAAAGCCAAACCCATCATTACATACTGGCAATTATTCTTAAATATAGTTCTTACCAATTCCAAGTCTTCTGTAGGGGGCTAGACATCCAAGAGTCATGATGTACAGTCTCTTCTGATTTTGAGAATGGTCAACTCGACAGCACACGGCTCCCACTGCTATATCATTAAAGTATGCTACAAGAGATCGTGCAAGAAGAGTATTATACACAAACAACTTTATAAAGTTAAAACTTGGTGATAACAGTTTTGACTCTTACCAAGCTTTGCAAGCTCCCCAACTTCCAACACATCCTTGTAAAACTTGTCGTTGTAGCTGACGGGGAAGATTACTTGATTCAGGCGTTTCAGTTGTTTAATATTATGGGGCGTTACATCCCCCAACTCGATCCGGCTACTGGAACAAGAGCAAAACGGTCAAATAGCTGACAAACACCCACTGTACATTTAAAGGTTGATTATGGAACTTTTTCTGAGAATAAAACTTGATCTTTGTGAAAAATCTAGCTTTTTGTGACCAAATGGCTGTATGGGTGGTTAGCATGAAGCCTTTTCTTTCAATTGTGGTGGCTTCTACAACACTCCAGGGTCAATTGTTTTGTAGGTTTTCTGGACCATCACCAGTGAAAACTATTCGTCCTGGGGCATCACATAGGCCACTGTTATGAAAGAAAAGGCGCCAGGTAAACCAGCACCTTTACAGCCGCTGGATCAATAAGTTATTTATTTTTCAACATCAAAATTTCCATAATTTTTGAAAATACTTATTCCATAAACTGGAATAAAGCTGCCAGGACAAAGATACTGTGTGGTGTGAATGCCTTGTCTAACAATTGAGATCATTTGGAGCAGTCAAAACAATAGCAGCCTAATATTTATTGTTACAGTAATATATAATAAAAAATAATTGTTGGTCAAGAGTGATTTTGAATCAGTGACACTCAATTTACCTCCTGTGAATATTTATACCTGAAAATGAACACCCTAATAACAGACATGCCAGTAATTTCAACTTTGACATATCAGGTTTCACTCAATGCATGATATTGATATACATGTTTCACATATCTACTATAGAAAATGATGAGTGGTCGTTAAACATTTTACTTATTCTAGTTTAACTTGTGTTAGTTTCAGAGTTTACCTATTCACAGCACAGAATGTTACTGACTCAGCTCTCAGACACTAGTTAGCAAGTTAGCTTAGCTCCAAACAACACGAGTGAAGAACACAACGTGAGAGTGACAACAGCAATGCACTTAAGAGCACACAGTGTGACATTTAAGAGCTAGTACTCCTGTTCTTACTCAAAAACATAAAGACATTATAAAAGTACCAAGCTAATCGTCTCCTTCCCCGCCTGCCTATGTAAAGACACACAAGAAAAACTTTGCTCGCTGTAAGCTACTTATTCGTGACTCGAAGGTATATACTCACCCTTTCATTGTAAACACGGACACTCCCTTATTTTGGGTAGGACGGGGGGTTTACGTTGTTTGGAGTAAAACTAAAGAATTTTGCCAAAGTTGGGGTTGAGGATATCTGCCGTTTTAGCCTCCACATGTAGCTAGTTAGGATGGTTGCGGTTAGCTAAAGGAGCCGCTCTCGTCCACCACCCCACTACTCTGTCAACCCTGACCCCGTACGCATGCGCACGCCGCTGCAGCGCTGAAAGTGGTCAAAGGTGATACAATTATAATATTGGTTTACAATATTTTTTTTCTCCATGGAATCAAAAAACGTAAATATAATTGTATGATAATTTGTGTTTCAAATTCTCTGTGGTCTTATCAACGTCGCCCTTCCAAACTAAGGGAACCTGTAAGGGAACATGTAATTCTGCCATTTTGGCTCAAGTAAAAAAAAGTATCACCTAGTGCAAACCGCGGATGTTTTTTGCATATGCGCATTTGTGTGCTAGTGCAGTATATAGTATGATTAAATTGTAAATTGCGGTTTAATTAAAATCCAGCGTGAGCTAAATGTACCACTAACACACTTGCACGAGCTGATCCCAGATCCAAAATGGCGGCAGTTGCCTTGGCCGCATCAGAGCTCTGCCTCCTCTGAATGAAGTCAGCTGACCACAGCCTGCTGTCACGCATCGCAGCAGCTCCGTTTCTGTTCGACTGTAGGCAGTAAACCACGACAGCACAACCAGAAGGTAAGCATACACTCTATTCTCTGTAATTGTTTTAGTTATTCTTTTTCTAGCAACATCGGAAATCATGGGACAACAATTCCACCGTTTTGGGTTTGCACCAAAACGGAACAGCGAGCTTAGCTTGCCAGGCCGTGGCATCTGCCTTGCTATCGTTTTCATGAGCATCACAGATACACTCACATACAGGTTTTTGCCAGAAAAACACAAAGACCCTCCCTGAATTGGGCTGCTGGGTGTGTGGTTATTGATAGGTCTGTGTCAAGTAAAACAAACATTAGGCTCACAGGAACCTCCTGTACTGACACAGTCTGACAGATCCCAGGTTAGGTAGTTTCCTACACGCTGCAGATCCTTCTCTATCTCTATATCCTTTGCATTTATGTAATTTGCTCAGTACTTTTTACAGTGTCGCTTATGCATCGCTATTACTATTGTAGACCAGCAAAATGTCTGTGAATAATTATCACCTGTGTGTTATGTTGATCTTTGTGGTCATCTCGCAGTTACATGTTAAATATAACAGTGACGAGCCTGGTTGCACAGTACAAAGAAACACCTAGCCACAATTTATTCAACTGTTTTTCTGTGCTTTACACATTTTGGTGCTTCCATCTGTACTTCCCAGATTTGCGTTATGATGATTTTCCACTTCCCCAGAGTCTCAGGGACTGAGAGTGGTCATGTGCCAGGATCATATGATCAAGTGTCATGGCTCCCTGTCTGTCTGTTCTGTCAAAGGATATAGAAAACTTATTCAATTGGAAGTTTACCATATGAAACTTGGATCTAAAGTGCCGTGAATTAAAGTGGATTCATTGGGCTTTGGTTACAATAGAAATGATTTTATCACTTTATCTCCACACTTTGCAGCACACTGCCTATTTGATGGTATTTCTTTATAGTGAGTGATCTTTAGGTGGAGCAATGCTTCCTCAAAGGTGTATTTATATAAATGAACATATCAAATAAATTGTCAAATAAACAATAAGACAAATTCTTCGTGTTCATTCTGGTTGTAGTTCCTGTATTTGCCCATTGGAGGAGCTCTTTTCTAGATAGCTTAGCAACTGAACAGGAAGATCTCAGCATCAGTGGAGAAGGACAAAATAAGGGCACTCATGTGTACTTATTACTATACTGAAGTAACAACTCATTAATAGCCGTACACAACCGCAGTTGTTGCTATCAAATGGTTTTATTTATGTAGTTTGTTTATTTAGAAAGATAATTTAAGTAAGTCAAAATGGGAGCATTCATTACAGTCAGGTGGTGATGCAAACTTGGATATTACTTAATTTCCTTATACTTTCTGTCAGCCTCAAGACATAGTTAGTTAAGTTGTATATTTTCATAATAAAAATATGCTGAGCATCACCAAAAGAATGATCATGATTATGTTGTTGGTGATGTGTCTAATAAACATGTCTTACTTCAAATACTTTGACTTTTAATTAATTGTTTTTTGTTTTGTTTTTTTGTATTTTTGCTTAGTCACACTACGTCGGTCAAGATGAACATATCCCAGCTACCAAAAATCAGGGATGCGGAGCGGGAAAGCGAGTTTGGATACGTCCATGGAGTCTCTGGGCCAGGTTTGGAATATTCATGACTGTCCCCATGATATTCTATAATAATAGTAAGGGTAAATTCATGTTACTTATTTATTTATTTTTGTATTGCCACAGTGGTGACGGCAACTGCCATGGCAGGAGCAGCTATGTATGAACTGGTTCGTGTGGGACACAGTGAGCTGGTGGGAGAGATCATCAGGCTGGAGGGTGATATGGCCACCATTCAGGTCTATGAGGAGACCTGTATCCTTTCAGTTATTGTTGTTAGTGCTACCTTCTCTGGAGTATAATATACTTGAGTGTAATAGAATATATAAGTTTGAAGAAATGTAGGGTCTATTGAAATATTTTCCTGAGCTTTTTCTCAGCTGGTGTTTCGGTGGGAGACCCTGTTTTACGAACGGGGAAGCCCCTGTCTGTTGAGCTTGGTCCAGGAATCATGGGTTCCATCTTTGACGGTATCCAGCGGCCGCTGAAGGATATTAATGACCTCACACAAAGCATCTACATCCCCAGAGGTGTTAACATTGGGGCCCTCAACCGAGATACAAAATGGGAGTTTTCTCCCAGTAAAAGTTTGAGGGTTTGTTTATTGTCCTTTTCTATAAAAGCCTCAGTAATAATATAGTATAGATACCTGTAATTCTTACCACTTGCTCGTAATTTTCTTAGGTTGGCAGTCACATCACGGGAGGGGACATCTATGGTGTTGTTTATGAGAACTCCCTCATCAAGCACAAGATCATGCTTCCACCTAAAAACAGAGGCACTGTAACCTATGTGGCACCTGCTGGAAATTACGATGTCAGCGTAAGTATGCCTCCCTTTGATTTAAATTAGTTCTTGCAACTTTAGTTGTTAAGAATGCATGTCTTTGCCAGGATGTGGTCATGGAGCTTGAGTTTGAGGGGGTGAAGGAAAAGTTCACCATGGTTCAAGTGTGGCCTGTCAGACAAGTGCGCCCAGTCACAGAGAAACAGCCGGCCAATCATCCCCTGCTGACTGGACAGAGGGTGCTCGATGCTCTTTTCCCGTAAGAACAAACATTATAGACATTTGCTAACTATTTTGACACCTGCATGCTTCAGTCAATATTTTGTATGTGTTGTGTTTGGTGTAGATGTGTACAAGGTGGAACTACAGCTATTCCAGGAGCCTTTGGCTGTGGTAAAACTGTCATCTCCCAGTCGTTGTCAAAGTACTCCAACAGCGATGTCATCGTCTATGTAGGATGTGGAGAGCGTGGCAATGAGATGTCTGAAGTACTACGAGACTTCCCTGAGGTAAAACACCCCTTGAATGATAAAAACATTACCTTAAAAACGTGAACTCTTAATATTGCATTTGAGTGGGCTCGGTATCACTTCTGGTGAATGATACCTGACCTATGCATGCCCCACAAAACCAAACCAAATGTCTTTATGTCGTATTTATCTTCCCCAGTCCATGCCAGTACTTTGAATTGAATATGACACTCAAATCACATGTGTTACCTTTTAACAATAGTTGACCATGGAAGTAGATGGGAAGACCGAAAGCATCATGAAGAGAACAGCGCTGGTTGCCAATACCTCTAACATGCCTGTGGCTGCCAGAGAAGCTTCTATCTACACAGGTAATGAATGTATCAATGAAAACTAACTTAGTAATAAGAAATGTATAACCTATGATTCATGGATAAATGCATGCATTATTACACTTGCAGGAATCACCCTTTCTGAGTACTTCCGAGACATGGGATACAACGTGAGCATGATGGCTGACTCCACCTCCCGTTGGGCCGAGGCCCTCAGGGAGATTTCTGGTCGTTTGGCTGAAATGCCTGCCGGTGAGTTTTGAGTCCCTTTGAGCAGCCGTTCTCACACATTTTTATCACCAAGTACCTCTTGTTAAATATTTGACCATTCAAGAACCACCAAACCTAGATCAAGATCAAACTAGGACAAGTTGTGTCTAAACTGGATGTAAACTGTGCATTACTAAAGCATAATTGGAAAAATCTATGATCAAAATAGATAAAGTGAAGCTCAAGTGCCACAGGGTGAGAACCACTGCCCGAAATTGAAACCAACTAGTTTCCCGTTGTCCTTTTAACCCATTGAGAGTAACGTATAAAAACAGAGCAGCTGATTTTTGATAATGTATTTCTTTTCATTTGTGTGCCCTCAGATAGTGGTTACCCTGCTTACCTGGGAGCCCGTCTGGCCTCCTTCTATGAGCGAGCTGGAAGAGTCAAGTGTCTGGGTAACCCTGAGAGAGAGGGCAGTGTCAGCATTGTTGGAGCGTGAGTATAGATTGTTTTCCACCAGATGGCGCTATTGATACATTGTGTGTTGAGTTAACAGGAGGTATTATAGTAAAACATCTGTGTGCATTTTCACAGTGTATCGCCCCCTGGTGGTGACTTCTCTGACCCTGTTACCTCGGCCACACTAGGTATTGTTCAGGTAAATACCATACAATAATCACTATTTCTAATATCCTGAGAAATATTTGTCTTTTAACTTGACTCTTTTCACTTTTCCAAGGTGTTCTGGGGTTTGGATAAGAAGCTAGCTCAGAGGAAACACTTCCCATCCGTGAACTGGCTCATTAGCTACAGCAAGTACACACGGGCACTAGATGAATACTATGACAAACATTTCCCAGAATTCGTTCCTCTTCGCACAAAGGCAAAGGAGATCTTGCAGGAAGAAGAGGACCTGGCTGAGATTGTTCAGCTCGTAGGAAAGGTATGAATACTGATTTTAGCTCTAATTTAGCTCAAAACGTTACAATAGCTTAACGTTGTTTGTTTTGTTTTTTGTCATTTAACAGGCATCACTGGCAGAAACAGATAAGATCACCCTGGAAGTGGCCAAACTTATCAAAGATGATTTCTTGCAGCAGAATGGTTACACTCCCTATGACAGGTCTGTTGTATTTCAATACTATTACCTGCTATTTTAACACTGTTATTGAAACTCCTATATAGAGCCATTTTGTTTGTTTTAAAATGATTCCCAATTGCATTTTCTCAGGTTTTGTCCCTTCTATAAAACGGTGGGCATCCTGTCCAACATGATTGCCTTCTACGACATGGCACGGCACGCTGTGGAAACTACTGCTCAGAGCGACAACAAGATCACCTGGGCCATGATCAAAGAGCACATGGGAGAAATCCTTTACCGAATCAGCTCCATGAAGTTTAAGGTATTTATTTTATCCACAGAGGCTGGCGCCATTTTACAGCTTACACACTGAGGGGGGGGGCATTTATCAAGACAAGCGCTAAGTAGTGAATGCAAGCTGGTGGGCATGTTGCACCAAATGTACCTTTTGACATTGCCTGTATTAAAGTTTTATGGCCCAAATCTAAATGAGAGGAAGCTGAGGAAGTTAAAAATGTGTAAATGACACTGCTGCCTTGCCACCTTAGCGTGTGCTTCTCGTTTTGTACATGAGCAAACGATTAGTAAAAGACCCCATGAGTGTGATGAGGGGATAGCCTTCATCATGTCCAGCAAGAAGGAATCTGGGTTCAATCCAAGCTGAGGCAGCACATATTCTGCGAGTGTGCTGTGGACTAATTGCCTACAAAAATGCTGCTTGCAAGTACTAGGGGTTTGTCCATAGTTCAAGACCATTCTTAATGCAGGGATTTTCCTGATTATTTTATGAAGTAGTGATGGGTTTTGTGCCACACAGATGTTGCAGCTTGATATTCCTGTTATTGTATTGCAACCATTCCCAAAGCGTTGTTGTTCACGTGGATTGCAGACTCAGTGTATTTTATTTGGTGGAATTGTTTTGACCCCGTGTGCCCCCTCCCCCCCAGGACCCAGTGAAGGATGGCGAGGCCAAGATCAAGGCGGAGTACTCTCAGCTGCTGGAGGACATGCAGAACGGCTTCCGCACTTTGGAGGAGTAAACTCGACACCTTCATCTTCACTGCAGAATCACATTCCACCTCGCTGTATCCCCCGACAAACCCCCACGTGCCCCTCCCTCCTCCTCCTCCTCGCTCTTGTGGTCGACCGTGTGCGTGCAGTTTCATGTGGAGGGGAAAAAGAGACGAGATGTACTGTATTCATATTTACTTTCGCCTCACAGGGGGCGCTCTCTGGAATCCTCTGCATGGTCATTGATTGTGAGCGTGTTTGGAAGAGGCATTGAATTCTTGTGTTTATTTTCCTGTTTACATGATTTTATGTGTTCTTTCCAAAATAGGGACTTCTGTTGTTGTAACTGTAATCGCAAATCCGTCTGTACAAAAGAGTATTGAATATAAATTTAATAAGATCAGCTATTTATTGCCAGCATTATGACGTGAAGGCTCTGTTGTTTTGTTTTTATAGTCGTGTTTCATGTTGTGCAGTGTTGTGAACTTGCTGTAAGAGAGTGTAAGCCTCATCTGTCCGATAGTTTCATCATGTTGCTCCCAAAGAATAAAACATGGGGAAAGGAAACATGCTGAGCGTTGGGTCTTTCTTGAAGTTGCTGCTCAACTGGTCTCTCTGCATTTTTGGGCGGCTCTGTCTGCGTGATTTGAACGATTCTCAGAGAAGACAGAGTGTTACTAATTTTAGCCAAGCAGAAGTGAAAAGTAATGAACTAAATAATGACTCGATTGTACTGTTTTTCAAAAGAGACTCGAAAATATTGTACAAATGAAGTTTGTCTTGAATTTGCATGTAATTGACTAGACTTAATAAGCTTGATTCTGATATTTACAAATGATATAGTATAAAAATGAAAAATTCTTAATGTAATGAATGCAGGTTTACATTAATTTCAGATTTCAACACTCACAGGGGACTAAATAAAGTACTCAAGAAAAGAATGTAAGATAAAATAATATGACTCAAATAGGCCTAAGTAAATGTAAAACTGTAAAACTGCTCTAAGAAGCACAGTTCTGTCAAAAAGTTCTACCCAAGATGCGGCCTGCGTGCGCAAACGAGCCCTACACCGTCTCCTCCTTCACGCTCAGCTCTTGACAGTGAAATAATTATGTGTCATTATTATGCTATAATACTACAAACAATTGAAAGCCTCGCATGGCTTGGCTGGGCTATAAATAAATCTCCAGAGGAATACTGAGGTCAGTCTGGTTGCGCGACACACGGAGACGAATGAGCGTCACCAGCGCAGACAAGTGACTCCCCGAAGGTGTTCTCTCCAGGTTCACCGAGAAGATGCAAAGAGGAGCTTAAGCGCAGCAGCTCATGACATCAGAGACACGGCGCTTTCTGTCTTTGTGTGAAAGTTAAAACCGACATCCTGGGTCCACTTCGTGTCAGGTAAATAACTCGTTAAAGTAAATAAGATTTTAAGTTTTGTATTGTCTGTGGCGTTTTTGGACAGAGCGCGCAAAGTGCACCACGATTTGAGATGCTTTCTAAATAAGATGTTATCGCTTTGATTTTTTTCTTTTGAGACGAGTCCCATGATTTAAGTTTGTATTTATTAAGCTGTCAGACCAGTTCTCCAAGGATGTCATGACTCATGGTGACTTCTGAAAGAGTTTGTCTCCCAGTCAGAGAATGTTTTCTTCAAGATTATGTTGACCTTGCAGACTTTGATTGGGCCATAAAACTTATTTTCTCTCTCCGGACTGGATTAGTGAATCGGAGCAGATGGACCGGGTATCGATCCGGTCAGAAGTGGCCAGTAACGATACTACGGATGAGACAGCCTCATTGGTGGAGGACAATGACGATGACGAGGTAGAGTGAACACAGTCACCCTCCGGCGTGTTACAAAACTTACAACCACATGTGCAGATTGAATCAGCGAATAAAGCGTGCACTCGGTTAAAAATATTAGAAAAGGAGCGCAACTTTTTATAAGTGTTTTGATTAATCACGCATTGGCCAGTGGAGAGACATTTACTGCCCTCTTGTGGCTGAAATACATAATTACACGACAATTGAAGTTAATCACAGTTCAGCTTTGCTTGAGCAACCTCTTCTGCTGATTTTTTATTTGTATTTGTTTGTTTGTTTGTTTGTTTGTTTGTTTGTTTGTTTGTTTGTTTGTTTGCTTGCTTGTTTTAAGTAACAGTGCCACCATACTTTTGCAAAATGTGACAAAACCGTCATGTTAGGTACCAGTAATACAAAGAGCATTGACACTTCACTTACAGCAACTTCAGATTTACTTTGTAGATTTTGCAGAGCCTATTTCACACTTATAATATTTTAAAGTATTGGTTCTCTTGCTTGAGTACACAGTTGTTTTGTGCTACCCACCTCTAATTATTTAATTTGTATCATCCTTCAGAGCTCTGATTCACAAGGACAGTGTCTTGCAAGTCCTCAGGCTCCTCTGGCCACTTACAAACAGAGGTTTGAGGAGTTTAAAAGGACTTTCAAGGAGCTGCCAGAGACTGAGCTACTCATCGTAGGCGAGTTACTTATTATCTGTATTTTTTAACACTTTAAATACTCTGCAGATTTTCTGATGTTATTTCTATATTAAAACAACAGTGTTGACATAGTTTCTGTTTCTGCAATAAGCACTTGAGTTGTTGCAATATTATCCCTCAACAACAATGGTTTGTCAGACTCCTCCTTATGTTGCATTCTGCTTTCTCTATAGACTACAACTGTGCTCTCCAGCGGGACATCCTCCTCCAGGGTCGCCTGTATCTCACAGAGACCTGCCTTTGTTTCTACAGCAATGTCTTTCGAGGCACAAAGGTAGGTAAACCCTCACATGCTGTAGGACAGTGTTCAGTTAGTTGCCTTATTCTGCAATGAGTTCATGCCATGCCCAAGAAAACAGCAAAGGCAGCATAGTGTGTATGAAGTGTCTGATGGTTCTAAACAAAATAATACTCCATTGTTTAAATGAAAGGACAATATCCTTGCCATAACATAATGATATTCTATGATGTAAAAATATGTTTGTATGTATGTATGTACATGTAATGTAAAGTGTGCAAATGTGTATCAATAATCCAAAAAGGTGTTTGTTGCTGTTGATGTAACTTTATGTTTTTGTTTTAGCTCATACTCAACCTCAAAGATGTAATGACAATGACCCGAGAGAAAACAGCTCGACTGATTCCAAATGCCATCCAGGTTTGCACAAGCACTGAAAAGGTTAGATTTTAAAATAAGATTCATATAATACAAAAGTGATGCACTCTTATTTACACCATGCATTTTTCCCCCAGTTCTTCTTCACTTCCTTCTCAGCCAGGGAAAAAAGCTATTTAGGAGTTTTCCGGATGTGGCAAAACACACTATTGAGCAAGGTATAGTCATTTATATGGGTTATTTCTATTTATGTACACTGTTAAAGTCTGCAGCTGAAGGCACTCACACACTCTGTGGCTTTAGCTCCAGCCTTCTCTCTCAGTCCGTCTTATCTATCTGGTCCAGAGTTCAGAAAACACTGTTGACCACAGACTGTTCTGGGGTTATCAATGAATTTCAAGTTGCGCACTGTATAAAGATTTCAGCAGGACAGCTACATGGGCTTCGCTCCAGGATAAGAAGCCTTCAACCACTACAAATATCTTTTTTTAAATAACTTTTATTTTGTTTTTGTTTTGTTATATTATTAAAAATAATTGTAGACTGTTCTGGAATGTATGCATGTATATGAAAGGCCTCATATACAACCCAAGGTGGCAGAAAACCTTTACCTTTTAAATGTGTAAAAATGTCGAGCAGGATCTCAGCAGTGGCTGTGCTTTAGTCTGTGGGGACATGAGGCAACACATGCCTGTTGTAAAAACATCTCCAGTAGGAGGTCATTGACCCCCGCCAGGTGTGGCTAATCGCGCTCATTTGCATAAAGTTGCTGCGCGCGGCGCACGACGCTGACAGAGACACAAAACTTGAAGAACATCTGAGCCACTGATCGACCAGTGAACCAGATCAAACACGAACCAGACCAAAGCAAGTCAAGCAGCTTCGGATTTCCTCTATCAGGGTTTAAATCAAGGTGACGCGCCTTTGCCCCTGAACTTACTTCAGGAGTCGACTTCCTGAAAGTACAGGGACAGGTACAAAGCGCTCGCTCCTGTGGGACACTTCAAACAGCAGCTGTGCGGATATATGTCCAGTGTCAAGTGAGTAAAGAGAACGGCCTACGACAAAACAAAGTGTGTTTGTTTTTTTAATAGAGAGAAGTGAAATTTCTTGCGGGTTTGCTTGTTTTATCTGGTAACTAACAGGCTACGGTGTAAATAATCTCAAAACGAGCTGTAAATAACACTGATAGTGAAATGGAGCCGTTTCCAGGATACACTCAACATGGCATTATTGGCACCGAAGGTCGGCCTTTTATTTATCAGGTCCTCAATCTGAAGGCTCTACTTATTTGTATTTGTATTAGTATATATTGTAATAATCTACTCATCTTATGTATAAATGTATGTTACTTTACAAGTTAAATTAGTAAGACAAACTTTCTGTGTGAATATCATAATTTCGCTTGCTCTGTGCCTGCAGACATTGACAAGCTCAGAGTTGTGGCAGATGGTTAAACAACATTATGGTTATGACCTGGGATTGAGCCATGAGGAGATGGAGAGCTTACAGATATCTGCAGAATCGAGCATGCAGACCAGGTTTGTTCAGTGTTGCAAGGACTAATCATTTATCCAAACACACCTGGCATGTTTATTATCCATTGTGCAGCTTGACACCGAGGTCTGGTGGAGATGACAGTCTTGGCCGCTTCGAGCGCACTCCTTCTCTTCGGCTCCCTGGGCTGGAGCAAGGACCACTAGAAGCATCGACGCCACAGATGGAGGAGCTGCCGTCTCCCGCTGGGTCCCTGACCTCCAACTCTCTCAATGTGGTACTTGGTACTTTTTAATCAAACAGTAGGTTGGATTTAAACATTTTTCTAATTCATTTTTGTTTTATTACCATGCCCAGGATGACGTTCGAAACTCCGCATCACGCAGCCCCTTGCCCTCGCTGGACCGTGGGGCCGCTGAGCGTGTTTCGAAGCGTTCTTCTCTTTCTCTCGACCTAAATGCAAACGAACATGGCGTTTCTGAGCAGAGTGGTTCAGAGAGCGTTGAAGAAGGTATGTGTAGAGAAATGTGGTCTGGTATGTTGCACATACTTCATTTGAAACATGCTTACTTAAGTGCAAAGGTCATAAAGTACTTGATTTTGACATGGGGAATTTCTGACTAATAATATGTTTTAATCTAGTCCTCTACTCACTAGTAAGTACTCACTGTAAAGTGCTTGTCTCTTTCTCAGTGGAGGACCGAATGGGACATTCAAAGGTGCCGGGCCGCCTTTATCTGAACAAGGTTTTCCACGTCAGTGCCAGCAAAATGTTTGAGATGCTCTTCACAGACTCCAGCTTCATCCGCAGGTTTATGAACGTCCGGAAAATTACAAGTTTGTATTACATTTTTAAATCCCTTGATCCTTAAATAATCCATGTAATGCATCAATGTACATTTCTAAATTAACTTTTGCGTTCACAGACCCCAGCTTTAATGCTTGGGAAAAGGACGCAGCAGGAAACAAGAAGAGGAGTTTAAACTACACAATAACCATCAATAATCCGCTCATTGGGAAGTTCTCGGCTGCCACAGAAAACCAGGTGTGTTTACATACTCCTGAATAGTTGAATAAACAACCTTTTGTTAATTAAGGACAACCGCTAATTTGCCGACTCGTCTATCTGTCAGACGCTGTACAAAGAGTCCAGGGATGGTCAGTATTATCTAGTGGACTCTGAAGTTTACACTCATGATGTCCCGTACCACGATTATTTCTACACCCAAAACCGCTACTACATCATCAGCAACTCCAGGAAAAAATGTCGACTCAGGTAGGGATTTTTCTGCCTTCACATTTTTGTCATGAGGCTTTTGATTAAACCTTATGTTTTTGTCATTTTGCTATAGGGTGTACACTGATGTCAAATATAAAAAGCAGCCGTGGGGGTTGATAAAGTCCTTTATTACAAAAAACTCTTGGAGCGGCATCGAAGATTATTTCCGGCAGCTCGGTAAGTATTAGACCTTACTCTCTCCTGTGGCCTCTGGTTTATTTGATCCTTAATCTGATAAATCTAATCTTTCGACGGCAAGCACCTCGGCTACATGTTAATAACAAACTGCACTAGATGACACTATGGTTGCTATCCGTCATGTAAAAAGATACAACGCTTTAATGGTAAAATGTGAAATGGACACTTTAACATTAACTTCATGACTTTTGTAGAAGCTGAGCTGCTTGAGGAAGAAGCAGAGCTCAACCAAGGAAGTGGAGATGCTGGAAAAGGTGGTCTGCGTAGGAGGAGGCGGACCTACAGCCGTACCATGCCAGATCACATAAAGCCCAGCACTGTGTATGGGCAGAATGCTGAGCAGCGCAGAGACAGCCACATAGGTAAACTACTTTGAACATTGAATACTTTGTTGCGTTTTTTTATTAAACTTTTTTTTATTTTTAATAACTTAGCACCAATGAGACACAGACAGAACCTTAATCAAGGGACCAACGTACATTACCTACATTACATTAATTCAATTCAATAAATGCCTGTAAATGTTGTTTCAGGCCCTATAGAGACGGGCATTCCTCACAGATGGAACGTCAACACTATCATTGTGTTTATGAGCATCATGTATGTATTGATTAAATTCAAAATATTTTCAAATATTGTCCTTATTAATATGCCCGTCTTTTTCAGTTTGCTGATTTTGTCACTGCTGAATCTGGGCCTGTTCTTTAAGTTGTGGGCAATGGAGGACGTTGCTCACCGAATGTACCTGAGCACGAAGCACAGGCTAAGGGAGCGAAGTGAGTCCAGGTAAGATGCTTCTATAAATGCAGTATCCCGAGGTGAAATGGTCTTGATGGAAGTGTAGAGGCGACTGCCTGTGGATCAAGCGTCCCACGCTGAAAAGCTCTTGTTTTAATGACTCACAATTCTGGAGCAGTCCATCTCTGTCTGTAAAAGTGGTTATGTAAGGCAAAAGGAAAAAACATGTAAATTGCTCTCTGTTTTGACAGTGTGGTGACTGACTATAGTGCTGCACAGGGACCTGGATATCAGGACAAGGAAGCGCTTCACCTTCTAAAGAATGTTCTTCAGGATTCAATAAACCTACTTGAACAGGCAAGACACCAACTGGTCCAATAGAAATTAATCTAGTGATAGTTTTCTAGTTGGGGCAATTATCTTTTTTTTGCATACTTCATACATGCCGTTTTAAATCAGCCGAACATTAAAATGCACCCACTGAGTTGTCTTTTGTCTCTATAGCTCCGGAAATCCTTGATGTTGCTACAGGAGAGTTTTGCATCAGCGAACCAAACGGCACCGGTGCAATGACTGGACCACACCTGGTGACTACAGTTTGTGAAGAAAACACCACCGTGGTGGAGAGCCTCTGAGGAGAACTGGTATCCAGTGACATTGCCATGTAATTGTCCCAAGACAATGCCTCCTGTTACCAGGGCCTGCACGTCCCGAAGCCTTTATGTGGGGCGTCAGGTGTTTATAAGGTGTCACTTGGTTGCACAGTGGTATTGGGTTTCTGGAGGTTTAGCAGCAGTTTATTATCTGAGGCACTGGATTTTATTTTATTTTACAACTGATGCTACTTTGAATGTGTAGATATCATGCAGGGAACGCAGTCCATTTAGGCCTTTTTATTTTCTGTGTTTGTACATATATTTTTAGTAAACTTTAAATTGAAGACTTGCGTACTATTATTGATTTAGGCTTTTGTGAAAGACTGCAACTTTGCACAGTTCATATTTTTAAAGTCTGACTTTTACCACTAAACAAATTGTGATGCACTAATAAAATATTGTTGTACTTTTTATTTTATTAATATGATAAATGTGCTTTTTATACATTTTTCTTGATTGAGCTGCCATGACATAGTAAAAAATATGCCATCAAAAATATCTTTTCATTTCCTCATTATGAAAACCTATTGTCAAAATTGTTAAACTACTATGCCATAGATCTGGATCTAGATTATTGTGTATGTCCTGCTGCCGTAGCCATAGACCATTAAAAATAATGATATGAAGAGTCTGAATGAGGCGGAGAGAGGGAGAGAGGGACGTCTTTGTGACGTCAAGAGGAAATAGTGGGCTCGTGCGTTGGGCAGTGTCGGGATGTAACCCGGGTCCGCTAACTACAGCCCGAGACACATGTATCTGTCTCCTATACCGACAATGCCTTTGACAAACGCACAGTGAAGATTGTGCACCTCGGCTATTGGCTTTACCGGATACGGCGGCGTCTCCGGAGAAAGACACTTCCGATGTGAAGCGCTCGGTGCTCGGTTCGGCTTGTTGCTCCTTGTTTGTTTACATGGGTAGGTACGCGCTTTCTCCTTTTTGAGTGAGCAAACTGATCAATGTGAACGATCTGGAAACTCTAAAAAAGTTCATTTCAAGCGGCTTGTTCCTGAAGCTCTTCAGGTGTCGCAGCACTACAAGTTACAGAAACGTTGACTAGATACAATGTAACACCATAAAGAAGCCTATTCAACTTTGTTACATTGGCTGAGCTCATTAAACTGAAACATGATCATGTGACTTATGCGAATACAAGTCTTCCTCATACATCCGTGGTTGTGCATTTTAATGTATATTTGCTGCAGCAATATTCCTGTCCAAAGGCGAGCAGATGAGCTATTCTGCCCTGGCACCCATTATACTATTAACATTGTCAACATTGTTATTATGTGACTTAACCCACAGGTAAAATGTTGTTACCTGTGGTTAATACAGTATATATTACAATGCCTGTTTGAAATGTACTTGCATTTAACTCCCTAAGCAGTACTGAAGGTCTCAGTGAAGGCAGTGTTCAGTCTGCAGTAAATTATAGGCCTGGCAGAAGTGTGTGTAGGAGGTGAAGAGTGGAGGGTCAATGGATCAGTGTCTCGGAGTGACTACTTACAAGTATAAGAAATGATATTTTAGCCAGCTTTTTCAACGATTGAAGGAAATTGATGTCTAAGTGATCAGCTGAGTAAATTGATTGTGTGTTTGTCAAAGTAATGGACAAAGCTGCTGTGGATATTATCAACAGAATGTCAAGTTGTTCAATATGAAGAGGCGGACCAAGAGAGTGCCGGAGGAAGGTGACACATTATGCTGCTGTGAATATGTGAATAGACGAGGAGAGCGCAGTCATGTGGCCGCCTGCTGCTGTGACTGCGAAGACCTGGATGATGCCTGTGACAGGTGACTACTATAGTGAATAATACTCAAACATGCCATTCTGACTGACTTTTTCTTTAATTACAGGTTTTTGAAAAGAGAGCCCCAGAAAGACGACTCAGTGTCTAAAGTGGCCGACGTTTTGACGGACAGGATTCGAGTGCCATGGCTGTGGGGCGGTGCGAGGAAAGTCGACCTGTCAATCATCCCTCCACTCATTCTTCTCCCCGTTCTTCTGCACATCGCCGCTTTGCACTTCCTGCTCGGTGTGCTGGTCCTCACGGCTCTACCGGTGCTCGTGCTGTGGTACTACTACGTCACTCATCGCAAAAAAGGCCAAACGCTCTTCTTCCTCAGCCTGGCTCTCTTCTCTCTGGTGTACACATACTACCTGTTTGTCACTGTGGTGGTGCCCCGTGGAGATGTCGGCATTGCTCAGCTGGCCTTAGTGACTCTCGGTTTGATCTCGACTTTGGCTGCTCTCGTCAGAACTAAGAGAGGACCCGGTGTGTTGCGGCCAAATCAAGAGGCCATCCACAGCACTGTCACCTACTACAGCCCTCTGCCAGATGAAGACCCTGCCGTCAACAGGGGGAAGTGTGAAGTGATGTTGCTGACAAAGAACCAGAGAGGAGCGTCAGAGTCCAAAGAGGCGGAAAATAGCTGTAAAAACTGGTGTTCCGTGTGCAGGGTGGTGCGGCCTCCCCGGGCGGGGCACTGTCGCATCTGTGGCGTCTGTGTGCTGCGCCTTGACCACCACTGTGTCTGGTGGGTTACACTCAAATACAACTTTGTTTCCTGTTAGTTTTGTCCCAAATTCATAATATAAAACTGCATCACTGCCTTCATAATGTCATATTTAGTTTGAATGAGAAAGGTCGCGATATCAAAAGAAATGGCAGGTTTTCTTTTTTACAAATCATTTTGATCGCGGTGTGTGTCTGGTTCTGCTCCTCAGGATAAACAGCTGTGTGGGCCAGGCCAATCACCTCAGCTTTCTCCTAACTCTCATCTTCTTCCTGCTGACCTCGCTGTATGGGATCTTCCTGGTCCTGCAGAGTGTGTGTCCAAAACAGCTCGTTTTTACAGCTCTACTCTACTGCCCAGGGGTCTACGGGGAGTTCAGGTAAGGAAACAAGTGCAGGCAGGGTCATGATAAGGTTATCTATTACATGGAGTGCACTTGAGACAAAATGGCAATCACAAGCAGTTGTTGACAACTATTACATAACATTATTTCGATCGTTTTTTATAATTTTTGAAACAATTTCAACAATTTTATATAAAAAAAAAAGAGAATCCAAAAATCTAATTTTCATAAAAATGTGTTTTTTGGCCTGTCCCTGCCTGTGATTTAATAAGGTGTAAAATTTAAGTATTAAAAAAATCGAATTTCTATGAAATATTTGCAGTTTTCTGTGTGTCCCAAACTACAAAAACTAGTCCAATGACATCACAATCAAGAAGTTGTTACATTCAGAAGAGACTTTCCCACGATCTAAACCAATCAGTGACTCTCTCTCTTCGATATTTTACTCTATGAACTGTTTGTGGACATTTGGAGAGGGGGGAGCAAACATGTCATGTCATTCCTGTTACCAATGTTTAATGTGCAAATCCAAGTATGTTTCTGTTCTAACTTATTTAATCAATATCTACAAGAAATGTTGTTTCAGTGGGTACAGCCTGTGCTTCTGTGTTACTTAGCTTAGCCTGCATTTGGCAAATTGGTCAAATTTTGTCATTCTTGTTAACGTCATTCCTGTTACTATTCTGAGGAAGAAAGATAGGAAACATGTTTGTACACCTAAACATATCCCAATTTAAAATATATCAAGAAAAAACTTAAAAAAAAAAAAAAAAAAGCAGTGCAGTGGTTTTAAAACTGAAGAGGCACCGATTTGGCAGAATCATTTCATTCATAAAAACAGATAAAATAATGGGAATCTTTGCCCATGAAATAACCTGTGACAAAATGATTTATTGCAACAAAATCAGGCCAGAGACTTGTTAGTGGAAATTATGAAATTCATTTCTGGTAAATTCCTTTATTGATTACTGATAATTGGCATTTTCCAGGAGGTTCTATGGCTTTTACCAGTCCTGCAACTGTACTGAAAGTCAGCACAGCCATAAATGAGAAAAGGTTTCCATATATATACTAATGTTGATCTAATATGACATTTTATGCTAGAATAACACTGTACTATAATGCTGTGGTGTAGATTAGAGACAGAAGGAAAATCAATGAATGTAAAAAGTCAAATGTGTTTTCATTGATTCGTACTGAGACGTGTCGCTGTGTGTTCCAGCTCTGCTCTGTGCTTCACATGTGTGTGGTACTGCAGCCTTGTGACCGGAGGGCTGCTTCACCTGCTACTAGTTCAAATTATCAACATCAGCTACAACGTGACGGAGCGTGAGGCTCGCATCGCCCTGAGGGAGAAAACTGCTCAAAGTGCCTTTTGGGGACTCATTGTAGACACACGCGTCTACTCCAGAGGGATTTGGATAAACTGGTCTGAATTTTTGTCAATGGGAGGAAAAGTGACTCACTCCTGGACTCTTGCAGATGTGGTTTAGGAGCTGCAGTATTGTTTGTTTCCACTGGATGGCAGCCTGGTCCTTTATTACTTGTGACTTTATTGGTCTCCCCCTGAAAGCACACCAGAGACCTACCAAGACTGTTTATCAGCCCCACTTTAATGCTGTTTGAGTTTACCACAGCATGGGACCTGCCCCCTGAGTTGGCCTGACACATAGCAATAAAAGTATACCTTAACAAGATATATCGACTGCCGTTTATGACGCACAGCGGGCCCCTCTTTCCTCACAGCTGTTGTGTTTCATTCAGTGACCCTTAAGCCTTGCCTTGTTCCGCCTTTTATGTCTCTGCTGGAAGTCTGTGTCTTCCTTGATCTTACATTTCCTCAGACCTGTTTGACTGCAGTGCCTTACAGAGTAGGAGCATTTATGAATGGGCACATAGTATTGTCAATATTCAATAAACCACAGAAGAACAGACAGTATTTGGTGATGACTGGTTTGTTCAAGCATGGCGTCCTGTCCCATTCCCTCTTTTCACAAATAATTAGCACTAATTTCACCCGTCATTAAATGTGTCATAGTTCTTTATTATCGAGCACACACCAGATTATTAAGATAATTAGCTCTTTACAGCATGCTGCTTCATTCATAATCTAGATAGACAAAGACATAAATAACTTTTTTAAAGAGGCTTCATACTCATTTCAAGATTTAACAGCTCTGTAAAACCACAAAGGACAGAAAAGGAAGTAAATCAATGCAAATTAAAGTCTGTGAGAAAAATAAGATGCTGCTTTCTATCAAAATTGCTTGTATCGGTCCTCACAGGCATTATTCTTTAACAACCTGGTAGTTCCTGGTTTGTGAGCGTTTATATAGAGGTCTTTTGCATTTTTATTTCTATATTAAAAACTGCACATTTGCATGCACATTATGGGGCTTGCTTGAGTTAGTTTTTGCATCAGTAAGTGTTGTGCTGGCAGGACAACCTCTGCGCGGGCTCTATGACGTATGGAAGCAGAAATCAGGCAGAACCTCAGCCACTTTGCGCACTAACTTTTCCCGACGTTGCTCCTTCTCCCTCTCCCTCCGCAGTAGAAACGGGAGCTGCCTCCAGGCCAGGAACCATCGCTGTAACACCCGTCTGGAGCGCAGCCAGACAGAGAGACAAGCGGGAACAGAGTCAGTGAGCAACGAGGAACGAAATTATATGGACCTCTAGGTTAACAAGATCTAATGGGTTTTTGACATGAAGTGACTTGGGGCCTATTGACAGTGGCAGCTTGAGCTGGCATTGGGAATAACTCAGTGACAGTGGGCACATAACAACCTTATGAACATTGGAATTAAGGCTCTACTGTACAATGACTACAGGGCCAGTCAAGCGTTATGGACAAATATATGCAATTGTAAGATTTGGTGCAAATTAATTTGATATAAAATCAATACAGTGAATTTGTAGCACAGGTTTACTGAACAACCTCTGTTGCTCTCTGCATTGCAATAACTTTTGAAGTATGTACATTTCCAAACGGCATCACTGAGAGCCCCAGAACTGCCCTAAAACATATGGGAAAGTCATGGTTTGCTGACCTGCTATTGTGCTCCTCCGCCAGTTCGAGACGGTCCCACTCCAGCCGCCTCTCCCGGGTCACGAAATGTTGCAGAGCCAGCAGTACCCTCCTAAGTGTGCGAATACGATAGAAACGCTCTGCTCTCTCCTCCTGAATCATTCGCCAATCCTTTAACTAGAAGAGTGTATTGTAGTGTATTGTACTGTATTTCACAACGGCTGAAATGAACACTGCATTTTGAGGACGTGAAAACAGTTTTGTATTATATTCAGACTAATGGCTGTAATTTGGACCTTGCTTTTGTGTCTGTCTCTGTCGTTTATTAAGAATGTGTATTAAAATCACATTCTGATCACACAGATAAGACATGTTGTTGCGCAGGTTGTGACTTAACAGGTCTAAGCCATGAAACAGCACTTTTAAGTAGCGACAGAAAAAGTCTGAACACTTCTGCTCTATAGATTTCAACTCAAAGCCAGTACAAAAGGTGTTGCCCTGCAGCTTTGGCAGAGGCAGTGGCCAATATTGACTGTACATGGCTTTGTGCGGATGCATACTCACTCTCTTCCAACTGCCTAAGCTCCTTCGAAGCAGAAAGTGCTGGTGCAGTTGGTCAGCAGAAGCTTCTTTCTCAGACAGGGACTCTCTTGCCGCTTGCTGCCAGCGGAGTGTGCACAGTCTCAGGAGGGAGAGATTGTGGTGACTCTGGGCCAGCTGGCAGGGAACAAAAGAATTGCGTTGATTCTCACTGATAAAGTGCGTCCATAGTTAAGTGTGCCAATGTGGAAACAATGGAGCGTGGAAAATGAATAGGAGTGTTTGACAGGATCTCGCATCTCGGAGGGACATTGCAGTAAAAAAGATTAGCTGTTCATATTGAAGTGAGTGTGTGATAATAAATCTGCAAAGCCAGAGACTGAGGACGGCAGGTGCCAAGAGCATGCTAAGAAGTTGCTTTGTGGTTTTATTCCTTCAAAAAGGATCATTTTTGGACTTCGATGCAAGTCTGTATAATTTATTGTATGTCACTTCTAACAAACATGGTATATATAATAAACACATGACGAGAATGGCTATTGTTACATCACCCTGGCTGAGAATTGTGGCTCATTTTTAGAGTGCCTCATTTGATGGCTGCTAAAGGGTGATCATCAGTACCTTCTGTTTAACCTCCAAGCGGAAAGTACGAACAACACCGCATCTCCTTATTGTCTAACTTGGCAGTCAATCACGTTCATTTTGCTTTTATGATTTTTTCTTATTCTGAGCAGCCCATGAAGAAATTAAACGCCTGAAGCTTTTCCAAACTTTTAATGGTGGGATTTCATGTGTCAACGAAAGACGGGGATCAAAAAGTGCGTTCCTGTTTTGTTAAATGTTTTTCTGACTTAGTGTCGTGTGTAAAAGCTTGATGACAGTTGAAATTGGCAGCATGGGTCTTGTACCTGCATGTTGGCATGTGTCAGCTGAACCAGGCCTTTCCACGGAGCTAGTCCCCGCCGGAGTAAGAGTGTCTGATGGTAGTGTTGACGGGCCTGGGTCATCTGCTCCTGTTGTCTCTTGAGCTGCCTCTGTTTCTCCTCTTCCCTCTGCATCGCGCCACAGTGCAGCCACAAATGTCACTCAGTCTTAAAGTCCCTTACTTTAACTCATATCTTACTGTGCAAGTGCCATTTATTATTACGAATGAAAGAGAAGCCACCTCTCTCTCCAGTCTCCTCTCCTCTTTTCTTCTCTCTGCCGCTCTCCGCCTCTCCTCTTCCTCTTCTCGCTGCCGCCGCTCTACCGCCTCTTTCATCTCAGCCTCAAAAGACATGTTTTTTTCATTAGGAATGACATTATGACAAGTTCTGCCAAAACCTTGAAAGGATCAGGTGCTCATTTCAGCTGGAAAATAGTTCCTTCCCTTTACAAGACACTGTTCTCCCAAAGGTCCCAAAATGTGTTTGTATTTCACAAGCATGACCGATTTGTGTTCCCAGGTATGGTATCCTAATTGCTGCTCGTGCAGGCCTTACTTGACTTGAATCTCTAGGTGAGGAATGGCAAGTTCAAATATAGTAAAACTTGTGCTTGTCTCCTGATACGCACCTAAGTTAAGAGGGATTTGTAGTGCCTTTTTATTAAGAGTGCATCCCGAAAAAAAGGCCTTTCACACACCTCAAAGTTATGGTAGGGAGAAAGAAAAGCGCTAAAACTGTACACGCATCTAAAGTGCACTTTTCACTGAATAAAAAAAAACATCTCACCAACTTCTCCTCTTCTTTTCTTTTCTTGATTTCCTCGACTTCTTTTCTGCGCTCTGCCCGCTGTTGAGCTCGCACCTCCATAGCTTCAAACAGAGGAAGGGTTAGCACATGGCACTGCTTTGACTCCAGTGTATTGCAAGTCCACATGAACATCCTAGGTTTGTTTGGCCTTGCGCATTCTCAACAGCAAAGTCAAACGTCAAGGTAAACAAACAGGAGCTGCGATTGTTGCGGTGCTACAGATTTGAAGGCTTGTGGTCAGAACAATTTTCTTTCATAGTGACAAGCTGGAAAAGACGTGTCCATGTGTTTGCAAGGAGATAAGCTGCTACACATACACGGTAGTACGCCTTATAATGTTCACTATTACATTTTGAGCACTTGTAGACTAACCCGCAATAATTGGATGAGGGCAAGTCTGCCGCGTGACATTTTTCTTCTGAGAGCCATAAGGTAAGTCAAGTTGTCCGCAAACCTCTGGCGCCCTGAAACACAGTGAAAAAAAGGTCTGTCATAACATTGACTTTACTACCCTTGCATTCAGACAGGTGTCCACGCAAAGCACATCTAAGTCATGAATTTAAATTAGCTGCTATTTGCTGAACTCTTTCAAAGGGTGCAAATAGCATTTTTATGTAACTATAGACTGTTGTCACCTCTCGTCAACTATTTCTTTTCTCTCTTCAGTTTTCGTAGCGAAATAATAATGAACAAGCTGAAATGATAATTAATTCAAGCAGTCAAGTGTGAGAACATTTATGTATGCACTGTGCAAAAGGCTTTCCATACATTGGAGAGGGAGAAGGCTTTGAAAACCATAACTACTTCTGCGTCACAGATATACTTCGCTGCGGTTTTGTCAGAGGTGATTCTTGTCATTTCCAGGAGTTGGAGTTAAATGTAACATACATTATTTGCAGGACAGGCAGTGAGCGTACCTCTGCTCTGTGGGCTCAGACTTATGCATCCTTGCTTTGGCGCTTGACGCACTCTCCAGCTGAATGCGCTGCATTGTCTTCTGCACCTCCAGCTCTAAGCCCATCACGTGCTGCTGCTGCGTCAGTTGTGCTATTTGGTCCTGCTGTTCTTTCAGAAGCGTCCTCTGCTGTGAGATGATCTGTTGTTGCGTGCTGTGTCTGTGCTCGAAGCGGGCTCCTGGTGTAGCCAGGTTTCTCAGACAGGATGAACTGCTGTCTTTCTGCAATGCCCTCCGGACCTCGGCTCCAGAGGGGGCCACATGCTGACGGTTGATCTGCCAAGGCTCAGTGGGCTGGGTCATGGGGGCCACGTTGGCCCTTGGGTTTTTCTCCTGATGTACTGGAGATGCTGCAGTGTCTGCTCCTTGATGAACCTCCTGCAGAAAAATAAAAAAGATCTATGAAATAAATACACCATAATTTATAACCTTAGGAATCACTTCTGTGACTAAACTTAATTTTGATTATTCTTTACACAAATAGATCTAATCTGATCAGACCTTAGTTATCAGCATTTGCAACACCATTATAATGGGAAGTGGCAGTGGTTAAAGGAACAGGACACCGTACAACATACTGAGATATGTTCTTATATGTTCTGAGCTTAGACGAGTTGATACGTACCTGTCTAGTATTTATTCATGCAAAATGACCAAAGATGTTGTTAGCATTTGGCCTCTCCCAGCATATTACAATAGCTCCAAACAGGGGTGAAGTTGTAAGCTACTGCTCTTTCATGGGCACGCACAAAGACCAGACAGGTGCGTATCAACTTGTCTAAGCTCAGGTAAGAATATATCACAGTGTGGAAAAATGGTGGCCTATTCCTTTAAGACAATGTTTTCTGGTAAGAGGATCACTGATCAGTCATCCGTTTCGTAATAAATCACTAATTTAGTTTTGCGTTGCTACTTATAGAAATATAGACCATGGCTACAATTGCCCTGGGTTATATCTAAGCATTGATGGTTATTTATAGCAGACTACTAGATGAAAATAATGCCCTATTAATGTCACTTGGCCAAGGATTGATTGCATGTAAGAAAGTAAGTGTTCAAGGATTCACCACAGTGTTATCAGATTCCACTAAGATACAATTGATTTTTCTAAGCTCTGACCCTGCAGGGATAATTCTGTAATGTAAATGTAATAATAGATACATTGGGCCAGATTGGACAAAAGGTTCCTAGCTAAAAACGTCAAAATTCATATCAACATATTACTGGGATTCAAATTTCATCACAACAGTTTATCACCTACAATGTTTGGGGGGGAGGTAAATTCAAATAGGCTGCAAAAAGATGTGGTAAATGTTTTTTAGTTTTTCTTTTGCTGACTTTAACTAATGTGTGTTGTGCTGTGTCTTGTTGTTATTGCATTAAAGCACAGAAAAGAATCATCAGAATATCAAAGACAGGTGGATGTAACCTCGAACTCCTGTTGAGGTGACCATTGCGATTCCACAGTTGTTTGCTTTATATAACAAATGAATTATACATTGTGTCGCCGCCAGTGCAGCCACGGTCTGTCTCTAGGCTCTCGGGCTCGCTGGTCACTCCAGCAAGTTTATACTTTTTGCAAGTGTGGAATAAATGAGCTTAAGACCTTGACTCTGGAGACTTCATGTGGACTTACTTTTTTTTTTTATCACTGACTTGTAGTGTTGTGCAAACTTTTAAATGACATAACGTTTACCACGATTTATATTTTATTCCATATCGTGACTGTATTGGACTCAAGCCTCAGCCTCTTATTCCAGCCCCATACTGGTCTGATCCTTTAGGCCCTTAAGCTACTCTCCATCATCTCGTTGATCAAATATTAACTTTTCCACCTCAAGACCGATAAAGGATTGCAAAAATCTTTTGTTCCTAGGCTATTAGACAGCATACTTGTTGCTTCTTCCCGAGTTTTGACTAATTTTGATGAAACGGTCTGTGCTCACCTTGTGCACTGTTTGAGACTGAGTGGCTATCTCTGTTGGAGTCTGAATTGCCTGGCAGTTTGGGTTTTGTGTAGCTCTGAGTTTGCCACTCGTCGCTGCGCTGATTAAGGCGGCCATCTTGCGGCGAGTTTCCTGCTGCTGGCTCAAAAGGTTCCGCTGTTGCCTCTCCATCTGACTCCACACCTGCCACTCATTTAAGCAGCGCCGCAATAACCGCCTTTTGTCACTCTGCACAGCCAAAAGGTGACATCTAAAAGAAAAGACAGTAAGAGGATGAGTTCATGATACACCTAAAAGGTCTATTTCTGTATTCCTATCCAAAATACCGACTATAACTGTTCATATCATATCAATTATCTTGCCTATTTTCAGCTCGTAGTTCCAGCTCGGTTCTCTCGACCTCTCGTTGCTGTTGTTTCTGCCACACTAGCGTTCGCCAAGCCCGCCACACTCTCAGCTTTCTCCTCCACTCACACACAGTCTTGGCCTTACCCATGCGGATCCTTTGGTTCAGCACGACTGAAAACCAGCCGGTAAAATGCCTCTGCAGACACTAAAACATAGAGGGTAAGGCTCTTAGATTTGATGAGCTATTTAAAAAGTGTGGAAATGTAGCCATACCTTAATGTTGTGCATATAAAGCAGAGTTTGAACCTGTTGTTCTCTCTGTATATGTTGTTGGTTTTGTTTCTGAGGCGCTGTGGGATTCCAAGGGGCACATTGTGGACTCTCGGCAACTGCCCTCTCAGCACACACTCTATCCCTGTGGAATAAACACGGACGAGATTACAATAAAATACCTTGTGAGTTCAAAAGTCCAAACATTATACTCAGACAAATTGTTTTCTGATACATTATCTCACATATTGTACTTTGGAGGTCATAACTGCATTATAATTTGTTGTATTTGTAATAGTGTAAGATTTTGGAGAATACAGATGGTTGAGCGCTCAATGTAACTGCAAAGCGTGCTATTACAAAATGCTGCTGTGGTAAAAGCTTTGGCTGGTTTATTGAATGCTGACACATATTTATACAACAACAGCTTTATAGTGCTACCCAGGGGCTTATGTTTCCCCCTCTGGGACATGAGGACAATGGTGGGTGCTCGGTCAAGGTGGATAAGCAAAGATCACACACGGTGCAATCAAGCTGCAGATGGGTAATTTCAGATATAGGGGAGTGCTCATCAGAGGCCTGCGGTTGCCATAGAAACCATACCTCTGTCGAGCCAGCTGTTGGGCACACCTACGCTCCTCCATCTGCCGCCGCAGCCTGACCACCTCCTGCTGAAGCATATCCTCCTGTCTGCGCGCCTCCAGCCTCCTCTGCTGCTCCAGCTCTCTCTCCCTCCTCCTGGCCTGCTCCCTGGCCTCCTGCACCGTCTCCTGATCCCTCTGCTGCCTCTGCCTCGCAGCCTCACGGCGGGCTTTGTTCTCCCGCACCTCCAGAAGTAATCACAAGCAATTAGGCAGTCACTCACTCAGGGCTAGAGAATCTGCAGTTTTAGGAATAATATCATCACTGACGCTGGTACCTGCTTGTGTCTTGCGTCCATTGTGAGAGCTGGGTTTCTGAACTTTTTCCTTGTCTGTCCAGCGTCCGTTGCTAATTGATCCATCATTGCAGAGTCAAGAACCTCTTGCTCCATAAGCTCTTGTAGGAAGTTGTCAATGGTGCTGCTCTCCTCTTCTTTAATCAAACTATTGTACATGTCTTTTTCAAGAAAACAATATACAGTATGTAATTCAACTTATTTTAGAATCAACGGAAGTTTTTGATTATTGTGTACCATCAAAATTGTTGTAGTTTAGGGGTGTTGGTGTAGATATTTCCATTGCAAGAGGACTGCTTTTCTCAGCAGGAAACACCAGGTCATCATCATCCAACTCTAGCTCCAGCCGCAATTTACTGTGCAGCCAATCGCCTAAAAGTGCCTGAGCTGGGAACAAAACAAGTGCACTATCAGTGCTGAGCCTAGTGCTGCAAAGCTTTAGCTCTCTATTACAGGGATAGCACTTGTGAAGACACCAATGACCTACCTTCACTGTAAGCATCATCATGATCCTTTAACTGTGCGGAGCTTTGCAGTGGCATAGCCAGGTCAGGGGAGTTTATATGGGATTTCTTGAGGGAAAAAACTTCAGACACAGCAAACTCGGAAGCCATTTCTACCCGCTGATTAAAAAGAAATAATGTCTTAAATAGATATTGTGCATTGCCTTCAACACATTTTACGTTTATAATTACCTTTCGCCACTGATCAATATCACGATCCTTTAAGTGCCTCTGAAAAGAAGTGTGAACATATGCTTACTACATAGTCTGACAACCACAGATCTTTGTCAGCCGGTAGATGACTTCAAAGGCTTAGCATATTGGCTGTGCAAATTAGGGAGAGAGTTAGTGTTCAAAATGTGTGAAAAAACATTTGCACATAAGCCCTCATATTAAAGGGCTACTAACCCCTCCTTCCAGAGCCTCAGTATCAGAGCCTCAGATTTGAAAATCTCAACAGAAAGGGGGCGTTGCCTGGAGGACTAAGGGGCACGCGGGAGGGGTGAGGGGTGGGAGGGGCTTGAGGCTTCTGACTTCGACGCTGCACCTGCAGCGCTCCTCGTAAACAAAGTCCGAGCATGGGAGCATGGAGTTCCAGCGAGCTAACTTATTTAGCAACTTGTTCCACTGGGACAGCTCGACAGCTCTCTCTACACAGGGGGGGCATCGTGGCAGACAGCGGCCTTGTACCTGAGGCGCTGGCTCATTTATTCCTCTGTCATTTACAAAGCTAGCGGCTTAGCATTGAGCTCGATCGACGTTAGCATCGCAGCTAAGGGACGTAACTGTCCTGGCTGCTTCAGAATTTACCGATCTATTTTAGATGTAGACTTTTGCTGTGGTCTACGTTAACATGGGAGATGTATCTCAGTGTCCTCAGCAGAGTGTGTGATATAGAGACGTGGCTATTTGTGTTACAAAGATTTTTATTATTTTTTTTACAGCAAAGTGCACAAAACATATCAAATAAATAAATGTAGGCCTGTATTATTGAGCAGGAACACTGTCTTTTTGAAATTGTTTTTGGTTTGCCATTGAAGATGTGAGACAGAATCATTCAGGTCATGTTTCTCTAAAGGCTTGACTGTAACATTGTGAACCCAAAGAGCCAGTTAGCCCTAAGTAAATAGCCTGAAGTAATTTCTATTACTAAATTTAGTGAACTAAAAGGTTTAACCAACGTTAACACATACACTAAACTACCACTGAATGATGACACTGTAGAGTAAAGACTATAATGAAGTATTTATATGTATGCTTTTTTTAGTTGAATATTGAAATATTAATGAAAATTATAGATCTTGTTTTGTACCAGTACTTGATTCTGCACTTCTGGCTCTTACAACAGTGCAATTTCCAAATTATAGCACAATTTCTTTGGTAAAACTTACTACAAACTTACAGCTCACATTTCACTTGAGGTTGAGCTGCATGTGCCACTCACTTGGCCTACATAGATGTGTGCAATAAACAAATTGAACAGACAAAGTTGACTGGTTATGTTATACAATACCAACTGTAATAAATATACATGCAGTAAGTTTTCAGCTTCTAGAAACAGTGGTGCTGCATATACCTTCCTGTGACATATCTGACAGAACATATACAGGCTTCATTTTTTTTTTACTGCCCACAATTAAATCTTGCATGAAACATTGATTTTAATCTATTACGTTGTCCAATGGGCACAGAATGGTTCAGGCACAGGTCCTTTGTCTGTGTGCTCCTGATATGGGAGAGGATCCTCGACCACACTTTCAAACAGCAGGGCCATTAGTTGGTCAAAGTAGACTGTAAACAAAGCACAAAACATTTGTCCTTGTAAAAGCATTGGTTGTGTTGTTTTTAATGTGACATACCTGAGGTAGCTCTGGTCTTCATGGCTCTCACTGTGTAGTCTCCACGCTTGAATTTTGGATACACTATGACGATTTGCCTTTTTTAAATCAAAATTCAAGGCACCAACCTGCACCCTAAAATTTCACAAATAAACATTAATATGCAGTATCTATTTTCTAAACATTTCAAAGTGATAAAATAACTAGTGAATATTTGTTGAACCTTTAGGAATCATTACCTGGCCAGCATTCCTTTGAATAAGAGGCCCAGACTATTGTGAGAGAATCAGACTATGGAATGCCTCAATATTTGAAGTGTGGTATTGTGGGCTTATTTTAGCTTAATCTTTCAAAAAACGTGGTGTTAACAAAAGAGTAAGAGTCTCTCGCATGCTGCTGTGCCTACAAAGAATTATAAAGAATTACAAAGAATAATAAATTGATATGTGAAGTGTAAATACATCAATATAAATTAGATATTGGGAGGAGTAGTTGTAATTACACATACTTGATTTTGGCCACACTCTTGCATCATCCCCAACCAAAGGCCTGTGAAGACAGCGAGGGGACAGGGGGTTTTCCGTGGACATTCTGAATGTAGTTGCCCAGATGTCCACTCAGCCACAGCCTTTGATGGTGACCAGTAGAGATGATTCATATAGATGGTTCACAATGCTTTTCTTCCACCTCGTCATTTCCTCCGTTCACCTTTTCTGGCCCAGCGCATCATTTTTTTCCAATCTCTGGGACACAAAACACAAACCCCTCCTTCTCCATGCACACGCTGTTTCCAACCTCATTGCTCTAATAAGACAAAAAAATAAGAATATGAGTTCTATCATAATGCACAGTTATCCAAAGTTACATATTTATGTTTGTATTGTAATGTTTTACCTTGACTAGCTCGATGTCAATGACTTTGTTACTCGTTAGATTCATCATGGTGTAACTGCCATACTTGGCTGAATGTCCTACATGAATGCAAGTTATACATTAGCTGACTTTTAATACTTCAGATAAATGTTTATTAAATGTATTTACCAGGTGAATCTGCCCGCATGTCCCCGCCCAGTGACACAGAGCCGCTTTCAAGAGCCTCCCTGATGAGGTCATCCTGCTCCAGCTTCCACTGCCAGTTGACTGTAGGGATGAGGAGCTTTGCCTGATGCCTGTAGAAGCACTGCTCTGACAGTCCCTGAATATTGAAGGCCCCCAAGAACTATAAAATTAAAACATCTGTTATCATCGGATAATATATGGAAAAACAAAATGTTTTTGTAGTGCCTTTGAAATCTGGCTAAAGGATGAGCTGGTGAACAGCACAGAGCTGTAGGTTTCCAGCTGGGATGTTGTTCACCATGGGCTGACTGGACCACTGACTGGAGAACTCACAGCGAGGACACTGTTGAGTGACCCAGACAGGACATCGCCTAAACAGCTCCAGCAGTTGGTCCTCAAGAACAATATATTTTTTGTCCTTGTGTGGAGGGACTTCAGTGGGAATGCTATATAAAATAAAGGATATTTCATCCCTCAAAAAACCAGGACGCTGTATATATTTTTTCAATTAAAACTCTAGATTTTCTTTGTACCTTGAACAGTTCACAGTGCTGGCACTGTCATCGATGTGGAAGCTGGGGTCAGACGCTGACACCTCACACCTTCTCCTTTTTAAAGGTGTAGAGGCTGCTCTGGGACTGTCAGGAAGAGGGATTTCCATCAGGTCCCCTGTCCCACAACCGACGCTTGTGTAAGCGGTCCGGGCTTGAGTAGCTGTACAAAACACAAACAAAAAAAACACGTTTAAAATGGCAGTAATTACACAACTTGTGTCTAACTACAGTATATAAAAAAACAAAAGTGTAGACTGTTTTATACATAAAATGACAGTACTGTATAAAGGATAAATAGATTTCACCTTTGCGTCGCCTGCTCGGCTTCACATTGGCCTGGACACTTGCATGCCTTGTAATGACTGGATCAGTCTGGACATTTCTCTCTGCTCACTTTTGGCTGAAAACATAACAATAAATAATATTTATAAAGTGCACACACAAGTGACATGCAAACACATTGTTTGTATTGATGATTTATAGGAATACAACCTAGGATATACTTCAGAATATGCCACCCTATAGCAGATCAACCAAATATTTGTATCAGGTTAATTCTGGCTACAGTCGGCTACTAAAAACTTCCAAATGGTTTGGCATTTTGAATAGCTGCGTCCAAATAGGTGTAAACTTTGGTTCAGTTCAGAAAACTTGTCAACATGAACATAATTATCAGAATTGATCCTATTTTGTGAACCTGTTCAACAACAATGGCAATAACAACTATACTGATTCTGAAACCACGTAAGAACAGCTCACATCTGTGAGCGCCCTCTCCTCACTGACCACACGGTCCACCTGGAGTGGTCAGCCCTCTCCTCACTGACCGCACGGTCCACCTGGAGTGGTCAGCCCTCTCCTCACTGACCACACGGTCCACCTGGAGTGGTCAGCCCTCTCCTCACTGACCACACGGTCCACCTGGAGTGGTCAGCCCTCTCCTCACTGACCACACGGTCCACCTGGAGTGGTCAGCCCTCTCCTCACTGACCGCAGTCGAGCATCAAACGGGAGCAGAGCGCGCACGGAGCGGGTCAGTTTAGCCTCCGACACACAGTACGTTCTAGCTATACGTTAGCTATACAGGCTAGCTTGTAGCTACTGTCAAAAGCTACAGTCATGTCAAACTTAGATTAGTTTGGTGCTCAGACTCGTGCACATTTGCGCAGTGTTGGCGTAACTTTGCAGACTGATGCATTAGCAGGCTGCCCCGGGCAGCGAGTAGACGCGCTTATAACCGGTGGCTGCTGTTCCTCAGCCACAGTGAGCGAGTGCGGGACACGTCGCCTGGAGCTGAGGCTGCAGAGTCTATTTACACGCCATATTTTTTCAACAGATCTACACGACTCATGTGATTGGTGTTATCAGAGGCCAAACCGGCGAATTTGTTTGAGATACTACAATAACGATCTATTCTGACGTGCACATAAAAATTCTATATACTGTACATGACTCAATCTGTGAGCAAAGTAGCTACTACTGACAGAAATGACCGGGACAGAGTGAACCAAGTGCCTCTTTTTACAGCAGCTACAATCAATGCAATTACTACCAAACCCAAAATGGGTAAATCATTATTTTTCTCACTCACCTCACATTGTTGGCGGGGCAGGAGTGTCGGTGGGGACGGCCTCGCTCTTCAAACGCAGAAGACTAGCATAGCCCAGTTCAACCTCGGTGAAGTTGGCGAAGGAATCAGCACGTAAAATGGTCTTTGCAAACTCCAGCCCCACTACGCTACACTTCCTCCCCATCCTAACACAGTACAATTAACAACTAACAATTAAATTATACACGATAGACCACTAAAAGCAATACTAACAAACGCCCTAAGCTAAATTGAGCTAACTAATCTAACAATAAAAGCAACTAGTGATTACAACTACAATATTCAACAACTAACACTACTAAAACTATACACTTATTTATAATAAAAAAGCTATCCTAATAAAATCTACCTAAATGCTATGACAACTAATCGCAAACCTGACAATCGATGAAAATATTCTCTCGTTATTCCAACACCAACTCGCTACGGGGGCGTGAGCGAGACTGAGCCTTTTTATACCCCAGAGCGGCAGAGCCCGTGACATCATCTCTCGCCTCCTGACATCATCTCTCTCCCCTCCGCTAATTGGGTGCCGAATTCAAAAAATCAAATGCAGTACCGACAGTTCGCTGCAGATGGCGCCACACAGACGGTTTGGGACACAAAGACAGGATTTCAACAAATTTGCACTAAATTGTTAAAATAGTGACATATACACGTAGACAACACTATAAGATACCCATTTATACAACTTAGCTAGAAAAAAAAGTTGATTTGGGGGTTAGTTGTTCTTTAACTTCATAACGCACATGACAGCAAAATTATTATGTCAACATTACAAGAGGAGATTGTTTCAGCTTTCTCAAAACTGTAGAAGTGCTTTTGGGTGAGATATATACGAAAAACACCTTTTTTATACTAGAGTCCTTGGCTTAAGTGGACTCGGTATCTCGGGGTCTTGTACACAAGTGAGGAGCGTGAGATCAATAGACGGATCGGTGCGGTGTCAGCAGTGATGCGGTCACTGTATCGGACTGTTGTGGTGAAGAGGGAGCTGAGTAAGGAGCCAGCTGAGGTGGCTAGGGCATCTGTTCCGGATGCCTCCTGGCCGCCTCCAACGGGAGGTGTTCCAGGCATGTCCTATTGGGACAAGGCCTCGTGGAAGACCCAGGACACGCTGGTGGGACTATGTCTCCGAGCTGGCCTGGTGTCACCTCGGGGTCCCCCCAGAACAGCTGGAGGAGGTGTGCGTGGATCGGGAAGTCTGGGCATCTCTGCTGAGACTGCTGCTCTCGCGACCCGGCCCCGGATAAAGCAGAAGAAAATGGATGGATGGATGGACTTTTTTTTCATTTCCCAAAATTAGTACTCATTAAGATGAGCTCTGAAAAAATCTCCATAGCTCTATTATTTTTTAAATCTGGCTTTGAAAAGTGATTTGGTCCCTTGGTCCTGTTTAACCGATGATAACACAAAATTTAATATGGAGCTGACCATATTTTTTTTCATCATAAATCCACAAGAAATTGTTATTTTGTTTAAAGGTGCATTATGCATTTTTTTTAATGTGTTTAAAAAAGTTGATATGTGTGTTCAACTTCGAAGTGACCAGGTTGCTGTATGAGTGGTCAGCATGGCGCCTTTACTTTCCATCATGGTGGTCTCTTGGATCCTCCAGGAATCAAATCACCAGAAAACCTACAAAACAATTGATCCTGGAGAACTGTATAAATTGTCAAATCAAAAATATCATAATTTAATATATTTTTTACAAAAAATATTCTCACAATATTATGTTTTAACACTTAAATGCAGCCACAGCTTGTGTCACAGGGCTGCTCCATCAACATGGCCTTTATTAGGCATTTAGCAAAACTAAAACCAAGCTAAAACTGAGTAAAATCAGTAAAATGAAGAAAAAACGTTTTGGTCGTCATTTCCAAACGGCTCATATTTATTTTGAAGCCACAAAAAAAGTTTTTTTCAGTTGGTGTATTTTTAGTACATGTAATGTTTAATGCTAAAGCTGAGCTAAGCTTGCTAACATATTTGGAGATTATACATACTTTTTTATAAAAATGTGTCATTCCCTTCACAGCTATTTCCATCACGGACAAAAACACCAAGTAAATGCCCTGAATTGACTCAGCTCACTGTGAACACGCAGTATGTTCATACTGGATTAAATCCTGATGCTTTTATGGGGGGACTTTTTCTGTAACGTCATTTCCATCACGCACAGTCATTTGCCCCTAGTTGATGAATCACCTATTTATGATTTTTCTCCTCCTTGAATGAGCTGTGAAGTGACACATTATCTCACAAATTAATTAGGCAAATAAGACAAATCAATTATGTACGTCAAATAATTACAAACTCTGGGGATTTATAAAAGAGAATGTATAACATTGGAGTTGCCATTAAATTGGCACGTGTATCTTACCTTCTCAACATTTTTATTTCCAAACGTCTTCCACCGGAACAGATGCGCATTATGTCCGTTATATGCCATGTCTGGCTTTCACTTTTTATCAAAACTTAAAACGTAAAGTCATTTTAGCGGAGATAAACTTTAAAAATAGTTAGCTACAAAGTTAAACCCAAAGTTACACGAGGTACTTAAACAAGTAAAACGACACACTATTCGAGTCAATATCAAACGAAAATCAAATGTAATTACTTAAGATGACAAACTACCATGAAAACTTCCATTATTGTTGCAATTATTAGCCGCATTCTGCTTGTCGGAGGCTGCCTTGTTTTGCTAGCCCAAGTTGATGGTGGATTGCGTGTTCTGGTAACCATAGCAACAGCTACGCGTACAAAAAAGTTTTTTCTTTCTCTTACAAAAGAAAAAAAAATCGTGTGCATTTGGCTACTGTCATTTGTAGAGGTCACACGCCTTAAAAAAAACCCCGATGCGAATACAAAACATCTCATTTTAAAGTTCTGTTACGTCATTTTGACTGCGCCCGCTCATGTGACGACATATTTAATGGACTTGTAGTTTTTCGAGCAGCAAACAAGCAAGTTCTATACACAAGGTAAAAATGGCAAGATTACAAAGATTCACTTGAATAAATATATATAGCAAAGAAAATAGCATTGTGTTTCATTACATCTAATACTCTAGAGAAGTTACATGTGGACTACAGACGTTTTTAGAATTCAAATATACATCCACGTGACTGCTAATGCTAATTCAAACTGTTAAATTCTTATTTTTGTACTAATCACAGATGACGTCGCTCCTTTTCTGTTGTGACATTGTGCCTTTTTTGCTCACAGAGCGACGAATGGCTGCCAAAACAGTTCAGTTCGAATTGAGCCGGGTGGTCCAAGGGAAGGGGAAATGTCGACTTGGAATTTTGAAAGCACCGGGCAAGACGGGACATCACTGTATGGACACTCCGGGATGTCTGTTGTACTCACACCTCGGTACAGTCCCGCATCTCACACAAGACACGCTGCACACGATAAAGAACCTCCCATGTGTCACTCAGGTTACTCTGTCCGCAATGTAAGTTAATTACATTTTTGATCCATTGGACAATCAATCACCTCAATCTCTGTCTTATGCACCCCTTATTCTTTCTCCATATCAAGAGCAGAGCACCAAGAAGTTCTAGATGAGTTTAAAGATGGTTTCCGGAAGTTTGCAGGTAAGCAAAGAAGACTATACCGTACATACAACTTAAGTAAAAACATATCCACATTTGGAATGCACTCAGCGTGCTTCTTCTTTTTCATTTCTCTTGTTTTTTTGTGCATTAATGATATTAAATGATGATAGTTTCAACCATATTATATCAGTGCCTCATTGTACATTTTTCTTCTACTGCGGAAGGTATGCTATGTTTCGTTATTGTGTTCCTTGCTGTTTTTACAGCCCATGAATCATCTCTGGAGCTGTTCTACACTCAAATGCCGTTTATTATGGCAACAGTAATTATTTAGCATGCCATCAGGTGAAAATGGTGGCTTGCATATAGTTTTTAGCATCTTTAATGCCCACTACTGCCAGCGGAGGGCGCTCCAGCCAAACACCTATACACAAACCCTCAGAATCCCTGGTGACAGTGGTTATTTCAGTTATACATAAAATATTACTACTGAAATGCCCAAATGCACGTTTAGAGGCCACAAATATGTGTTCTCTTTAAACTGATTAGCACCGGTGAGTACCAGCAGGTGGAGTCCTTGCACCTTCTGGTGTTAACAGTGGCATTTTTAAAAATCTGCTTTGAGTTGCTTTTATTTGTTTTGGGTAAATGTACAATGCTCAATATTTTAAGTTATACAATTGGAAATAACAATAATATTGTTGTCCAAAAGTATTTTTGAAAAATGTCTGATAAGTAATAGGGTATGGGATCTCTAAAAGGGTGACAATAGTTTCCAAATCCAATGTGATAATCTAGTTGTCATTTTTAGGATTCTGTTAGAGGCCAAGAAACTGTGTTGCTCAATTTTGCCAAAATGTCACTTTAACCCTTAAATTATCAAATGCTCAATAATTACCGACGGTGTCCAGTCTATTACAAATTCTAGAACAAAAATACTGTCTATCACTCTCTTGCATGGTAAGTCAGAGTGACATCTGAGAAGCGTGTGCTGATTTTAAATCCGTTATTGGTGTGACTTGTTTGTTCGTGTAAATGTCGTGGCAGTTTGGCAGGTTGCACATATTTATCACAGAGTAGAATATATGTGCATTTCCATAGACTAAAATGTAAATGCTGAAACAAAGTGTGATATAAATAAACTGCAATTTGTGTTCAATAATAATAAGCTGATTAGCTCTTCCAGGCAGACTTAAACCTGTAGAGGTACTTGTGTAATGCTCTACAACAACACCCTCAATCAGCTGAGCTATGTTTCACCCAGGCTTGAGGCAGACCGATGTGAAATTAGAAATGTAATCACTGTAGCGTCACTTGTTGTAAACTGTGGGGGGATTACTTCAGTGCAACCACAAAGTCCCAGAAGGGAACTTTGGGGACACTTAGTGATTAAATAATTACAAGCATTAACTGCGTTTCTGTCATGAGGGCTTTTGTCTTTGCACCTTTTGACTTGGAGCAGCAGCTGTGTTTGCTGATAAAGGCACACCTCATCAGTCTCTTTTGACTCTTGGTAGTCACATTAATATTAAGTGTAAAGAAATGTCTCATCCCGTCTTATCCCAACCTCCTTTTGCTGAGTTAACTACCTCAGTCTTGTCCGTGTGATTGTTTATACAGACACACTTTGTATTTTTCAGGTCTGCATGACACTTTTTTGTACTGCTCACTTCATGACCCAGCAGCGCCTTGCCCAACAGGATACACAACAAACAAGGTGAATATATTTTAGCAAAAAGCATGTAGTTATTGCTTAATTCCATCTGCAACTGTGTAACGTTTCTGTTTGCTGGCAGACTGTGTCAGTGTGGGGCAGTGGTGGACGAATAGAGCTCACAGTGGCTAAATTTATGGCGTTGCTTAAGACAGTGCAACCAGACTGGTACCAGGCAATGGCAGATGGTGAGACCTGGCAAAACAACACCTCCCGGAAAAGGGTTCGGAAATCCGTGGATCGATCTCTTGCCCATTTGGACGAGTGTCTTCTGGTGCACCAAAACTCACCGGTAAACATGATAGCGTTGAGTACTTAACACGCACAGCTGTTGTCCTACACAAAGACTTTATCGACTGTTCTCTTATGAATCAACGATGCATGGCACGGCACGGCAGACGGGGATTGATGTCCGGTAATTTTGTTGTCACAGAGAAGCGTTGTGCAGCTGCGCTACAGATTGAAACACAGTCAAATTAAGGGGAATCATTATCACTAGGTGAAGACGGGGCCAGCTACATGCTACACTGATGCAATTCCCGTGCTATCTTCCTTTCTAAAATACAAATCCGTCTTAAATGATAAGCTGGACAGATGCTTATTAAGAAAATAGCTGGTCGGATAGAAGGCATTCTTCCATTTGTCTTCTCGAGGTAATGGCATTAGCACATTTTTATGCTGTCTTATGCACATCTTATTGTCTATCTGGATTTGCTTACAATTGCACTTTATTTGCTAACCTGTGGATCCCTGAAATTCCTGGCAGTTTACCAAGAGGATCTGCTGGTGAAATGATTCTGATGATGAATCCCCCCACCATCCCCCACCCAACAAACAACAAACAAAATGCATAATTGCGAGAAATTTCTGACATGAGAAAGAACAAAGAACTTGATTGCTACTGAGCCCAGTGCAACCAGACCCCCTACTGTCTCTTCTCTGGCATTAGTGCATGCGCTGAGCATGTCACAACATTAGGAAACTCCAGAAATAATTCCCTTTTGTGGCAGTAAAATGCATTGACAGAAATCAAAGTCTCGAGAGAACTCATTTAATGGTGTTTTAAACGGAAATCGACAGCAGTTTTGCGGTTGACTTTTGTTGTTTGTTCTTGTGCAGGTTTAAAGTTTCAAATGTTTGATGATTGGCAGGAGTTGGAGGGAGTAGCGGTGTTTGGCGTGGTGGAGGGAGGAGACATCTTGGAGGAGAGAGTGCGTTCGGCCAGAGAGACCGCCAAGAGGCCAGTGGCGGGCTTCTGCTTAGACGGTCTACAGACGGGCTCTATGGACCAGGCTCTGAGGACTGAACTCGTCTCTGCTGTGAACACAGAGCTGCCTGAGGATAAGCCCAGGTCAGCCACACGCAGGCAGCTAATTAGCATCATGAGTTACAAAAAAAGAGGAAAATTGCGTGTTTATTAGATTGTTCAATATTTATGATGGTGACCAGGGGAGATGTCACTCCTCTTATTTACCCAGCGGGAGAAAATCTGCTAGATGTCCTTAAATATTTATAAGCAATGATTACATGTGCAAGTACTTAATTAATAATGTTGCGTAATAGACTTCACAGATGGTTGCAAAGTTTGGTGTCAAATAACAATGAGTTTGATCATAAGGTCCTATTCTACTATTCCATTACAATTTCACCTATGCACCACAGAATCAAAAACATTCTCACATTTTTTGCTATGGCACCGGTTGAAATTGTAGTAGATCAATTATTAAGTATTATATTTTTACTTTTTTAACTCCATTATGTCACCAATAGTGGATGCTTTTACTCAAAGGTTGAAGCAAACTTTCCTATTTCCCATTTTATCTTTAGCCATCTCTGAACATCTTTGTTGTTCAAAGACTTGACCTGGGTGAGTGGTCGGTGGGTTCTGCTCAATCAATTATTTATACTCCCTGATTGATTACAAGTGAAACCCCGGCGGCCACATCGTTTCCCTCCGCAGTCTGTCGGCCATCATTAGCACAGCCTGACCTTAACTGATTGGCCTGTGTCCGTGATCCTTTGGCCATCAACAGCCATAAGTGTTGAGCAGACTAGACTACGAATAACATTTAGACATGTCCACAATGAAGAAGTGTACGATAGTGACAGAAAAATGTAATACATTTTTTGGGGGTGACTTTTTCATTAACAATAACGACCAGTAGCAGCAGTTGTTATACAGAGGTGAGTTCAGGACTAAAATGTTGTAATCGTAAAGGATATTTTTCTCACCTCTTTGTTGTTGTTTAAGATTCACCTCTAAGAAAGAACAAAGTAAAGCAAAATCAGTATCACCCCACGGGGCCAGCTTTACATATTCTGTAATAAATCATAAAAAGGTCGTTGTCATCTCCTGTCAGCCACATTGCAATGAGAAAGTAAACACTTTCTTCCCCTTCAAGTTGTCAGTTACTTCAACTCCTTCATAGCATTATTTTTTACACCGGGGATTCTCTCTCTGGCGTACTCCTATCCTTGCCACGGAGAGGACGAGTACTGCGAGGGGAACATATCCAGCAGCTTCCCCTGAGCGTCACTAAGTGGACTTGTGATCTGACTCCTCTTTAGTGCCCTGAGACACCCTGCCCGCTGGTTGTTGTGGCTGTTAAGAGTTTCAGCTTCCTACTGGACCGGGCAGTGCAGTCATTATCGAATACTAAATTGGACTTGACCTTGACGCCTGCAGGCACAGAGTCGGAGCGAGCTAGTTAACCGAGCAAAACCGTACACGGGAGCGAATGTTTCTGTTTTCTGTGAGTGGTGCTGCTCGTGCTTGTTCGTGCTGCTCTAATATTGATAACGTGCACTCAGGGGGTTTGTAATTGTTACAGCTTTACACACACACGTATGTTCTATCTGACACACAATGCTTTGCCGTGTCATTTGCAATTTTTCGTGTCTGCTCTCCCAGGCTGCTGCAAGGTGTGGGCCGTCCCGATGAGGTGCTGGCGTGTGTGGAGGCGGGAGTGGACCTCTTCGAAGGGTTCTTTCCGTTCCAGGTGACGGAGCGCGGCTGTGCCCTCTGCTTCAACTACAACATCTGCCTGGACCCAGAGCGCACAGGTACAGCGCCTCCTGGAGGTGTGATTAATGGCTTTTAGTTTCAAAAGACACAAGTACTTAAGCTTTTGCATAATTTATAGCAATAACTCACTTTGTAAAATGCCGTTTTTTCTGAGCTCAAAAAGTCAGCTCATGAATTGGCTCTTGTACAAATAAATCAACTTTTGATAACTTTTATGTACTTGATGTGATGTATTTGGTGACACTAGATGGCCTATTTTAGCATTGTGTTTGTGAAGGCTCTCATTCGTCCAGGAAGTATGCATTGTAGTGAAGCTTAAATCATCGGCTGGACTGGGTAGGTTGAGTTGAGGACGTTTTTCTTCTACTCACAGAAGCTACTATTTCTCAGCTCTTGTGATCAAAATGTGACACTGTACCCAAGCTAGAGCAGTCTTATGTTTATGACTCAGGCTCCTACTAGGAGGAGGGAACCAAAACAGTTTTGGTTCCTTCTTCTTCTGAGGACTTAAGACTTATACAGGTGTTCGTCATGTACGTAGAATATCATGACAAAGTGCATTTACTTCTGTTATTCAACTTAAAATGTGAAACTAATATATGATATAGACTAATATACACTCATTACATGCAAAGTGACATATGTCAAGCCTTTGTTTGTTATTATGTTGATGATTATGGCTTACAGTCCATTTTTAAAATATTCAAATTTTCTGAGATTTTTAATTTGGGGTTTTAACAAGCTGTGAGCCATAATAATCAAAATGATCACAATTAAAGGCTACATATCTCACTTTGCCTGTAATGAGTCTATCATACATTAGTTTCACAGTTTAAGTTGAATAACAGAAGTAAATGCACTTTTTCATGATATTCTAATTATATGACGAGCATCTCACTGACGATGAGTGATGTCACGCGCATGTACCGGAGAACTGCGGTGCCAGCTAGAGGGCTAAAGGAAAGCACAGCCCAACATTCTTCATTGTAGCTTAAAACATTTTCAACCAATCGTGCAATATATAATGAGATCAAAGTGGTCAACAACACACATGCCGCTGTAGGCTACACAAAGAAATGAAGGCAGGAGAGTAGCATATAGTTTCATGAATTTAAATCAGATGAATGAAAGCAACACCTGACTGCGATTAGGATGAGACTGAATGACCGTCCCACGAGTGAATTTGCTCACTTTGCGTAACCCGGGACCTTTGAGCTGTGAAGCACGAGCACTAACCACTGTACTAACCACTGTACTACCCAAGCCCACAGCATTTGTCCAAATTGAGGGGAATGGTTTAGCCGCCTTTATATTCTTTGGAGTACCTTGGGGATTTTGGAAATATTTCAGTGCTGATTATGATAATAAGTGCAATTACAGGTTAAGGTGAACATTTTGAAGTATAAAGAATAGGTTTGGACTAGTTTACTGCTAACTGATTAAAAAAATGTTTCTATGATATGGCCGTAGTATTTGGCACAAATGAAATGCTGCACATTTTGGGCTTTTCACTCGCAGCAGTCAGTTTAGTGCAGTAGCTCTTGATCCTCGGCACAAAGGTGATCTAAATCAGTCAACTCAGTTTCAATTTGCTAGGTGATGGTCAGCGACTGTAATGTCTGTGGATGCCTTAAAATAATGTTAAAGAAATGAACAAGGTTTTGATTGTTTTGATTGATGTGCGGGACCACCAACAGTGTCACATTCTGATCACAAGGGCTAAGAAGGAGAATCTGTGCCTTGAGGCGACGCATCCTCAACTCAACCTATCCAGTCAAAATAATAAATGAATCATTTATTATTTATTGGGGTGATAGATGACACTAAAAAGGCCTTGGTATGAGAATAAAATGAAGCTTATTGTGATATTTTACTAGACATTTCAACACCATATTTATTATTAAATTCACACAAGGCTAAAATGGAACTAAATGTGTTTATTATCAGGACTAAAAATTTACATTTGTATGGTTTTTCAGAAGAAAATGTTTAAATATAAGATGAAAGACCTCAGTGGCTTCTACTTCTACTGATATTTTGGTGATATAATGTGTAGCTATACTCACAGTGGATTTGGTGAGAGTTTGATTTAACAACATAGCTCATGAAATGATGATCAAACCTTTGTGAAATGGCTAAAGATATGATGGCTGTCCCATAAGAGCTGTGTTCCCTCTCATTTGGTCCCATGTGACGGCTTCACCTGAAATAACTCATTACATTTCTTGAGAATTTCCAGCTTTTATCTCATGTCCAACATCAACCTCTCTCTTTCATTCAGAAGAAGTAATTGTTTAGCGTCAAACAACAGCTGTACACATATTTTGTGCGTAATTGCTTTCTTGTTCTTTTCAACTTGTAATTCCTGTAGCTGTCATTGTGTTTACAGAGCATTTAAATTAACTTACACAGGCCTGGAGAAGAGAATGACAAAGAAAGAAGAAAATTAAAAGAAAGTATTTGAACTTGGCAGCCTTGCATAGGTGCGTGAGTGAAGCAGGAGACCTCGAGGTTAAAGCAACCTTGCCAAAAGCAGAGGCTTTTTTTAATATTGGAACATTTTTTGATGAAAAGTTGTGACAGTCAATGCCTGGAGGAAGCAGACATCTCCATGTGTGATAAGCTTTTGAGAATGGGTGTCCCTTAGCCACCCACAGGGAAGTTAAATATGCTTCATATCACCGGCGGTTTCCTTAAATGAAAAGATAAATGAGAAGCTGCTTCTCATATACTCTCCCGTCACGGTTGAGCACAGAGGAACAACTGGGGAGACACCGATGTAATTTTGATGATACTGTATTAATAAGATTCAGTGATGGCAAGCAAATACATTATTGATTAAAGGCAATAAAATGATTAAACACTTGCTTTTAAAAACCCCAGAGACTTGAGTTAATTGAAATAGGCTGGCTGTGAGGGTGTAGATATGTAAAGCGCCTTTTCTTTAATTAGATGTAAAAGATTCTGTCCCTTGATATCAAAGAAATTCATAATACTGCAATTCAGAATAACCCATGCGGTTGTAAAGTAAAGATGTGTTCTTCTTCTTAGGCAGTGGTGATCATTACAAACACAAAATGCAGTGTTAATCTAAACCAGTTTATTCATAGTTTCACTTTTCATTTCCCAGAAAATCGTCCCTTTGAGCGCTTGATTGTTTGTTTTTGTGCGACATCAGGAATAAGTAATCAGGCTCTTGTTTTGAATAATGATAGTACCTACCATATTTGCCTGGGGGATGATGCTGCGTCCACCGAACCTCAGGCCAGCTTACTGAGATTAAAAACTGAGCTGTGGAAACAACCTGACATTGCTCCAGGTTTTGCTCCAAAGTTGCCGTTTGTATCCAGTATTTTGATGCAATCTGTGCAAATCTTAGGAAATATGCATAGATTTGTTGTGTTTGTGGCAATGAAGTACAGGTGTTGAGTATTAAAAAGCAGTAAATGTGACCAGCTGCTGCCTGTTCCAGTAAGGTAAACAATTAATGGGATTGTTGTCGCGGGTGAAAAGCTTTGTTATGACACCGGTTGTGGGAACTGCGGCGGACTTTGTGCTTCATTAAAAAGTTGGCGTTAAAGTCGTCTGAAAGAGTGGAGTATCCAGGTGTCAGACAGGACTAATCGATTCTGCACAGGGAGCATAATGGAGTTCAGTGGAGGTGAGCGCGGCGCCAGTGTCAAACCCACAGAGAAACTGTAATTCCCCTCTCAGCCAATTACAAGGCCCCGTGGGACACTGGGGCGCGGGGAGCAACAGCTTCCCAGACAGGCCTGCTTTGACGTGAGCGACTGTATGATAATTCATGTTTCTCCCTCCTGTCCACTACCCAGCATCCCCCTTTCGCTACTCATTCACCAGCATTCGATTTTTTTTTTTTTTTTACCTCATTATTCATTGTTATGCTAAAACTCTCACCTTTTATACCCGTTCAGCGACTGTCTTGCCTAAATAATGGCGCTCCGGTTTTCTTTCTAAGCTTCACTTCATCCGTGTCACACTTTCTACAAAACCCATTTTCTCCCATTGTTACTTTCTCTCTCCCGGCCGCTGTTTGTGGTCCCAATGAGCCACTGTCCTCCATGTTTACTTTCTGATTTCCACTTCTCTGTTGCCGCATTCAGCCTCTCTTTACCTAGTTTCAACAGGAAAAGTGCCATCAGTAATCCTCCAGTTCTCTTAAAGGCCCTTTACAGGATTTAGTTTGGTCTTCCGTTAGTATATTGAATTTGCAGTTGGTTGAGAAAAATGACCTTCCATGTAACAATAACACTTTTTCATTGATTGTGAGCTTTCGGCCAGTTTTTGAGACTTGAGACTCATCCCTGAGAAGAATTAGGAGGATTACAAATATGTCAGGAAAGTTACGAAAGAGTTTGAACCACAACTAACAGCTATAACCTTCAGATATTGTCCTTTTAAAGGATCGATTTTTTGGCTGCCATTGCTGCCAGTAATACAACATGTTTCAGCTGTATGTTAAAGGGACTATACGGAGTTTAAAAATGTTAAAACAAAGTATTTTCCTCCCCCTACATGTTCCAGTCCTAATGTGTAGAATGAGCTCAGACCTGTTCACCACAACTGCCTCTAAAATCCTGCACTGTCACTCAAAAAGTTGTTAATTCGGGTCCGAAGTGCCGTCATGCACGGGCTTAATATAGAAGCTGCAGTTACGCACAAGACCAGAGGTGGCAGTAGTGAGCATATAATGACTAACTTGCATCTAGCCCCTTTAACCATAACATAGATGCTGCACTAGGATTTGATTGGATTTCTTTGCAACAGCTTGTAAAAATGCAATAGTTTATACTCAAAGGCACACTGCTTAACATTCTGGATTATACCGTTACAAACAATACAAACATTCTCCTTATGACGAACCAGACACAAAAATACCTATTTTTGCAGCGGGTAATCAAAGAATGGATGTGGATAAGGACCTAACCTATTTAAATCTCATATTTGGCTGATTTTAGTGTCCATGGAGATGAGCTGGAGACGTCCCTGCTTTGTGTAAAGTTACAATCATCTTAGGATTGATGAGCAGCTCACAGCAAGCACATGTTTGTTATGTTGATTTTTTATTTATTTTTTCAATTTATGGTATACAAACATTTGTAATTTATTCTATTTTTTCAATGAATTGTTATGCTGTGTGGCTGTAAATAAATGGCCTTTAGCAATAAGCTGCCATATTTGTTGTCTGCTTTGTAAATAATCAATAGCACACAAGGGGCAGGGTTTATGGATAAAAACTACTTCAAGAGGTGCATAAAACAGAAACCATTGGGAATCACTGACATAAAACAGTGTCGGTGAGAGTGTTTGATAAGATTTTCCATGTTTTATCTGAGCAGCCGGAGGTCATTTTCCACGACTTTCCTTTTGGGACCAATGATATATAATGTATGTAATGTATGTTTCCACAGTGCTGGCGCAGGATGAAGTGGAGACACCGCTGATACAGAACGGAGAGGATAATCTTGAAGATCAAACGCAAAGGACGACATTTGAGCTCAATCTGAAAGACAAGCGGTTTGTTGTACCCTAGAGGGATGCTTTTATCACACACATGATTGCCATATTACGTATATGTGCACACACTCTTCTCGCATCATCAGTCGTCTTTTCTGTGCTGCAGGTTTGGGGATGACTTTGGGCCGCTGGTGGAGGGGTGTGGCTGTTACTGCTGCAGGAACCACCAGAGGGCATACGTACATCACCTTCTTGTGACCAATGAACTTTTGGCCGGAGTCCTGCTCATGATACACAACACGGTCCACTACCAGGGCTTTTTCAGCGCAGTGAGAGACGCACTGGCCAAAGATCAACTGGATGTACTGAAGCGGCAGGTCCTGGGAGAGAAGGGCGCTCAGACGGCGACAAAGGAATGAGTCATGAATTAAAATGAAAAAGAAGTTGGGGGACTGCTGTTGGGATGGAGGATGTCCTTATCAAAAGGATCACTGCACTGACCACAGGCTCCTCACAGCGCTGAACTACAGTGTCACGACATCAGACTCACTTTAATATTCATGCACTTAGGGGCTCCAGAGACTCTAAATGCATTAATATGAAAAAGGCGCCAGGAACGCCGAGTTTGGGGCAGTCCTTCTGTTTTAAACCCTGTCTCTGGGGCTGCTGTAAAGTAGACAAGATCTGATAAACACAAAGTCTCTGTGTCTGGGCTTTGGCTTTTCGTCCTGCTTTAACACCAGATGAGGCTTGATATTGATCTGAGGAGATAGCCAGGAGATGAAGTCAGGGATAGGCGTCAGAGGAGGGAAAGGAACCCGATGAGGGGTCAGGATAAATTTGCATAGAGGAAAGTGAGGATGGATGGCGCTGGACTATCGACTGTCCCAGAGTGCCTGCTTTTTCTGATCTGATCTCAGGTCAGTGCATGACTAATGTCCTTTGGACCCTTTGGTACAGCGAGATGACAAAATGCATTACCTCTAAATAAAGACCTGTTCTGTAAAACAATAAACTACAAACCACGTTTTAACAACCTTTGACTTTTCATTCATATTCATCTTTAGTGCATGCAAGTTTCTCCCAGTCATCTCTGATAAGACGGCGCCACACATACTCTGAGATTCATCTTGCGAAGTTTGCCACATGGGAGCATGTATTTTGCATCACACATTGCTCCTGCCATGCAGATGTAGCTGGTGTTGTCTCATGGGTTTTGAGGAGGTTAACTGAAGGTTTGTGTTGACAGCTTGACTGCTCCTGCACCCGAGAGGATAAAGATAAGATAAAGATATGGGTCTCTGGTCTGCCTCTGCCGAGCTGGAGGAAGATTTTTGAAGGTGAGGGGATGTAATTGACTGCCAGACCGTGCAGTTGTCTGTGGGGGACAGTGGGACAGATCGCGGGAGCAGACACTGACAGATTTAAGCAATGAGGATTTTTGTTGTACTTGTGGGTTACCTTGTCACATTCAGCATTAAAAAGACAGGGTTGGTTGATTTGCTTTTATTATTGGACAGAAGGGTTATGCTTAAAGATGTATATAGTTTTTGTGGTTCCGGAATGTTAGTGGTTGGCAACCATGCATTTATGTTAACATAAGATGTTGGGAACATATTTCATGAATATTCCACTCGCGCATCGCCTTCGTTTGTTTTTTATTGAAGAAATAAGAACAGAATGTCTACCATAAAGTCGCATCTTCAGTCATGCACTTTCTGTCAGATACAATGAAATATCTGCAATATTGAACAACATGTTTTCATGAAATTCGCACTGTATGTGTAGTTTGACGTGATATCACCTCACAGGAAAACTTAGCTCAGTTTTTTCATACTGGAAACAAGATGGTCGCTGTAACTGAACTGGCTGATACAATTGTTGTATCTTCATAATTATGACAGATTTTTCTGAAAAAAAATACACTGTATATAGACTATATCTACCTCATGCAGTGTGCAACATTTCATCTTCATCGGTTACTGCATAAAGAGATTACATGAAATTCAATTGGTGAATGTTAACTGAAATGGATCATTTTCATCCATGTACTGTTGTCACATAGAATGAAATATCTTCAATATAAAATAAGATTTTCTCATGAAATTGGCATAGTATGTGTGGTTTGACATGATGATCAATTTTGGCCTAGTGGTTTCTGTCCCTTTCTTCTAAGCTTGGTTTCCTGTCTGCTTTGTTTTTGGCTTATTGGGATCTTAGTACTTTCTAATGCCCCCATAGACTGTTATTATCCTAATCCTTTATAGTTTACGATGAAGTGAATGATTTGAATCAAAGAGCATGTGAGCTTCCGTAAATGAAGTAGGTGTCTTTTGCAGACACTTGATTTGTGGCTGTCATGGGACAGTATACAAATAATAATACTAATAGTATACTTATATATATACTTATACTAAAGTTTACTTAGATTTAGACTATACTTGTACTTGGTTGTGCTTATCAGAAGTATACTTCACCAAGTAAAGTTTAAGTATACAAATAATAGTGGTAATAGCATACTTATATATATACTTACACTAAAGTTTACTTGCATTTAAAGTTTAGAATGAACCACGAGGAGTTGTTTTGAGTCCAGTGAAAAAAGTACTGGAAGAGCCGTGCTGTAAGCACCACTGACTGTGAAAGAGGATTTTCTCAAATGAACAACAAGCCAAAACTGTTAATAGTAATGTTTCAGCACTCATGTTGGGCCTCCTTTGAATAAGTGGATCCTGACAAATATGTCAAGAAATGGGTTCTTCTTACTCCTCCAAATATGATCAAATTTCCATGTGTTACACATTGTTGGAAAGCTTGGAGACCACACTTTAACAATCTGTGAAAAGCTCAAAATACCCAAAACCGACTTGTGTCCCTGATTCCTGTGACTGGTCACATATTCTCTTGGGTTTTCCAAAGGAGAGGTGACAGCTTTTAACCTGGCAGAATCAGCATACCTGGAGTAGTATTTCACTTCATTCACAGTGTCCATGCTTCTGCTTTGGTCTTTTCTTCTTCTACTGCGGAAACACTACAATCTGTTTGAGCATTAACAAGCATTAAAGGGGCTAGATCAGGGGTGTCAAACTCATTTTGGGTCGCGGGCCGAAATTCAGCTCCCACGGCGGGTCGCGGGCCGCATATAATAGATTTTTTTTTTAAATATATATAAATGAAAAATATAAATAATATCATAAATGAACTAGAAATGCAATGGCTGCGCCATTGCGATTGACTGCGGAAATGCGGGAAGCGAATGCAGAAATTGCATAAACTCTTCAAATTGCATAATCAAATTTGCATAAACTGGTAAAATGCATAAAATGTCATGTTGCATAAACTGTATAAACTGCATAAAGTGGTAAAATGCATGAATGGGTTAATTTGCATAAATTATGTAAATTGCATAAACTCTTTAAAATTCATAAATCCTAAATGGCATAAACTCTTAAGTTGCATAAATGCTTTAAAATGCATTAACTGGTTAAATCCCATAAAGTGGTTACTTTGCATAAATTATTAATGTTGCATAAACTTTTATATTCCATAAACTGGTCAAACTGTTGAAATGGCCTCAGTGCTTGATTGGCAGAAGCTGCACAAATGGCTGAAAGTCCTGGAGTCTCCCCATTGGCTGGATTCCCACATACACACCAATGCAAAAATTTCAAACTCCTGTATAAAAAAACTGGAAAACTGCAGAAGGACCATTTTTTCTCAAAACCCACAAGTTGCATAAGCTGAACATGCACAAAGTGCAGAAATTGCATAAAATGCAGACAAAAGTGCAGAAAAGCATGGATTTGCGGCAGCCCCATTATAAGTCAATGGGAAAAATCTCCAACATTTTGGCCGATTGCGGAAAAACCGTAAGTTGCAGAAGTCCCAAAAGTAATAGCACCCTTCTCCTCAACATGCGGAACATTTTGATGCATAACTTGCATAAATTGCACAAAGCATGAAGGTGCTGAAAGCTCTAGAAAATCGGGAAAAAGATGGAAGAGGAATAATAATAAAGAACATGAAAACCAATAATTGACTGCGGAAGAATTCCGCAGTCAATCAATTATAATAAGCTGTGATTTGGTCAAAGCCCCAACTTGACTGTCGCTTCATTAATAACAACGGCTTACACTTGTATTGCACTTTATAACCCTGTGTCACAAGTTTCTACATAGTAATCATTATTCATTCACTCCACACTCGGTGGTGGTAAGCTGTTATTGAAGCCACAGCCGCCCTGGGGCAGACTGTCCATTTACCACGTGGCTATATCATGTGGTGTTCATATCCTGAGCTCTTATGTCAGTGCCCTTTGCTGGACGCATGTGGAACTCTTTCCTTTTTTTTAATTTAACGCTCTCTCCAGCTTGAACTCAGTCACATAGCCTCGCGAGAACGGCTATGTGTACAGTGTAAGTGAGTAAGTGTACAGTGTATTGTGACAAAGAAAGAGAAAATGGTTCTGAATCATTTTACTAAATGACCCCGTCTGTTATGACTGTACTTTTTTTTTTCTCTCTTTTTGGTTGAGGCAAAGAAAGAAAAAGATCTCACCTGGCTGCGACCCTTTCAAGGTCAAGCTCCCAAGCAGTGACCCAGAATTATCCAGTCAGCGAATGATTGTGCTCATCATTATCTTCCTCCTCTTCTCCCCTTTCTTCTTCCTAATCATCTTCTCCTTCCCTTCTCCTTTGTGCAATTTAATTAAAACCTGATGTTTTGTTGAAGTTAATTTTTTCCTGCTGATTAACCCCATTCTGTCTCAGAAAAGTTTTTAATAACTGGCACTATTTTATTTTGCTTTGACGACAGTTTTGGGTAATTAACCAGATTGTTAAATGCCGAGTGATTTTGACTTCATGAATCATAAATTTGATTGTGCTGTGTACCAATTATATGGCTCTCATTTTGGGGAATAGTTTTCAAAATAGTACAGAGCACAAAAGAGAAGGATTTATGATGTTGTATTTTACATTGTCTTTGAGATAATTCATTCTTCTTTTATTCCCTTCACAGGGGGATCATGGTCGATAATTCTTTTGCCGCTTATTTTCTTACCTTGTATGAACTTTTAATACGTCAGATTTCTTAGCCCCTTATTTTCCTTGAGTTTTCGTTTTATTCTAATGCGGCTCTTTTGCATTGTGCTGTTGCAACAATGTAATCTGTTTGCAATTTACAGGAAACAATATTTTCCAAATTGTATGATTGAATTCAGAGTATGACTGGTTTTCGGCGCATTAGCCGGAGAGGCTGATGATCGTGCCCTGTGCCTGTGGTGATCCTTAACCCTGAAGATGTTCTCCCTAGAAATGATCGTCACTAAATCATTGCCTCCCAGATGTACTGAAAGATTCACTTCATACGATTAACCTTCCAGGAAACAATGTTTTAAACCGCAGGGGCCCTTTTTTCCCCGAAATACTCTGGTGAATATTTCATCCTGGCTGTGACACTGAATAGAATAATGTTGGAGTGCAGGTCAAAGCTTTGTGCAAAGTTGAAGAGAGGTCAGACTACAAATTTAATAGGAGAGAATGGAAAAACTGTAAAGGCATTTCTTTTCTTTGCAGCTCAGAGAGGTGTCTGCCTCTGGGACCACAGTCGTTGAATGTGTAGAAGTCAGGGCAGGCTAAAGGGGTCCTAATCCTATCGATTTGAGTTAGACAGTGATTGACCCCTGTGTCTTCAAGCAGTGAGCAGGGAATGTTAAATGTCTTCAGAGAATAAGAGAGTAACCTTAACTGTACAGGGGAAATTCAAATCAATGGCTCTAATGCTGATCGTGAAGGCCGATCATTGTTGCGTTTCCTGTTAAGTGCAACATTTAAGTCAAACAAGCACCGAGGTTTGCACACAAAAAGAAAACGCCAATCAGGGAAACGTTAGTGTAAGTGAACTGTAAGTGCCTTGGCAGGGGTCTGCGCTCCTCAAGCTCTTTGTGGAGAGTATTTTTTATAGATTGCTACACCAATCTTGCTTTTTTATTTACTCACAAAGGAGCCATTAAAATAAAACTAAGGAAAAAAAGAACAAAAAACAAAACATCTGATTAAAGGTGTCTTATGCAACTTTTTATGTAAAAAAAATAAGATATTACCACGTATTTGACCTTTTAGTGACTCAGCGGCTGCTTCGGTGGTGAACATGGCCCCCTTATTTCCAACCCGGTGGCCTGTAGGACGCTACATGTATTGTTCTTTAGGGTTGGTAGGTTTGGGGTTTTCACTGCTACTAGAACCTTTTCCATGGTTGCATATACTTTGTATGAATTTACAAAAACATAGTATGTTGAAGCGGAGAAGTAGAAGCCAAGCAGGCTCATAACAACACCGAGAAAATAACTGAATAACAACAAAATTCATAGTCAAGACATAAAGTATTTGCACAGAGTAGTCATTTCCTCTATAATTACTCTGTGCAAATACTCAGCTATTAACTTATCGTTTATGTTGGCATTAATAATGTTATGTAAGAATCCAGGAGATGTATATGTTACTTTGAACGCCATGATAAAAAGCTAATTGATCGTGAGATGTTTTATACAATGGGAGATGCAATTTTGCTGCTTGCCTTGTAGAATAATGGAGGACCTGATAATTATATGAAAAATAATGTTAAATCTTTTGCATAGTACGGTATATAGTGTTTGAAGTGAATTACTGCAGTTTTGACACTTTCCCACCTGTGTGTAGGCCGATTACACATTTAGTCTGTAGTTTGCATTCCATGGTTTCGGTGCATTCAGAGCAGGTCCTGTCTGACAGAGTGAATAGCTGCATCTACAAGTCTTAAATACTTGTTTGCATCCTGACTCAGCAGATATGTGAGCTAAGAAAAATAGATGGGATCAATATAAAGCCATGCACATTAAAAATAGATATTCGCGCGTACATTTGTCATTGCCTAATGCAGTGAGCAGCTAAAAAGAAATATTCATGACTCTGTGGAAGTGACAGGGTGTCGGCAGTGCCTCAGTCCCTGATGGCTCTATTACCATGTGCTGTAACTTGCCTTATTATGGAGGAGGACATTCCTAGGAGGATGTCAATTCCATGTCATTTTGTGCATGTCAAACCCACTGTATGGCCTCCCGGTTCAGAAAGTCCCATGATGCTTATATAAGAAGAGTAGACAGTAGCTGACAAACTATAAACTATAAATTGGTCTGCAGATTGTAATGAAAATGGTATCTAAATTGGATATAAACCTGGCCACTTCATGAACACACATCATTGAGTTAGCTTGTGTACGAAATGCGTGTTATAAAAGAAGTTGCCTTGCCTTGCCACTATTGTGCTGTATATTGCTAAGCGGCTATATTTCACTTAAGTCTGGATATACAGGTTATTTTTCAAAAGCCATATGATAGCCGCATGATCCTCAGGGCCACACGTATCATGCAAATAAGCCTTATGTAAGCATGATCCCGAAACCCTGTCTTTTGAAATGCTAAATGGAAAAAAAGCGGAAAGGAATCAAAGTGCACACTCAATAGACCCTGAAAAGACAGTGATGTGTGGATTACAGTGAACCTATGTTTCTAACGTATGTCCTGCGGTTGTGGATCGCGGGAGTGCTATCATTTTCACTTCTCTATTTTATTGGTCTACTGCACCAGAGGTTACGGTGAGTTGAAAGAAAGGTCAGCGGCACTTGGTGCAGTAGGACAGTGGACGGATGAAAAGGCCAAGCAGAATTTGACCTTTGCAGATAAAAACCATGTCGGGGAAGAAGTGCCTCGTTTAACATAATTTAAGAGCTGGGCATGTGTACGAGAGGCAGAGTAGGATGACAGCACTTAGAAGCAGGAACACATCGTGAAGTGTTTACAAGCGAAGGCATCTCCGGGACGTCCTGGTTTCATAATCAGGGCACTGGAAAGCCCTTTTACACAATGAGGAGTGATTAATGGATAATCTGCAGCTAATGATGCGACACATGTGGACTCAAACCCACGGGGAGGTGTTTGTCACATTTTCTCATTTGCATTTCAGTCCTTCAAAGTCATCCTATACAGTCTTGCCATATTACACCCTTGTTTACGCCGCTTGTGCGTGCATAAAGTACAACAATACTCTCTCCAATGCTGTCTAATTACAGGTAATTTATTGGATCTGGGTTCAATCAAATGTCAAAGGCACGAGTTGGAATGGTGTGTGACATTTTCACGTTGTATGCAAATCACATTGAGATACTGTAGTGTCACTGTGCTAAATAAACATAAGGAAACAGCTCCAAGGCAATCGAGTCAAACAAGAAAAACGTGGCAGAATATGCGAATCATTCATAGCCTGAAAAAAGTGAATTACAGAAACAGGCGATCCCCAAGGTTTTAAAATAGTTATGAAAGAGAATACGCTTCTTTTTTCAAATTTGTATTTTTTATTTATACATTTTACTTTTCGCTTTCTTCTTCCCGAGAAGTTTATTTTGTGACTCTGAAGACGTTGTCATTTAGTTTTGTAGTGAATGCCATACACACAACATAAACATGTCAAAGGTAAAGAGAGGATGTGTTTTTGTGCCCCTTTCATGCTTAACAGAACTGACAGGCAAAGCAAAATAGCATCTATGTTCACCGCAATATGGCACCTGTTAGTGGGTGGATTAAATAAGTGATTTTTTCAAAAAAATTTCCCTGAACGTTAATTAAAAGCAGAGAAAATGTGTCGGCTGCACAGCAACTTGAGTGAGATTGATGATAGGCTGATATCGTGTGATAACTTGGAAAGAGCATCAAGTCTATGCTGGTTCAGAACACCATGTTACTGTTATGCAAGGGCACAGAACTATCAATGAAGGTTAGGCTGATCAGTCACAATTTTACCGTGTATTGGTGAAAAAAACAACTTTGTTATAATAAGGTTTCTGTTATACTTATGGAATTGGCAATGGATGCATGAGGAGATTAAAATGTCTTGAGAGACAGTCAGCCAGTGCTGTTGCCTGTGTGATATATAGTGTTTTGTTGCATTGCACACATTCGCTGAGGCATTGTTTGTGACAAAAGATCCAGTGCTGCATTCATTTTTCTCCAAGATCTTGTGTTGTCAAAAGCCTTCTCCAGCTCATCCCGAAGATTCTCAGTGGGGTGAAGATCTGGACTCTGTGTGAAAACGATGACTCGTGCTCCCTGAACCACTCTTTTACTTTGTGAGCCTGATGAATCCTGTCATTGTCGTCTTGGGATATTCCTGTTCCATCATGGAAGAGAGAAAGTCCAAATCCATTGATGGAATAACCTGGTCATTCAGGAGGTTCAGGTCATCAGCTCATAGTGTTGCTGAACCTAGAACCTAGACCACTGCTGTAGACTATAACAATATAACAAATAAGGACATGCAAATAAGCAAGAATAAGAGAATGAAATACAGAACTAAAATTAGAGAGGTAGCTTAGAGTTTTATTTGTTGGTCGGATCATTCTGGGCGGATTTACCAAGTGTCAGCAGTGACATCACGTGACAATCAGACCCAAATCAATGGGGTTTGAACAAGAATGACGGGTCTGCCGCCTGTTGTTCTGGTGAGCGTGACTCAACACATTGATGGACTTGCACAGACAGAGTCTTGATTAACAGCCCGTGCTCGCTGTGGCTTTGTGCGTTCACTGTTACTGATGAAGCTGCCTGGTTTTTCCCCAGGGCAGGAGTCGAGATTGCCCCATATTGCATTATGGCTGTTGGGACTTTTTCTTATCTACTGTATTATCTCTACTTTTATTCTCTTTTTGCGAGACTTTCTGGCCTTCTGAAAAGCCTAAAAACGGAGGATAAAAGGGAATAGGGACAAGTGGGAACGGTAGAATGAATGGCTCTCCGCAGCATTGAGCTTTGAGACGCAGGCGACATATAGAAAGTGAATATGTAAGCGGGAAGAATGCAAAACAGCTCGGTGAGAAATTTGGATTGTTGGAGCGGCTTGAATGTGTAGCTTTTTTCTTCTTTTTTTCAGTATCGCCTTTAGCGGAGAATTACCAGTTCATCAGGATTTAGACAAAACATGAAAAAGCCGCTGCGCTTGTCAAGTTTTGAGTCTCATCTCACTTCTCCTCAGCATGTGGTATAGACACGCTCGAGATGTTACACTGCTGAAGACGATACAGTGTTATAAAGAAAATTATCTATTTTACTACACTTTTTCACAGAATAATGGCTGTAAGCGTACTTCTTAGTCAACTGCGTATGGACTGCTGTTGCTGTTAAAATATATGTGGTGGGAAATCAAAGTGAAAGCCATTGTGTCTCAAACCTCAGTCCGCCCACAGCATGCTCTAGTGCTGCTCTTAACACACGAGGTCATGTTTTATGTTCTCATGGCGAGTGCAGTAATTCACTTACAATTGGTTTTATAAGTATCAGCGATAAAACAAAATGGCATAAAAATATACAGGTATACAGTAACAAGCATTGAGGCAAAGAACTATATCGAGCTGGGCCTTTCCGAGCCATAAAAGGGCCTCATGCAAGACTCTTTTTAGAGATCCATGTGTGGATAAGAAGCAATCAAATATGTGAAATCCTGACCATATTTGGCATTTTGAGGCATTTCAAAGGAGCCAAGGGGAATGGCTTCTTTTAACCAACAATGGACTTGTGTGGCCCTGTGCATGTGCTCAGTCTGCACACTGCAAACAGCACTAAAGTTGTCCTTTTATAGCAGAGTGATAAAGCAGAGTAAAATAGGAAGTTGTTGTTGCATTAATAATCCTCCCAGCTGGACTTGGCATTTTGTTACTATCAGCAACATCCGCTCGAAAGGAGGTATCAATATCAAACTCACGCTGGTGGTTTATTTGGATGCAGTTTTTAGAGCTGATTTGAAGGGATCCTGTTAATATGACCCTGTCTTGTCGAGCTGAGCAGGCTAAACCTCGATTAAATCATGCCCGTAAGCGTCTTGATCTTGTGTCAGTCTAAACTGTGAGTCTGTCAGGCTTAATTTGAAAAGATTAACAGTTTTAAAATGTATCTCCACACATTACCCAGATATTTCCCAAATGTGCTTGTATAGGCAGGTCTCATTCAAATGGGCGCCTTCCTGTGTAAAGCATCACTCTGAACACTGATCCCAGGTGATAATGTTCATTGAGTTTGAAGGCAATTTCCTGGTGGCTTGATTAAATCAGGGGCCAGGCTCACTTGTGTATACTATTGACTGTGACAGCCCATTGGTCACCTCTCTCTCTCTGTCCTCAGCTCACTGTATGCAGGCTGTAAGCGCCATTCCTCGCCTCATTGCTCTGAATGTACGCAGTGTGCTTCTGTCACTGACGGAGCCCAAACATTCATCCCACATCTGGCATTTGTCCAGCATTTCAGAGCAGATGATGAAGAGGCTGCCAGCTGCGGGTCTGCGCTGGCGTTCCATTCTCCACACCACAAGTCAGTGCCTCAGCTCCGGCTCGATGCTTAGATCAGAAATATCAATACAATACAGTACAATCAGATAAGCACGCACGCAGTATACAAGCCTACCATTGAGGTTTATCTGTGGGTTTCAAGCACTTCTCGCTCCATATCTCCAAAGTCATTTGAAATGCATAAGATGTATCCACTACGCCATGTTCAATCAGCTCTCCACCTGCTTCCATGATCATTACGCCAATAAAGACTGTGCATGTTGCACGATGTAATTTACTGCATTCATGTATAGGCACATCACACCACTGGGGAACATCAAGGCTTTGTTTGAAACTTTATGTTACCGATTCAAACTATATGGGGCAGAACCTGATTTGATTATAATGCGAAAAGGAATGTTTTCTAGTTTGAACACTTTGAAAAATACATCTACATAAAATATACTGTTTTAAACAGAATTATACAGGACCATCTTTATAAAGTGGATAATTGTGGGAAAGGCATGAATTTACTTCAAAGTGATGAATATAGGCCTACTCTTGATTCAGACGATACGCACAGACAGTTGTCTTGAAGAAAATAATAATATTCATCATTTCCAACTGAACAGAATAAAAGTGGGTGAAGAGTGGGGAGTATACTATAGAGGCCAGGACTCGACTCTGTGACTCTGGGTAGGGCTGTGTGTTGTTTTTTTCTTGTGCTCGTCCTTGTTTATTGCTTGTCGTATCCACCATGCAGAACAGGCTGCTTTCGTCTTGTGGTGGCGTCTTACCTCCACACGAGTTTGCATGTTTTATTCAAACGAACAAACCTTACAATTTCAATCAAAATGGCAAATTAGACTTCCTTAGGTGACAGATGAAACATGGTGCTCGTTATCAAAAAAAATGCAATCTCAAGTCTCTTGAAATATGTAATGCAAATCCCTAATATTTGTATTCCAAAGGGGATGTTGGGCTAGTTTGTCAATAACAAAGGAAACAAAAGCTCTTCAGAGAGGAGTGAGCTACCAAACAAGCCGACCATGAGTAGATTTTGTGTAGCTTAATGTGGAGCAATAAGATAAGTCAGTGATTGAGAATATAAGTCTACTGGAGGCCTATTTGTTTTTTGTTTTTTTAAATACAGTAGACAACGAAAAGCTCAGAATTATATTCCTCAATTTATTTGTTACATTTTCTTTAGGTGCTCAATGCTTTTTCCCTTCCTACATTTGTGAATACATCAGCTGTGCGCAGGGCCACCGACAGACTTGCTGGGGCCCAGGGTGAGATGGGTTCAGATAGGCCCCCTTCCCATATTTTCCATATTTTAAATAGAAAACGGGCTCCTTCATGGCCCCCCCTGGTCCTGGGGCAACGGTCCTGGGGCAACGGGCCTGGTTGTCCCACCTTCGATGGCCCTGGCTGTTTGTGCAGTGCAGATACTCAAATTCATATTTCTCTATTTGAGACGCTGATTGTCACTTGTCAACAGGTGTCAATGGGGTTACCATGACGACGCAGCTCTTAGCTCAGGGGGCGGCTAACGGCTACAAATAGTAAGAGGTTCTTGTTCTGGCTGAGTTACGCCCATTAGGCTGAACAGAGCACTGAAATGAGTACCCGTGAAAGTACATACCTTTATGTAAAACCACAGCGGGAATAGTGATTAGCACCAGTGGGTATTTGGGACCTGGGGATGACTCAGAGTGTTCCCTGCGTGGCTTAGCTCAGAGGCAGCTGGAGCCAGGCTGTTGTTGCTGCTGGAAATGTGGAGGTCAGATACACAGTTAGCCGCGGGGAAAGAGCGAACAGCTGGGACAGTGTGTGCGCAGCCTGCAGGGTCCGGGACGCTCTCTCTCGGACTACCAAGTGCACATATGTAGAGGCATCGGGCACATCTCTGACTGCTTATTTGCATTTAACCTCTGCTTTGTTCCCCCCGACCCGGCATTAGCCTTTGGAATGTGTTGAAAACCGCTAACTATCCAGAACATGTGTGGGGATATTTTTGCAAGGAAGAAGCTTCAACTTATTATCTGGCTCAAGGAGGTTGTGTTTGCTCAGGCGGTTTAGGAGTTTTAAAAAAAAAAGATTTTCGAGCCAATTCCACTCAGTCCTATATCAAGAATGAACATCTGCAGAATGCAAACCTCGCCTGATATTTCGACCAATTAATCCTCTGTTTCATTGTTCACTTTTGATACTGACATTTGTCACATGGTTTCAGTATCGCCTGTCAAATTTCAGCTGGACACTTCTTATACTAAAATATTGAGATATGACCTCTCTCTGTTGGATGGATGGATGGACACAAGTCACCCAAAGCGCTTCACAGTTTAGGGAATTTGTACTTTCACTCCACAGTCTACACACAGTTCCTCCAGGATAGACTGAGAGAGGTGTGACTACAGACATCTGCCATCACCATTCATCCGCATCACTCATCCTGTCCTATTGTACATGTTTTTAGTGGTAGGGGAAACTGGCGCACCGAGAGGAAACCGGAGCAGACACAGGGAGAACTCCACAGAAATACCATGGATTGAACCTGGGACCTTGGGGCCACAAGCTCCACTGCACTGTCACAAAAAGCAGTAGAACTAACCATAATGAACATCCTCCAAGTCTAACAAAACAATGAGTTTGTCCTCTCACTTCATGTGAGTCTGCTCTGTAGTGGGGACGCTACCAAATCCTACTAATCTGTAGAAGGCAGCGCAAAGGACGGCCAAAAAAACTGGGTCAAAACTCCTGTCTTGTTGCTTTAATAGTAATAGTAAGCAAACCTAAGACTCATTTATTTGTTCAGGCTTTTAATCAGCTACTCTTGGGCTGCTATGATTTTGTGTTGTCTTGTCCTTTCATTATATTGTGTGTCATTTCTGATTTTTGAACTGTGTTGTGAATCACTTTGTGGCTTTTTGTCCATGAAAGGTGCTATATGAATAAATGTTACTTACTTAAGCCCCGGGTAGATCAGTCGAATTGTACTAAAGGCCAGCACCACCGCACCGCACTTACTACACATGGGAAAGGTGTGTGTGAAGTTTCAGACATGACAATTCTGTGGATGAGTGCTTAAACCATTGTCACCCCAGTTGTGAAGCTAATGAGGACAAGAATAGCTCAGTTGGTGCGCCGACATGATTCTTGAGTGTGAAAGGAGCTATACTTATGCTCGCCTTGGTGCGCTCAGTATTTCACCAGCAGTGGAAAGATTATTTGCTTTCACGACTTGTCAATCTGCAAAAAAAAATGACTCCGTAATTTCTCTGCCTCTTTCTAAGCCAGATGGGCAGTTCTTAAACTCAAAGTTGTTTAGGGGTAATGAGATACTGCTTGACGTTTACACCTTGACAACACAGAAAAAAAAATAAGTTGAAGGCAGGTTGCAAAAATAGAAAGTTTCTCATTCAGTTCTCAGATAGGAGCACACTTTTCCCTTCCTGATTTAGCTTCACCCAGGGGACACAGGGAAGTGTTAAAATCCTAAATTGAAGCCATAGCAGGGAGATGTAGTGTTGGAAAAAAAACCTGTTTACTTTCCGCCAGGGAGGGAGGAGCGAGATATTGTTAGCATTTAGTTATTGATTCGGATTGCACTAGCGCTCTTCAAATGGGGCCCTTTTGTTATTGCGCTCACACAGCCGCGCCTGAATTGGGGAGGAATTGTGTGGAATGAAAGTCATCTATTTGTGCTCATCGATTAAACATTGTTCCCCGGGGTCTTCAATCTGCAGATTTAATTAACAAGTTTCTCCGGACTCACAGGCGGCAGGCAGGCAGGCAGGCAGGCGCCCACAGCTGGCAGACCACAAGCGAATTACAGGCAGCAAATATGAAGCGAAAGGGAAGGTGCGAGGGGGCAAAAAAAAAAAAGAAGCCAATTGGGTTTTAAGCAGTAAGTAGGGGCCCGAGGGTGAGAGAGATGAAAGCATTGAAAGAAAAGGACTTGCGATGAAGGGAGAAGTCTCAATTTTAACAGCTGGTCTCAAAACACTGTCATGGTGTGAAGCAGATGTGCCTTCGGGCAAACTAATAATACCCTTTTATGAGTCAAATGTAACATAATTGTCTTTTGATGAGGGAGCATTTAAAAGCAGCAATTTGATACAGCCTGCAATTACCCGCCGTTATAATGATTGTATAAAATAAGGCTAATGACGCTTCATCAGTTTGTAAATTGCAATAAGTGCCAGACATGAAGTTAGGCAAAACAACAATGTATTTAAACATTAAACATTATATCCCATCATCTTATGGTAGTGTTCTGTACAAATCATGAACAAAAAACAAGCGTCCTAATGCTACTCCCCACAAATGTTTGCAAGATTTTCATTTCTTCATGTGCATTCCCTCTGTAACATATATTATTGTTTAGCGAGAGGCAGCTTATAGTGTTGTTTACAGGCGACAAAATTCATGAGAAAAGACACATGGTCCCAATGAAGAATGCCGCCCTCTCGAAGTGTTGACGTAGCATCAAAGCTGGAATGAAGAATGGAGAAGATGTTAGTGGAGCGACTCTATTTCAAAGACGTGCGCAGCATCATCACAGCCAGCCGAGGGGGGGAAAGTGAGTGGGTTTGGATTGAGAGAGAGAGAGAGAGGCGAAGGGGGACAGACAGAAAGGAGAGTGGCATATGTGGGCAGATTGAGCTAACAGCTGCATCCAGGTGCATGGGAGGCTGTGATGAAAATGAAAATAAACACTTGCGCCCGCTGCAACGGTGGTAAGCTTCCCGGATCTGGAGAAGAGCGAGGATTTCCTGTGGCTCTGTGAGGATCAGGAGAAGTATCAGCTGCCTACTCAGACGACATGATAAAAGCTGGGACATTTGCCGGGCCATTATACGTCATTATATATGATGCATTAACTGTCAAGTGAACCAGAAATGAAAGCATTTTGCTCTGCCATTGGCTCATTAGTCTGCTGTGGAAATTTTTCCAGAGAAATAAATTGATCCTATTGAGGAGCGCACTTCCCGAGACGTTATTACAAGTACAATGAAGGAAAGGTAGATGATCATGAACGAGGCATTGTCAGCTTTCTATAGTGCCCCATCCAATGAACCAATAAGAACACGGTTATATAGTGCACAGCGGAGCCGCCATTCTACCGGTAATTTGTCTGTCCACATCCAATATGTGTTAAGAGAAGTGTTAATGGAAAGAAGGCGTGAGAAAATGTCAGTCTGAGTTGGGAGTTATATGTGCTTAATTAATAATACACATAGTTTTCTCCCCCCCCCCCCCCCCCCCCATTTTCACAATCCACTAAATTCAATCAGTTCTCCTTTCACTGGCGATATCTTCTGTAATGCCCTCCTTGCAAGGCTGCTTCCGAATTGAAACAGCTTTTCCTCACTTCTTTCACTCATCTGTATTCATGTCTTGTGATCAAAGATAGCACTGCACTGGCACACACGCAAACATTAGAGAAGGGTAACATGTCGGGCTGAACAACACAACAAAATATTGTACTTCCCCACGTAAGAGTAATAATAATAATTACCTGATGTCTTGGCTTCATGTTGATTGATTTTGGGCAGCACTTTATACATACAAATATGAAAAAAGCAGGAAGAGTCTTAAATGATGCGTCAGACATCCAGCCTCTCTGCACAACTCCAGTACTTATCCATTGCAGTTTCAATAATTACTTTCTGCATACACTAGCATTTAATTAACCGTTGTGTTGTAAAGCACTGAAAGAAAAGGTGTTAGGTTTAAGAAAGTTCACAGAAATGTTTAATTGGCTTTTAGTAACTATAGTATTACCATGTTCATTGATGTGGTTGAATCCTGGTATAAATGAGTTAATTCATAGTTATTCAAGTATGACAAAAGAATGAATAACCAAACTACGCCCGGTGCTATTTATAAGAACTTAAAGCTGCACCTGAATCAAACTGTGAAAGTCGTCAGTCGTAAAATCTCAGTTTCTAGCTCAGTCTCACAGACGCTCCACACATCCCCAGTTAATTACCAGCTCGTCTCAGCCGGAGATCAGCCAGACAGAGATTTGTATTAGTCGATTCATTTGTCAATGCATTGAAATGGTTGTTCTCTCGTCCTTGTTGCGGATGGGTGGGTGGGGAGTGAGGGTTGTAAGCACAGGGAGGGCAGGGAAGGGAGGGAGTTCAGCTGCCTGACTGCATGGTGGATAAAATTGTTCTTCAGTCGACTGGACCTGGCCCGTGGATGCCGCAGTCTCCTCCCTGAAGGCATTACCTTGAAGAGACTGTGTGATGGGACTCTTGCTCTTCACAATTTGCGGAGAAAGTAGAGACGCTGATTACTTTTCTTCATGTAGTGTGCATGGTCCAGGAGAGCTTCTCTGTGATGTGCACACCCAGGAACTTAGTGCTGGTCACCCTCTCCACTGCAGCACCGGTGATTGTTAGAGGAGCATGCTGGACCCGTGCTCTTCCAAAGTCCACAACAATCTCTTCTCTTCTCCACATTTAGAGAGAGATTGTGTGACTGCTCACCTCAACCCATCTCTGTTGCTGATGAGACCCACCACTAAGACTGTGCTAATTTAACTTCTGACTTCCTGTTTCGCGATGTTTTGACACACAACAGTGAAACTTGGGGGGTCACTTATCAAGACAGGTGCTAAATAGAAGAAATTAATAAATGACCCCACTCCTTATATCTACTTTTGCTCGTGGCATAAGAAAACGCTCGGCAAATTACCCTATGGTTTGTTTTTCTTTCACAAATGTATCCAGGAGATATTAAGTGTGACTCATAGTTAATTAATCAATGAATGTAAGTGTTTATTCATCATGTATTAATAGGAGTAAATAGGATGTAGTTGTGATGAAGTAAACCATGATTCATTCACTCTCCACAGCTGCATATTCAGTCACATCCACCATCACATTGACCATCGCCAACAACTCGAACTCCTGTCTCCAGCCCAAGGACACCAGGGCAGTGTTAAGCCCTCCTGTTATCAGACAAGCACTCCATCACCTCATTCACTGCTGCTCCCATGACTTTATTAAAACACAGAAAATGACGACTACTATTCAATTGTTCCAACTTTGCTCAATGTGAAGAATGAGGAAAAAGCATTAAAAAATCCCAGCTATGAAAGATGATAAATGACAAGTTCTTAACACTCAACAATAAGACGCCCCTTGATCAATGTTGCGATGAAAAAAAACAACTTGCTAATGACAAAGGAAAATCCAATGCAACAACAATGCCATCCAGATCTGCTGACACTCGGCAGGTCTGCCACACAGTTGTTATAAATTGCAGCGTGAAGAAGCAGCGGAGAAGTGTTTTTAAACAAGGCCTCGGAGGCGAGAAAGGCAAACGGGTCAGTCTGAAGAGTAACTTGCTCTTTGAGTTGCTCCTCCATAGGTCACGGCTCTGAACTTTTTAACATAAGGCGTGGAGGAGGAAGCAGGGAAGCGGCAGCAAACATTCAGAGCATCGAGTGTGGCTTTGTAGTTACTTCTGGAGATAATGAAACAGTTAACCCCAAGAATGAAAGGTGCAGCTGAGAATAGCCAGTGTTAAATGGTTTCTGCGACAGTACTACAAAACTAATACCGTAAATCTTTGTGCCAGTTCTAAGAGGTGATAGCAGTTTCATCACACTATAATATTTTGCATGATCTCAGTTCCTGAAAAATGACGTCATGTGAAAAGCGATCCTGGGCATCATATTTGAAATGTATAGCACACGTCTTGTAACCAGTGTGCAATTAGAGCTGCATTGCCGCTATAGGAAGACGATATAATGACCGAGCTGCAGGTATCTCACTGTTGTTCTGTCAGACCATGTGCGCACAAGTTGAAAGCACGCTTCTCATCTAAAGTCAGTCATCCCTGGTGGAGCTCGAGAGAGCACTGGCATTAATTGCTCGACCGACTGATAGAAAAGGAAAAGCCCAGGTGTTCAAGTCCACTGCCAGGAAGATGCGATCGTGCCCTGAATACATATGGGAGAGATGTGATTTCCCCGGGACCATCTCCGCTGAGAGCCCATCACCTCTGTGTGTGTGTTTTAAGGGTATGACCGGGAAATTAACCTAAGGTCGTATTGTGTAGCCTAGAGGAAATAGTCTTCCAGTCAAAAAGTCAGAAAGAATGTTTGTTAAAAATAAATAAAAGCAGATACTGATGACACCGAAATTAGCTGACCATGAATAGTGTTCTGGAACGAGAGTAACTTAACTTCATTGATTTTTCCACCGTGAAATCAATAAAGCTGTATCTCAACAGATCAGGCTCACTTTATCAACCCCTGATACAGCATTGAGTCAATTCATCCATTTAAATATCGCTCCTTATCTGAGAGAAAGGAGGTTCAGGTATTGCAGTGACGTACTCCTCGCAATGATGGTTTATGTCCCTTGGGAAATCCAGCTATGGTGTGTGTGTACAGAGTGCCCTGTTTAAGTTCTACTCCGGTGTAGAAGCTGATTCCTCCACTATAGACCTGTCCTGATGCTTGGTCCTGGTCTGCGCTCATTAGCTGCAGAAGTGAGAGACCTGTGCCGATAATCATCACCTAGCAGCATTGTGATGCTAATTCTCAGGGCAGCGCCGCTTTGCCCTTTAATCTCCTCCTCCAGAGGGGATCTGAGGAAAACTTACACCAAAGCCCTGGTACAAGGCTCCCCAGGAGAGCGAGTGTGAGAGCTGTGGAGGTGCATTTAATCATACAAAACCCCTCCTGGTCCCACTGTCTCTGGATACTTATTCACACAGCATAGTCAACGAGGGCGAAATCACAATTTATTTTTGTTTCTGCCTATATTTATAAATAGGTACTACACTGTGTAATGTACAAGTTTCAGTGCCAGTGGGAAATAGAGATGAAATGCATATTAATAAACAGGTTATGGGTTATGGTGGGTTACGGGAGATGTGCTTGACCTCAGATGTAGATGACGTAACAACATCCATACTAAAACAACCTTCTCCAAAATCACTTGCAGCTTTATTGTGACCTCATTTCAGATGTATTTCACTTTGAAAATGAGCCTCATGTGTCCTCATCCCCAACATCAACCCCTCCATCACCAACCATTCAGTGCTAATTATAGCTAATCAGGCTAATGGTTACCTCAGATCCTCTGTGCCACTTTAAATGTTCACCATGAAGCACAAAAAAACCCTCCTCTCCTGAGGCATGTGTTTCTCCCCCAGTCTTTAACTCCTTATCACAGCCTTGAGATAAGGATCCTTGCCTATTATGTGCAGCCTATGTGCATAAGAGTGTAAATATTCGCATGCTATCAGAGTCTGTGGCCACACTGGTGCAGGAGATAAACGCACAGAGAAGTCCACTCACGTCGCACTCCGCTCTGTAACTGCCCCTAATCAATGCCCGGCGCCGATTTAAAGCAGGGTTAAAGACACGTGGAAAGGCTGCTTCAGTAACATTAACACGGAGAGACAGATAGGATATTTACATGTAGAAATTCTCATTCTGTCCAGGTTTTATATGCAAGAGGTAATCATCCCCCGTGTCCTGTTAGGCCAATGCTGCCCTGTCTGTATATAGAGATGTAAAATTAGAATGAACTGGAAACGATGTGACGAGAAGATGTGTGAGAATTACATTATTTACTTTTTTAATTGTCAATTTACTGTACTCCAATTGTGTGGTGTAAAAAGTTATAAAGGTAAAACAAAAAATAACAAGTAAAAACAATTCTAATTGAGCAAATGGTCTAAAACTGAACAGATTCAGAAAGCAGGCAGAGTGAAAAGAATTTAAAAATACTATAGTACTATAGTAAACACTCAATACCTAATTTTTTTGTAGGGCATAGAAGTGTTTTGTCTTTCAACATCTAGTTGTCTTCAGTGTCATTTTCCTTACACGTACTGAGGGACTAGAGGAAGAGATGTGTATTTTGAGTCTGTCATTTAAAATGAACAAAGGGCCGTTTGAGTGAGGGGTTATCTCTGTCAGGACTTCTTATGTCGTTTAAAGATCTCTTCAAAGGAAACAGGGCATGGATTTTCTCAGAGATTTTTCATGCTCAGTTCGAAAATTGGAGCTGGTTATGTTCATTTATAGGGACCAAGAATAACCCTAGTTTTGCAAAGAGAAAGTGTCCTTCATGCTGGTATTCCTTTCAGTAGGACTTATTAATTTTACAATTTCTGTCTCTTCCTCCGCTGTGATGGAAATGAATCCTAGCGAGTAATGTGGAGCTATTTGAAAGACTCAACCTCGAAGACTCCTCCCTCTTTTCTACCTGCAGCCCACTCTCCTGACCTCCTGCAAGCTACACCTCCTCTGCCTCCCCACATCATCACTTAGTCAAGATATGGGGAAACAAAACAACCTCTGTACAAAAGGATGTAGCAGTGGCCCACAATCAGCTGTTGATCTTAAAGTGCTGACATGCTGACAGCAGGAGCAGAGCTGTTTCCCGTGCATTGAATGTTTATTTCTCTTACATAAGCCGTCACCAAAGTCGTCGGCAGTAGATCCAACTGGCCACGTGCAACCACACCGGACCAGAACCTCCACGTCCAGCGTGTTCACCTTTAAATCGTCTGAGACCAGCTGCAACAATCGGTTTGCATAACCACAGTGTTTCTGTACAAACTGTCTCGACCTGAATGCAGTCCCACTAATTATGAACGAGCAAAAGCAAATGCACCAGGAGCATCATGACATGTGCTTTGTTGGAGGAAGCTGAAATGTCATGATGAAGGGCTCCTATTCCTATTTGCTTTTAGGAAAGTGACTATCCTCAGTAGTAAAAATGGAAGAGTTGCAGTTGGTGGGATTAAGATAGCGTAGTTTTACTAAAATTGCCCGCAATTTAACGCTTCAAATAAATAATAATCGTTCTCTAATTGGACAATGAAAACAATGTTCACAAACAGCAGGGCATTGCTTCCCTTGGGCTGTAACTGATCAGTAACTTCAAAAAAACACTTTAGGGCCTGGATGCATCTGCTGTTGCCGACCATTCACCAAAACATCCGGCTAAAATCGCGGAAGTAAACAACAACAACAACGATCTCTATCTAAAAACAACTAAACCATTGGGGATAAAGAAGAACATGCCAGCAAGAGAGGAGATGGTTTGGGAGGAGAGTAAAGGGGAAACAGCAGTAACACTGTCTCAACAGGGGTGAGGGAGTAGGCATGCCTTGTCCCCTCTCTATAATGGCATCTTGAGATCAGGTGAATGACCCTCCTCATCTCAGCTCTCTGTCTCAGCAGCAGAGCATAAGACTTGCTAATTGAGTGAGACCGGAAACAACTTGAAACATCTGTGATGGCAGTATTAGTTCTCTCCTAGGAGGGTTCTGAGTCTTAAATAAGACTGCGCTAGCTTGGGTTCAGTGTCACATTCTGAAAACAAGACCTTAGAACAGGGGTAGGCAACGTCAGGCCCGAGGGCCAAATCCGGCCCTTCAGCACAGAACCTCTGGCCCTCAAGATGATTTTGAGAAACATTATCACACAAATCACTATACTATACACTATACTTTTAACATTAATAGAGTTAAATGGGAGAGAAAAAAGGTAGAAATACTGTCAATACACCCAATATGGTCATATATTATGTACAACACTGGCATTTGAAGGAAGTGCACTGGAAAAAGCATAATCGTTTTAAGGAAGAAATGACGAGTCTACTTGAATTAAGAGATTACATCTAAGGTTTGAGTTGATGTGGTCTGGTCTTAGATGAGATAAAACCTCTAGTTGTAGTTATTCTCTTAATTCAGATTATTTTGTGTAATTTCAAGTGAAAAACAATGGTCTGATTTCAAGTGGGTTTTATTCTTGTTACATTGACGCTAGCATTTGTATCTTGGATTAGTTCAAACCGACTCAAATTCAACATAGAAGAACTTTTATTCAAGCAGTTTTAAGCAATTTATCTCATTTAAGATGGTCATGTTTCCAGTGTTGTGCTTTACTTTGGGCTAATAATCAGCGGCTTCGGTCCTTGGTCTATTTACAATTGAGAAAATCGGCCCTCCGCCAAGAAAACTTGCCAACCCCTGCCTTAGAAGAAGCTTCTATGAGTAGACGACCTCAACGCAACCAAAACCCAGTCCAGTCGATGATTTAGGTTTCACTACGATGAATACTTCCTGAACGAATCACGTTATTGTCTCTTGCATGTTTCCTAAATGTGATTTATAAAAAGAAAACCACATGATCCGTGTTCTCAGCCCCCTCCGTCTGCCCGTCCACACCATAGACTGCTAAATTAGGACAGTACTGTCAATGGTCCTCCCCCTCTCTTGTCTTAATGATCTGTAGGATTGAATCAGGACGAGGACAGGAAGAAGTTGATAAGGCTCCAGTTGAGGGCTTCTTTTAGCCATCAACAGCATGTGCTCTGTTCGTCTTAAATTGAGTAATTGTTTATAATTTCCCAGCGTGTGCCTTTCATTTTGGTCGGATTGCAGTCTTTTTGTTCCTTTTCACGGTAGCCTTGCAGAACCTAAGAAGCACATCTCTGCCGTTGTGTTGTTTTGTAGCATGTATTAAACATTGTCCGGGAATGTTGTTCTGAATAAAAGTTGTTTTTTTCCTATAAACTTTAATCAGAGCTCTCAGCCTTGGTCATTGTTCGGCGAAACATATCCTTGCTTCTGGAACACGGTTTACCTTAAACAAGAGTCTACCTTGAAGTCACGTGTCCGCAAAGCAATTATCTTTCTCTCTTAAAAAACTAAACTAAACTAAACTATTTAACCATGACTCAACGCATCAGCCAGATCAAATATTACTATTACGGATGCTACGTTTCTTTTGTGTCAGGCCCTAAAACTGTATTAAGAGACAGCTTAGATTACAAACTAAAAGAAAATGGTGTTCATTTTGACACAGTTAAACGATGGACAAAACTTCTTATTATTCAACAAAATGACCACTGCTCTGAGAGAACTGTTAAAACAGAAGCTTTTGCTGCATAATCGCATCGTTTTAAGCAGTATTTTAAATACAACAGGTGATGCGATAGAGGAGCGGAGACGGTGTGCCTTATGGGACTGCAGATAAGGCAGTAATACTTTGTCACAATGTTATGCTTAATAATTAATCAAAATATAGGCCAATATTGAAAATTAAAAAGAAGCTTATTTCTTATAGACCATTATAGACTGAATTTAACTCAGACTTCTCCAAATTAGCATAATTACAATTAGTATTAATCTAATGTATAACATGCTGCTACATAATGATTTATTGTTCAAATTAAAGTTAGAAACGGTATGAAGGAACATTAAGTCGGCCTATATGGGAAAGGCCTTGGGATCAGCGTGCAGCCTGACAAAGCATTCAATAGGAAATGGGAATAGTAACAAGAATAACTGATTGCCTGCATATAGTATGCACTCAGTACTGTATAGTTTCTCCAGAGCTGAGAAAATGCACGAGTTTAGCTCTGATTTCACATTTGTCCCCTCTTCTAACTGTGAAGCATTGAAATCCACTTGCTTTCCCTGTCTCTGCAGCGCCATTATCTTACATTCATTACTACCTTTTATTGTCACTACTGATTGAATCGTCATATTTGTTGCAAGCCAATGGACAATACTCTGTCTCCTGGACAACATGGATATACAGTGCCTCTCGAAAGTATTCACACACCTTGAACTTTTGCACATTTTGTCATGTTTACAACACTAAACATAAAGATTTTATTTAGATTTTTTTACTGAACGTTCACACACAAGTAACAGACAACTGTGAAGTGAAAGCAAAATGATACATGATTCTGTTATTTTTCAAAAAGTGGGGCGTGCATAAGTATTCATACAGCATTTTCTGAGTGCATTAAATTGCCTTTATAACATTCATAATGACTCCAGAATGTTCACACCTTTGCCTAACCATTAAATAGAGTGTAATCCTCTCTCAGTATAATTTCAGCTGTTCTTTTCGGCCCTCAGAGCTGTGGTCGGAGTGTATCGGTCACTAAACAACATCATGAAGGCCAAGGAGCACCAGAGAGGTCAGGGATAAAGCTGTGGAGAAGTTTAAAGGAGCGTTAAGTTACACAAAGATTTCCCAAGATTTGAAGATCTCCCGGAGCAACTGTTCAATCCATCATTCGGAAATGGAAAGAGTAAAGCACCACTGCAGACTTACCAAGACACGGCTGTTCACGTAAACTAACAAACTGAACAAGGAGAGCACTGGTGAGAAATACAACCAAGTGCCCCATGATAACTCTAAAGGAGCTGTGAAGTCCTGCCACTGAGCTGGGGGAATCTGTACATGGGACAACTATAAGTCGTATCTACACAAATCTGACCTTCATGAACGAGTGGAAGAAGAAAGCCATTATTGAAAGGAGGCCATAAGAAATCCCGTTTGAAGTTTGCTAGAAGTCATAGGAGGACACAGCTCCATGTGGAAGAAGGAGCTTTGGTCAGATGAGACAAAAATTTAACTTTTTAGCCCAAATGTAAAACATTCTGTATGGAGCAAACCTGACACTGCTCATCGTCCTGAGTGCACCATCCCCAGTGTCAAATATACGGGGGGGAGCATCATGCTGTGGGGCTGCTTTTCCTCAGCGGGGACTGGGGAGATTGTAAGAATAGTTGGGAACATGGATGGAGCCAAATATGGGGAAATTTTAGAGGAAAACCTGCTGGAGTCAGCAAGAGAACTGAGGCTGAGGCGGAGTTTCACCTTCAGCCGGACAATGACCCTAAACACAAAGATAAATCTACAATGGAATGGTTCAATAAAAACATATTAATGTGTTAGAATGGCCCAGTCAAAGTCCTGACCTAAATCCTATTGAAAATCTGTGGAATAATGTGAAAACTGCTGTTCACAAACGTTCTCCTTCTAATTTGACAGAGCTTGGGTTGTTTTGTAAAGATGAATGGGCTAAAATGTCAGTCTCTACATGTGCAAATCTTGTAGAGTCAAACCCCAAGACTTGCTGCTGTTATTGCAGCAAAAGGGGGTTCCACAAAGTATTCATTCATGCTGTATGAATACTTATGCACGCCCCACTTTTCGGTTTTCTATTTTTTGAAAAATAACAGAATCATGTATCATTTAGCTTTCACTTCACAGTTGTCTGTTACTTGTGTGTGAACGTTCAGTAAAAATATCAAAATAAAATCTTTATGTTTAGGGTTGTAAACATGACAAAATGTGCAAAAGTTCAAGGTGTATGAATACTTTCGAGAGGCACTGTATTTACAGTAGCTATATGCTTACATGACCTTCTGGCATCACATAGCCTACGAGAGGAATGAAAACTCAAACTCATCACTGACATCCACTGCATAATGTACAAGTGACTTTTGCCCTATACCATTGGCATTGATTTATGATTGCCCTCCTGGAGTCTATGCTGTGCTGTAAGTCAATAACTGTAACCTTTTCACTTTTGGATGACCTCTTAGCATTCATAATCCATTTAAATTTAACTACTGTTCATGAATCTCCAGTCCAATCATTAGTAATGTTTTATTAAAAAGACATGGTTATTGCATGCTTAGTGTTAAATAAGAAAAGCTACGTAAAACATTCTTAAAAGTTGGAAAAGACCAGTTTCCTTCCCCTTATTTTCTGAACCTTTACATCATGCAGTACAACTAAGACTAACTCACATTGCAGCTCTTGCCTTTTTCAAACATGTTTTCTTGCTCTGATGTTTCCCTGACATGTTCTTGTGGCGCTCATTGCTATATTTGTCTAAATCGGTGCACTTGTACCTCAATCATGCCAGAATCCTCACTGTGAGTCGCTCGCACAGGCCACTTTACGTCGCATCTTGTGTTGATTATGTGCACTGTAAGTTGAATCTGCTCCATCTTAACTCTCCACATCCCAGTTCCTGCCCTTCACTTTGAACACATCTCATTATACGGGCCGCATCATGTGTGACAGACAGAGCAAATACCTGTTTTGGTGTTGCATTCGAGCGCCGCTGGTTTATGTCACGCATCAAATAGTATAATCCCTAAAGCGTATTCCACCTATCAATTTGTGCCTTCGCGAGCGTATGGCGCATGATGTATGAGAGTGCAGTTCACTTACATGCTGCTCTGGCCCCACATACATATTCAGACAGCTGTTAAACACGTGTTTCATGCACGTCTACACAGTGGTGGGAAAGGGGAAGTTTGTTTGTTGCCCCTGTGTCCCCGTCTATCCATCACTGGGTTCACCGCACACTGTAGTGTTTCTTCATCAAAACAAGACTGTTATTTGAACTAAAGGGTCCTTTTTGTTTGGTATCTGTTTATGAAATATTTGCACTTGGTCAATAAATATTTTCTCACGGTCAAAGAGGTTACGTTTGTTTGCTGTACGAAAGTAAAAAAACTGCAAATCACGGTTTGACGTTTCTTATTATATTATTTAGATGTTTTATAAACTTTGAGGAAAGGCCAAAGGATGACTCGAGACAGGTTTCAAAAGGTTTGGGAATAGGTCTGAAAGTTTGGAAAGAAATTATTGAAGCTGGTGAATATTTCCTTTTAATACCCGCTTTTCTTTTGTGGATTAATGAATGTTGTATAACTCTTGAACTAGATGATTCTCAACTATGGGGGTCAGAACCCAAAAGTGGGCTTCTGAACCCGTTCCAGCGCGATTTTATCAGAGATGGCTGTTGATTTATTTGTGGATGGTTCTTATAATCAGTGTTGAATCAACAGAACGCATGTGAGTCACGATGATTATGATGATAGGGTAAAAGTGTGTCCTGTGTCTATAATCTGTTGTAAATGCTGTCAACTCCCAACATTCATAATAACAGGATTAAGTTCAGACCTTTTACACCCTAACAAATGGTTATTTCCATATCATTTCATTTCAATATAAAACATGTCCTTGCAGTATTTGAGTGAAATGCATTAAGGACACCACAAAAGTATGATCCGTAGGTCCACAGAGTTCAGTTAAAGTAAAACCTGGTGAAAGTTCTCCTTAATTACTCAATTAATGCGGTTGTATAAAAACAATCGAACAATGCTGCATTTTGTGTTCATTAGCACAACTGCGGCATCCTGTTCCCGGAGGTCTCAAACTGAACTGAAGCACAGATAAATTGTGTTGTTGTTCACACTTTTCTGTTAAGTACTATCCTCCACAGACCCAATTTAAATCAGTGGGCAGCACAAAAACCAATCGCTAATTTGTGTAACTTCAGGTTTAGAAAATCTTTACTGGAACCACATTAAGTGTCCAATATTATGCCAAACGGACTATTTGAGATATTAAGTCTGTTGTAACATTCAACATTCATCCAAGTCCTCCTCAAGTCCTCATTGTTGGAGCTGAAGTGTGTTTTCTTTCTTACAAATTTACATTTAATTCACGCGCAACGAACCCATACATTATCTTCAAGACGGGCAAAGCGTTTGTCACCACGGCAACGTCATCATCAGCATCATCTTGCTTCGGGCGACTGCACAGCCGACCTCGAGGCGAATCGGTATTTACATTCAAATTTAATTAAAGCTGAAAATCACCGCTCAAGTGATGTAGCGGGTGGGACTGATTTATAAATATATGCATGGCCCACCACTGACCTCTTCAACCCGGAGAGGGCCATTCGAACGCACTCTCCGCTGAAATATAGCCTCATTCACATGTTGTGCGTCACCGTCCTAAGCAGTCCCAGTGGAAAGAGGCGAGTGGCACGGGAGCAGGTGTTTGTACCTCTCTGCAGAAACAGGAGAATCCACCACCCCTCCCCACCACCCCTCCCTCTTCGATCCCTCCTCTAAAAAGGCTATTCATTATCCATCTACTGCTCTTTCAGGGCACCTTATATCGCGGAGAGACCAATAACTCAAAAAAGTAATGGCCAGATTTGGATGAAAATTTGCAATAAAAGTCATATGTCAGTGGAGAGACGACTCAAAATCCTCTCAGTAATCAAAATATGCTAATGAATTGGTCTTAAATAGCTCTTTTTAGATGCGCAAATAGTATTTCAATCAATCACTACATGTGTGCCTAGGACTGACTTATGGAAGCAAGGCTGTCAATCTACAACAACTCGCTCACACCACATTCATTGAGCCGCCATAAAAAAGTGGATATATTGACACCAAATTTAAACTCCAGGCTGATTGCAGTGCCCTTTAAAGGATTGGACAAAGTAAACACAACACAATATAAAGTTTCATCTCCTCTGAAAGCGTTCCAAAAATCCAATATTGCACTTTATAAATGACTCAAACTAATTATTTCCATCTGCAGCATCACGTAATGAATAATGTGTACATAGGATGAACACTTTTTTCTCCTCCGTCTCTGGTGATTATTGTCATTTTAATAGCATTTGAACAGATGGTTGCATCAAGGCCAATATAAAATAATGGTTTGTGCGATGTGTCAAAACACTCATTCTAGTCACTGCATTGAATCCATACTATTGACTTCAGTTTTCAGATTTTTCCGGCCTTGTCCACCGCACACCGCTCTCTACAATAAGGCCTTATCGTAATCGTTCACACCACATCTGTCTTCTGCTCTGACACATGCTTTTGATAGCTAGTTTTCCACAGCGCGGTCCCCCACATTAAAGACATATGTAAAAGTATGTGTGCATTGGTGCTGATAAAGAGAACCAGGAGGCGTTTAATCTCTTCTTTATTTACAACGCACTGCCGTCGTTTCAGTCCATGAAAGGCCGGCCCACCGCTCACTTTACAATCGCCTTCCTTTGTGAAGGTGACAGCGCTGACACCCGAGCTCTGAATCACATCTCGCCTTTGCCAATAAACTGCCAGTCCGTTTAAAAAAATACAGACATGATTTTTTTTCACTCAACATCAAAATGTCAATAATTTAATTGTAAGGACCTCACATTGAGCACAAATGTCTCCACATCACTACATTATGACAATCTTTGAAATAGTCAAAGAGGTTAACCAATACCATCCTTTACCAGCGTGTTGTGCATGCACCAGAGCGGTGTGGTCATGATGATGAAGACTTTGGATTTAGGGACTCGTGTTGTGAAGAAGAGGCGTCTCAGGGCTCCCGCTCCGCGATCAATCCACCTGACTTGAAGCTCGATTTCCAGCGTGAGAGCTTGCCGGGAATTGATCAGTCCTGAACGGCCGATAATGAGCGGTATTGTACACGACACAAGTCCACGCTTTTGTGCTGTTGAAGACCATGTGAGGAATAATACTGTCCACCGAGGAGCCCTGTTTGATCTACCTTAAGGCGCCCGTTACCAGTACAGGCCGACGGATCAATAATTTCCTGTGAAGTGTCTTTCTCAGCAGCTCAAGATCTTGATGAAGGCTCGTCTGAACTCGATGTTGAAAGTGGTGTAGATGACCGGGTTGAGGGCACTGTTGACGTAGCCCAGCCAGGTGAAGGCGCTATAGAGGGCAGGGGGCACCGAGCACGTCCTGCAATGGGTGTTCAAGATGTGCGTCACAAAGAAAGGCAGCCAGCAGATCAGGAACACGCCTGGGGCGGAGAGAGAGATGAATGAGGACGGAGATGTTGAGGGGGAGGTATGGACAAAATGAGGGAGAGAAAATAGTACAGCATTAAAATCGAGTCTGTTACATCTTTGTTTTCTAGAAACTAAACGCAGGGGACTGAAGAAAAGTTTGGACTGACTTTACATAATGTAGACGCCAACCAAATAGAAGCCACCTACAAAACCTTGACACTAACTTTTTTTTAATGTAAAATGCCTGTATTACTAAAATAAATATTTTTTTAACCTAATGATGTGTTATGAAAACTTAAAAAAAACCTCACACCTGCTTATTAAAGGGACTATACAGAGTTTAAAAATGTTAAATCCCCCTACATGTTCCAGCCATGTCCTAATGTGTAGAATGAGCTCAGACCTATTCACCACAACTGCCTCTAAAATCCTGCACTGTCACTCAAAAAGGTGTTAATTCGGGTCAGAAGTGCCGTCATGCATGAGCTTAATATAGAAGCTGCAGTTACGCAAGACCTGAGGTGGCAGTAGTGAGCATAAAATGACGAACTTGCATCTAGCCCCTTTAAGTAAACTTTCCGAGAATTATCACTCTAAAAACACACCTCAACTGTTTAACAAAAAGGGAAAACACTTTCTGGCACCCATGACACATGTTCAGACTGTCTTTCCAATCCGGTTTTGTCACACGTGAAGCACAGTGGATTTGACAACCGGAGCCACAGCAGTGAAAAGTGAGCGGGAGCATGCAGATGTGACTCTGCATCTAATTGAAGGTGTGACCCTGTGACCTCAGTGTTACAGCCTGATCTGTATGGATGCGCACGCAGCCAAGACAAGAGGGAGCCTCTATGAATGCACTCAACAAACTACTCGATTGACATGTGCAGTTTGAGTTGAGTTATACTTATGCAAAATTCGGTGGTGAACTGTAGATAGAAATTCATTATATATTTTGTAATTCCCAGATAGCACATCATATGAGGCTTTTTTAATCACAAAGCACCAGCTACACAAAGCCCATTTCATTCAAGACCAGTAAATTGTCTGTATGTGACTTCACAATCTTGTTCCTTAAGCTCCCGTTTGTTGTCTACTTTGAGATAAGTTGGCCATTATGCAAACAAAAACTGTTTATGAGACTTGTTTCTACCAATATGCTTCAACTTTCATTATTAAAACAGGCAACAGGAAACATAACATCGGACAACTGTGCAGCGCATGTATGGACCTTTTTCAACAGGTCAGAAGTAACCAGGACATCGAGCAGGACAAACTAACCCCTAAGCCATCATGTGGCTGTCAATGCACCTATATTCACGCCTATTGATTTGTTTTATAAATGATTTGAATGAGAGGCTAGACTCTAAGGTGGGAGCTAGGCCTGTCACGATAACAAATTTGAAGTTCGATATATTGAGGCAGGAAAGTATCGCAATAAACGATACTATTGACTCTTTACGATATTATTGACTCTTAACGATACTGGATACTGTCTTCTCTAAAGCATAAAAAATGACAGTAAACCTTTGTTCTAAAAGTGCATCATCATATCCTAAAACACCACACAAGCTGCAATAAACATGAAATAATATAACTCATTTAGCTTCAGATAAAAAATGTACAAAGAAAAAATAAGGGGGGGGGGAAGCTAATAAATGTACAATAAATATCAAGCCCAAAAATATATAGTTTATCTGTTATTTATTGAATGATAAGTTGATATAGTAATTATCGTGACAGCCCTAGTGGGAGCTTGTACTCCCTGGTTAGGATTATAGAAGCCCATCTGTGCAGGTAAAAAAAAATGTCCACAAAAAGTCCACAAAAGATTGGGCTAGCAATTTCTCATCCAAAACGTACTGTATTTAGAGATTTATAGAGCTTGGGATTGTGTCCTCGAAACCACTGCCACAACATGTTCTGGGAAAAGGGCCATTATAATAAACTAATGGCGAGAATGTAAAATACTGGAGTTATTGTTCACATAAAAGCATTTGGACACCGAGCGTGTCAGATATAGTGGCCCAGCAGCTAATGGAGTTGTCCCGCTGTTTTTCTCTTCTCTTTATCCTTTGTTTATATTGTTTTTAGCAATTATTAAGTCTATGGACAATGCTTTCCGCGGAAACGTTCCTATGGTAACAGTTAACAACATTCAATGCTGAGCCCAAATAAAGACCATAGTAGTGCACTCAGTCCTTCAAAGACCGTAACAGGTGACATTGATGCAGTGGGCAGCGCTGAGAGCAGGGGAGAAGCCCATTTGCGGCGCCCCGGTGTTTTCCCTGACACGCTGTAATGCGCACAGACACCTTTGATGAGGCTGTGGAGAGGCAGATGTGACGGCCACCGCGGCTAACGGGACCTGGCGCCGAGGACCCGGCGCAAATTGGAGTGTGTGGAAGCATGTCAAGAAAAACTGGAGGAGCAACCAGCAGCGTGCTCCGACACCAGTGACATTTCTGCTTGATTTGCGCTGGCTTTGTTGAATAAGCCCTGAATGCGCAAATGGGCCGGTGTTATGAAGTCGGGGGTGGACTATTAACAGGTGAATGGTTTCTGAGAACACAGGCGAGTCCGTTATTACGCTCAAATGAGATTTTAATATAATTTCTGCTCCATCTGACAGAGCCGTGGCTGAGTTAGGACAGGTCCCTGGTCAATTGGCTTTCTCTGAGTAATAACTTTGGACTCATTTTTCTGATATCAAAGCCCCTGTGCCTAATTTCTCTTTGTTCAAAGTGGGGAAGTTGGATCCAAACTGCTGGCTTTGACTCCAACATGTTTGTAACTCTCACAAACTTATTTTTTGCTTTGCACATTTTTCAAAAACTGGCAGAGCTCTTACAATTCGTACAGAGGCTTCAGAAAGTTCAAATACCCGGCGGCACAAATCCTTCTCCATCCACCCACAAACAGCATACTGTCAAATTCAAAACACGTCTCGTCACCATGATTTTATCTCAAACAAACCAGACGGATGGAGACAGATGAGGTTATCCTTTATAGGTTAAGATCCGTTAATATTTCCGTTAATGTTTCACTTGAAAGAAACATACAAAAACGCCGGGCCGATTGTCACTTTTCTAATATAAGACATGCCTGCAATTACCCTGACATTAGTGACTGTACTGACAAAAGGACAAGTTATCATTAATCAAAAGCTTTCTGTTGTCATTAATCAAAGGTTTCTGCTTATTTATAGTGGAAACTTCACACCATTAAACTTGATGTCAGTAAGTAATGGAGTCAGTTTACTTAAGTACAGTACTTAAATTGTGTGTTTGAGGATCTGTACGAGAACATGCTACTTTCTACTCCACTACTTTCTACAGAAGCTACAAAGTGAAAATCAGGCACATATTTTGGCGCTGTGCAAGTAAACTGTCAATACCAATGGCTCACAACAAGCAAGAATATTTGTCCCAGGCCTGTTGCTGTTCAGGATTTACAATCTTCAGCCACAAAGTTATTCCCAACTATTTTCTTCAGTACTTTAATTTAAGACATAATCTGACCTAGTAACATAAACTTTTATTGGAGTATGATTGGAATATTATTTGTGAGTGTGAGTGACTGTTAGAGGATAACATTAAATCGCTATTTATCATACTGGGTCAGGCTGTACAGTCGTACTATCTCTGTCATAGCCTTGACTGTGGTGCTCAGGCGCCCACTCTCTGCCACTGAATGCTTGCGTATCAGTATGACGCTCTGAGAGGGTATTTATCCCTCTTCTGTGGAAGCATAGACAGACTTGAATGGTAGGACTAGCGCAATGTCTCGAGTTCATGTCTCCGGGTCCCGCACCGATGGTAAATAAACTTCTCCTGCATAAGACATCCAGACTGCTGCCTGTCATTCATCTATCCTCTCGAACACCATTGTTATTTCTCTAACAATTTTGGCGTCAACGAACATGTCTACAGCTGATCTGGTAAGTGCATTTTTATCCTTTGATAAAAGGGAGGGGGAATGGCCTTACCAGGTTCATGCTTGATAGAAAAAAGAACAATGCAATGGGAAACGTACAATTAGTAAAAATGACATAATCTCATGTTATCGGTTAATTCTGGATGTTTGGTTCCGGTCGAGAGTAGGGACTTTAGGTCCGTGACTGGGGTATTCCGATGCACAAAGCTTGAACTGAAATAGCTGCAATAATCTGTGAAGCTCCATGCATACAGTTTAGAGTAGGTCAGGTTTTAAACTTGTTGACTCTACTGTTTATCCACATAGCCGTCATAGGCAAAAGTGAGGAACACATATTATAGACTATCTTGAGTGTAAAGCTTTGTTTAATGTTAATTTTAGTGTCAAACAAAAGGCCTCACACCGACATAGCCAGGAAGCTAGAATGCTCCAGAAAGCTGTAAACGAGTCTGGGTCCAGGTCACTGGTCTCTATGTCTGGTTTACGGATAGCAAGTGTGGGTCAAAGCAAAAGCTGTGGGCTACTGTGTAAAGCTGTTGTTTCATGTTACTTTTAATTTTGAACTAAGTGCTGAATATTGAGTCGGTAATAATTACATAGGCCGTGTAATTAATTACTAAGGCAGTTGGACTTAGAAATACGCCACAGTCAGAGGACTGTGACCACAGGCTGGTGTGAAAACTTGAATAGAACTATCTGTTTTTAGTGGTCATAAAAGCTTGTGGTTTAATATACATCTGCTGATTTTTCTTCTGACTATAGAATAGTTACAAGAAGTAGAGAGAGTAGTTGTACTGGTGCTAAGGGATTATGGGTAGGAGATGAACCTAGGATATTTTTCTCCTAAGAGAGATAACCCGCTTAGCACCGATTTTTGAGATGTGCACAAAAGAGAGGAACACGTACGCTCCATATACAACCTATGGAGGCTGTTGTGTTTGTTCATTTCTAATCTAACTGTGAAACTCCAGAATCAACTGATGAACATTGAGAGAAATGTAACTGATGGCTATGGCTCTGGATGCAGCGAGTAGATCTTTATTTCCATGCTTTTATATTTCATATTCTGTGCTTCCTTGCTTGGTTTGCTTTGTTTGCTTGGTTTATTTGATGTTTGCTTGAATTTTTTTCTTAGGGCTATAATGGACACACAGAGAACATAAAGTGTACTGAGTTATTTTGCGATAACAACATGCTTATTTGAGTAAAACTGTACATTCTTTGGTAATAAGATTACACTGACACCAACAAAGTAAAATAGAGGCAACACCATCCTCACAGTTACTCAGTACTCACAGCATTCGAGTACACTTGAGCGAGTAAAATCCAGTGGTGGAGGAATTGCTCGACACTCTTACTTAAGAGTGCAGATACAGATTCTTTTACTTAAGAAGAAGTGAAGGTATCTGACATGATTTTGACTTAAGTAGAAGTGTTGAGTTATGCATTGTGGAATGTGCTTTATAAGCGGAAGGTGAAGGTATTTAAGAGATTATTGTGCAGGATTTTAAAATCATTTGAATCCGGTTTAAACAAGGTCTAAAACAAGGTTTAAAGGAGTAAACCATTGGACTAGGTTTGAACCGGGTTTAAAACAAGGTTTAAAAGACTAAACCACTAAACCAAGTCTAAATTGGGTCTAACCAGTTCATCGTAATGAGGTCACTTTGAAAATAAAATGCTTTACTTTTAACCCAATTGAAAAATATAGTGAAGTAAAGTAGAGGTTCATTCATCATAAATTTACTAAAGAAAAGTAAGATGCCCATACTTTTACCTTTTGCTTGTACTTGTGCTTTTACTTTGTTGCTTTCCACCACTGCACTTGAGCGAGTAAAAACTAAATTATTTCAAAGTAATGTTACTCTCACATAAGTAATTTGCCAGAGATTTCACCTATATCTGGACTTATAAGTGAAGGTCTTGCTGTATAACACCGACCGTGTTCACAAGCAACAAACTACGAGAGTAGAGAGTTTTCACGGACACAGGGTCAAAGAAGAACAAGGGTCTGAATGAACAAAGTAAGGGATCTGTCAGTTTTATACAAAGGACAGATTGTGTTGTTAGGGGTGACCTGATGTTGTTCGGCTTCTTTGCCATTCAGCAAGATGCAATGACATAATGTTGGACCAAATTATGAACATTTTCACTTATTTCAAAGTAAGAATAATTCAGGGAGAGTGATGCTCACATTTTGTGTCTCTGCCTTGTCTCCTCTGTCCACATCTACTGTTTCTCCTATCTATTATTGTTTTGTCTCTGTCTGTGAAGGTCCATGAGCAGAGCGTTCCTGATAAACTCTTGCCTCGGGAGATTGTTGAGTCAGTCTAACAAAACAAAATGCCAACATTGTTTGCTATAACTATTTCATAGAATAGGGGGGTATGCTTTTGAACAATGATAATGCATTGGTAAAGCAATGATACAAGTTAAGAGTCCCCGTAGGGTAAACAATGTCCGCATTTTGAATCACAATCAATTGATGTTCACATGACGGTGATGATGAATTGAAAAATGTGTTATTTTTGTGAATTGATGCTGCTTTATAATCTGTTACAGGCCACAGGAACTGTGTGGAGGACTGATTTCCGGTGTCACAATGTCACAATGTCTCTGTTTTAGCTGCAACTTGTGAGTATAACAACTGGGTTTTAAAATACACAAGGAAAAAATCTATGAGGGAAAGATGTATAACTACAAGTAGTTATGTTAATAAAAGGTATGATTTGTGTGTGATGAGCAATAAAAACAAACGATATTGATCACAGTCAGACAAATTTAAAAGTAAAATGCGCACAATTGAGAAGTTGAAATGGCTTGCATTTTTAGTTTATTAGCCCAATAATAGAATAGATGGATAAATGTTGTTCTGCTGTGATTTGCTTGAGAAGCCTGAGTTTGTAGGCCTGGTTCTAAAAATACCAGGACCTGAAAAATATTATATTTTGTTATTTTGTCTTCACTGTTTAGACTTGTGGTAAAGTGAAATTTAACTCTGTCTTTCTAGGCTCTGAATGTCTATATAGGCTCTCAGTTGTACAGGAGTTGCACATCGTTAATCTTTATAAAAGATTTGAATATTGAGAGATGCCCAGATTACGGCAGGTTGGCTTTTCCTGGTTCCTTTAAAGATAGTTTAAGTATTTGCTTTGTTACATTTTGTGCCCAAGATTAGATTGGAGTAGTCAAAACACTTCCTTTGCTCTTCTAAGTAATGCCTCGAGAACAAGGTTCAAGACAAGGTCAGCTGGAGTCCAAACTGTGTTTAGGAGAAACATATTTGCGACAAAGGTAACCAGAGGTTTAGAATGCAAACTAAGTGTCTTAATAAATTCCAACATTCGGAACAGGGTTAGGATCCCCTAGGAGATAGCGAGCACTGAGATAATATGAATTTTAAATAATTCCTAATTGCAAACAGCACTGATTTGAATATAGAGGTCAAATAAAAGAAAATTATGCAAATAATATAAAAGAGTTTAAGTGTTGTTTTGCTTGACATTGTCTAAATTACTAAACACTTTATATCTCGAATAGTTCGCAAAGGGTTTTTGGGGGTCCTGACCAGAAATGTGTAAATTAAACTTTAGAGACCAATTTAATTTAAGTCTGGAATAGACAATTGAATTTAATATAGTAAAATATAGTTAAAGATTTAAAGAAAACTTGTAGTACAGTATCTCAATTCTTGATGTTTTAATCTTAGTGATGTGGTTTTAAGAACCTAAAGGCAACTAAAATTAAACACATTAAAGACAAAAGGAGAAATGAATAACACTATGCTTACTTTCAAGCATGCTGCATTGACTCTTTTGAGGATGGGCCTTTTTTGATAAAGTACAGAATTTTTGCTTTTATTTTTGTGATGCTTTGCGTAATAGGACATGCTGAATTTTGTAGGTTTTAGATTTTAGATTTTACTTTGCCATTTTTGGTGGTGATGGGAAAAGGCAAGGGCCTGTTGCGCGTTGCGTGGGCATTGGTCCAAGTGCATTGCTCAAAGACCCTGAAATGAAAGTTCACCGAATCGATAGTCTGCCGAAGAGAAAGTCCGCCAAACTGATCGTCCACCGAACTGAGAGTCTGCTCTGCCTCGCTGAGAAACTGTCCTCGAAAACATGCCAACAAAAGCCCCGCTGCTGCTGCCCCTCGAAAGCCTTGAACAGTCATCTGCAGGAGGACTAGTGCTCACAATTTGCCCAGGTCTGATGCCTTGCTCTCTGTACCACTTGGACCTACATTTTTTAAGTTTTTTTGCTATATACTTATTTTATATTTCCTTTTTTTTTTAGCAATTTTTGGTGTTTTTGCCGATGGGTCAGCGGCCCATGGGATCCTCTTTTGCTGCGATTTATAATTATTATTTTTTTCCTCATTTTGATATTTTTGACTATAGAATGCTCAAATTGGTCAATGAGTCTGCATCTTAAACAGCAAAAATAATCAAGTTAAAATAAATAAATAAATACATTTTATTGGATATTTTAAGAGATAACAATTTTTTACAAAAATAAAATAATAAAACGACAGACAGAGAGATTTGAATGTTCAGTCAGTAATAGTATGCAATAAACAACATTTTAGCCTCTCAAAAATAGAGTAATTCCCAAATTACTGTGTAGCGCAGTTGCATTGATCTGTAACAGCCGATAACATAACTTTGAAAGATAAATATCCACAAGTTACCACTCGTGTGAAATAGTTTTGTTGATAGGACTGTAGGGATTAATTTTTTGTTAGTACCCAAGGAGGGTTAAGGCTTAACAATTTGTTGTTTGTGTTTATGTTCTTTCTGAACTTTCTGAAATTGATAAAAGATGTCGTGAATTTAATTTAAGTAAATTGAGTGAGTTCTGCACAGAAATTGACTGTGCAGTTGATTCTGGATTTTGTTGTTGGTTTCGGTTTTAGGTAAAATGAGAAGTCCTAAATTTTGATCAGTGGAGATACTGGTGTATGTTAATTTGAAGCGTTTATGATAAAGGTGATCATTTACATTGGAAGACTTTAGGATGCTTAGGTTGAAATATTGTGTTGTTTGCAAAGAATTGTCAGTGGAGGCTGAATCCAGATTTGAACGCATCGTGTGTTCTTAGATTTAGATCTGAGGCTGTGATTTCGAGCTGTATGCAGCCTAATGAAGAGGTTTGCATACAGTGTAAGTAAAGCGGTGTCTTCAAATTTGAAATTTGTGCTTGGCAAACATGTTTTATTTCGGACTAGCAAGAGTTTTCAGTGTAATCCAGTATCTCAAGAGTCACTCAAAAGGTCACACTTATGGTCTCAAAAGTATATTGCCCAGCTTTCAACACTAATCACGACTCTGGGTGCACACGGAGCTCGTTATAATTGTTGAAAAAAGGAGGGGCCAAGAAGCAGAGGAGATTTGCTCTCTGTAGAAATAATTGTGACTCTTTCTGATCTAAATAAACAAATAATGAGAAAACAAAAGTTACAGCAAGTAGTTTAATTTCAAGTCTAAAACCTGATAATTAAACACAGGGAAAGTATCAGAAATAACGCAACATAATAAAGAATAAAGAAAAGTTGTGTAAGTGAAACCCAGTTGTTCTGAAAATAGGAAATGTGTAATGCCATTATTGCTTCATACTAACAATACTAATGCCATGATTTAATTTTACTATATTTTTACTATATTTACTATAAAATGATATTAAAGAGTGTGATTGTTTTTGTAACTTGTATGTACTGAGTGTGTAACATGTTTTAATCCATATTATTTCCAGGTTGATAACGTTAATTTCCCACAGAGACAGGGAATTTACAGGAGGAATTCTGATGCAGGAGGGTCTGATTCAGGACGGGAGCTGATGAGCCGAGAACAATAATACCAATGGCATGGTAAAATATGGCCTTATGCAGGCCGGAGTGTGCTTCTTTATTGTTGCAGGAGGCAACGTGGAAGAAGAAAATGTCAGCTTGTTCTGGATGTCTGGAGGTCGTGCCTGAGCATCAGTATCCTTTGTGTATCTATTTTGTGTTTCCAAGCAAGAGAAAGAAACACTTATTATCTCATCAAATATTTTAACTTGCGAATGATAGTAATGATTGATATTCATGTCATGATGGCTGAAGCTGACTCTGGTGAAAAGTCATACTTAATCGGTAAGTTTGTAGAAATTATACTGATGTGTTGATGTTTGCAAGGTATAACATTCTTTCCACAGGCGACCTGAGAGACAGGTTGGATCTGGCAGGAAGGCAAACACACATCCATTGGAGTTTGAATAAAGTTTAAATGGAAAGATTCATCTTACACACTCCCATTGTTTTTACATTTACTTCATATTTCATTATTATTTTCATTTATATATTCATAAGTGCTTTCATTTTTTATTTACATTTTTTACATTAATTATTTTATATTTTATTATTCATTTTTCATTATTATTTTCATTTATATATTCATAAGTGCTTTTATTCTATATTTACATTTTTACTTAGCTATATATACTTTATTATTTTACATTTTATTACTCTTTTATAGTTAATAAGCTTTCATGTATTTTTAATTTTACAGCATGTATTTTAGATTTATTGTTCATTTATTTTGTGTTCATTTATTTAGTGTTTGTTTATTCTTTTCTGGCCATATCACTGAAGTCCGTCACTAGTGGCCAACACCGAGGGAGCGTTAAAGCCAGGATTTGTTCCCGCTTAAACCAATGATGGTTGGCAGTTTGTTTCAATTAAAGCGACAAAGGCATATAGATTGATTAGGACTTAGTGTGAGGCTAGATATATATATATTTTTTTAAATACTTTATTTCTATATTTACCTATTTTTTATTATTATTATTATTATTACCTATTTTTATTATTATTATTATTATTATTATTATTTTAGCATTTTCTATTTTTCTATTTTATTCTTTCCATATATTATTACTCATTTTGGTCCAGTCAGTTTTCAGCTTATATTTTGATTTTGCATTTATATATATATTTTTTAATCTTTGGTGCTTATTCTTTATGGCTTAGTTATTCAACTTACCAATTTCATTTTATTTCAATTCATAACTTTGCAGGTACAGATTCACAAGATAAAAGGGCAGGTATTCAATACTTGGTTATCTTGTGGTGAGGTTCTTTCATGTTATGTTTTGTGTGTGTTGCTCATTGCAGGTATGTTTAGGTCAAAAAAGGGAAGGGTTTTAAGCTCTATTTCAGAGGCCATTACGCCTGAAGTACAAGAGGATTTAATATATTTTGTCCTGAATGATGGTTTCTTGCTTAGCAGTTTTCAGTAACATTATTTTTAATCACAGATTAAAACATTGGAAGCAAGGGATAACAAATAATAAGACTTACGATCTCGTTAGATTTGAATTTTAAGGAAAATTCATTGTGCACGAGTGTATGAGCTTGCACCCTTCTCAATGGACGCTGCCAATTCTCCACGCCATTCTATTTCAACCTGAAGACTTGGAAGACAATAGGGAACTCTTGGTGTGTGTGGGCAGAATAATCCCAAAGACACACCAAGAGGTGTTACGGCACGATAGTCTACTCGTGATCCGTATAGATCTGAAGCACCTGGAGGTGTTTTGACGGGCCTCACAAGTATTGTGTTGAAATTAACCATCCGGTATGAAGATTGTTTCATGATTAATAGTTTGCTATGAGCATTCTCTTAATATGTGAATAGGATTTTCATGAGAATTGATTGATTCATATCTTTGAATATTGTGTTGTGTTTGTATTTTATTGTATGTACATTTTCTGACTTGGACCAATAATATATCATTTGCAGGAGAAACTGATTGGCGGCCATGATCTTTTACTTATCCCTGATAATTGGCAATCAGGTCGGGGATTTGAGGTTTGGTCATGGTACCCCCTTTTACACGCCTTTAGTACTTGATGCATGTGTTTTTATTGGTAGCAGTATTTGCCCCGATTGGGTGATTAGTGAATCTAATGATGCACATGTCTCAGTACTTTGGGATCACTGGGAGGGGGGTCATTTAATTCCATCACAATGACCCGTATAACTGTGTACTGTGGTACTTTACATGAAGTGTGTTGAATGTTGTTTTGAAATGTCAATTCTGTGTATGCTTCCACTTAGGGCATAGATAAACCATTTGAATTTTGATTTTATTCTAAAATCTTGGTTTTGGATTAAATTGAAACTTAGGTAGTTGATTCAGGTTTATTTTTAGGCTGGCGTTTAATTTTGATTTTTTTTCACTTAGTCAAAACCACTAGAAAGCTGTAGTTTTGAAAGGGAGGAGTGTTAGAGGATAACATTAAATCGCTATTTATCATACTGGGTCAGGCTGTACAGTCGTACTATCTCTGTCATAGCCTTGACTGTGGTGCTCAGGCGCCCACTCTCTGCCACTGAATGCTTGCGTATCAGTATGACGCTCTGAGAGGGTATTTATCCCTCTTCTGTGGAAGCATAGACAGACTTGAATGGTAGGACTAGCGCAATGTCTCGAGTTCATGTCTCCGGGTCCCGCACCGATGGTAAATAAACTTCTCCTGCATAAGACATCCAGACTGCTGCGTGTCATTCATCTATCCTCTCGAACACCATTGTTATTTCTCTAACAGTGACCAATGTGATTTTAACTGTAAAATTCAATAAAATATATTTGGTAAGGAAAATCATTTGACCAATAGTATATCTGTACTTTTACTCAAGTAAATCAAGTACTTTAACCACCACTGGAAGCACTAAAGTAAAACATTATTTGCACTAAGCAGGTGTTTCCCAAACAGGCGTATGGGGCAATTTCATGCTTTTCAAAGAGTCTCTTAACCAAGTGCATTTTCTCTAGTTTGGCTTTACCCAAATCTAAAAGCTTCTTAACAGTGTAATGCCTCATTTGAAAGCTGAGGCCAACAAAACTGATCCTAACTTTTAGTCATGTTGTCGATGCATTTTTGTCACATTTTTGTATCTTTTGTATGTCTTCTGTATTGTTGCTTTTCTGGCAGATTGTTGCTTCTTTGTTGATTTATTTGTCACTTTTTTTGTTGCTATTTGAACACTTTTTTGGAAGAACCTTTTAGATTTGGGTGAAGCCAAACTGGAGAAAATGTGCTCAGTGCAGGTGGGGGTTAAGAGGTTAATGACGACTGGAATCAAATGTATTGCTCTTTAATGACATTCATTTTGTCAAAATTGATTCAAGGACTTACTGCTTCATGCCGAACAGAAACCCTGGCCTGTGTGTGGCACTCACCGAGGACTATGGCCAGCATCTGAGTCGCCTTCTTCTCCCGGGCGTGCATGCTCCTGAAGCGCGAGCTGTTGAGGTTGAGGTGGGACAGGGGTCTCAGGGAGGTGTGCGTACGGCCGTTGGACAGGTCCTTTACCTCACAGCTCATGCGGATCGTAGGCCTGTCGTTGGGGCTGCTGTCATCCGCGTCTTCGTCCTCCACGTCCCCACGCTCCTGCTCCAGGTCCAGCTCTGTCCGGCCGCACGACGCGTGGCTGATGCTGCAGTAGTTCTGAGTGTCCACCGGGGGCAGCATGGAGTTCTCCACGGGGCCGGTTTTGGGACGCTTGCGCCACAGACACCCTGACAGTAGACTGGGTTTGGGGGGCACTGAGGGCTCCACACTTTGCTGTCACAAAACACAAAACAGTTGCACATGTTTACTCTTCAGTGGTTCTCAAAGTTTTCACACTAAGCACCACTTCTTAAAATATTTGTTCTTCTTCTTCGTGGGATCAAATATTATCAAAATTCTTTGTGAAATGCATGTAGTTAAATGTCTTCCGAAATGCAGAATGATCAAAACCAACAATATTGTCACTGCTTCAAATGTTACATTCAGCTTTTTTTCACATTTGTCAAATATTGCCAGCATTGTTGTTTATAATTTAATATATCATACTACAAACACATTTCTCTACAACTACACCAAAAAGTCCACCAACAGATTAAAGTATTGAGTAGAAAATCGTACGTTTTCAACTCAGGATGTACGTGTTAGTGGCAAGTCCTCCAGAACCATCACACTGAACATGAGGGCTCCTCAAGGCTGTGTGCTGAGCCCCCTCCTGTTCACTCAGCTTGACCCGTGACAGCACTCCAAAGTACGACTTAAACCTCTTAAGTCTCTCAAGTTTGCAGACGACAAGTGGTGGGTCTCATCAGCAACAGAGACGAGTCAAATTACAGGAGTGAGGTGAGCAGTCTGGCCATGTGGTTCACACAGAACAATCTCTCTCTAAATGTGGAGAAGACAAAAGAGTTTGTTTCCTCTAACAATCAACGGTGCTGCAGTGGACCAGCACTAAGTTCCTGGATGTGCACGTCACAGAGAAGCTCTCCTGGACCATGAACTCAACATCACTGGTCAAGATAAGTAACTAGCATCTCTACTTTCTCCGCAAGTTGAGAAAAGAGGGACGATAGAGAGCATCCTGACCAGCTGCATCACTGTGTGGCACGGTGCCAGCACTGCGTCCTGCTGAAGGAGCCTCCAGCGCACCGTCTCACCCCGAAAAGCCGTCAGAATCACCAGAGACCTTACGCGCTCATCACAGTCTCTTCAAGGTAACGCCTTCAGGGAAGACACTGCGGAATCCACGGCCCAGGTCCAGTCGACTGAAGAACAGTTTCATACACCAGGCTATCAGGAAGCTGAACTCCCTTCCTTCCCTACCCTCCCTATGCTCCCAACCCTCACCCCACACCCCCCGATCCACAACAAGGACGAGATAATTCATTGTGAAATTAATTGACAAATAAAAATCTTTGAATATTTACGTTGTATAAACACAATTCTGTTAGCCTTACAACCGATACATCCTATTGTATGAAGTAGATCCGGGACTTTAGGTTAGAATCCACACTTCTATGACCCATATACGGCAGAGCATTGTGTCAAAACACAAAAAATGACTTTACAACTTAACTTAAATGAAACGATCTCATGAAACTGCTAAATTGGACGTTAAAAACATAATGGGTTGATATAACCAGGACCTGAAAGCTCATTAGTGCAGCCGTTTGTTTCCAGCTGCAGAGTTAAAGTAGCGAAGCCAGCGACAACGTTAATAAAAGCCTGCACTTAAAGTTTATCACCCTTTTTATGCCTGCTTCCCTTTTGTCACAGGTCAAAACAGATGGCGGCCGAAACAGACACAGCTGACAGTTTTTCATGGTTGTTCTCAGTCATTCTAGGCCACGTTTTGTATTTCACACTCTAAACTGAATGCGCTCTACCAAAAGCATCAAAAGCATCTATGTTTGGACGCATGATTGCTGTCATTCCTCTTCTTTAAAGATTTCTTCAGTCTGTGCGAGGAGGGCTGTCTGAGAATGTTTAAGGTATTACATCTCACAGACTGAAAGGAGTGGAGCAGGGCAATTTTTTAAGACCCTATGGCGCTGTTAGTATTCAGCACATAGAAGCAGACAGTGGCTCCATATATAGTAATACATCATCTTTATTGCCTGTTCATTGATCCAAGTACTACAGGCAATAAATTAAAATTTTCAGCAAGCTGCACTTCAACTTCTAATTAGTTTTTTTCCGGTGATGTAATTAAAACTCACTCCTCGGTATAACGTATTTCACAACGCTTAATTGATTTATTTCAACATTATATGCAGTCACTCTTGCCCACGCATACATTTTTATAATCCTTTCCGTGCTAATCTATTCTATGTTTTCTCCAAGTGTAAAAGGACATAGGACTGTTGCTCGCAATGCACATACAGTAAAGAGGATTTTTGCAGTAATAAAAACAACCTCTGAGCTGCGATTGCATAGAAAAAACTAAAAGTAGAGGAAAAGGAAAGTACAAAAACAGCAGCACAGTCGATACAAGGGTCAGTCAAGCATTAGGCCATTCAGCAAAACTGGAGCAAGAGAGAAAGAACAAAACCCAAGAGTGTTGCTGTGGCGTGGATGCCGCAGATGAATATGTTGCACGTACCACTTTAATCCTGATAGGTGACAGGTCCTGCTTGGCCTTGGCAGTCTCCTCCTGTAGACAGGTCTCCTAAGGGACGACACACAGGTTCAACATGGAAATGATTTTTCCGCAAGAATGCCCTACTCCTCACATTCCCATCTGTTTACGGATATGTGGAGCTATATTTGTCTCTGTATGGAAAAAGGGAGATACATAAATATGAGCCGCTTCCTGCCACATGTGCAATGACAGGGAAAGGCTCTCGTAAAAACCAAGGTTTGTAGTCAATGTTCAAGATGGGGGGAAGTGGAACATAAATAGGCAAGTTTTTTGGCCCACAGGCTTTACAGAGCTTGGGATTGTGTCGTCAAATCCGCTGGGACAGTGGTTCGCAAACTTTCACACCAAGTACCACCTCATATAAAATATTTGACCCACCAAACACCTCCAAACACTGCGCTGTTAAGATTTTTGGTGCATTCTATAAAACTAAACTATGGAGAGTGTAAAATATAAAATACTGGAGTCATCGTTCACGTAAAAGCATTTGGACACAGCAGGTGTATTTACCAGTAGCGCCTGGCAGCCAACGGATTGGTTTCAAAGCTCTTTCATTGTTTTAGCTAATGTTAGTCAACATAAACTTGGCAGATTTCTATGTTAATGTTTCACTTCTATCTTACATAATTTATATTCCATCTCGAACCCTACTGGACCGGACAGTACATAGTGAAATGGGCTGAGAGTTTTAGCACATTTTCTAAGCCGACGCTGAGGAGCCCTGCATATGTGCAGCTTTAACAATCATAAGCAATCTGCACACTTTTTGTGCAATTGGATTTGTCATCATTTCACAATGTGGTTAAGGAACAATACATTGAAAGCAGTTTAATCTCGCTGCAGAGGGATTACCACGCTGTTATGGTACGAGGTTGGCACTTGGATTGAATTTTTCTGAAACAGATTGTTGCTAGTTGTACCTAGTTATTCCTAGTTTCACTTTTTGGTTGAATGTGTGTATGTGATGATGTACAGGAGGGTGAGCATAGTGAGGGCAGACAGCACTTGGAATTATTTCACATTTAAAGGAACAGGCCCCCGTTTTTACATACTGAGATATGTTCTTACCTGAGCTTAGACGAGTTGATGGTCTTTGGTCTTTGTGTGTGCTCTCAGTCAGGCAAAACGACCAAAGATTTTGCTAGCATTTGGCCTCTCCCAACATAATCTCATAATCCACACTCTTCCACGGGCACAAAGACCAGACAGGTGTGTATCAACTTGTCTAAGCTCAGGTAAGAACATATCACAGTATGGAAAAACGGTGGCCTGTTCCTTTAAATGCTTTAATTTTCAACACGCAACTCAATTGATCACTTTCTAAATAAACAAGCCACACCTGCAAGTTATGGGGACTCGGAATAAACTCAAGGAGTCCGTGAGACAAAAAGGTTGTGAACCACTGGTGAACTTATTATGTTACTTATCACTGGCATTTTTCATGTCTGTCAATTAGAAAAACAAGTTAAGCTGTCATGCACTTTAAGTAAACCATGAACAGTAAATGTAATCTTTGTTTAATCTAGACTGTGGTTTCACTACATTTGCATTTAAGCAAACAAGTCAATCAAAAGGGCTGAGATTCCTATAGGCGTGACAAGTAGAGGCAAGCTCCATGGCCAGTTCCCCGAAGATTATCGCCTCTTTTGCCTGTAATGCAGTCTGTGATGCTGGTATTTTAATAATCACTCGGTGATAAATTCAGCAGTAATTCTGGCTCAAAGCACTTAAGTAATATTAATTCAGATCCAACCCCTTCAACTATACTAGAAGCGGTTCAAGCATTTCCAATTAAAAGCACAAATTAGCACTGCACTGATGACTCAATAGATTGCAAATGTTGCTAAATTCCCATTTGGTGACATTTTAGGAAGCGTCTGCCGTAGTAATGACTTTCAATTAAAATACATGTGGATCATAAAAAGCAAAGTACCTCGATCTGCAAAACTATATTAATAATGGCTGATAGCACTATTCACCTTCGAGCTTTCTCCACGCAGCCAATATATCAACAAAGTCTTTCATAAACTTGCATTAGTCAGTGAAGTACTGTACATGTGGGTTCAAAGCAATAGTTTTACCTGTTTTTTTTTAATGGAATACATTGTTTAGGGGTTTCAAGGTTTAGTTATAAAACCTAAACCTCTAAACATCAGTTTTTTGTTCATATGCTCTTGTGTTTCTGATTGATTTCTTTTTGAATGTCATTGCAAGCAGGATGTGAAGCAGCACCTGTTGAAACTCTCTCTATATATAATACAGCTTTGTATTGCTACTGCTGAAACACAGAACACGGCATCCAGGGAAGAAAAAAACAAAATTAGAGTGAATTGAAGGTTGTCAAAAAGCACGTAGTAGAAGTGAGGTGTTTTTGAAATAAAAGACATGTTTCCTTTCTCTCTAAACGGCTTCCTCAGCTCTGCTTCTCTTCTGTTTGCAAACTAGAATTTACACCGGGGTAATTTGCTCAGAGGAGGGACCAAGGGACGAACCTGACAATTTTAGCTCTGAGTAAAGCACCACTTTCTTCAAATGCCAGTGTTGTACATAATATATGAACTCATTTGGTGTTCTGTTAAGTAATTTACAGTGTTTCTTACATAGAGTACTTTAACTAAAAATGTTGAAGTACTCTTTGATTTGTTTCTCAAAATAAGGGCCAGAGGTTCGATGCTGGAGGGCTGGATATGGCGCCTGGGCCTGATGTCCCCTAGTGCTTAACAACAACCATTGTTGAGCAAAGAGCTCGATAAAGATAAAATCAAGAATAAAACAGATCACTCCCTTTTACAAGTGACATAAATCTCATATGTCAAGGTTTAGCCTGTCCTTGAACAGGGCGTGTCCATAATGAAATGTAAGTCCCTGCAAACGGGCAAGGCCCAATTTCAAACACTATTTTGAGCATAGTATAAGCGAATAATCTCTGTTGATTTAAGAAGCGTGCCAGGGAAAACAATAGAAAAAAGCTGATACTCACTTCAGGGGTGAGCAGAACAAACGGTCATTAACAAACTAACATAATGGAAGAAGCAGAGCTGAGGAAGAATCTTGGATGAAAGGTGAAACATATTCCATTCTAATACAACCCAGTGGAGATGCCTATGTTTTTAAAAACCCTTGCTAAAATGAAAAGCCCCAGCACAAGTGAGCGCTTACACAAACATGTAAGTGATCAATAATGAATGGAGGTAGAGTAAGACATATTTAAACTTTTACCTCCCTTTGTCGGATTGAATAAAGTCATATTCCGGTGTGCAGTATGTTCCTTCGGCTGCCCTACATTATAATATAACTCCGCTCCTTCAAGGCTTGGGACCTTCTTAATGCATGCCTGTTCCACTCATGGCTTATTCCCCAAACTGGCTCAACCAAAACCTATTATCTGTAACCTGCCACTACCATATGAGCCTTAGACTGTGAATCTGTGTGCAACCAAGGGGAAAAATATAAAGCAGGGGGAGAAATCTGAGCTCTATTACAGACAAAACTCAAAGGGAAAGCAAATGGCTGATCGAGAATGGCTAATATAGAGCCTGTCGTTTTAAAATAGTGGGGGTGACACTGATGCTGACCTAACTCTCCTTGCCTGAAGATAAAGACATCAATTTGTGTGATCGATGGATCTGGGGCGGCGCTAAGATTGACATATCCGGATCAAAGTGAAGCGAAGTGTCAGGATTAAAATAAAAAACGCTTTGTAATGTGTTGACTTCCTTTCCTTCCGTCACTCATGTTTTGTGGGATCGAAGTTGAGAACAGCGTTTTGTGTCTTACAAAACTCCGACTCTGGCCTTTTACCTTGTTATGTATTTACAGAACAGGTGCACTCCACAATCACACAGCGACGACACTCTGGAGATTTCAGCTTTTAAACATACGGCGAGAAAGTCTTAAGAACTGCCGCCTTTTGATCCAATGTTGTGCTTTATTACTGTGATTATACGCACATTTCACACCCCGGTGGATAGCATTTAGCGGTGTGGTGCGCCGAAAAAGGGTCAGGAAAGGAGAAGGCCTGATATTCGCAGGTGACTGGCAATTTTCATGTTATTACCTGACTGCATAATGTAGTGGGGAAAACATGGAGTTATTTGAAGGTCGGAGGTTATGAATATTTTAGTTCACAATTAAAACATGAGTGCCATAAATCACAAAGGGCATAATGGTTTACTTTGCTGCAAAGGTCATTTAAAAAAGCTATTATTACAGCTCTGTGAGTACTATATCTGTGTCCCCAAAAGCAAGCATGTTTAAAACGGATATTGATTATCATTTATGCGCAGCGGTTCGCACTCGTACCTCAAAGCAAGAAGGTCTGGGGTTTGATCTCTGGGCCGGTCGGGGCCTTTCTGTGTGGAGTTTGCACGTCCCCCCCGTGCCTGCGTAGGTTTCCTCCCCCCGTGGTGGCGGTTTCCCCCACCACTAAAAACATGTACAGTGGTAAGAAAGAGTAAGCACACCGTTTGGAATTTCTCACATTTCTGCCTAAATTGGTCACTAAATGTGGTCTGATCTTCATCAAAATCATAAGAATGAGTAAATTGTGTCTGCTTAAACTAACCACTCAAACATTTACATTTTATCATATTTTTATTGGCCTTGACATGTAAACATTCATAGGACAGCGTGGAATAAGTAAGTGAACCCAGGATCTCGCTGAATTGCACCAGTGTTGTAAAGACGTGACGTATTAACATCTGTTAATACTGTAAATATATATATATATATATATATATATATATATATATATATATATATATATATATACATAAGACTGTAAATATATGTATGTAGACATAAATACATACCATTTTCCAAAGGACAACAGTGTGAAGTGTAAAGTGTGAAGTAACAAAAGGGGCAGATATATAAGACTTGTTCTTCTCCTTTGCTCCGTTTCATTCATACTTTGTCGGCTTGGCGGTTTTATTGTGATTGCATAACATCACTTTTGAATGAAATAAATGAATAAAATGAAAAATGAAATGAAAGAGGAATGGTCTAAGATTCATCCTGATCGCTGTGCACGTTTAATCTGCAACTACAATAAATGTAGTGAAAGTGAATGTTTGCATGTTATGCCCAATAAAAATATGATAACATGTAATCGTTTGGGTGGTATTAGTTAAAGCAGACACTGACACACAGACACATTCTTATGATGGATGAAGATCTGACCACATTTAGTGACCAATTTAGACAGAAATGTGAGAAATTCCAAACGGTGTACTGACTTTTTCTTCCCACTGTATATACCAGAATGAATGATGTGTGAGTGAATGAATGGCGGTGGTCGGCGGGTCCGTTGGCGCAGATGTGTGCAGCCGCGCTTCTGTCGGTCTGCCCCAGAGGGCTGCTGTGGCTATATACAGTATGTATACTTGATTGTCCCATGTGTGAAAGGCGCTGTACAAATAAATTCCTTCTTTCCTTTCTGGTTCTCAAACTTCTCACACGAAGCACCACCTCATAATAAATAGACCTAAGTGGGACTAAATTGGGTGTAAACCATGTCTGAACCAGAAAATCACCAAAAAGAAAATGACTAAATCCTAAATTAAATTATGTCTAATAAAAATAATAATTGTAATGATTCTTTTTTATTTCACTCGGATAGCAGACATTTTGGATAATCAGATACTATTGTTAAAACTAGTCTTAAATAAACCTAAAAGGATGATCATCAAAAAAATGAATCAATCTTGCATTTGACAACAAGAAGCTTCTGAAAATAGAGGCAAAACGTCCTCGGCTCAACCAACCTGGTCCAGTCGATGGTATTTAAACTATCATGTCCACTCAGGATGTTTGCAGCAGCCAAGGTTCAATTATTATAGTTGCCGTGGCGTTTTTGAACCGGTAAAAGCCTATCCTCCGAACATTTCCTTTAAAAGCAATAATCTGTCACTCGCAGGGTGCTTATTTGACAGCGCAATACAAGTTTCAGAAAAAAAGGCCAGATGCGACTCTCAGCTGTGATATGAACACGTAAACTCCTAATGCAGCTCGTTGTTATGGCTTGAAACAGAAAAGCGAATCGTCAGCTGCGGCCTGAAAGCTCCATTTCATGCTCACTTCATGCTCCATTCATATGCATCTGAATGAATTATTATTATTTATTTTTTTTACTTAATAAAACTGTAATTGTGAAAGCACTTTTCAGTTCATTGAGGGAATAACCATCCAGCCTGAGCAAGAATAAATTATTTTGATGATTATCTTACACTGTGCCCTCGTCTGACCAAATTTGGCCGGCGTAATTTTAGAGAAATAAGCACAAGCCAAAGAGACTGCAAACTGCTCGGCTTAGCTAAATCTCAAGTGACTGCAATTTGTCAGTGTTTTTTTCTCTTTTTTTTCTATCAGGTCAACTCAAGGGCCTCCAAGTAAGCAGTTATTCAGTGATTAACTCCGCATGCTTCACTGAAACAGCCCTTATATGAATTCAGAACAAGTACAACACAGGGCTTGGAGTAGAATTGAACAACAGTGTGCAATATTCTACAGCGCTGCGGTTTAAGTTTGGTAAATGTTGCATTCAGTTCACTGTGCAGACTTGCATTTACGCCCGGGAGCTGTACCATTTGAGAAAAGACTGAAGTATAAAATGCTAAACTGACACAAACAGGAAACAAGACATGTTTGTAGAGGTCTGAACTACTGGGTTGAAAATGTAATGTAAGAAGAGGATACAGACTATACAGTAACTGAAAAAAGTTTACCAGAACTTTCCTCTTAAACACCACTTTATCATCCCCCACTATATTTTCTGGGAAGTTAAGAAAATGGATGAAATTTAGCACTTGTTACACTGTCATTACTGCAGCCACAAGCGCTGTTAAGCACTCTACTTAATGTGCCTGTCCAAATCCAGTGTAGATAAAGAGAGTTGGCAGCTGATGTCGAGATAAATGACCCAAAAATCGCTTTGGGTAAAACAACAATATAGTCTCAAGATTAGAGCCAAGATTGCGTGTTCCTTTACCATTTATCATGCTTTATTTGATCCTTTGAAAGCACATTGATGTTGAACAAAACCTCCTACACAGACAAAGAGGAGAAAGGTGGTGACTGACCACAGATGGTGGCACGGAGCCCGGCTGGACCTTCCCGCTGGCCTGGCCGAATGCAATCCTCTTCCGGCGCATCCGGAGGAAGACGTAGATACGGATGTAGACCAGCAGGGTGACTATGAACGGCAGGTAGAAGGACACCACAGAGGAGTAGATGACAAAGTCCGGGTTGGAGATCGAGCACACCAGGGGATCGTCTGAAATGGTTATGCAAAACAGAAGCCATTAGTCGGTCAATTAATGTAAACAAAAGACGACCTGTGACCTTGCATCATGCCCTTGCAAGTCACCTTTCATGCTCTTACATAACACCTCGCTGCACTGATGGAGACATGATGGATTATCTCATCACCACACTGTAAATTCAAGATAAAGGTTCTCTGATGTCATGATGATAACGCGTGGACCGATTTTCCCTCACGTTTCGGGGTTAAATAGCTTTCCGCCCGGGGGCTAATCATTCTGTAAATTGAAATGTTAAAATCAGATGACACTGCGCAGGGGAGCTGCGTGTTCGTGGCATGAAGATTTGCTATTCCTTGGATGTTGGCCGGGATCAATATCACATACCCCACTACACACAAAGACTGTAATGAGGACGGACAGACACTGGGTTATTTCTGGCACCAGCCCTCTGCTAATACATCATTTTTTTGCTGTCCAATAACCACCTTTTATAAAGCCATTGGGTCAAAATACTTTGGCATGGTCGCCTCCATCTGGACTTCCTGTCGTCCAATCACGTGCCTTTGTCTTGCTTTGATTGTGAGTGGGCTATGAGTGCAACTAGCTTTACATTGGGCCTGACTAACGCTGTGTTTCCGCACTCATGCATTCAGATGAACTCGGAAATAGCCACTGGTCATGTCTGTAAGAGGCTTGTGAGTGTTTATTGCCACAATGATTATATTCTTGCATCACACTAAACAAATGCAGGGGGAGTGATTTTGTCATCCTCAGCTATTTTTCACGACGAGGTTATAAATAATTCAGCTCATTACAGAAAATAATACCCACCACCCGCAGTCGCCCAATTCATCAACAGCACAAACAGTTTGTAAAAGAAAAACATTGCATTTAAAAAAAAAAAAAAAATCCTAACCCACAATGCAAATACAGTAGCAACTCAGTTATATCCACAGCTCTCATAGTAACACTGTTGTATACTACATATCTAATGTACATAAATAATGGCAGAAATGTAATGTTTTTCATATTAATACTGACAATTTCCTTTGTACAATCTATTGTGAATGGGTAAACTTTAAAGGAATAGGCCACCGTTTTTACATACTGAGATATGCTCTTACCTCACTTTAGACGTGTTAATATATCCCCGTCTGGTCTTTGTCCGTGCGCTCTGTCACGCAAACGGAGCACATACGCAGCCTCTCCCACATGTCACATAGCTCCAAAAAAGCTCACGATAGAAGCTACCAAGCTCTTCCACGTGTTCCCTATTTAAATAAAGTTACGTGAAGTGTTTTCATGCAAAGTATATTTACACAGAAATGCAACATGTCGATTTTATAAGCAAATAAAATCGAAATGAGGCGTAATGATACGAGGAGTAAAACGTCCGCGCAGTAACTCCTAAAGGTTATTGATGGAAGCGGGGGAAGTCTTTAGGAGTTACTGCGCGGACGTTTTACTCCTCGTATCATGTGACATGTGGGAGAGGCTGCGTATGTGCTCCGTTTGCCTGGCAGAGCGCACGGACAAAGACCAGACGGGGATATATTAACACGTCTAAAGTGAGGTAAGAGCATATCTCAGTATGTAAAAACGGTGGCCTATTCCTTTAACCAAATAACCAACCCAACAAACATTTTTCATGTTTTGTTGATTGGCAAACATCAGCGTATACAGTGCCTCTCGAAAGTATTCATATACCTTGAACTTTTGCACATTTTGTCATGTTTACAACCCTAAACATAAAGATTTTATTTTGATTTTTTACTGAACGTTCACACACAAGTAACAGACAACTGTGAAGTGAAAGTGAAATGATACGTGATTCTGTTATTTTTCAAAAAATAGAAAAGTGAAAAGTGGGGCTTGCATAAGTATTCATACAGCATGAATGAATACTTTGTGGAACCCCCTTTTACTGTAATAACAGCACACGTCTTTTGGGGTTTGACTCTACAAGTTTTGCACATGTAGAGACTGACATTTTATCCCATTCATCTTTACAAAACAACTCAAGCTCTGTCACATTAGAAGGAGAGTGTTTGTGAACAGCAGTTTTCAGATTATTCCACAGATTTTCAATAGGATTTAGGTCAGGACTTTGACTGGGCCATTCTAACACATTAATATGTTTTTATTGAACCATTCCATTGTAGATATAACTTTGTGTTTAGGGTCATTGTCCTGCTGAAGGTGAATCTCCGCCCCAGCCTCAGTTCTCTTGCTGACTCCAGCAGGTTTTCCTCCAAAATGTCCCTGTATTGGGAAATCTTTGTATAACTTAATGCTGCTTTAAACTTCTCCACAGCTTTATCCCTGACCTCTCTGGTGCTCCTTGACCTTCATGATGTTGTTTAGTGACCAACACACTCCGACCACAGCTCTGAGGGCCTAAAAGAACAGCTGAAATTAAACTGAGAGTAGATTACACACAGGTGGCCTCTATTTAATGGTTAGGCCAAGGAGTGAACATTCTGGAGTCATTAGGAATGTTTTAAAGGTAATTTAATGCACTCAGAAAATGCTGTATGAATACTTATGCAAGCCCCACTTTTCACTTTTCTATTTTTTGAAAAATAACAGAATCATGTATCATTTTGCTTTCACTTCACCGCTGTCTGTTACTTGTGTGTGAACGTTCAGTAAAAAAATCAAAATAAAATCTTTATGTTTAGGGTTGTAAACATGACAAAATGTGCAAAAGTCCAAGGTGTATGAATACTTACGAGAGGCACTGTAGTTGGAGGGCGTTGAACTACTCAGCAGTCGCTAAGACTTCTAATAGAGTCAGTCTATAAAGGCAATTTCCGTAAACCACTGGACCATAAGAATTCACCTCAGTCTTATTGCACGGTGCAGCAGATTTCAGGGACAGCATCGGATCAGAGAGATCCTTATTCTCTTTTAACAGGAACTTTTGTCAGTCTGACAGTGTTTAGTTGGGACTCTGTGACTCTACTTTAACATCTAAACACTGTGTTCTCGACCTCAAATTACACTGCTACACTGTTATATTGGAGCTGCACATCCGTCCAGACGTAACCATCTCTGTCACTGGGTAATCACAGTACTGGGTTTTTACAGGCAAAAGAAAAAGCGAACTGGACCCCGACTACTGACAAACTACTCACAAAGTATTAGGCCTACTTGAATGTTCTGTGCATCTGTGAACTTTCCCACAGCTTGAGTCAAGACACTGGTCTGTGGGCGGTGAAGCCACTCAAGTGCCTTACTTTACAGCACATTACAGCAATAGTGTCTGTGCGCAAAATGTTTTTGGTTAACTCACTGTTGGCCAGTGTAGGGTAAAGACTACTTTGTTAGCTTTAAAGGGACTATACAGAGTATAAAAATGTTAAAATTATGTATTTTCCTGCCCCTACATGTTCCAGCCATGTCCGAATGTGGAGAATGAGCTCAGACCCGTTTACCACAACTGCCTCTAAAATCCTGCACTGTCACTCAGAAAGATGTTAATTCGGGTTCGAAGTGCCGTCATGCACAAGCTTCATATAGAAGCTGCAGTTACGCAAAAGGCCTGAGGTGGCAGTAGTGAGTATAAAATGACGAACTTGCATCTAGCCCCTTTAAATAACATTTGCCTTTTAGCTTCAAGGCTAAAACTATAGATTTATTCTATATTACTAGACTGTAATTGCTTACTCCTGTCCATTTACATTAATTACTCCGGTTGAGAGAGAAACCACGATGGCTGCTCGATCTCCTCCTACAGACAAAGTTGCCAGGTCTCAGCATTCAACCCGCCCAAAAATATCTGAAAAACCGAGGACAGCGGCTGTGTTTTTATTTTCTTACGCACAGAACCCATGTGCTCCTGCAATGATGAAAAACAACCCCTTTTCTCCCTCTCTCACTGAAAAAACAGCTCTCAGAGCCTTGGATTTGAAATAGTGATCTTTTTATCTCATTTTGCATTGAAAACAGCACGGCAAAAAAAGACACTTTTTTGCACCCACCCAATAATACCAGGAGTAGTTAGAAATCCGTGCAGTAATATCTTCACTTTACTGTGCGGATGCCAAACTACTCCTGGTATTATTATGCCTTACAATATAGTTCCCCCTTTTATCCGCTTAGAAAATCCACATTGTTCAACACTTCATGTAACCATATTTAAATAGGGAGCTTGGTAGCTTCAATCTTGACCTGTTTTGGAGCTATAGTGGAGAGGGGGAGAGGCTAAATGCTAACGCCGTCTGCGCTGTGTTTACGTGATTGAAGGCACGGGGGAAGACCAGACACGTCCTAAAGAACACGTCAAAGCTAAGGTAAGAACATATCTCCGTATGTAAAAAAGGTGGCCTATTCCTTTAAAAAGCTGCCCAATTGTCCTGACAACCCTACATGTTCCAAAAAAGGACAAAAGGGCGAGAAAGGCGAGCAGCAACAGAGCCTATAACATCACACTTACCCATCCATAACCCAGTATAAAGATGTTAAATGACCCAACATGGCTACACAGTATTTTCTTAGTTATAACATAAAACAAGGCTGCACTCGCCACTATCCACCATTATCCAAATCACCCTGCAGTTTCCATCCTATTACCCTGTTATTACTGTGATGTAAAAGAAGCTTGCATAGTGCCCACTGGTGTCTGTGTGCTCCTGTCCATTAACAACATTTACATTTGCCCTCCACTATGTGATTGCATTATCTCCACGCTCTGACCTGTGGTGTTGAAGCCAAACAGCAGAGGACAGGACACAGCGAAGGCCAGTACCCAGACAGTGGTGATCATCACGAGCACTCTCGTCTTGGAGTGGTGCGTGGTGTTGTACAGGACCGGCATGACCACTGCGGTGTACCTGCAAAAACACGTACAAGTCGGCGATACAAGTTGTGGTTGGGAGTGAGCTTGTACCAACTAAATATTACATTTTTCCTTGCTCCCTCTTTTAAAACCTTTAAAAATTTACATGATAGGGGCAGCGAGAGGGTTTTTCCTTCAGTCAGTTGGACCTGTCCCAGGCTTAGACTTTGCTGCCTTCTTTCTGATGGTGGGACTGAAGAGGCTGTGAGATGGGTGCATGAGATCTTCCTCTGAGCTCACCCCTGTTGCCTCTCAGCATTATGAGGCATTATTTATAAAAAACAAAAGAAAAACTCTCATTTTTCTGAAGCCCAGTTTTGCAAACAGTCCACATCATTAAGGAACAGAATAAAAGAATAGGAGCCAAAATCAGACTGCAGTGTCGATGGGTATATTGGTCTTACAAACAGAGGAGCAGCATACCAAGCACTTTTATGTTGGGACAATTTGGGTATTCAGCACTAAACCCGGCTTTGATTTAAGAGTTCATCTGCGCACACTATAGGCCAACTGTGTATAATGAGCAGGGGAAAACTAGCTTTAACTCTGACCGGTCTGAGCCGCAATTATGTGGGACCCCGACCTACAAGGGATGTGATGTTGCGCTGCGTAGTGCCAGAAAAATGCCACGATTGTTTACCCTCACCACACTAATTACTCTGGGGTTGCACTGGGCAAACACGGGGCGGAGCAAGGGCCAAACCAACGAGACACATTTTCCAAAAACTGTTGTTTCATGAGGTTTTGCTTTGTTTTAGACCACCTGCCATGAGGCTGTCTGCTGCCTAAAATAGAGTGCATCAATCAAAGCAGGTCAAACTACTGTATTTATGAGCTCACCTTGAAGTTTGGCAAAGGTTGGACCATCATAAGATACAATTACTCACGTATAGTCAAAGTAAAATTATAGAACAGTAACATCAGTCTGACACCTCAAAGTTTGAAGCGATGATTACAGATATTAGGAGGAAAAAATTCAAGCACCAACTTGATTGACTGCTTCAACAGGCCATAAATCACACCATCTATAATAACCACCACAGCTATGAGCTAAATAAACAATAAAGTTATATAGTTAATCCAGTACCGTCATTGACAGCACTGCCCCCAGAGCTCCAGCTTTAATTTAGCACCTCACAAAGCATGTGATGGCAGCATTGTCAGCTTGCCTCGTAATCAATCACCACCGAGCACTTTGGGCAAGGAAGACGTGCGTTCCCAGAAGAACATTATTTACTATAGAAGCCCTTCCGGACAAAATATATTCAAGCGGACTGGATAACTCTTCCATGAGATGCAATAGAGATCAGGAATGAACTTCACAAATCAAATGTTATGGGAACCAATCAAAGAGTTATATTAAATAAAAGAAACAAAAGAGCCGCAGAACAATTCAGTTAACTGCTGGGTCACTGTGGGTGCATCTCCATTGGCTTAACACGAGTGAAGATAACCGGTATTGATCTGCCAATAGATCTTTAGACCACGGGCCCCTAATATTTTGTCTCTTACACTTACAAATGAAGTGATCAATTGTATGTTTCTATAAACATTTTAATTTCTGGTGGATCATTTTATAACCAAACTTTTTTTGCAACTAATACAGAAATCCAAAGTCATGTTGTCTTTAAAAGTAGCTCACACCCTTGGTTTAACATAACACTGACGGAGTATTCGATGCAGTTATGACGGTACAATCTCTGTACAGTTTTCCAAAGGCAAGTTGATACAGTCGTGTTTTGCTGAAGAATAAACGCCTGCAACAGATGGAAGAGTTTTACCTCGATAAAGCGGACTTGATGCACCAATGCCACCGTAAAAAAGTAATTGGATCATCAACTAATTGGATAAGCACGGCGTACAACTTCACCCAAAACTAAGAGCAAGGGAATATTGAACAGACATAAAGTGCAACCAAATTGTTCATCATTAGTGGTTCATTTTTTCTTTTTAAATCTAAATTAATTAATGATGATTAAACTCCTTTTGTATTTCATTTAGTCAGTCCTTGATAATGGGGCCTGTTTAGTTCGTCATACTCTGTAGCAGAATAGCAGCCAGACAGGCAAACTTTTGTTCAACTTCCTCTTGGCTTGCGTCAATTAGTTTTGGAGGTGTTTGAAAGATTTGAAAGACACAGGCTTTCAATGGGAGAAAGAAAAATGTGTCTTTTATACCTCACAAAAGCACCGACATAAAAAGCCATCTTGTAGTGCTACTAATCGCCCGTCTCAGTCATCTCTCCCGAGCACACGCCGCTCTGTCGCCTTGTGCTCTCTTCGCACATGTGCCTGGGGTCAGAAGTTTACTCCCCCGAAGTTATGAATATTTATACGCTAAAAATGCATAAATAAATAATGTAAACGCTACATGCATACAGTAAATGCCAGGTCTGCTGTGCGTGTGCAACAGAGTCATACGCAAGTCTGACGGCGAAGATAAAGCATCCAAAAATAAAGTTCTCACGTAATTTGCACCTCACAGGCGCGACTCACAGAGGTGCGCGTAAAACAGTGCGATGATGTCAGGCAGTTCAAGAAGTGCTGGGAAAAACTTACTATAAGGCGCTTCAGTGTTTGACAGCTCACTGTTTAGGTGGGTGGTTTTATTCAAGCTTCATAAATGCATCTGAATTGATTGGTTGTTTTCTTGTTGAGAACCACCCGCTTCGATTATATTTAGAACGATCATGTGTCAGGACAAATTTGTACAAGGTCACTGTGTGTTCAAGTTGGAAAAGTTGATGTACTGTGTGCGATCAGCATGTGACGAAGACTAAAAATGAAAATAATCCAATATTTACTGTTTAATATAATTATATACTGATGCTTACTGATGAATACATGTGGGCATAAACCTTGACAAATACACTAATACACTAAACCAAATGTTTACCAGACTGTGGCAGGGGAGCTACTGGAGCTACACGGACTGAATCAATGTGTACTCAACTTCCTTTACTGTTCTAGTGTCATTCAGTTTAGACACAGTTTTGTCCTCCTTCGGGCTAGTCCTGTTTTTGAATAACTTTGTTCATAGTTTAATCCTGACTGGACGTTGAGAATTTGGTTTAGATCATTTGGTACTCGGGATTTCTTTTGGCGTAACTAAATTAATTTGAATAACGGATAGGTAAGGAGGTTAAATGAATGAATTTGCAGAAGCTTCTGCACGTTCTTCTGTGTTTTGCTTTTTTGTTTTCTTTGTATTTTATGTCCTTTTCGCTAAGGTGTTGTTTTTATGCTGTGTGCTTGTGTTTACTTAGTCCTTCTACATTAGTCTCAAAACTACAAAGGGAGACTGCTTTGAGCTGCCTCACACGTTTCTATCAGGTCCAAGAAGAAACAATAATAAATTGGGTGTGGTGGATGACACTTTCTTCACGGGAGCAGGACTTCATAGCCCTGGTTGTACTTGTGTTGCATAAATTCCTCCTCCCCATGATTGCGAGCCGTGTTTTTTCTGTGTCCGTAGAAATCACAGCAGTCACAGTGGGGCCGTGGCCTGCACTCACCTGTCGATGCTGATAGCGCACAGGTTTAGGATGCTGGCGGTGCACATCATCACATCCAGTGTGACAAATATGTTACAGTAGAGCCGACTGAAGAGCCAGGCGCCTCCGACCACCTACAGGAGGACACACAGATAGATATCAGGAGCGCACTCCTGTGGATTTCACAGAAAAAGTCTTTTTCACAGTATCCATGCTCACTGTACAGCCGCCCACATGCTGTACATGTGCCATACAGACAAAGAACATGCGAATTAACAATAATAGCAGGGCGGTGTGTTCTTTACATGGCAACAGAAAGACTACAGCTAGGCTGCTTAATGTTCTATTCAGACTTAAGAAAAGTGCATGCTAATATTGGTACTAATTAGGCAGACTTTTTGCATACATTTGCATGTACTTGGGCCAGTATGCAGCTCTTGACCCCATGTAAAACATCTCAAGCTGCTCTAAATATTGTAGAGTGGGTGTGTTGAAAAGAAAACCCAATGGAAAGTACATGTGTCACATACAAAGCCTAATTATTGTCAAGGTTGTTTCTCCGCCTCAAATAGAACATTAACCCCAAAGCTACAAACAGCCTCCCGACTCCAGGGGACCCCGCTCGGTCCGACAGCCTTTCACTTAGATCTATAATGCCAGGTAATAACAACCTGACAGAGATGAATGCGATCTACACTGACTACTGCCTCTTATACATCCAGAATGGTAATGTGTAGAGCCCCTCCACCACGCTATGGGACTGTGTGGACATATATGGAAGAGAATGTGTCTTAAGAAATAGCCTCTCACGGTTAAGATGGCAGGTACAAAGACATGCAAATGCATTTCTGCACGCATATACATTGGACATTAAAATGGATGACTATGAAATTTACCACATTTGCACAAATTTCCTGTCTCAACTTATTTGCATCAAAATGTGAGATCTCATACAAATAAGCCTATCAAAGTTAACTAAAAAAAATAATAATAATAATACATACAGAAATGTATGTTAATTCTACATGTGTGGATTCTTGGGTGATCATACTTGCAAACCAACTCATGACATTCAAATTACTTTTTGCTAATGCCAGATAATAAAAAATAACGTTTGTCAAGCTTGTCATCTGGGATGTGAATGGAATCTTAGGCCTTTTGTATAGGGCTTTTCACATGACACAGGTCCCAAAGCTCTTCACAAAGGATCTTTGATTTTATGCTCTCCACACCCACAGCTGCCCTGGGACACACTAACGGCTGCACACATCCGCGCCAACGGACCCTCCGAATACCAACAACAACTCAGTCACACACAGAGGTGAGTGGAGTTTGCCTGGCCTTCCAAACTACATGCTTTTTCATACATGTTTCAAAGACATAATAGTCTGGGAGCAAGCATGATCTCAATGATTTCCTGGTGGGCGTGATTGACAGATGGCATCAACCAATTAGATACGTCGCAGTAACAAGCGGCAGGAAGTCCTTTTTTACGAGGAACACTTCGAACGCTGCTTCTTGCTCCGGTTTTAGGGATTTTATATTTTCCAAATTAGTTAAAACAAAAGAATGAGCACCTCGCCGCCATCTTTAATATTTAGGAGGAGCGCGTGGTGGTGACAGGTGACGACTTCCGTCTCTTGGTGCGTGATTGGACCGTTGTGGGTAAAATTGTGCCCGGATTGTTCTTCTTTTGAACAGTGTCTGACAGGCCAGGCAAGAGTGGAGTATGGTAGTCAAAATATTTACTAAAGAAAGCGTACAGTTGCTTTAGTAGAAGTAAAATGTAGTGGCGACCCAAATAATCACTCAAGTAAGGCCTTTCATATATATTGTCCAAATTTTTTTTTTATATATATATATATTTTTCATGCCACTTTTAAGTTCTTTCTTCATTGTACATAGGATATAACTATTGGACATTACTTAATAATAAAAATAATAATAATACATAAGTCTTATCTGGCGCTTTTCAAGGAGCTCAAAGACGCTTTACAAATGAGACAAACAAAGATGGGAGTGCTATTGTAGGTGAGCTGAAACAAGTGAGTTTTGAGCAGGTTTTTGTAGGTGGTCAGTGAGTCTCTGATGTGGATGGGGAGGGAGTTCCAGAGGGTGGGGGCGGCCGACTACATGTTATGTTACATTATCCTGTCTTCTTGGATTGCTCATTTTCCCCCCTAGAGTGTTCCTGAGAGCTGATGTAACCAGTGAATTTCTCCATTGTGAGATAAAAAAAACTACTGTACTTTGAGAAAATGCTACTTGAGTGCTGTTAGCAATGAGTAACTGTTGGAGCATAAAAGACAGACTTATGCTTCAGGAGAGACTTTTGATAAAAGGTGTAATAATGATACATAAAAATAAAATTTGAAAAATGCAACCACCGGACAACTATGGAAACTGGTCTTTGATCATATTATTTCTAGCATCTTATTTTGCCAAGAGGGTAAATAAAGCTTCAAAAACCTACTGTCCAGTCTTGTGACATCTTTTTTGCTGACAAGAGGAAAAGCGTTTTATGCTAATGCGAAAAGTTATATTTTGAGGGAGTTATGCAGCTGAATAGAGACTATCATGGTTATTGAATAAAAATACACTTTTCAACCCTGAGTAGTGGATTCTGGGTGAAACAGAGCAAAAAATCTTAAGTGCAAATAACAACATGAACAGCATCAATCAGGACAAACTACAAAAATCTCGAATCAAGGAGAAACCCATAAACCTCTCAGGTCTCAGAGTGGATCAGCACATTTATAATTCATACTAATTGCTAACTCTGATTACTACTTTCAGTCACTGCTCATTTTCATCAGGCCCTATTATAAAAAAATATTATATTCTCAAGGGAACAGCTTTTTCGGACTAACAAGAAGGGATACTTTAGTACCAAAAAAAGCAGATTGAGAAAATGAAGGTGTTTTTTATGCCCCTGTATTGTAAACACGAACAATGCTGTAACTAGGCTCTGCATGACACGCTGTAATTAACTGCACTTGGTGATGGAGAGTCTTCTTCCATTGATTTGGCTGAACGGTGAAAGCCAGCTTCTTGATTGCCACAGTATCCAATTAAAACAACTATCTTAAGATGCATTCAGCGCACAGTATGTGTCGAAATAGACGGCATACACACACACATGCGCCATACGTGCTCAGAGTGGGAATCCAATAGTGACTCAGTGGGGACTCAGTGGACAGCTCATAGCTCTATGCACTAAATGCACCAGCGAAGCGAAGATGCCACAGGACACTGACACGAGACGGAGATGCACAAAAAAAAAGAAAAAACAGTGAATACCATCACATGTATCATCAAAGCTCTATGTTCTTTCAGTAGAATACAGTATGAGCAATGCTTTTATAAATCAATGCACTGGCTTGGCCTCTGAGTGCTTTTGAAAAACTGACAGCAGTCCTTTGGTTTCAATCTTTAAAGTAGAAGCAGCGAAAGCAGCCCTTCCCAAAGGCCCATGCCCCATTATGCAATACAAAAGTAAATCTACAGCACTAAATCAGAACTCAGACTATTGGGAAATTAATCAATAATTCACTTTCACTGCAGGTTTTAGATTCACCAAGATGTCAAAACAGACCACATTTAAAAGAAGCTTTACTTTTAAAATAGTTTAATAATGTAGAGTGTGGTATTGAGTATTGCAGTGAAGAAACTTGTTCTACTGTTGCTTTGAGACTGTACTCCACTATGAATCAGTCGTTTAAGACTTCCTCGAGGTCACGTGATTAGCACCTGCTGGGGGCTGGAGAGAGCCATCCTCAATCTGTTAGCTCCTGCCAAGACAAATATGAAACATCCCAGCAGAGAGCTTCCCGTCACAGCCCGATAAGCCCTCGACTACTGCGCTGTTGTCTGCATGGCGCAAATTAAAAAATCTCAATTTTTTTTTTTTTTCATTAGATGCTGACACGCCTGACCTTTCCTTATCTGGCAAATAATGAACAGTGCACTTTACCGCCACAGAGCAATCTTTTCTGACCTATTCTTGAAGGCCAGAGAAGTCTTAAATGTTGAATGAACGGTAAGTCTCGCATGAAAAATGTAGCATGTGAAGAATTGAATCGCACTGAGAGCCCCGTGAGGCGCCGGTTCTGATAATGGGACATGATCTTATTCGATTTGTGTAGTGTTTAAGGCATGACTTAACATTAAAGGTGAAATGCCATTTAACATTATACCATTAGTCACCAGTAAATACAACCACGGTAGATTTGCAAATCCTTGTAAATGCGCCTATATTAAGTGGAGTTCGATCTCTTCACAAATCCACTTTCATCCGGAAACAAATAGATGTTTAATCACTGGATAGACCAGGGATGCCCAAACTTTTTGTCTCCGAGGGCCAAAATGAAAACGTGCCTGTGAGTCGCGGGCCAAACACGGCAATTTCAAGCACGAAAAACACATTTAACTGCAAATTACAAAGCTACTTTATTTTATTTTTTCGATAGCCCATATTTGCATTTGATTCTATCTATGCAAATAACATGCTATATTAAAACAAATGGTAACTATGACAAAAGCCAAATTTTAGTAGAACAATTGTAGCAATTTAGTGCAAAAAAAAAACACCTAAAAGTTGGAAAACTGTGAAAGTTGCTGCTACAACACTGATTGGTAATTGATAAATACCAAGACACAACACAAGAGTGTTTCCTTAACTTTGCGAAAGGAGTGTAACAGCGCCCCCAATTTGACGCTGGTGGTCAAAAAGCGTACTGCATTCATATTTACCATTGAGAATGAATGGAAGAGAGTTAGTATTAACCACACGCAAGTAGGTCACTCTTTTGGGGGTGCCCCACTTTGGGATAGACTGTACATTTCTCCATAGATTTCCATGGAAAACTGTGAATTAAAATGCCATTTTTTCCAAATAAAACCGACAACTTCAGACTCATTTTCAGAAGGAACTTTGAACCCCCCAAAATAAGTTAGATACTTATTTTTTATAAAGCAACAGCACTGGACTGCTTCTGACCACATGGAGCCAATCTGCTGCCCTTGAGTCTTGACTCTTTCACTCCGTCACCACCTCAAGGATTCATGATCAGCCTTAAAGCTTACATGAACACCTCTGCAATGTTTTACCAGTCTGCTACACTTTGCTTCAGTGTTGACGCCCGGGGCCACTCTTCACCTGACCCAATAGCAAAGACTGAATTACAAGTGTCATGAGAAACGGCAGCAATTAGTCAGGAACACACAGCATCTGTATCTGTATCTGCATCGATGGAAGGTTTAATATGTGAGACAATGTTGTTCCTCACATGATCCAATTATCCATGAATCCAACTTAATATTCAATACATTCATGAGCAATTATGCATAATTTGCCGCAAACCAAATCTGCACTGCCTTTCATCATTATAATGGCTGACACTATAGAGTTGACGTCCCATAATAAGCTGCAAATGACCCTCATCTTTTTTTCTCCCAGACTGTTGTCCCATTAGAAGGAGACTATAGTCCACTTTGTCTCACTCTCACACACACCATGCTCTTCCCTGTTCAGTCTTTCTGTCTAGTTCAACAGTGCATATATGTCAAACTCAAGGCTGATTGGCCAAATAAGGATAATTGATTATATTTTTTTGGCCTTCGAAACAGATCATAAAACCTTTTCGTGTGATCGTGCTCATCTATCATTCCAGGACTTCCTTATGAAGCTCTGTAGCAGCATAAAGCAAAATATTATTTTAAAACTTACACTGGAGCAAATGGTGGCCCTGGCCTTGTAAAAGCCATAAATGAACATTCTTTAGGACAAATAAATTACCCACACCCTCGTGCCCCTTTTGTGACATCAATATCAGGTTCTTTCCTGGATCAGTCCCAGGACAACAATTGGAAAGATGGGGTCTTATAGCAGCTTGGGGAAATCAGATTGACTCAGTGCTCTGGCCAAGCATCCTTTTGAGCTATATTCCATTACTTTATATCAGAGGTGTTTAGTTAGATGATGAAACATTCTCAGTGGGGTAGAAGTCAGCAATTACACTGTATTGCTTTTAGAAATGCCACTCCAGATGATGGCTTCTTCTGGTCGTGCTTTGGGGCTACTGTGGTTCTATTGTGTGTTATTAATGGGTGATATAATCAGTATTTTTTTAAGGTCAACACCTGATCAATTATTTTTGAAACAAGATATCAAGAAAGGTGCATAAAGGTAAACTAGATTTACATCTTTGCCTAGGCTAGAGGCAGGGTACTGGCAGCTCTTATTAGGAGCAGGATGCTAGGGTTTTGTTTGCAAGTATTTAGATCAGAGAGAGACCTTTACTGTAATTTTACTGTACAGGTTTTAACCAAATCTGATCTGGCAACACAAAGTGTGGGGCTCATTCTGACCGGATAAAAGGCTTGAGAACCAAACCAAAAATGTTAACAAAAACATCTTAAATCCTGCTGTCAGTAAAATCAACATGTATATTTCAAACTGTTCCTACATACCCAAAACCAGTGATTCTCAAACATGCCACTTCAGATGGAGATAACTTCAATTATTATTTACTAATTATGTGTTTTTCTGGTTTAAATACTGTTAACATCCGGTTTGGATCATTTAGTCCAACTTAAGTCTGTTTGGACCCTTTTTAGACCTGGTTTAGTCCTGATTAGAGTACATGGTGGTGCTTGAAAGGTCAAATATTTTATGAGGTGGCACTTGGGAGTCAAAGGTTTGAGAACCACTGACCTAAACTACACCTGCAATGTCACCCTAAACCCAACAACCGAATAGTTTTATGCCACAGGTCACAGCTCGTTTATTCCTCGGTGCTCTCACCTCCAGGTAGACGGCCCAAGGCATGACCAGCGAGGCCACGAGCAGGTCGGCCACAGCCAGACTCACCACCAGGTAGTTTGTGGTGGTCTGCAAAGACCTCTCCCTCAGCACAGCCAGGCACACCAGCACATTCCCAAACACGATGGCCAGGATGAGCAGGGAGTAGAACATGGCATAGTAGTTCATCTCCCCATCCTTGTCCTGTCCCGGTCTGGCCACGCTCTCGTTCCCCTCGTCCCATCCCAGGTGCTCCGTCTCGTTCCAGATCTGCTCTGTGCTGCTAAACATCGCCATGGAGACGTCCCAGTGACATGGGAGACTAGACGTGTGGCAGACCTATTAAAGAAGATGAGGAGGCACAGATAAAAAGCGTTTTCATCATGTTTGTCGCATGCATCTCATTAGTCAAATTAAAGTGAAGTGTATTATCCATCAAGGGCCAACACAACACTTTATATTAGGCCACAAGTCTCCTGGGAAACATCCTGTGAGCACCTAGCAACAGTAGCCACACAAGTGGTACCAATATGTCCCTCTATAGTTTCCAGCATCTTAATGTATGGTCATGAAGCAAAGCAAGCTGTCCTACGCTATTTGCAACACCTATAATGATTCACTTGCACATCTTAGCATATAGATATTCCACATTTGTAATTAATAAATAAAATAATAAATAAAATGTAGGGGAAAGAGGTAAAGGTATTAACATTTCTGAGCATCTAAAAATGCCTCCACTCACTCTGCTGGCCCTGACAGTAGTTTTAAAAGCCTCAAAACATTAGATACTAGCGGCTTTGTAGTGGAGGCAATTTGAGCACATCAGATGAGTGTTCTAGGGTGTTGACAATGAAATATGCAGAATCTATGCAGGATTATTCAAACATGTACTGTTTACACAACTCCGGGTATGACCTTAATAAGGGAACATTACAGCATTGTTGAAAGCTATATTTAAAAAAAAATCAGTGTAGACGATTACAGACCCTTTAAAGTCAGATAACTGCCATAAAAGCAATATAGATGTGTATAAAGCTACCTATGCAACTCTCTTAAGTGCATGGCCAGAGTGATTGTTCCAGGAAGACCTTTAACTTTGTGTATCTGCTTCTGGTAAATGCCTTTTAGACCGTCTTGAGATAGGCCGAAACAACAGTTAGATAAGTTTAATAAGGGCTTGTGCGTGTTCCGGGGTTTGCTCATTGGGGAGAGGTAATAAGTCCATGCTGCCACACTGAGAGGTACAATTGGCTGCAGTCCCGGGCTCTGCTCCTTGCACCTCATCCTGCCCCTCATTAAGTTCCAAACCTGCCCAATCTGGCCCAGGAACAGATAGTGATGCTTTGGTATAATGCTCCCACCTGTGTGTACATGGTAAACAAACTGATCCATCTTATAATCTTACCCCTGCCTTCCTCACTTGGGCCAGAAATAGGGAAAAGCGGAATGAAACCCCGATCATTTTTACATCTGGCACTGCCCCAAGAAGCTCTAAAGATTTTCTGCGTGTATAATGGCACTCGGTTCCTCGATGGCTGCAGTATCAAATGATAGTCAGGAAAAATGTGGGGAAAGTAAAAGAAAACGGGCCACCGATACAAATCCCCTTGAAGTCTCCTGATGGGACGGCACCTGCAGCTTATAACTTAATTACAAGTGACAGGCTGGATGAAATATAAATCATAACTGAGAAACTGGAAAGCCCATCTCTGGGGTGTCTTCACTTATGAATTCTGATACGGGTTGAATGGAAATCTTCCCCACTAACAGTTTGTTGTGGACTAAACTGATTATCTCCTTCCCTGCTTTTTCACACTGGTCCTTCCTCTCATATTATCAGCCACCTGATCCTGCCCCCACAATGTCAATGAACAACTCTAGCTCGCCTCCATTCAATCCATTAATTATGTGCACATCCAGTCGTCCAGTAGTTTCAGGAATCCACTCAAACGAATCAGAGCAGGCCTATCTGTACCAGTATAGTCAACACAAGGCAATTTTAATAGGCAAGAGTGCAGCTAAATTCAAACATTAATTAAGCGCAATTAAGTGGTCATTACGCGGTCATAACCACAATTTAAGTGGCCGTAATTGACTTTTCAATTTAATTCGTTACCCAGTAGATCCCACAGGCAAATGAGATTTAGATAGCCAACCCCCAATAAACCAATACCACGTCAAAATCACGTTTAAAAAGATAACGAGGGGATAGATCTGTCTAGGTATTTTTAAACATTCAACGAGTTAAGCGCAAATTAAAAGCAAAGCACACAAAAAAAAAAAAAAAAAACGTGGGTCAACAAGAGTAAACTTGCCCTCTTACCAGTTACTGTAATGTTGTGTGGGATTCATTAGAAGCCATGGGGAAGAAACAACATCCGTGTGCAGAAAAAAGTTGTCCGGGAGCGAAGTCCGGTATAGGGCTCGTGGAGAGCGCGAAATGGAGCAGCAGCAGCAGCAGCAGCCAGAGCGCACGGTGCCATTGCGCGCGGACTGGAGTGAGTGTGGGATGCTCTGCTCACTGCTCCATCACAGATCGACCCGCGCCTTCTCACTTCCTTAGCGTGCCTCACGGGAAACGCGCGTGTACGGGGCACGTCATGTGTCTCCCTAGACAGGCGCCCTAGGCAACAATATGTAGGCTATTTCATAATTAACTGCATGTTAATCTGTGCCATATTGCTGGAAGTGGGTTGAATTGCCCCCAAGAGCTTTGTTTGTCGGAGTGACCCTGAACCCGTCTGGGTCACGTTTCACCGGGAGTGCAATGACATAAGCATAAAAATAGTCAAAGCTGGCCTTTAAAACAGCCGCGTGGGACAACCTACAAAATTAGGTCAGTTTAAGCATAGGTGGACAATTTTATGTGTATTTTTTTCAGACTAGAGCCTAGAGTACGCTCCCCATCGTTTTTCAACATGTGCTCATCCAACTCCACATGTTACTAAGATTAGTGTAATGGTGAACCCTGGAGGAGCTTCTTCTGTGAGCCAAACAAATCAGATCTGGCTCAGGCATAAAGGAATAAGGCTGTTCTTATTATTATTTGTTTCTTGTTCTTAATCTGAGCTGCGCTTTGGAGACTTTGTGCTGGTAAGATGTGCTCTACAAATAAATATGGATTTTTTTTTGTCTGAAGAGTGAATCATAACAAAGCACATTTATAACAACATTTAACAATTACACATTCACAATATTTTATGAGCAAAAGGTAGGAGAAGTTCTGATGTATTTTGTATGGATTTTCACTGCAATTTAACAAGAGGTGACCTGCTCAATAAGTGTGCACTATGGGGGTGTCTGACAGCCGGCTATTTTAACATCAACTTGGAGTGACATTGTTTAGAAGAAGTGGCGCTAAAGTGCACCTCATTGGAAGTGTTCACCTTTACTTCTCCTCTTTATACCTGTCCTGAGACACATCTATAGTATGCACCACTTGGAATCCTAATGAGTAGTCTGCAGAATCCATTAATATCTCCAGCTTTTTGTTACTGCACATTGACGCTGTGACATCCATAACACATTGGATTTCTCAACTCAGCGCTAAGTCATATCTAAGGCCATTCATACCACGTCTAAAAATTCCCATTTTCACTTTTCTCTCCATTTCTGTTCACAGTGCAGTGTTCAAGAAGAAATCAATCTTTGACCCATGCCGAGAGAATGGCAGCTTCTGCGAGTGTGTAATTTTTCAGCAAGTGTGGGAGCCTGGCTGAGTTGCAGATTTATGATGCTTAGTTGACACATAGGTCCACACACATAGGATTTTGTGAGAGCCTAGCCGGCAAAGTCCTCTTTCATGGTCAATGGGAGGATCATATAGGAGACCATGCATCAGAGGTAAGCTCAGGTTTAAAAAGGCATTGTCACCTTGTCACTCAAAGACTACAGACAGGTTATTCACACGCACATGCTGTTCTGACTCTGGATTAGTGAAACAAAATTGATGGGAAGGTGGGGAGAGTGCTTCCTGTTCAAAGGCATGCCTGTAAATTGCACCCTTGACAGCTAAGGTGCTATAACCGTCTAGACTAATACTACACTGAAGGACTCCTCTCAAAGGGCACCATGGCAATCAGAGGACTGTGAAAACGAAATTGAACAGGGTTGGTTGAAACCTTGCTGCCATCTACTGAGCAACATGCGAAACTGCAAAAACATCAGAAAAGAGTGAATGGGATTTCATTAAAGACAATGTTTTTATTTAACACTTTGAGGAAAATATGTAATAATATATTAAAATATGAAAATGAGATTAGAAATCAATCACAGCTGAAAAATGCACACAAAGGTGAATTCTGGTTATCCCCAATGAAAGTAACATTTCATAGTAAAGCATTAGCATGGCTGGCAATCAGTAACGAATACTCCTAAAGCAAACAGGATTCAGCGTAACAGAATAAAGTTCAGAACACGTCTTTGTAACAAGAGCTGAAAAGATTTACTAGGCCTTTCAAAAACACTGCCTTTGAATTGAGAGGTTTAATCCATTTCTGTTCCTAGTTGGAGTTTTCCCATGCGCTGTAGCCACCCTCAAGATGCTTTGCCCTGAAACAAATACAAAGTATTAAGATAAGAAGCTTTGTGTCTCACTGTTTTTTTGTGATTAAACTCATTCTGTCACTTGTATTATTAACAATAGTGTAAGGCTATTCCCTCTAATTATGATTTAGACCACAATGGGTAGCACTCCCACAGATACATTATTCCATCAAATTGTTTTTCATCTGTGCCATGTTTTTTTATATAGCTATAAGCATGTAGTAAATAATGATTACTTGGAGAATCCGAGACGACGGGCGATGCCCAGGGCCTGGCCACTCCTGACACCACTCCTGCAGTTGAACACAATGTTGTCATCTTCTTTCCCAGGAGCCATCACTCCAAACTTCTGTGTAAATGTTTCAGTGGGCAGCTTCAGCGACACCTCCAGGTCACCCACTGACAACATACAGAGGAGTTTCATCAGAAAACAGCGCCACCATAGTTGTAGCATCATTCCAGATGTATCAAATTGGTATTTGCTGTGTCTGACCGTGTAACTTACATGGCACGTTCACAGCACCGGGGATGTGTCCCGCCTGGTACTCAGTAAGTTCTCTCACATCAAACAGCTGGATGTTGTTACTGGCCATCATGGACTTGAGCTGATGAACTGTCACCACTGAAGACGGAAAAAAAGGATATTTCACAAATCATCCATAGTCCACCTGTTTCCCCTATACTTGGTACTGTCTGAACTTCAAACCCAACTCACCATCCATTGTTAGACTTATCTATCTCCCTCCTAAAGAAGCTGCTGCTCGGATAAGTCTACAACTGGGTCCTACTGACACAATGGTGACAGAGCATTGTTATCTCCAAAACAGAAATGTCACACTCAACTAGAATTGGACAAAGGGCATGTAAAACACTGGGATGTCAGCCCTGTAGCAGACCATTTACAGCTGTGTTTTGGTTTGTGTTTAGTTGACCCCATCACACATGTCAGTCTATAGCCTATATATTAGTTGCCTCTAAATGACCTATTACTATGAGTGTTAGTGGCGATGTTAAATTAAGTACTGCACTTTTAATCTCCATCTCAGTGGGGACCATAAACGAAAGAGACAACTCTACTTCCTGTTTCAGAAAGATAAGGAAGAGCCTACCACCTTCATCCGTGTCTTCTCCACTTCTCGTTGTTGGAGGTGCAGTCGCAAAAGCCCGATAAAACAGACTCAATTTCGTGCACGACCTGCTGTTTACCTGCGCAAACGCCTGGCAGAAACCTCGCGTTAATGCGTGTGTTAGCAGCATTGTGAGGAGGACAACAATGTTTGCAGTCTGCACAGTGCCGCGTACTGTTTTCATATCAGCCCAGAGGTAACACGGGGTCATCGCCAAACTCTTCTTCTGGAAGTGTTTTCCTTTTTTTTTTTAGTCAAGGCTGCAGTGCTGCCATCCTCAGGTTAAATAGTGTTTTCAACAGATCGGTTGGTGACTAGTCAAGATCAGGGGCCCCCAGCTATATCTGCTTTAGGTCCATCTGCTTCCACTTTCTCATTCTGTTAATTTAGCCCTTAATGTTAAGTTAAATAAAATGCCTTGGATAGGCAATTCTCCAATTGGTATCAGGCTTCCCTATGAGGTGAGAGCTCCAACCAGAGGACAGGTTGTTCATTGACACAAGAAGGATGGGTTAAATGCAGATAATAAAGTTAGACAAAAGTTAGAACAAGATATATTTCCTTAATTTACACAAGGCCAAATTACACAAGCCCAAAGATATATCATCACATTGCTTAGTAAGATTGGTCATTGACGGATAGCCTACTGTTCTCCAGAAGAAAAGATTTAATATATCTTAAAATTACTCACAGACAACAATACATATCTTTAATGTAAATAATATAATTGGCACAGTCAGAGCAGCCCCATTGCTGAACCATGCAGATCTCATACCATCAACATTATGCAAGCAGACGTCACCTATTTACACTGCCAGACCAAAAAAAAAAAAAAAAAAAGTCTCTGTAGCTCCCATCCATGCTTAGGAAAGGAAAATGTAGAAAATAATACATCTTGGATCATTAGATTTGACATAAACCCAACTTTACTCATATCACAATGTGGCAATAGGAATGTGCTTGTTCTTACAGATGAAGATATTATTTATTTAGATGAAATATGAAACTACTCTATGCACGATTGTGATAAAGTTCCTGCAAAGATCTTGTTGTTGTTGTTGTTGTTGTTGTTGTTGTTGTTGTTGTTCATAACTTTCCTCATGCATTTCTAATATCCTATTTTTCCCATCGGCCACTTGACTGAACAAATCATCTCTGACAGAATGCACTCATTTAACTGTTATTCTTAATGCTACCTTAGTATAAGTTGAGGCACTAACATGAAAACATGCATTGCACCTAATTAGGATAAATAAATCTATCTATTCTTCACAGCGATGGGTTCTAAGCACTCTTCACATCTTTCAGATAGAAACACTAATAGTAATGTAACAAACAACAACTTGCCTTGATTAAAAAGGCTTTCATAATTTGATGTACATTTTGTCTGAAGGACATAGGCTACTGAAGCAAAAGACATTTTAATCCTCTAACGATGTCAGGTATAGGGCCTTTAATCCAGGAAAAGACGCCTCTATAGCTGACTTGCATTCCTACATTAGTCATAGCATGTTATTTGAACAGTATACATTGACTTGTCTCAGAACAATCAGTGGCGGTGAAGGGCTGTGGCTGAGGGTGTTCACACACATCATGTGTTGATAACATCTAAAGTGGTGACATCTATTCTTCCATAGCAACTATGAACTGAAAGACAGAGACAAGTCTCCTGTTGCCATACACTTTTGGTTTGTCAGCTGTGATTTGTGACCACAGTTCCTCCTTTTTGATCATGCTCCTAGCTATCACGAGTTGTTGTTAAATGAAGGTATAGGCTCAAATGGCCATCAGTAATGAAATTCTTCTGGATTTCACACATTCTAGAAGAGAATATGTACAATCCACAATGCCACCCTTTTTTGGTACAGGGACAATAATCACTGTAAAGATAAATGATCACAGTATCAAAACAACTTCATGAAGCAATTTAACTGGAAAACTTCCTCTGAGATAAAAAAAAAAAAAAAAAGTATTATTCAGAGGGAGTCTGGCTCAGACGAAACCTTATTGTACATTTATTACAGCACGTGTGATTCTAGTTAATGAGGCTACTTATTACACTGCAAGAGCTGTACTTATCTGTGCTCATGGGGCACTGCAGTCTGGATAATTTCCCCTTAAAAGTCCTATACCTGGATTTTTTTTTTTTAATTCAAACAGTGAAAGCGCAATTAAGCCACTAAATTAGAATGTTAGTTGTGGTCTAAACTCTTTCCTGACTTTTCTAACATATTTGTAGCATCACAGTTCTTCATAGGGATGAGTCACTGTCACAGAAATTCCTTCAACTTCAAAGCAACTTCATGAAATTGATACAAATGCTTTATAATTAGAAGCACAGTGTTTTTCTTACAGATTTACAATTTACTAAAGGACATAAAAAAAGTCAGGTACAGTGTTTTTAATATACTGCTAGTATACACACAAAACTAGAAATCAGGGAGTGTCAGCTGAGCAAGTGTTGTCTGAAGAAGGGCTAAGGCCCGAAACGTCACTAACCTGGTGAGCATTAAATAAGCTTTGGAGCGACTAAGTTGTGCGGATCTTTTATTTATTTGTTTTAGCTGAGCAAGTGTTAACAGTTTCTAATGACCAATGTAGCCTATAACATTTTTTTTTTAACACTAAATACTGCTCCGATAGCCTTTCTCATGTAGTCTTATTCAGCTTTCACTGGAACACAAACTCAATTTAATCTATTTAATAGAATAACCAAGAACTACAAGAAGTAGTGACAAAAAGAATTACTAAAAAAGGACCTGGGGAAAATACTACTTGAGTACTGAGTAAATGTTTGAGTGTCTGATTTGTGATACAGTAATGACATAAATTATGAGAAACAAAACATGTAATGTAAAAATCCTTCCAAATGAAATGCCAGAAAAATATAGAAACATATTTTTTGTATACATACATGAAACACAAACTACATGTATTTTATGTGTCAATGTTTCACCACTTAAAGATTTACTCACTGAGTAACTCATTTACTGAGGTAGAGCACAGACGCTTCATTATATTACTCAAGTAGAAGGAAAATGTACCATATGATAAAAGTACTTGACAAAATGAAGAATATCTGACTCTGACGGAAAATAATACTTATGACACGAAATCCGAAATAGAAAAACTACACGAAACCACTTCCATAAAAAGGCGTGTCTAAATCCAATCACGCCCCTACGCCTCCGACTCATCCACTTTGCCAAAGTAGAGAAAATAAAGACAATTTTAGCTATTTTACATGTCATTTATTTCAACAATATTATTTTTAGATCATTTCATTGTAGCTGTAAATCCTCAGTTAATAATTATGGACATAATTGTCGTCTTTAAAAACTTTATCTTAAACGTACACCCCTGCAATAGTGGTGCGCTCCACAAAACACAGTCACATGACGCACAGTCTCAAATATTGGGCTCATTTCACGGAAGCGCACACACTTATCCATTTCTCTGCAGGTTACGCTCAATCAAAGGCTGCCAAAATGATGTGCGGAGGGACCACAGATGTCAAACCAGCGGACCCAGAGATTCAGGGTATCTGTGATTGTGTAAGTAGCTGAACTTTGTAACTCGTTGCTGCATAATAGGGTCTAGTCGGGCTGTCTGTTTATGAGGTGGAAATATAGCTCAAAATGTATGTTATGATGATGCCTTTTAGTATTATTTGTTGTTGTTGTTGTTGCTTAGGTCAAGAATGAGGTCGAGGAAAAAACAGGAGACAAATATGAGACTTTCCAGGTCAAATCCTACAAGACCCAGGTTGTGGCTGGAACCAATTACTTTGTCAAGGTAAATGTCAGTTGTGTCTGTGGGACCTGCAGCTGTCTTTGCTCTTGAATCTCATCAAGTCCTGCCTTACAGGTCCATGTTGGAGGAGAAGACCATGTCCACCTCCGCATATTTAAAGGGCTTCCACACACCGGTGGTGCGCTGAGTGTGAGCGGTTTTCAGAAGTCCAAGGGCCACAATGATGCCATTGACTACTTTGATCCTCTGCCATGACCAGCCAACCTGTGCCTGTGCAGCAAAACTCCAACATAATGTCAACCAACTTTGTTTGATGGTAAAAAATAGTTAATCATGTTGTTAATCGTGACACAATATTATGATATTTTGTACAAGCAGCATTAAAATGTTGTCATATTCTACAATTCTCTTGGGATTTTGTCTGTTTGTGTCTTTGGCCTTGAGGTAATAATGTTGTTCCATACACTGATGCTTTAGAGCAGGAGTAGGCAAGGTTGTGTCATGGAGGGCCGATTTTCTTCATTTCCAAAACGCCAACGGCCAAAACTCACAATTGTAGCCCAAAGTAAAGCACATTTTTTCTACAAATATACGTTTTGCTCATAATATATGACCTAATGCAGTGTTTTGCTGGGAAATGTGAAAACATTGACAGTATTTTTCACATTTTAGAGTCCTTTTCACGTATTTGGTCTCTTTATGAATAAATGTTCCCTTGGGGGCCAAAGGTTTTATGCTGGAGGGCTGAATATGGCACCCGGGCCTGATGTTGCCTACCCCTGCTTTAGAGAGACACAACTTTACACAGCATTTTTAATTTAAAGTTAAATTTGCTACTCTAACCCAAAAAGAGATCACTCTGTAGGGATTTTATTTCTTCTTCCAATCTTCTTGCCATAACAAGGCAGATAATATTAAAGACATGTAACTTACTATGTGTTACGAATAATTCAGTATTGGTTATTTATTTAAATAATAGTACTTGAATTCCAAAAAAGTATAAATACTAAACTGAACGAATAAGATGCAGAATAACTGTAGTGTAGCAACTATAGTGAATCTTACTTTCCTACATTAGTCATATGGCATTTTGTTTGAACAGTATACATTTATCATCTAGAAAAATGTGCATAGGTGAAGGGCTGTGGCTGAGGGTTTGTACACATCACTCACTTTAGTGTTGGACTACAACTAAAGTGGTGACATGCATCCTGCCAAGGCATGCACTTACAATAATAGATGATTTGACAGAAGGATAGACAAGCCTCATGTTGCCACACACTTTTGATTTGCTCAGCAGGAATTTAACTATGACCATAATGACTCCTTTGTACTCTTGCTTAAACAGATTTCACTAAATTGACACAGCTGGGACAGGCCAACGTTTTAATAATCATCCACTTTTCTTCTTTACAGTCAAAGTTAAAGATTATTAAGGCCCATAAAGTGGCCAGTGGCACAGTGCAGTGCACAGGTGTTGAAACATGCACAGCCAACAGGGTAAAGGATTCAAAACTTGGGTTCAATTTGTAAAGAAATCTCTGTTCTGTTTATGAGCAGTTGGAAAAGTGTGACAACCAGCCCCGGTCTCTCCATGTTTGCACTTCTTTGATACATTCTATATACATAGACCTAAGGGTGTGGTAAACTAAGCATGTCAGGCAACTTTTAACACTTTCTCTTGTAGATGACAAACTATTTCCAGTGTGACAATGACTCACCCCGTACAAAGAATGCAGTGATATTTACAACCAGCCCCCTCTAGCGTTGGAAAAATAAACTACATTTGATAGCCAAGTTGTGGTTGTCCAATTTTCTTCAATAGCTATGGTCAAAACCCCCCACTTATGGCCAGAGGTAGTACTCCTTTTTGAAGTTATTGTACTTTGAGTAGTTTTACCATGAGGTTCTTTGGTTCTACTATGCTGGGCATAGCAAAGGCGGTCATACCGCCTTTGCTATGCCCAATCCCGTCAGATCTTGGAAGCTAAGCAGGGAAGGGCCTGGTCGGTACTTGGATGGGAGACCGTTTGGTAACACCAGGAAGCCTGGGGTGAATGTGGTGTGTGAGTGAGTGGTTGGTGGTGGTCGGAGGGGCCGATGGCGCAGACTGGTTGCCTCGCTTCCGTCAGTTTACCCCAGGGCAGCTGTGGCTACAACAGTAGCTTATCACCACCGAGTATGGAGTGAATGAATAATGACGACAATGTAGCGCTTTGAGAAACTTGTTAATACAGGCTTGTAAAGCGCATTACAAGTGTAAGGCATTATTATTATTATTATTACTTGAGTATTCTACAGAGATTGGGGCTGTTTCAGTGAATAAAAATAAACACATAAATCACAGTGATTTAACCAAAGCTAAACCATCAGTAAACTACATGTGTATTAGCATGCAATTTATTTTTGCATTGATTTAGATTTCAGTATTTGCAGATCAATTTGTATTAGCCAGAATTTCTCAGTGGAATTAACCCTTGGTCTTGTCATAAGGCACTATAAGGATAAAGTTATTTATCAGGTTTATCAGGTTTTGATAACTGATCATAACTTGTGTATGATTGAAGAAATAAATAAAAAAAAACAGAAAAACTATTATTTAGTAACAATGAGTGATTAAGGTTTGTATTTTTTTGCTTGTGAATGTCCCCATTTATTGAGAATCTCTAACCTTCATCCTGCATCCTCATGTATGCAGAGTGAAGGTTAGAGATTCTCAATAAATACTCCATGTGATTACGTTGTGGTCACTTATCAGTCACCAAGAGTCAGACATCCAGGAGCACATTCTGCACATTTTACCCACAGCATCAACATTACAATGAAAGTAAAACTGCAGTGTATCCACAGCTGCTATGTTTAGTCTGAGTGATATTTGTGCATCACGTTTTTAAGACAACCTTGCTTTTCAAACCTGCATTTTCCCACACATTATAATGAAATGTTACAAACGCAACAAGGACACGGTTTGTCGATTAGAAAGATTTCATCATTATCTTTTAAAAAAAACATATGCATTTGTACAATGACTCCCCATAATGGAGCACACAGAGGACTGTTTTAACAGCAATGAGAATGCAGGACAATAACAACAGTGGAATTTAACTGTCAAGAGGTCAGAGTGTCCTGGATGTGTATGGCCTGCGATCAGGACTCGGATCCAGTCGGGATTCTCAGCTCGGGCTCCTGGTCAGCGGCTCATATGACCTTTGGAGGCGTGTAGTGGATTCTACACCTTTCAGTGAAGAGCTAGAATATAAAAAACACATCACAACAATAAGCTATCAAACAATTTTAAATAAAAAATCAACAGCTGACACACTGTACCTTCAGACTTCTATCATTAACAACTTCTTCTACATTCAGTTCCGATTGCATCAGCTTTAACTGCAGAAAAAGGTTAAGAATTTAATAATAATAGTGGCTTGAAAACTTTGAGATGAGAACTTGAACTTAGATACTGTAGATATATGGTAAAAATGAGTGAATTACTTTGGTCTGTTCTTTTCTAAGTTCTTTTATGAGTGCCATGTTGTCACGGTCTTTTGCCCGTGCCTCTCGCAGCTGTCCCACGACTTCAGAGCTTTGGGCTATACAGGTCTTAATAGCTCGGTCCCGACTCAAATGGGCCTCCATCATCTGTGCAACAGAAAAAAAGAAACATTGGTCTGTATAGGGATTTTGTTTTTAAGCTGAGCTCTACCACAACATGAACTTACGGATTCATACAGCTGTTTACATGTTTGTGTGGCATCAACTTTTCCTGAGAAGGACACAGTGGGCACAGTGGTGTTCAGGGAATGGACTATACGGTCATCTATGGTGCGCATCACCTTCAGCACCTCCTAGAAGTAAAGAGCCAAGGCACATTTAGGTAAGATACAAGTACAGCTATCCAGTTTAGTTTGTCAGGTACTAAAAGTTGTAGATTTTTGCTAAATGATACATAGACTATCTTAAAGTATTAATTTCTCAGTTCGCCGCATATTCAAAAAAATCCCTTAGTTTGTCCCACTTATATTACTTTGTGAGGCGGTCACTTTATCAGTGATTAACCAATCGAATCGTAGAATCCGCAGACAGCCATGGCCAGGCCAGGGTTCAGGGAGAGACAGCCTGAGCAGTCCTCTAACAGACTGAGCGCACATTGTCCACGGTACACGGATTAGGATACTTGACATTTCATCACAAATGCATATTGTCTTTTATTATAATTTACCTGAAACATTGAAAAGTCCTCACAGTTCAAGGCTCCATCGGGCGCTGCCATGATAGACTGTGGGGTCCTACGACCCAAGAGGTCTACTTGAACCGTGCCAGGTGAAAATGCACAAAGGAAACACGGTACAAGCGAATCAATTATTAATGATTAAAATCTCTAAAAAATAATGCATTTCTTTTGCATTTTAGAAAACGAGTCTAGAAGAAACAACTTAGTAAAAAAAATACAATTACTGACATTGTAATCAGGCGCATCCTCGGGTCTCTAACAAAATGAAAACCTATGGGCCCAGCCTGTTATGTGGCTCATGACGAAGTGAGAGGAAGAAGGATCTTATTTTGACATTCAGCCCACAGTTGCAGCCAAATGTGAACCAAATTACACATCAATTTGGTTTCCTTTGATTTATCGAGCCATAATGACTTTTATAAGAGCAACGCTCGGAATTGGAAGATTCCTTGGTTCGTATCCCACACTTTACCGTAGTGTTTTGCTAGCGGGTCAAAGCCTTTTTCACTAGTTGTTGTTGCTGCGCAGGTTTGTCATTGCACTTACAGAAACGTATTCCATTTGTTAAATGTGTTTTATGAAAGAACATTTTAGAATCAGTGTTTGACCAAAGTAGCAGGAAGGAAAAAAAAGTGTTTTGACATAGGCGTGTAGCGTTATTATTTACGACTATCTGTAAATATTTTGTGATAACAACAGTGGCAATAATAGGAATTCCTGTTGGGAACAAAGGTACAAGACGTGTTTAGTCCTGCTTTCAACTCTGAGGAAACACATTTAAAGTCAGAATAGGAGGAGGTGAAGATCTCAGGGGTGAAAAAATGGAGCACGAGACAGAGAAGCTTTGATCGAATTCAATCACAGACGATATTCAATCATCTCCCAATAGTTTACAAGAATGAGGTTTTTTTTTATGGCTACTGATGCAGAGATAAATTCCACATTGTGCAATTTCTACCACAGCTACACATTTCTGTACTATTGATATTGATATTATTATTGTTACTATTATTAACTGAGTTTTGTTCACGCATTTAGGTCCAAGATCAAGCTTAATCGGACAGAGATGCAGCAGAAACATGTGCAACAAACCCCAGGAGGTAAAGCCTGAACCACCTCCTGTGCCTGCACAAGGTAAATCATCTAATCTCCTAGGACTAACTCGGCTTGCCTATCACTCTTACAAATGTCTGTCTTTTTTCCTATAAGCTGATCGTGGTTTCAGACTCCCTGGTCACCATCCATCTAAATGGGACAGGAGGGTTCTGTTGTGGGCGGGACGCTTTAAGACCCCAGAAGACATCCCTCAGTCTATATCGTGAGTGCAGTTTTCCTGTTTATGCCAGTCGTTTCAATTTACTGGCATGGCACTGACGCAGCACACCGGGTGTCACTGGTTGTGGTTTGATCTGCAGCTGATAATGAATTGAATTGTCACGCATGCAAACTGCAGGCCTCTTTTACCGGGTTATAAAAAGATTATGCTGTAAATATTATGTTAAAATTTAATTACTGCGTATGTAAGATCCTCTTTATCTCAATTCCAGTTTTGAGATGCTCGATGCTGCAAGGAATAAACTCAGAGTGAAGGTCTGCTACGTGATGATGGCCCTGACATTAGCGGCTTGTCTGGTGATGGTTGTGTCAGGCAAACAGGTACGGCTCAGGATTATTTTGGCACGCATTTGTATTGCATTTTGAATAATTTTTAAAAATATTTTTGTGTTCTGTAGGCTGCAAAAAGACATGAGTCCTTGACCAGCATCAATTTAGAGAAGAAGGCCAGATGGAGGGAGGAAGCGCTAAGAGAAAAGGAGGCACTGGTTCAGAAAACGCAATGATGGTATTCAAACCCTGGAGCCCCAGAAAAACTGGTCTGCTTTACACTCTGCAACATCAATAAAGGAGATGGGCATGAACAGTTTCATAAACCGCTAGCAATTCAGTTTTTCAATACAATCTTCAACTAGTCAAGTTCAGGGATTGTTTTGATATGGTTTTATGTGGGTAATAAGCTTGTCTTTCCGTAATGCACTTTTTTCCATGACTTTTCTAGAACTGCAAATCCAATAATAATGAATATAACACAAATACAGGTCCAACGTAGCCACATGTCAGCCACAGCCAACGTGTATATGTAAATATTCACACATAACTTGTATAAGTTATAAGAATGTGTCTAACTGAACAATAAAAAGGAAACTGTCTTAATGTCCACTTTTTAACAAAGGCTAATAATGAAGGATTTATGAAACTGATGCTTCTGTGTAAACATCGTCATATTATATAGTGAAGGTTTAATTATTGACTGGCCCGGGTTTTGTGGCCTGTTCCGTTTCCACACATGCCAAACCTAATAAATGGTGGTTTCTGTCAGTCACTTATATTGCACCCATGTAAGAATCTTTTACGCATCGGAAGCAAACACAGATTGTTGATGAAACAGCTTTTATGCAAATGACAAGTAGCACAAACTCAATACAATTAACAGTAATGAGGATGTAGGGCTGGTAATTTCTAAAATATTTAGAAAAATGAAATATAAGCCAAGTGGGTGTTGTAAATAAACATTCCATTGAAATATTTTCTTTGTAATTTGGCACCATCAGCCACATGTCTGATGCTAACCCCAGTTTATCAGAACAATTATACAGTATTGAGACCCCACTTTTAAAATGGCTAAGAATCATTTGGCATGAACATCATGAACAAAAAATATCGGAATGCTATGATTGCATTTTATCGCTGATTAACAGCCGATTTTCTACTGAAAAGACTTTATCATATATTCTAGCATTGCAGAGGCAACCTGATTTGGTTGATTGTAACGAAGTGCCAAGTTTCAGTTTACATGGGATGTCCTTGCTCGAAGGGCAAACTGTAAAATATATTTAATCCCTTTCATACTAGAGGGGCCACAGATCATAGGCTGCACCTCTCTAAACCTGAGAAGAGAGAGCCTATATAATCCACAAATTAAATAGTAAGTAGGAATATTCTCAATGAGCAGGCAAACACTCGGAACTAAAGTGCAGAAAATGAAATGATACGAAGATTAAAAAAAGGATGATCCACTGCTCGACACATGTCAGGGTATAAGTCTCTTTTGTCCAAGTCCAAATTGTCTCAGTGCAAGGGAAGACTCAAATTCCCATTCTCTGGGCTTTCACATATCAGCGACAGGAAGCAGTCAAACTCTTTGAATGGACCACAGTAGCTGAAAAGTCTCACTACTTCATAACGGAATGCATGATGTGAGATCCATGAGAGGCAGCAAAGAGCCACTTTGCCCCCCTGTGGCATAATTTCTTAATTTGTCCAAAAGCAACCATTTGTCCCATGGTTGAAAGGACACGGGGTTCACCCCAGATTAAACTGTTAAGTGCCTTTTGAAGATGACTTGGGACTGGCAATGTTTCAGTCAATGACCACGGTCAAACTTGTTCAGTGTCTCGGAGTCAGTCCAGTATTTTAGGTTAGGATTAAGGAGTTCACAGAGTGAGGCCAATACGATTAGTCCATGTTGTCTAGTGAGTTGTTAATGCTTCAAAAAGACAAGCAGTAAAGTCCAAGTGACTCCCACAATCAAACAAAAGGTAAAAGGTGATTCCTTCAGAACCAAAGAGGTGGCGTGTTGAGGAAAGATGAGCTGAGGATCTGAAAAGCACACATCTGGTCATGGAAAGGCCCAGGTGTCACAGTCACTACGAGGAAATGGTAGGCTCTACGACCAGGGTGGGACAGGACATAGGAGACATGCTTGTTCTCCACACGTGAATGATGAATGAACCTGTACGGACTGGCTGACAACTGCAGAACGTGACCCACATGGGATGTACTCATGTGCTCCAGTGTTTCCATGGCACTGAGACGTCGCATGATGCATCTCAGACAATAAGAGGAAGAAGTTGATCCTATGCTTTTGGCTGCCCCAGAACACGGCAGTGGGCTCTGAGACAAATTAGCAGAAAGGACGTTGGAATGAGGAGCACATAAGGAGCATTTAGCATTATAGTTGAAAGCCTTCCATTGGTGCTTCACACTGCTGGAAAAGGAACTGCTGCTGCTGCAGGTCCACAGCTGGGGCCAGTGACGGGTCCTCATCGTCAGTGTTGAAATAGCGCTCGATCAGGTCAAAGGCTTTCTGATAGATCTCCTGGTTCTCATGGCCCTGAAGAAACTCCAGTTTGTCCAAACCTACAATAGAAAATCAACAGCAAATATTTAACAAACCCAATGTTCTTCATATGTAAAAAGAATAAAGTCATATCATAATATGTAGTTCTGAGTGAATGGTAGAGATGGTGAATTGGAGATCTATTATGTCTCGGACAGAAACCAGCTCGACACACTACAATAGAGAATAGCATTGTCTGTTGGCGGTCTGCAGTGCTGTATCTAACTGAACATACGAAGAAGAGAAACAAAGCGCTGTTTGCAGCAGTTACACAATCTGATCATCACGAGAGTCAAGCAGTGAGCTTGAGTACAACATCACTCCTACTGTGTGTCAATGTTATAAACATACGAGTCTCACTAAGCTGCAGGGATAGGCGTGTTCAAAGTTTGGCAGCAATATCCTGAGTAAATACCCGTTTGTATTCTGTAAAAATGTGAATAGTCTTAGTACCATAAGCCTCCTCGATCGGTGCACAGTACGGGTTGATGCCTCCTCCTCTTTTTGCCTCCAGTTCTCCCAGTCGCAGAATGTTCTCTAAGCCGTTGAGGGCCACTTGCACAATTTTAGAGTCCATTAGTGTGAGCAGGTCGCACAGTGGTTTAATCGAGCCCAGTTCAACTAGATGTCTGTGAAAATGAACACACTTAATGTTAATGTTCATTTTTATGAAAAACATCATGGTCAACTATATAATCAGAACATGTAAGAAGCGGTTTACCTTATCTGTTCAGCTGAGCCTCCAGAGGTGGCATTGGTGATGGCCCACGCAGCCTCCTTTCGAGTACGAAACTCTGCTACTTGCAGAATGTTAATAAGAGGAGGTAGGAGCCCTGCATCTATGACCATCTGATGTTGATGCACAAAAATAGTCACACGTTAGTTAAAAAGAAAAAAAAAACAAATACACATTTTCGTCCCAGATGGAATCAATTGTCAAATGAATATGGGCTGATGAATAGAACAAACCTGTATTTGAGCTCGGTTCCCTGCTGTGATATTGGAGATTGTCCAACAAGCCTCTTTTTTGATAGACTCCTTGGGACTTGCCAGAAGGTGAAGGAGAGACTGAAGAGCTGAACAGTTCAGTATAACCTGTCAAGCAGATTAAAAACACTTGAAAAAAACAAGGCAGAAAAACAAACCAAAGTCAAAGTTTCATCAAATCTTTGTTACCTGTGTCTGCAAGTCATCTCCAGTTACTATGTTTCCAACTGCCCGCAAAGCTGGAGACACAACTTTATAGTCCGAGTGCCTGAAAGGAAACAAACGTATCAAACATTAAAACTATAAGTAAAAAAAAAGCATGGATTTAGTTCTTTTATAATTAAAAGTCCATACATGAGCAACTCCACCAGCCTGCGACAGACTCCTGAGTCAATAACAGCTTGAATTTTGTCATTAGGACCATCGGAAAGGTAAGAGAGAGCCCAACACGCGTCAGCCAGTATGTCAGTGTCATTGACAAACAGCAACCAAGAAAGTACACTGAGGCAAGGAGACACCTGCAACATGATAGTAAAAATAAATATAAGAAAAAGATCGGAGAATTGCAGTTTTCCCAATATTCTGTTTAATCAATCACCTTGGAAAAATCTGGAGGTGGATTCTTCCCTCGGCACAGGTTTGACAGCGCCCACACAGCATTTCTCATCATTGTTAGACGATTCTGTTTGGCCAGTAATCTGCAACAAGTAATATACACCAGGCTCATCAAATCCATCCTTTAAATTGTACAATGTGTCAATCTACTGTATACATGCTGTAGGTGACTGAAATAGGGATGTCATGATGTCAAACATGGCGGATTATATTGATTGCAAGAGTAAAAAGCTTTCCATTCGCGGCGTCAGTGCATACCATACCATTTTAAGCCACCAGCTTTATTAATCAAAGAGAAACTTTTTTTCCAGGGTGTTTTAAAAGTGATTTGTACCTTATTGTTTATAGATAATGCAGCTTTTAAATGTGTTTTATGTGGCTAATGTGAAATCTATAGTATATTTTTAACTTACTTCACTAGGGAAGGCAGAATATTGCAGTCAATGACAAAGTCTCTGCATTCAGTGCTATCGCCTGCAATGTTTCCTAATGCCCACACAGCCTACAAAGAAATGAGCAGATGTTTTCACATTGTTACAGCATTACAAGCAATACATATTTTGAAAATGCAGATGTTTCTTACCTGTTCTTGTACATCTTCAAAATCAGAGCCGAGCATCTCTATAAAAATAGGTACAGCCCCTGCCTGAATGACCACTCGTGTTTGGTGGGATGTACCAGATGCAATGTTTGTCAAGACCCAGGCTGCCTCAAACTGAAACAACAAAACAAAACCGTTTTAATACGGTATATATTGTCTTTTACCAAAGGACCAAGCATGAATGTCAGCTACCTGCAATGTACAGTTTTCTTTTCTTTTCAAGAATTCCACAAATCGCTCCACCACACCAGAAGTGGCAATGACTTCATCAATGGGCGGGTTTGGTTCTGTTAAACACAAATAAAATGACAATGACAATAGATAAACGTTAAGCAAAGCCTGATAAAAAAGGTGTGATTAGAAACAGATACAGGCTTTATTAAACATTATTCGGTATAAACTAAAACACAAGCCCAGTTAACGTTATTACCTTTAGACAGCAGTTTCCGAAATCGCTGGGTACCAATAAGTTGCTGCTCGGGAGAAGAGGAGAAAATCATCTGAATCATATCCTCAGAAATCACCCCACCCTGTTCAAGACAGAAGAATCACAACATTGTTAAAAAGCAGTGAGCGTGATGAGAAAGATGGGGGTTATCGGTAGCTTTTGTTCTGACCGTAAGTGGGTCCAAGTTGTTGGCCTGAGACTCCAGGTACCCGCTGTCAGCCATACCATCGTCCTCGAAGATGCCATCGTCTTCCACTGTGGCAACGTTTCTCCTCTTGAATAGCTGGAAGGTTATACAATCATTAATCGCCGTGTTTAAAGGAAGAAAGTTTGTGTTGTACAGGTCTCATGCAGTAGAACAACCATCAATCTGCTATTTTCTTACTTGTTCATCTTTTTTTTGCTTACGAAGCTGCAAGCCTTCCTCTTCCCTCCTCCTTCTCATCTCATCTGTGTTGAGAGATTTGTTCTTGTAGCTCTTGAGACGTGCATTGTCTTTACCTTGGCTCATGGTGTAGTCTGAAAACACAAAACGTATCGAGATGTCAGGCACAAGTGAGACTGTTTAGGCAGATATGAATTCATCCCAGTTTGAAGAGCAATCAGTCATGGGGTCAATAATAAGACACTCTCTGTCATAATAAAGGCATCACAAGCTACCTCAAAACAAGACCATGGTACTCATACACAAAGCTTTATAGGAGTGTCTTGGGTCTTGCCTTTAGCTTGCTAGCTAGCTCCGGGTGTTACCTAAGGTGGGATACAGCTGCAGTATTGTCGCCTACAGCAGATCCGTTTACATACTTTACACATGACGCAGCAGGATAAAACATAGATGTGAAAGAAGAAAGAATTAGCAATTCAGGTCAGGCTTCATCCACAACCAAAGCGAATACGTAGTAGCGGTTGAGCAGCTATGTGCTAGCTGCAGCAAAGAAAAGGCTGCGTAAAGGCGAGCCAAAACGACCAAACACACACACATCCAAATTTACACAACTGGAATAACTTTGTATTTGATTATATTCAAATGACACAATTTCAATAAAACGCGTATTTCTTATCTGACCTGTCAAATTGGGCTCCTTAATCCCCTTCTGTGCTAGGCCGCCGGTAATGCTTTACGCATGCGCATCGACAAGGCATACGCACCACTGGCGCACTTTAGTCTATGGCACAAACCACAACGCCCACGCATATTTACAACGCTGTTTCTCACATTCCTAATTTCCTATTAATATAGGCCAAGAAAGAAAAAAAAGAAAGGAAATAAGAGGGGTGTAACTTCTCCAGGAATTTCAAATGGGCATCAAATCTACCAAAACCAGAGTTTGAATCATGACAGCTTTTTAGGCTGAATTGCTTTAATTAAATTATTAAATTAAAAATTAAATTATATGAACTATTATTTATAGTTTAAACATAAGGTAATTATTCAGAAAGCCGCATTTGTTTGTGTGTCATTATTCAGAGTCATTAAGTCTTGCACAGCTTCAGTGCGCTGCGCACATCGCAGCACCGGGAAATCTGAAGCCTATAAGTATAGGCCTAAAGACAGAGCGCTGTGTCTTTTTGTCTGTTTTTTCGGCAACATAGTGAAGTAAACTATTTAAGATTGCAGGCGTAATATTTTTAGCCACAGCAGATCGTTTGATGTGACTGGAAATCAGGGAATCAGTCGTAGCCTATATTGTTGCAGTTTCGGTTGGCACACTTTTGGGATGATGTGGGGGCACGCGCCTGACACACTCTGACATCAACTTCGTCTGATGCCTTGGCGCCTCAAACCTTCAGACGCAGGGACAATTGCAACAATCAATGATGTCGATAAGCCATGTCCCTTGACTAAAATAAGAGACTATGGGTTGATCTATGATGGTCAGCAGTGGCGCCGCTCCGACACGGCGCAAAAAGAGATGAAAAGCCTTCTGATAGGGACACCTGGATGACCTAGTGTGACCTTCGGGAATAGACCCTACTTTGATACATTTGGGCCATTAGTCCTTGGTATAAATATGAGGGTTAGATCAGAACGGGCAGAACGAACACCTGGAATCCAAAAATGGCATCTACACAGAGAGACGTCTTTTCTGGCCAACGCTGCTCTGGACCGGATTGTTTTGACATGTGGCACGACTACATGAACCTGGGCAAACTGCTTCTGAGACTGCGGGACGTGCCAGATGCGGAGCGCTGGGAGATCCAAAAGAGACGGGCTCAAGCTGCCCCCCCACAAGCGCGCAAAGACAGCACCAGCTCAGTCAGCAGCATATCGGACAACAGCCTGAACGGAAGTCCTTCTGACTTCTGTCGCTTCTGCAAACAAAACGGAGAGACGGCCAGGGTCTACCGCTCGCACAAGCTGAAGGCAGATGATGGAAGAGTGGTGTGTCCCATCCTGTGGAGCTACACCTGTCCCATCTGCGAGGCCACCGGGGACCAAGCGCACACGCGCAAGTACTGTCCACAGCTGCAGCGACAGGGCCCAAAAAACACGCAGCGACGAGCGCACTGGTAACACTGCTCTTTCAAAGAACGATGAACATGTTGGTTTGAGTGACTCCAAACTCACAGCTTGAGTTCATAACGTTGAATATTTGTGTTGAACAGTTTTTCAAAGTTGTGTTTTTTAATAAACATTTTTGTGACTTTTAATGGTGTAAACTTGTGTTTATTTTATATATACTGCTCACAAAAACTTAGGGCACACTCAAAAAACACATCCTAGATGTCAATCAATTCGATTTTTCGGATGAAAATCTTTATTCATAGTGTAGGGCAATGTGTTGAGAACAAAATAACATAAGAATGATAAATGAAAATCAAATTCTCAGCCCCTGGAGGTCTGGATCCAAAATTATAGTCAAAATCAAAGTGACAAATCAGGTCACTGGTTGATCCAAATTCTGTAGAAATTCCTCCAAACGAGTCTGTATCATCCTCAGTAGTGTGTGTGGCCTCCACGTGCCTGAATGCACTCCCTACAACGCCTGGGCATGCTCCTGATGAGACCACGGATGTCCTCCTGAGGGATCTCCTCCCAGACCTGGATTAGAGCATCAGTCAACTCCTGGACAGTCTGTGGTGCGACGTGGCATTGATGGATGGACCGAGACATGATGTCCCAGATGTGCTCCATTGGATTTAAGTCTGGGGAACGGGCAGGCCAGTCCATAACATCAGTACCTTCATCATGCAGGAACTGCTGACACACTCTTGCCACATGTGGCCTGGCATTATCAGGCATCAGAAGGAACCCAGGGCCCACAGCACCAGCATATGGTCTTACAATAGGTCTGAGGATCTCATCCCGGTCCCCAATGCCTGTCAGGGAACCTCTGGCTAGCACATGGAGGGCTGTGCGACCCTCCAATGAAATGCCTCCCCAGACCATCACTGACCCACCACCAAACCGGTCATGCTGGATGATGTTGCAGCAGCAGAACGTTCTCCAGGGCGTCTCCAGACTCTGTCACGTCTGTCACATGTGCTCAGGGTGAACCTGCTCTCATCCGTGAAGAGCACAGGGCACCATTGGCCAATCTGCCAATCACTGTGTTCTCGGGCAAATGCCAATCGGGCTGCACGGTGTTGGGCAGTAAGCACCGGCCCAACTTGTGGACGTTGGGCCCTCATACCCCCCTCATGGAGTCGGTTTCTGACCGTTTGAGGACCAACATGCACATTTGTGGCCCTCTGGAGGTCATTTTGTAGGGCTCGGGCAGTGCTTCTCCTGTTTCTCCGTGCACAAATGAGCAGAGAGCGGTCCTGCTGCTGGGTTGTTGACCTCGGTCGGCCCCCCCAGGTCTCCTGGTGTACTGGCCTGTCTCCTGGTATCTCCTCCATGCTCTGGACACTGCGCTGGGAGACACAGCAAACCTTCTTGCCACAGCACGAATGGACGTGCCATTTTGGATGAGCATCACTCCCTGAGCAGCTTCTGTGGGTTGTAGATGCTCCTCATGATACCTCTAGTAGTGAGAACACTGGACAAATGCAAAAGTGTTCCAAAAATACAGTACAAAGGATGAAGACAGGGAAATGGTGTGTGGTCACCACCTGCAAAACCATTCCTCTTTTGGAGTGATCTTGCTAATTGCCTCTCATTTCCACCTGTTGTCTGTTAAATTTCCACAACACCAAGTGAAATTGATTCACAATAAGCGTGGCTTCCTAACTGGACAGTCTGATATCCCAGAAATTTGACTGACTTGGAGTTACAGTGTGTTTTTTGAGTGTAAATGGTAAATGGTAAGTTTTTGTGAGCAGTGTATATATATATATATATATATATATATATATATATATATATATATATATATATATATATATATATATATATATATGTATATATAGAGAGAGAGAGAGAGAGAGAGAGAGAGAGAGAGAGAGAAAGAGAGAGAGAGAGAGAGCATTGTCCTGACACACACTGTAAGGTGATATAAGGTTAAACCCAAAGCCCATCTGTAGGCAAGTTGTTTTGTAACGTGAGTTGTTGTCAAACCAGTAGCTGGGCTAAAGTCTACAACATAATGATATTATGTATTATCAGACACCCATTCATAGGCTGTCATTGTCTTTTATTCAACACTAAGGATAACGTCACATGGAAAAAGAGTCCTGCGGTTATAGAAGATACACGTGCCAGAGTCATAAAATCCTTGGACTTACACAACTGAGTCTTTTTAATCAGTTGTAGGCCCCTCCTCAGCAACACAAGCTTCTTTGCCACTTTTGCTACACTACCTTCTTTAGCACTGGGATAAAGCCATTTGTATCTCCTACATTTCTAAAATGGCCAAACACAATGTAGGTGTTCTAATTGGAATCGTGCTGTCACTGCTTTTCTTCATTGTCACTATGATTTTTACTGCTCTAGCATCAACTGGAGGATGTAAGTATAAAATATAAACATGTGACTATTCTCATATTGTTATAACCTGACTGATTGGTTGTCTCTCTTCAGCTCCATTTTTGCAGCAAACTGGTAATATTTCAGATGAGTACACAACACAAATCACACCGGATGGCTGGACATTTGCAATCTGGGGGATCATTTATGCATTTATGGCCGCAATGTTGGTCTATATCCTCTCCGGGATTTTTAGAAAGTCAGTGGCTCTTATATTGATCAATGTGTAAGCTGATTTATTACATATTAACATAAACTATCTCCACCTCCAGGAATTCCTACGGTTATGTGTACTGCAGCCCAGCGGTTCTGCCACGCGCATTTTTTGCAGCTTGGTGTCTAAACTTAAGCTTCAATGTTGGATGGCTGTTCTTGTGGGACAGGAGGTAAGATTGCATTTTTAACATTCAGTTTTAAGAGAAAAAAATGAAAAGAATAATAGTGATATCTGGACCTTGGTATTTTTCAGTTTGATGATCCCTGCACTGATCTTCCTCATCTTCATTGCCATAACCAATTACATGATGATAGCCTTTTCTTGCCTTGGCCTTCACTCTTATGGAGCTTGGCTAAGAAAGTACCACAAAGTTGATCTGTACCTCACCCGTGTACTGGTTAGTGTTGGGACAAATACCTCCGATATCTATTACTTTACGTATTTCATAAATAAAACCTATTTTTTTTCTCAGGTTCAGAATGGAATTGCCATATATGCAACATGGACGACCATTGCATCTCTGGTGAACCTGAATGTTGTTCTGGTCAATGAGGCAAAGATGTCCCAAAGTGATGCTTCAACAACAACTCTTTCTATTCTTGTAGTGGTATTATGTTCATGGTAAGTCTTACGCATGTTTTAAATGACCCAATAGTAAGCAATAAAGTTGTAGATTTGAGTCGTATGAAATCATTTATTGCCCAGGGTACATTTCACCCCCATAAGGCGTTCACCTACAACAGTAAAAGGTGCGAATTAAGATAAATGAATGTCTGTGTGTACGTTTCAGGTTTGTCCTTGAAAACTGGCTTCTCGAGAGGCATGTCCGATACATCCTGAGCATTTACCCATCTGTCATCTGGGCCCTGAGTGGGGTTTTCACTAAAAACTACGATGCAGCTGCCCCATCTCGCAATAATACCTTTATCGGTGAGAGGATGAATTTATATGTATCTTACATGTTCTTATATTCTCCAGAGACTAAGTTTTTTTGGATCCTCTAGCTGCTTTACTTGGTGTGGGCTGCTGCCTGTGTGCATTGAGGATAGCCCTGGTCATCTGGAGACACTACAGGAACCCCCTCTACAAAGATGCAGAAGAAGACATGTCACCTATGGAGATAGCGAAGAAGCAGAAAAAGATTTTTAAGTGATGATGTTACCAGCAGAGTTATACACTTGTAATGCGCTTAACAAACCTGTATTACCAAGTTTCTCAAAGCGCTACACTGTCATCATTATTTATTCACTCCATACCCTGTGGTGGTAAGCTACTGTTGTATTCCACAGCTGCCCTGGGGTAGACTAACGGAAGCGAGGCAACCAGTCTGCGCCATCGACCCCTCGGACCACCACCAACCACTCCCTCACACACCACATTCACCCCATTCAAATTCAACGGTCTCCCATCCAAATACCGACCAGGCCCTTCCCTGCTTAGCTTCCCAGATCTGGTTGGGCAGAGCAAAGCCACAGCAATGATAGTGTGATACAACCCATCTATAAAACCATATAAACTTGTAATCTTCAAAGAAACGCTGTAAAATGTTATTGACTACGAATCATTACATTTTCTATTTTTTTTAAAGTTGTAAATAAATGAAAACATGTTTTGCAAATTTGTGTTCCTATTTTTTTATTTTGACCAATGAGAAAACACACCAAGATGAAATCAAGAAAATTAAAGCAACACATTCAGATTGAAAGCTACAATTATTGTTCATGTTTTCAGTTAAATTAAAGATGTTGTTTAAAGGCCCTGTACCTGATTATTTTGGTTTCAATACAATGAAAGGGGGAATGTGTACACTTTAAATAGTTCATATCTTCACTGGAATGATAATATAAGCATGTTTCAGAGCTTTCATGGAGCTATGGCTTACTGTGACTGCAATGTAAACAATAACTAGTTGCTAGTTCACCATCAATAAAAAGGCTTCAGGAATAGGATCACAAGGATCTTATTTCACAAATGACGGCTTTTACAATATTCTGAAAGACACAACTAATTCTATTCCACAACTAGAAATTATATCAGGTAACCTTTGCCATCACAAGGTAATTATTTATGTGCACGTGAGGGTATATTACTAAAGACTAGTCATTTTGCGCTCATGAACTCTAACAAAACAATCGTGGTCAACGTTTGTGGATTGGATATAACCTGATATAATTCATGTACTGATTAATCAAATTTTATGTGCCACTCATCCTTAAACACAGGAAAAAACAGTTGGGTTTTATGGTTCGCTGCAGTGCTATATGTCTAAGATAAGGGGTGCACGTGAGGCTTTCCAGGGCCATAAAGTCTTTCTGTTACACAACTTGCTTTTCTATAAAACTGTTGGACTTCTCTCTCTTCTGCACTTATTGTTGAGCCTACATCACAAGAGCACAAGGAGGAGCGTAGTACGGTACGTTTCTTTCACTTCATCAATCTTTAATCTAGCAGCAATGGCCAAAGTTTTCTTATCTTAAATGTGAGTGTGTGCAATATAAATGTTGAAAGCAAAACCAAATCAGGCCTCTGGAAACAAAAAAAGCCGGAGGTATTCCGTGAAACAACAAATCTGTGCAAACTTTCCACCTTTCTGATACAGCCAGTCACAATGGGAGAGCATAATGCTGGACGCCTTGCAGCGATACTCGTGGCGGTTGCTGGATATATGGTCAGTTTGGTGTTCAATGGACTATCTGTGGTGGGAGTTGGTAAGTTAAAATCTAACTTGATATGCTATTACTCTGTCTTGTACCTCTTAAGTACAGTTGGATCTATCCACATAGGACCTTATACGACGACAACAGCCAACGTCTCAGCAGTGTTCGACACCCAGCTCACGCCCTCCGGGTGGACCTTCAACATCTGGAGCGTCATCTATGTGTGGTTGACAGCACTTGTTATCTACATTGTCACTGGACTCTGCAGAAAGTAAGAAACAATGTTTTTTAAGAACAATACAAAATGACACTTAACATATAGTGGATTCTTCATTTTCAGACTTGTTTTAATCAATTCTGTTTTTTTATGTAGCAGCCTGATACATTCAGCTTTGCAACAATAGCTTAGTCAGTTGTGCTTTTTTTTCTAACAGATTTGTGATGTATGGATTGACCTCATTCATGAGACCACTGTAAATAACACAAAATAACTGTGCTTGTATCTTAGAAACGGTTATGGCTATGTCTACTGCAGCCCCTCTGTACTGCCTTATGGCTTCTTTATCAGCTGGTGCCTTAACCTGTGTTTCAACATTGGATGGTTGATAGTATGGGACCAAGGGTAAGACTGGGATATTTCACAAGACAAAACTTACAGAATAACGCAGGAGTTTTTGTGCTCTATTATAGAAATATGGTCGTTGCTTTGGTGTTTCTCATCCTGGTCATATGCACAAACTACTCCATGGTATTTTTCATTTGTCACGGGCTTCATCTTTATGGACCTTGGTTGAACAAGTACCACAAGGCAGATCTGTGGTGCTACCGGATAATAGTAAGTATGGATATGCAAAGAGGTAGTGTTTGTATCCTGAAAGAGATAGAACATGTCAGTGTGTTTCCAGGTCCAAAATGGTGTCATGATTTACACAACTTGGACGACCATTGCAACTCTCATCAACCTGACCATTGTTCTGACATACGAGGGGAATGTAAATTCTACAGATGCTGGAACCATTTCTTACTCCATTCTCACTGGGATCCTGCTCGTATGGTAATGGTTAAAATAAGTACAAAGATTTTTTTTTCTTTCAAAAGCCTACATACTATTTAGACTGTGCATTGTTTTTCTTTAGGTTTTTTCTGGAAAATGCTCTTCTCGACAAACATGTGCGGTACATCTTGATAGTGTATCCAGTGGTCATTTGGGCACTCTCGGGAAATTTGGACAAAAACTATAATCCAGAGTCACCAAATCGCAACGGCATATTTATTGGTAAGAAATATTTGGGGATATGATTAATATATGTAAGGCAATGTACTTAAAAATGTAACTGTGGTTTTATGTTCTCTTTACAGTGGTTCTGCTGGCCATAGCGTGTGTGTTGTTTGCCATACGTATTGGTTTGGTGATTTGGAGGCACATCACGCAGCCCCTCTACAGTGGCGTAGACCCAGAGAAAATGGAACCCAAGGAGATTTCTAAAAAACAGAAGAAGATATTTAATTAAAAATGTAAATACAGAAAATGATTGTCATATAATGGTGTAAATATCACAACATGATGTTATTGTCAAATATATAAATATAAAACACAAAATCCTGCTACCTGGTTGTACACATTGTAGATTTTGTAAAAATAAATAAACACAAGTTTTATAATATTATGTTTAGGCTACTTGTCATGATTTACTTACTAGGATAATTAGCATGAAACATGTAACTTCCAACCGGGCTGGCTGACTCTTGGAACACAAGGAACTCCAATATTTTTGGTATCCATATATAAACAGATATGTGTTGGCAACTGTTTACCTCTAGGGGTCAGTATTATAAGTTTTCACTTCAGCCTAAAGCCTTTCGGTCGTGTTGTACACAAAGAATTGGAAATGTATTTACGTTTAAAGGAATGAATGAACTGACCGAATAAAACTACTACTACTAAAGTATTACAAAAAGAAAAAGAAAAAAAAAGACTATTGAGGGTCACCACAATAAAACCATTCCAAAACAAGAGAACTGGCAGTCTGTACATTGGGTCATATTAATGTAAACGGTTCATTAGGAAAGCATGAGGCGAGTTTATGTGAGCAGAGAGTGCACAGTCAGCTTTACATGTTTTATTTGAGGTGAATGAGCAATTAAGGAGATAAGGACCTCGCCAATTCACTATTAGTTTTTTGTTATTGTGCAAACACAAAGCACCTATCACTCTGCAAACGGAGATAATGGACATTTCGCCCTGTGATCGCACTCCCGGGCAGTAGGGGGCGCTACTACTCCTTGTCGTTAGTGCAATCCGCTGAAGAAACTCCCAGGCACCATTGCGCGGGTTATTTGCAATTTGTAAACAACGAATGAACGTTGCACAAATGCGAAACTACGGGAATATAAACCGCGTCTTGAAAAATAAGTGCTTGTTATTTCTTTGTTGCGGGTTAATAACAACGAAAGGGGTTCAAATGCACGTACAAAGGAGAATGTTTCCAGTGTTGTAAGTGAAGCGGCACAGACAGAAAAGACGCTGGTGTTAGCTATTTTGGTTAGCGTGTAGCCTCGGTTCGGCACATCGAAGACACATAAAGCAGTTTTAAATGGATGATAATTACCCGACCCTGGTAAGTCTCGACATTCACATTTTACTCGGTAACTTTTGACTGAAATTACGACTGAAACGTTGCGAGAAGTGAGGCCGATGCAGACTCGATTATAACATGTTGTGTGTTGTGATACAGAAAAGGCCGAAGAAGAAGCTTGTGTTCCCCACAACAAAAACACGGTATGTTCAATAATTGCCCGTGTTTACAAGTCATAAACAACGCAGAACGGATAAAAGCCACTATATTTCAGATTAGGGTTTGTAGCACAACATCTCTAACGTTGGTATTGTATTTCTAGTGTTCCTGACCAGTGGACCCAGGATATAAATACTTTAGAAGATGTCGATAAGATGTTTGATAACTTGGGTGAGTCAGTTTGTGAATCTTAGAAATTATTTCTCTTTTGTTTATTTTGTTGCTAAAGGATCGATTGATTGTAGATTCCAAAGTTGAGGACTTCCCTTCCCCATCTCCTGAAATTCACATTCCTAGTATAAACAAACGTGGAGAGGGAGGGCTGACACCTCTCCCACCACTGAAAGAGCAATTGAAATGTCAAATGGTAAACCATGACGTTTATAAATATAACTGCTTTTCCAAGTGCTTTTCTCACTATGAACTTTTTCTTATTTTGTAAAAGGGGGCTAATGGAGATCATAAACATCCTCACCACACTCTGGCCAGCCCTGAACTTGATATCAGTAAGAGTTATTGCACAGATGTTTGTGCACATGCATTTTTATTTGTACCAACACTGTATTGTGCTGTATTCAGATTCAGAGACTCCATTTAAAATCCACGGACCTGTTAAGACATCCAGTCCAATAGAAGGAAATATAATGCAACCTGAACACCACGAAAGAAACAACGGAGACAATTCTGCTTCACCAATTCTTTTTGACTGTGAAGATGATAATGAAGATCTGGAAACAGCAGAAAGACCAACTGAGAAACCTCAGCACAATGACAAAAGAGATGAGTAAGTCATTAACCAATTCATGGAAACCAGTTGACATATTCTTTTGTATAATGTCTAATATTGGAAGAGTAACAGCAAATGGGTTCTTTAATTTTTCTCCAGAAGTGACGACTCTATTTTTGAGACTTTACCGAAGAAGTCAGTCTTAGAAAAAATGTCAACACAGAAAAAGAAAACAGTCCCAACAAGGTAACAGCTTTCCTCATCTTATTAAATGAACCCTAATGCGAATCAAGTTTACTTTTAACCCAAATGTTCACTTTGCCACTCGTGTCATATTATGAAATTGCATTGCCTACAGGTCAAAACCAACGAACACGCCCGTTCGTCCAGTGAGAAGTGAAAAAAAGGCTGCACCATCAGCTCAAGAGAAAACTACAGAATCTGTACAGCTTCCTGCAAAGGCTAAGGGTGACATGGGCTCTTTTCTCCAGAGGCTCAGAGAGGCCAAAACACCCAAACACACACTGTGAGGCTGAATACAGAATAGCTTTCTCATCTTGATGAAATTTCAAAATGTATAAATGTCTTGCCGTTCTACAAACAATAGTAACAAATATGCTCAATGTTTTCTCTTACAAGTGCTGGGATTTCACATGCCAGAGTCTTGCCTCCACTGCCAGAACCAGAGCCTGAAGATGACTTTCTTATTTTGGAGGATGATGTACCTTTCTACGTTTCCATCCCAAATAAATATTCCAAAAGCACGAAAGAGAAACGGAGCAAAACATCCTGTTCTGACACTGAAGCTAAAGGCACAGCTGGAGAGGAACATTCAGCAGTTAAACAGCAGGACAACGAACAGGATCACAGACAGGCGAGTGAGACTTTGGCTGGGGAGACAAATATAAACAAGGGCTCTGAATCAAACCCAGTTACTACAGATAAGGATCTTCCTTCATTAGACACAATTGAGTCTGATAATGTGGAGAGACTATCACAGCGGGATCAAACAAAGAAAAAGAAAAAGAGACAATTGAAAAAGGTCCCCTCTAAAGATGACGGCAAACCAGAAGAATCTGGCACAGAAACGAATGATGGAATCAGTTCAAAGAAAACAGTGAAGGGAGAAAAAAATGCAAAAAAAGGATCAAAACCTTTAAGAAAAGATAAAGAAAATGCGCAGAGGAAGACGACTCGTGCAAAAGAGAACAAAAGAGGACAAAGGACTGAGGGAGCACAAAAGGAGCTCAACTCTGAGAATCAGTTTGATAATGATGCTCCTGTTTCAGGTAAGTGTCCTGCATGTAGCCCTGCTTTACAAATGTTCTAATATGTCATATCAGTAAATATTTATTTTCATTTTTCATCCAGGGGTGAGCAATGTCGAAAATGAGCCATCAGAGGACGTTGCAAATGTAAAGTTAGGACAGAACAAGCCGAGTTCACAGGAGCAGACCTCAGATGAAGAAGAAGTGATATTGAAACGGAAAAGGAAACCACCGGGAGAGTGGTGGCTCAGCTCCCCCGAACAGAACCAAGACCCACAAGCCACAGAAAAACAACCAACGGTGAAAAAGACAAAACGGACAAATAAGAGGTCAAGTTCAACGTCTGTCAAAGCAGCCACTGGTGGAGGAAGGAAAAATCAGAAAACATCTTCATCCAGTGACGGTGGAAGGCAAAAAGCTGAAAAGAACAAGGTTAAAAAAGGAAAACGGAAGAGCGACTTGCCTATCGGGACGTCTGAGCAATCAGATGAAGTTTTTGATCAGCCCATCCAGGACAGTGCTCTGGACTCCAGCCCTTTGATGTTTGCACACAGAGAGCGCAGCATATCCTCAGGTAGTGTTCTGAAATTACATGCAAATATTCAAGAAGTGGAAGTAAACAGCTGATCATCTCAGTGCATGATGTGTTTGCATCTATTACAACCTTAAATGAAACGTAACATAAGTTAATACAAAATGATTTTGTTCCAATTTATATAATTTCAACATGATTAGTAGTAGTACATGTGAAACTCGGAAAATGAGAATATCGTTAAAAAGTAGGGATGGGACGATCATGAGATTTGGGGTCAGGATTATCTTGGCCAAAATAATTGCGATTAACGATGTTATCACGATATTTGCCTATGGTTTAAAAAATCACTGAAACTGCAGAAATGATGAGCATTGGGCAATAATTAAATATCCTTCTTCATTGTCTGCTGTAAATGTCATATTGAGTGAGACATAAAGTAAGTATTTAAAGGCACACTGTGTAACATTTTGGACTATACTGTTGTCATCAATACAAAACATGCAGCTCGACACAGAAAATGCTATTTCTTCAGTGGGTAATCAAAGAATGGATTTGAATGAAGAACTAACCTACTGAAATCTTAAATACTAGTCATATTTCCATGGAGACGAACCCACTTCCGGGAAAGTTACTGGCACTGGATTTAGTGATTATCTTCTTGCACAATTAACACAATAATCAAAAAATGTGGCGATCGATTAATTGCTGCATTTTTTATCGCGATTAACGATAGTATTGTTTATCGTCCCATCCCTATTCAAAAGTTAATTTATTTCTGCTAGCTCAAAATGTGAAACAAATTATATGATATAGACTACAGACCTACAGAAACCAATGCTTTTTTAACGATATCAGTAATAGTAGTTGTACAGTTAGGCCTGTGTTTTACTAACATGTTTGCAAGATTGATTTGATTGTCATTCATGTCTTCAGGGGAAAGGGCCTTCCACAAAGTGTACCAAAGCGGTGCAAGTGAAAGAAAGTCTTCCTCACCGAACCGTGCTTCACCCACGAGACCTGAGGGAGGAGTGCGGGGTTCAAGAGAAACACCCAGAAGAAGAAGGAAATCGCCCGGAAACTGGTGGCAGGTCAATCCCACAGCAGATGACCAAGAGGTGGCCTTCTCAGAGCCGCAACCACAGAAATCCAAAAAGAAGCAAATTCCAGGGAATAAGAAAAGACAGGCAGACAAGCCCCTAGCGCGCTCCCTATCCAAACCACTAGAGGGAGCCCCTAAACAGAAAAAGAGATCTCTGGCTGCAACAAGGGACCTCTTCAGGGGAGTAGTGGGGAGCCCACCTGGAAGCAGAGACAATGTGGTACCATTGAAGAAGCAGAAAACAGCCCCTCCAGCTGAAGATGTACAGGCCAATCATAATGTCGTCAGTACACAGATGGATGAGCTTCAAGGGGCTCAGGACAAGTCTCCCAGCCAGGACACAGCACAGGAGAGCGTGTATGGACACTATTGACTTCCACCGTCTAGACACAGGATTCATTTCACTTCAATTTATATGTCTGTTTCTTGCAGGTCAAAAATAATCAGAAGTGGACCGTCTTCTATGATTGCACTTGAAAACTACGAGGAAGATGACAATACAGGTGTGTTTCTGTTCACCAATCTAAACTTGGTGGTTAATATACTTTTTTTTTCTGAGTCTTTAAAATGTAATACCTTTTTTAACAACATCATTACCTGTTTGTTTTCAGTGCTGCCGTCCACCTCAGTGCAGCCTGCTCTGTGTGTTTCAGACCTGTGCGGCGCTCCTTTCAGGCCACTCACCCTGCAGCCCAAAGATGAGGTCAACCTCGGGAACTGGCTCAGGTCTCTCTGGCCTGCAGCCGAAAGTAAGCAACTCGGCCTGCTCAAAATCTGTGGACAGTTTCTTAGTTATCGATGGGAGTAACATCAGGGGCACTTTTGTCGTTACGTTTAGTCTCTGCTTAATTCACTCAATGGCTGTACATAAAGATTCTCAGATCTTTTCTCCGACTAGGTGTAAAACATTCAAAGCCAGTGATCAAAATGCAGTGGACAATGGGAAAAAGTAAAGTTTTATTTGACAAACAATTGAAACTCATAAAACATTTTTTCAGACATGAATCGGAGTTCTCAGCCAATGTCTGCCCATTCATTTCAAAGTATGGAAGTTTCTGTTTTCACCCCTAAAGGTGATAAACTTTTCGCGCCACAGAATTGATTTCATCTATAGAAATGTCTAATCCACTTTAAATGACCCCCAGGAAACACTGAAGTCACGCCTGGTGATTTTGAGTGGTACTGTTACCGCGGCAAAGCCATGGGCATCCTGGTGGATTTGCAGACGGCAACCATCTGCACCGGTAAAATGCTGCTCGGTTCCTCCTTGAAGAAGCCTCTGTGGGTGGACCACAGCGCCACAACAGTCAGTAAATCATTCAACAACAGTCAGTAAAGCTTTCAACACCAAAAGCTTCTCCAAAAGTTATTCATATTCATGTCTTCTCTTTTGTCCTTTCCAAGGTGTTTAATTTATTAACAGGCTCTGTGAGGGTCATAGTGGACTGCAATAAATCACTTTACAACGCTGGCCAGTCCTTTATGGTGCCACCTGGTAAGACTAAGTGAGAATGATCAATGTTTAAAATAGCTGTTGAGACCACGCTCCTAATCCACATTGTGTACGGTTACAGGTCACGCCTACAGCATCCACAACCTCAGCGCTCAGCCGGTTGTGCTCTACTTCACCAGGTTTTTTACAGACGAGTCAAATGAATAATGGCTAGACATTCAGCCATCTTTAGTGTAAAGTTTGTGTATTACTTTGTGGCTTTAGAATTGCCTTGTTTAAATTTGTGTTATTTAAAAAAAAAGACTCATTGTAAGGTATGCCATATTGAACTCTGTCATGCTGTTATGTAGATCTGTAAGAATTTTAATCTGATTTTTGTTTATGATTTTTAAACTGGCCAGAAATTGATTTAAAACTGGTCTTCTGTCATGATTAATGTGTTTTGTAAATAAACCTTTGCTTTTGCCTTTGTATATATGTGCAATAAACCATTGATTACTTGGTTTAACATTCTCACCAAATCCAACTATGAGCAAACTATAAATTAATGGAATCTGGCCAAACATTTGAGAGCGCTGCCCAGCAAACGGGTTCCATTATGCAGTTCAGTCATAAAACATTTACTGTCCCAGTTTACAGATTGTGTTTGTGAAAAATATAGAAAACTGAATCACTTATGTAAGACCTGGTTACGTTATGTAAAACAGAATACCGAGGCATTTCTCTCCTGTTAGATAATTTATTACTTTTAAATGTCTTAGCTGTGTATTTTGGTGCAGCATCAGCAGCAGAGACTTGCCCTGGGGTGGGATCTCCCGCCAAATGGAAAAATGCTCTGACCACCAGAGTTTAAGGCGGAACAGCCTAAAAGATGTTTAATTATGAACCATGATGTCCATGAAGCCAGTCACTCCCCACACAAGAAGATTGCTGGGAAGATGTCTGTGTTTAGAATAATGGCTTTGCACATTGAAGTTAACAGCATCTTTTTGATAGGCCGCACCATGAAAATCGACTTGGGGATGGGAGCATATTAGTGGAGGCTTTCTTTAGAGTCAGGTCTGGTGTCCATGCCGTGGACTATAGGCCTATGTGGACAAGTTGGTTGAAGAGTTGATTGCTATATAGGCCTATACATTACTAGTTCAAACATTTAAAGTAAATGTAGAATGTAATTGGTGTAACTGCAGTCAGAAACTTTTTTACATTTCTATTTTAAACAAACGGAGCTGTCCTAAGCACACATAACTTATTATTAATGACACAGCGTTGCATGCCATTTCTCCTGACCTCACACAGCCTGTACAAGTTGCAACTTTCCCTTGTTCTTTTTGGCTCAAACTTCAAGCATTGCCAATGACTTCCTTCCCGTCTTTCCTTCCTTTGTTGGCGGAATAGTCATTTTCATTTATATTTTTCAAACAATGGAGAAATGTAAAGCAAAGAAAGTGACTGGTTTTTCAACAATTATGCAGCCTAAGGGTCAGCTATCTGTAAAGACCTAGTATTTTTTCCCCCTTAGGAGCTACAGTGTCCTAGCGACTTAAAGTTAGGTATATTGTGTGCAATAAGCAAAAAAAACAACATGCATTTATCATCTTCCAAACTTGACATACATGCAGCAAAGTGTCAAGCTGTTCATCTTCATGTCCATGAGGAGATGAAGTACTGTTTGATGAGCATCCACATCAGAGGCTGGGGATGACAACTCACTATTGAACTCACCTAATGCAGCATTTTAAATATATATTTAAATGCTAAATGTTCCATGCAGTTCAAAGCAGCTCAATAAGGAATTGCAATTGGTGTCAGCAGCCAAGAAGCCATAAAGCACAGGCCAATATGAAGATCCATTGAAGTGCATAATGAAAATATGAATCGCACATAGTTGGACTTGGCTTGACAAGAATTTCAAAGACTTCATGTAGAGCGTTTACGCATTTGACCTATTTTCAACTATTAACGCCACACTGCGGAACATTCCTGGTTAGAACTGTCACGAGAGCAACTACTGTAAACAAAATGCTGATTTACGATCATGGCAGTGACTCTAAACACGTTCCTAATGATCAGGTAGACACTGACGGGATGCAGGTGAATTAAAAACTGACAGAGGCAAAGCTTTTGGCCATATCGACTGAAGTGGGTTAGGTTTTACAACAGAAACTCATGCTTCTTTGATGGTATGATTCATCCTGGATTAGTATTTCAACATGACCCATTTTTATCAGAGCTCACAAATCAAAATGTGTTACCGGTACTTTTGCACCCCAGGCTATTCTAAACAGAAGGGTTATATCACGGAATGTGATACAGCTATGCTACTGTAGGAGACCGGGGCTATTTGTCACACTTTTTTTTCCTAGAGTTCACTGCTCATCAACAGAAAATCCCACAAGAGTCAGCCCTGCATTAAATGAAAGCTTGAGCCCTTGATTTGAAGACCTCACTCTCATTTTTCTATCACTTTGCAATAAATAGTTACTAACCGTCAAACACAACAAAATCGACTGTAACATGTGCCCCATGTGCAGGGCAGGTTGTCAGAAGGCGTGGGGTTGGTTGTCACTGCTGTTGTTTTTGACGTTGACTTGAAATTTGATAAACCTTTGTAGCTTTTTGAGATAAAAGGACAAAATATGTTTAAAACAGTCGCAATGCAGATGTGTTCATGACACTCATTTGAACTAACTGTTGATTTTTGTGCAAGAGGTGTAACATTTATAAATTCACTAAAATGGCCCAAACTTACGGCCTCTATAAAATATAATGTTAAAATAAAGTGATCAGATAAACATATCAACATACAAAAGGAAAAAAAAGTCCCACCATGTTAAACCCCATGTGACAAATAGCCCCGAGTGTCCACTAACATAACTCAAACATTTGAGAAAAGGCATCAAAACAATTGAAATGTGTCCTGTCCTCATGTATTCAGTTCAAATGAGAAATTATTATTGGAAGAGAGGAGGAATACCAATACACATATTATATATCGGTACCAGTGTACAGCGCCCTCTAGTGTGACTATAAACAGCAATGTGACAAATCACCCCACGTGACAAATAGCCCCGGTCTCCCCTATATGTGACTTCCTGAGATAAAACGTTTGAAGTTAATAACATCAACACCTCATAAACATACTGTATGTCCTGCCACATTCGGTTCGATGTGTTCCGCATTCTGCCTCACTTAAAAGAGCAGTGGGCTGGCTATCGATTTGCTGAAAGTGAAAGTAAACTGGATTTGTTGAACTGTCAATATTGTTATTTTGTATAAGACCACTAATCTCCGTTGGGTCTCATATAGGCGACCTGGAATTGCTACAAAACTTTCAGGTTTTCTATGGTAATTCCTGTTGACATTGCGGAAGAGAACCTCGGCAATAATTCCAAACAAATTTGACACATTTTTTCGAGCCCTTTCATTCCCTTTTAATTGTGCAAACACACGAGACAAACACAGTGAGAAAGGCAGCCCAGTAATGAAAAGCCAACACCTACACACTATTCCAATACAAAATAATGAATGCACTTATAATTAAAATACTTTAGACTGTAATAACTTAACCAGTGTCTGTGTTCATTGGTGTATGACTTAAAGTGTGAGTGGGAGAGTAGTTCATTGCCATTTACCATTTTACCTGTCCAGGCATCGCCATGACCCACTCTCACATTCACATATAACCCCTGAAACCAATAAGAGATTTATATCAGGAAAAAGCCAACTAATCATGTGTTCCGAGAGTTTAATTGTTGGTTATTTCACATGAGTTGTTGTTACACATTGATTCTGGCCCATTTGCTTTCAGACAAAAGGCTACAGCAATTAGGGCTGCCTGTTGGAGGTAAAGATTGGCTTTTGTTTAAACAATAATTGAAATTGGTGCTTCACATTGTGACGATTCCCAAATGTTCAAATTCAAGTACTAGATGCAATGTACACACAAGAAATTGGCACATTCTAGAAAACAGAGGTATCTCTTTGCAACTACAATTTTCTGACCAGTCTAAAGAGGCTAATGATGATATTGGCCTTTTGGAGTTATTTGTATTTATTTGTTTTAACACTAATCTTAGAAAAGATCACCATTTATTTCTCTGCAGCATTAGGCCAAAGGTTTTTAAGGCACAACTTCCCTTTTTATTCAGCAATATTCAGTATTTGTGTGCCGTTAGAAGGGCACACTGAATTGTCCAAAAATATAATGATTGATTTTCTGTTGTGTAAATGTCAGTCATTTCGCTGAGGTTGTCAATATCACTGGAGACCAGCTGTGCTCCATGTCAAATGAAAAACACACGACTTGAACTTTTGCTTTTTGAGAAGAAAAAAATGGTTAATGATTTCTCATAGTTCTACATTCTCTGTTTAGTGTTTGCATAACCCCCCTATTCTAAGATATCAGCTTTTACATTTCAGTGAACCAACAGAGCTCGCAAACAAACCAGCAGACAAGCTTTTCCCTGGAAGAAAAAAAAAGCTTTTAGGTGGCTGTGAAGTGTTTAATTGGATTTTTCACGTTGAGAGAGCCGAGCGGTTCGATCCAGCCAATTAAAAGATTTTCCAGAAGCTTGTATCATGCCTCCCTGATTGTGGCTTCTCAGTAGATCTTTTACCACTTTCACAACAGACTCGAGAGAAGCAATTTCCTGTTTATTTTTTAATTGACAAGGAAGCTCAGCTAAAAGAGCTGCGTGAGGAAAATTGAAGGTGACACATGCAATGAAAAACAGCCCCTGCAGTACCACTGGGAGGGTTTTTGGGCAATACAGTGTAAAGTAAGTCCACAGTAATCTTATCTGACAATCACAAGAGATTCACGATATGAAAATGCCAGTTTATGTTAAATTCTCCAGCTTAAGTTGTGCGAAAGTTGCATTGCAGGTAATATACTTTGAGTGAATATATTCAGCCAAAAGTTTCTCAGCAGGTCATTCCCGGACAATGCGGGACCTACAGTATGTGTGGAGTCTGTATGTTGTTTCCTTGTCTGAGTGGGCTTCCTCTGGGTTCTGCTGTTTAAGTAAGTAAGTAAGTGCTTTATTTGTCATTGTACAACCGTACAACGAAATTGTGTTCATGCCGCCGCCACTGTGGGTCAACCTGACCAGCATGTTTTTGAAGGCAGAGGAAAACGTAGCACCCGGAGGAAACCAGGTTGGCTGCCTTCAGTGCTCCACCTCCTCCTTCCTCTTCCTCCTGCGCAGCTCCCTCCACTCCCTCTGCTCCACAACAGTTTTTCACCATCTTCTGGGAAGAGCTTAGCAGTTAATCTGTTTTATTCTCCAGTGAACATCCATTTGCCAAAACGCTATAGGACAGAAGGCATGTGTGGCTTAAAGGGACTATACAGAGTTTAAAAATGTTAAAATTATGTACACTGCGTTCCAAATTATTATGCAAATTGTATTTTTGTGTCAAAAAGGTAAAAAAAATAAAAAAAATTAATGAAACTCATTGATGGTATTGTGTCTCGGGGCTCTATGAATCACTGACATTAATCTCAGAGACCTGGGATAATTAGTTGTCAGGTCCCAGTTAAGGGAAAAACTACTGAAAACGGGTGTTCCACTTTATTAAGCTGGTCATCATTTTCAAGCAATATGGGAAAGAAAAAGGGTCTCTCTGCTGATGAAAGGCGTGAAATAGTTGAATGCCTTGGTCTAGGTATGAAAACCTTCGATATTTCATGAAAGATTAAGTGTAATCATCATACTGATAAGAGATTTGTGGATGATTCAGACACACTCAGGTTTATGCAGATAATGGCACAATATGGACGGTTTCTGCCAGACAAACGCATCAGATTAAGAGAACAGATGCTACAAAGCAGCATACAGGTATTTGAAGCTGCTGGTGCCTCTGGAGTCTCCCGAACATCAAGGTGTAGGACCCTCCAGAGGCTGCAGTTGTGCATAAACCTTCTATCCGGCCTCCCCTAAACTGTTAATTGAAGCTCATGAACAGAAACGGCTGCAGTGGCTCAGAAATACATGAGGACTCATTTTCAAACAGTCTTGTTCACTGATGAGGCCGTGTAGCCCTGGATGGTCAGATCAGTAGAGTAGAGGATGGTTGGTGAATGGCCACAATGTCCCAACAAGGCTGTGACGTCAGTAAAGAGGTGGCAGAGTTATATTTTGGGCCAGAATCATGGTGAGAGAGCTGGTCGGCCCCTTTAGGCCCTTTTAGGCTCCCTGAAGGTGTGAAAATGACCTTTGAAAAATATGTGGAGTTTCTGACTGACAACTGTCTTCTATGGTACAAAATGAAGAGCTGTGATTTCCCTAACAAAATCCTCTTCATCATGACAACGCACCATGTCCTGCTGTAAAGAATACCTCTGCTGCTATGGGCATAAAAGGAGAGAAACTCATGATGTGGACCCCCTCCTCCCCTGACTTCAACCCTATTGAGAACATTTGGAGCCTCAACAAAAAATACTTATATGAGGGTGGGAGGCAGTTTTCATCCACACAGCAGCTCTGGGAGGCTATTCTAACATCCTGCAAAGAAATCCAAGCAGAAACTGTCCAAAAACTCACAAGTTTAATGGATTTAAGAATTTTGAAGCTGCTATCACACAAGGTCTCCTATGGTAAAATATAACTTGACCTGTTAATACTCACTGGGAGATTTTTTCCACCACATTTAAATGATCCTCTACCAGTTAAAGACTTGAAAATTATGCTGACTCTCATCTGAGTTGACAATTTAGAAAATCTTAGAAAAATGTCATTTGCATAATAATTTGGAATGCAGTGTATTATCCTCCCCCTACATGTTCCTACAATGTCCTAATGTGTAGAATAAGCTCAGACCTATTCACCACAACTGCCTCTACAATCCTGCACTCAAAAAGCTGTTAATTCGGGTCCGAAGTGCTGTCATGCACGAGCTTAATATAGAAGGTGCAGTTACACGTATGACCTGAGGTGGCAGTAGTGAGCATAACATGGCTAACTTGCATCTAGCCCCTTTAACTTTGAGTTTTGCCCAGATACCTCCTCCCTTTTTCGCTTCCTGTAGCGCCTCTTGTGACGCCTCCACTGTGCTGCAGGTGTGGGGGGGCTCTTGGTGCCTCTTCATTGTTTCACAAGAAGAAATGTGTTGGTCTCAAATGTCTTTAGCTCATACACTAAAAGCTGCTTTCTTTCTTCAGGGCCATTATGGACTCTCTGCAGTAAAAACAATCCACTGAACCCCACAAAAAACATGGCAAAGACGTACAAAAGCATCCAGTTAAACAATGTGGAGCACAGAAACCAAAATGCAGTTCACAGCAAAAGGGCAAAAAAAAAGGCAGCTGCACCAAGAGAGAGGGAGGTTGCTTCGAATCCAGATGTGTTTTTAGAGGTGCAGCTGTAGCCACATCTGCCCTGCAAGGAGCTGACAATGGAAACATAGCTGCCAATTTTTGCCGAAAGTTTCAAATAACAAATATGGTCAAAGTGAACAGGTATCTGAATTTATTGATTTTTTTTTCAACTTGCTTCTCTCAAATCAACGTGCGGTGGATGAAGTGGTTGGAATCCTAACAGCGTGAAGGTTGAATGAACAGAATAGGCTGCAATGAGAGCACATGTTTTATGCAGTTATTGATATTTCTGAATGCATGCCAGGTAACTCCCATAGCCATCATCGGGAGAACAGTGGGCAGGCGTCCTTTTATTAAGTAAGAACCCCTCCCTTTTACCGCCCCTCTGAGTTTCTTGGCGCAGGAAGCTCCAGACGCAGGTTTGGTCACGGCCCGCAACTTATTTCAGTCCAATCAAAGACAGACAGCTGGCCCCCCACTGAAAGATGCTGTGTCATCCTCTAAGAGGCACCAATTAGAGTAAAAGCAGGGTGCACAGGGGCTCGTTCTCCTTGATATGATGGCGCTGAAACACAGCCAATGAAGCGCAGGCAGATACTGAGTCGGGCCAGGGGCTCTTGTGCATACTGATGTAAAGGCTGTAAGATTAGACAGTGTCATGGAGCGCTCGCTGTGCAGTTATAGGGATACAACAATAGAGAAAGCAATCTTTTTAGTGGCAATTTGAAGCAACTGTCTCCTTCAATGTACTAAAGCACTGCAGTGGTTCTCAAACTTTTTACAGCAAGTACCATCACATAAAAATAACTACTACACCAAGACCAGATCTGGAATAAACAAGGTCAAGAATTGGCCTCGAAAGAACCTAAACATGGACAAAATTCTGGTTGTAAAGGCAGATTTACTTTGTTCAATAGATAATAAAGCATCGATTACGTCTTCTCTCATGTCTAAGATAACCAAGGATAGCGTTTCTGAGGGGAAGGAACATACAATAACTTGAAGGCCAAGCAACTGGACTGAAGCCTTGGTTTATTGACACACACATTGTACTTGGGAAGCTTAATCGGTTGCAGTCACAGCATTTTATATCTTATTGTCAGATGGGCACAAATGTTGAACCTTAAAAAAAAGTTGTAAGGGATTGAGTCCAAAATACTCCTATAACTCCTCCTTCTTTTTACAATAGACTAGTTGAACCAATGGTGATTAAAGGTTTGAATCCTTTGTAGGATTTTGTACACAAATCCTTTTGTAGTGTGGATGGATATTATCATGGTAATAATCATGATTTTATTTCAGTGAAGTGCAATCACAAAAAATGTCAAACTAAGGAAAACTAGGGAGAAAAAATGAGCTAAATCGTATAATTGCGCTACCTATTTTTCGTTAAAGGAATAGGCCACCGTTTTTACTATACTGAGATATGTTCTTACCTTAGCTTTGACAAGTTCTTTAGGACCTGTCTGGTCTTCACCCGTGCCTTCAGTCACGTAAACACAGCGCAGACGGCGTTAGCATTTAGCCTCTCCCCCTCTCCACTATAGCTCCAAAACAGGTCAAGATAGAAGCTACCAAGCTCTTCCACGTTTTCCCTATTTAAATATGGTCACGTGAAGTGTTCCACTACAAAGTATAATTACACAAAATTAAACAATGTGGATTTTCTAAGCGGATAAAAGGGGGAACTACATTGTAAGGCGTAATAACACCAGGAGTAATTTGGCATCCGCACAGTAAAGTGAAGATTACTGCGCGGATTTCGAACTACTCCTGGTATTATTGCGCCTTACAACATAGTTCCCCCTTTTATCCGCTTAGAAAATCCACATTGTTTACTTTTGTGTAATTATACTTTGTAGTGTAACACTTCACGTAACCATATCTAAATAGAGAAAACGTGGAAGAGCTTGGTAGCTTCTATCTTGATCTGTTTTGGAGCTATAGCTATATCTCAGTATGTAAAAACGGTGGCCTATTCCTTTAAGATTTGGTCTCATGTGTCGTATGCACTTTAAATAATGCCTGACTGAGATCATCATGCCAGGTTTTGAGACCAAAACAGAATCCTGACCTGTCCACCTCATCCCCCATTTCCAGGCCATTACCAGCCACCCTCTGATTCCCAGACCAAATTCACATTGATGTGTTAAAAGTGAGTGGTTGACATAAATAAATGTATCTGTATGCCTTGACATGCTATGTTATTTAAGTTGTTATGTGATGTTTCATGCCTCATGCCCTACATCAGACATGAACGTGTTAGAGACACACCTGTGTTTATATAACTGTTAGGTTGTCACCTGACCAATCACACCAGGGTGTGCATCAAAAGGCTTCAGTTTTAAGTAATAATGTGTTTATGTTTCCCCCATGGGAGACATCCTGGAAACTATAGCTCCAAAGGGACTAAATGAAGAATTTGACTTGAGACCATTTTTGTGACATGTAAATGACTTCTAAATGACAGCTTGTGCGTTGACCTTTGCTCCTTCTGACATGGGACAAATGTTTACATTACAGCTTCAGAGTATTGTGTGTAGACTTCCTATGCTACTCACTATTCTGTGGAGTTGGTGGGGATATTGCAACTTCATACCTTTGTACATTTTTTGTAAATATTTTTTGTAAATATTTTATCTATGTGAAACACTGTGGATTATGTTAATGTTCATTCTGTGGCACCATCCTTCCTGTGTAGCGATGTGGGTCATCTGACAGGTGACCACTTAACACTTATAAATACAGGTGTGTCTCTAACACGTTCAAGTCAGATGAAGGGCATGAAGCCACATATGTATGAACCAAGTAACAAATTGAGTGCTTTCACTGCTGTGTGGACCCTTTCTTTAAATCTCTGTAATCTTACTTTGGATCCAGTGCACAGATTTTACTACCTTTGGATGTGCGTGCCTCTTTCTTTTTAGCTAAAAGGAGACTATACCCATCAACAGCAGATGGACTTGCAACGGTGCATTCCCGATACACAATTACAGTACACCTCAAAGGTTTATTTTCCCCCCTGCGCCTGTAATTGGCTGGATAATCTAGCGCTGTTTAGTTGTAACCACGTGTGTGCAGTGTGGTGCGTGGTGCCAGGTGAACGGTACTCCTTTTCAGCTGTAATTGTGCCTCGTGTTTCCCCCCAGGGTTCCATGACTGAGGTAACGGAGGGGAGAAAAGTGCTAGAGCAACATAAATGCACAAAGAAGCCAAAATTGTATTGGACGCTGAATGAGGTGCACAGGTTTTGACGGCTATAGGCTATTAGGATAAGAGCATAATAATAAATGCACTATTTTCACTGCATAATGCACAAATAAATTGAGGCATGTGCTTTTTCCAAACAGCAAAAGGATCCAGGGAATATCTGAAACAAATCAACTAATTAAGGAACTCATGGACCTCAGGAATAGTCTTTACCAAGGGAAAGACTAATGGGAGTTCAATAATAAACAATAAACAATAACAAAATGCTATGCCACTTTTCTGAGCATTTTGTGACCTCTGTCTAACAACCTCCTCTTTAATGAATGGCCAGAATTAGACATTCAACATCAGCTAAAACAGTACTCTAGTGCATCAAGTGCATCCACAGAGCTACTAACTGAATTGGAAAAAAAAAATCACAAAGCTGAATAGTCATTGCAGAATAAACCTAACAGCAGAGAAGAACAAGGACATCTTTGAAACAATTTCCTGAAGGCTGGCACTGATTTAACAAGTCTTTGCTTTCGATTTGCTTCAAATTGTGCAGCACAATCCGGCATAGTTTGACAAAGTGCTTTGACAAATCAACATGGCCTTCAACATGTTTTTTTCATTCACAAACTGACAACACAGAGTAAAGAGTGGGTGAATAACGCAATATAAAGCGTCTTTTAGTGTAAAGATTATATTATTATTGTTATCATTATCATTACATCACTCTTTTCATTCTGCCCAAAGCACTCCTCGCGTGGGTTCCTGCACCAAATGTCTTAATCTGTGTTGTTGAATAGAGCTATGATTTTTGTGTAATCTCCACATGTTGCTGTCCTGATAACATCCACCGCATGCCTCAGGGCCCGTGCCAGGTAATACAGCGGTGGCCCGGCTACAAGATGAGATAGAGCTGTAAAAGAAAATTGTTTATGTGCACGCAACACCTTTCCCTATAAGCCAAGTGACAAGCAGTCATAAATTACCATTGACTCAGGGCTCCTCACTTCCACTGCAGGGAATTAGGGGCACTGATGTTTGCTGGAGGAGAGAGACGTGGTGCTGGTGGTGGCTTTGCACACGCAACATTGAATTTCAATAGACTTCATTTTGTTTGGATTTGATGGGCTGAGAAGTTTGTCCATGGAGCAACACCTTCCGCAGAGCCAATTTTTTTTTTAAACCGATGTGGAGAGCAGTGAGCCAATTTGATGCTAGAATTCACCTTTCAACTGTCAATGTACTGATGTTTCGGACAGGTTTTTGGTTAGTGTTGCCGTAATGAAACAAAAACAACCTCAAAGCTTCTACTTTTCCCTGTCAGCACGAATGGGGAGCAAATTTTAACAGCAGATGAAAGGATGCAAGATAAATATGGTAAAAGGAGTATGGCAATCAAAGCAAGTGGATTTTCATGGCACTCCCATCCTTCTATTGGCCGCTGCCCTTAAAGTGACAGTTTGTAAGTTGAAATATTTAACAAATCTAATATATTGTGTATAATTGACTGCCTGGCCCTGTAATTTAATGTAAGCAATATTAAGTAATTATGTACTTTTGTCTAAAATCCCAATCGTCCATAGTCGTTTATTGGGCTCTACAAATGTCTATCATACTGTATGTGTCTGCACGTAGCCATAGCCAATCATATCAATCGTATCAATTGTATTCCGATGACGTATGACGTACCCGCTGTAAACTTTCGAGCTAAACTATTTATCACGGTCTAAAGCGCGTCATCGTTCTGTGATTGGTCCCCAAATCCATGCAAAGATTTCGGCCATGGTCCCCAGACTGTTGTGCAGTTCGAAATGATTTGAGCGCACACAGCAGCGCGGGTATTCCCAGGCTAACTGAGATACTGGAGATGCCCACAAATGTAAACGACCGAAGCTGCCAGAGGTGAAAACGAGAAGAAACTCTTTGACCCGCCACATGCACTACTATAATAAAAGCTAAATTGTGGATGTATTTTCTGTCAAATACAGATACAGAGACATGGAGAGGTGCAATGTGGTTCAACACTTGAGTGCTGATTTTTCTGCCCAACAAGACATGCACGAGAATTTAGACTTGCGGTTATTTGGCTGCTTTAACTATGATCATAGTCCACCAGAAAATGTCTAAAAAGAGTGAAAATTGTGATTGTGAAACAGGCTTCCTTCCCCCTCGGCGAGGCCTCTGTATGTATCAGGAGGGGACTTGATCTCTAATCTTTCCCTCTTACTCTCTGAGTAATAAAACAATTTGGAACTTCTTTTCAAAAATCTATTTCGTCATGATGTTTGGGTTATATGTCTCATTTGCACACAACAATATTGATTTATAGCATAATGCTGCATCTCCAGTGCAAAAACAGGTCCTGTCTCGTTAGCTCACTTTCATAAACTTCGTAACATTCATTGTGTCTACTTGTGTTCTAGTATCACTTTTTAGTTTCGTTTTTTCAGACACTAATTACAAAACTAATTACAAAACACAAAAGGATTGGAGTTGTTGAGAAGAATGCAGCTGGAAGTCCATAGAGCCAGTGTGATTTTCGTTGAAAGTCCACAAACGTAAAATGCATTCAGTCATTTCTACTTTTTAGCGTTATAATGTGGACGTCGCATTTAGCAATACTGAGCATGGACAGATCATGCGATACCCCACTTCAGTCAACTAGAGTACAGAAGGCAATTTATTCCACAGTTTTAGAGTTGTCAACACAGCATGGGTTTGTACAAATGCTTTTATTTATTTTTTAACAATATAGAAATCTCTAACATCTCTAACCTTAGTGTCTGAAAAAACGAACCTAAAAAGCTCACTTTCATGTTTTACTTCATTACGACCCCTCACTGCATCATCTTGCCCCACACGTAAAGGTTAGCGCCAAATTAATTGAATTCGTTTTTCTCAGCAGGAGCCCCTGAGGAGGTGAGCTGCCATTTTCAGGTTGACTTCAGAAGTGAATTTATTTACTGGCATAATGAACTATCAACATGTCAGTCAGAGTCTTCAAAAATCATTTTTGGCAGCCTTTTACTTCGAAGTTAACTTTTCTAAAGAGCAAACAACCCAAGTTCAATTTAACTTTACATGAGCAAATAAGGGCAAATGTCTGTATAAAAGCATATAAAAGATTTGCATATAACCAAATTGTACAAATGCAAGTGTACATCTCTCAGTTCAACTTTTCTTAATACCTTGTAGACTCGGACTGGATCTGATACCACCATAACACTGTTCACCCCCTTCACTGGGCCGATAAAAAGAAAGAAAACAGGGCCTGTCTCTGCTCCCATCTGAGTATTTATTCAGCTTTGACATGACAGAAAAGATTTAAAGCAGCGCTATTGACAACTAGAAACCACTTGAATTCGATTGAGACCCATTTTTTAAAAAGCTGTCGCGAAAAAGCACTTTTTTTTGCCTTTTCAGAAGATCTATTTATAGAATCAACAAATACATGTCACAAGAAACCCCTTCCAAGTCGTCCCCTGTAATGTAATGATCACTTGATAGTTTGTTAGCAGTAGCGAGGTAAAAAGTGGACTTTTCTGGAGTTGGGAATCCTCTCCAGTATTAGGTGTAGTGCCTCGCCGACGTGAACAGTCTCAGTCATGAGCTCTGCCTCTGTCTGCAATTGTTGCTGGAGCTCTATGATCTTGTCCTGCAGACCTCCCTCTGCTGCTGAAAATGTAGGGGTAGAAATGTGTGTATTGGTCTCTGAAGCATGCAGATCCTCAATTTCTTCAAAAAGACCCTCCAGGAGAAGTTCTTTCTTTGCTGTTTCCTGTAGCCCTGTGATCGTCAAAAATAAGAAATCAATTTTTGCAATGGGTCTGATGGTTATGTACAATTATTACCACATAATTGTATTTCTTACTATTTGCATAATAGAAATACCCCTGACCCATACTGTACCTTTGGAGACAGGCTGGGCTGATTTCAAAGGCTGCTTGTTGCGAAATGAATGAGTCTCCTGCTGTTGCTGTGCTATCCAAAAGAGCTCCTCTGCGATCTCAATCACCTCCTGTTTCTCTGCTTCGGCCTGAATCTGCAGACTTCTTTCCCGATTCAAAGCACTGGTGATGTCTTCAAGTTTTTCTTTGGCTTTTGATAGTTCTGAGCGAAGTTTCTCCGTTTCAGCGAAGTGCTTTCTCTTCATCAGGTCCAGGATCAGGCTGTCGTTACCCTCCCTGTATCCTGTCTTCAGCTGCTTGATTTCATCTTGTAGCGACTTACTTTCATTGTGTTTGGCTCTGAGTTGTAGTTTGAGGGTTTCGTTTTGCACCCGGAGAGCTTCATTTACCCGAACAAGATTGTGTAGCGCGGCTTCGTAGCTCTCGTTCAAGTCTATGCTCAACATGTTGCTCTTGATATAATCCATGTGTCGTCCAAAAATGTAGATATTTTATAATGTGGTCCTAATTACAAAACACAAAATGATTGGAGTTGTTGAGAAGAATGCAGCTGGAAGTCCATAGAGCCAGTGTGATTTTCGTTGAAAGTCCACAAACGTAAAATGCAGTGTTGATGTGATGACACCAAAAGTCCAGACGAAAAGTGGCTTGTAAATTCTTGGGTTGAGTTTATATATTCCTGGTGGGAGTGAAAGTTGACTTTAATCTGTTGAAGTAGTTCTCCAGTGATAGTCGCAGTCTTAATCTCACAGACAATAGGCTAGTCTCACTGTAGGCCTAATCGTCAATAGGTGATTTGCATCTTTTAAGCCCTGAAACCCACAGGTAAGTATCGACCCCATCTCTCTCACACCCACATTGGCCCAATCACTGTTGATCAGTCATTAGGTAGATCAAGGATGAAGCGCTGCCCCGCCGACAAAATGCAAGGTCACATCACTCGTTATTGAGGCACAAACATGAAATGTATTTTATAGACCAATATAACCTTGACGAGTGAGAATCAAACTGTAGTCACTGATGTGGCTGATGTGAGTTGCTATACATACGTTTCCAATGACATCCCGCATAGTTGTCTGTCGAGCTACAGCAGGATTTACTAAAGATCTGCTTCACTAAATGAACACATCAAAGAGGAAACAGAAAATCTTTCTCTGTGATTTTACAGTTTTTCATGTCAACAGAGTCTCAGTCTGAGTCAGTGTTTAAGCTGCTCAATATGTTTGCATGCTACCGGTTAGCAACGGTCAACTTCAACACAATAAACACATGTGTGGCTCCCATCTATGAACACTGAGGAAATACTACAGTAACAGCTCAGCTCTGACCTATGTCACATGTCGTGTCCAAGGCTAGATGTTTGGAGTGTGGTTCAGGGCTTTCTCTTGGAGAGGTCTGAGCTGAGCCGCTGAAGCTAAATGCTAACCGGTAGCATGCTAACATCTTAAACACTGACTCACTGGTTTCTTCAGATAAATGTGCGCTGCTACGATTACATTAAAATGCGACTGTCAATCATTTGTCTTTCTTTTATATCCTGAGGAGAGATATTGCTACATGTTGTAGTACTGCATAATTCTTCTTCGGCATTCAAAATGGCCACCATAAAAATGAAAGTCACATGACTGAAAGGCATTAACAGCTGCTCGCGGGCATTTGTGAAACAGGTCGGAGTCATGTTAATGATGGAGGGCATTTTGAACTGACTATACTTTTCAAAGAAATATCCAAAACAGAAAATAAATCCACATGTGGATTGGGTGCACTCATTAGCTATTTTAGTCGTAAGCCCTTTCAACTGACAGGGATAATGTCCAATAATGCTCTAAGACAAAATGAGTTTAGTTTTTTGTGTGAACAGAGAAACCATGTGAAATAGGAGAGATATGAACCATAAGTGGCATTTGAATTCATTTTTCCACCTCAGTATTAAACTATGAACGCTTTAGCCAGCAGTGTCTTTTCTTTTGAAGATTATGCTGAAACTAAGATGGCTGTGCAAAGCAAAAAAAAAAGATTGTCCTTTGCAATGTCTCAAAATAAAGTCTCCAATTATTCTACAAAGCAGAATTTGCGCGATGAATCAATTATGTTGCAAGTTCTGCCGTTTTAATCAACTCTTTGAATTAGGCATGCTAAAAGAAAAGAACATTAAGCTGGAAATGTGGAATAAAAAACATCTATAAAATTGTGTTCCGTATAATTTTTCCATTGATTATTTACAAGGGGTTGAAACACTGTTTAATGTTCTTTTTCTTTTCCTCCGAAAGGCTCTGATATCCACCTTTCTATATGTATAGTCTGTAGCCATCCTGTAAAATTGCGATGATCCTTTCTTGCAGTAAACGTAGGCCTATAAAGAATCGCAATGCACTTTGGTCTGACTTGTTGTAGGCAAGGCTGTTTTTTCCACTGCAGAGGGTATCACCTCCCTGGCCCTGTGGGACTTAAAGGCACCCACATAATCCTGGCAGTATATGTAAGGAATGAATGCAGCCAGGAGTGTGGGGAGGCAAGCTAATAGAAAACACACACTGGCAAACCCTTACTACACATGCGGTAGGTGGAATCCTATTGAATTCTACACCAAATCTAATCGACTGAGGAGACTCTTTCACAAGTGACCTCAATAATATAAAACAGGGTATATGTGGTCCAGCAGTGTTATTTTTTATGTCTTTAAACGTAAATGATGACTGTGATTACTCTATCTGATTATTAAGTAACAACAAACATGACTACCATTGCTGTTTATCAATTGAGTTAATAAGAGTTGAAAATGTCATAACAGCCTTATGGGATTTACAGTGTGGACCATTTTAAACTAAAGGAGATATTAAAAGGTAAAATACTGGAGTTTTTGTTCACAATAAAACATTTAAAAGAGAAAGCACTTGTCCCAAAAAAATAAAAAGGCGCAAAGGAGAAATAACTGCCCAGCGCTGTAAATGTAAACACATCTGTCCATTTACCAGACACCTGAAAACGGTTGAGAAGTGAGACGGGTTCCTATTTCTATAGTTTACACGCACAAGTCAGGGATATTTGAGGTATGAAGAGAAATGGTCCCCAGGAGGTTTCATTGAAGATGAGTTCAGGACATTTTGAACTGGTCTTTCTCTGTGAATGTCCTGGGCAGACACATCTCACATCGCAAAATAAAGTGACGGTCCATGATTGGCCTTCAGAGCACTTTTACAAGTCCATGTTGGACGGTTTAAAACATGTACTCAGACTTTGGTTCTTTAAAGTTAAACCGTCATTTAAAGTGACGTATTGTGCATAATTGAGTTTAAAGAATATTATTTTGGGTACATTAGTATTGATATTTTCCATATTATACTTTGAAATATTGTCTATGTAAGGATAAGAAAATGACAAATGAAAAAACAAACTTTCAGTTTCAGCAAGTTACTCCGGTGCGCTGTGAGGAGTTCACTTAAATTGCAGAACTGCCTACAATCCATCCAGTGTTGGATAATGGGCTTTAGGCTTTTTTCTTATAATGCAATATAACTCAGGGAGGACAGGTCGGAGCACTTTAGCAGTAGAAGAAGAAACAACAAAAGCAAATAGAATTACTCAAAACTGCGTAAAGAAATACTGCTCCTGATATGTGAATTAGAACATTTGAAAAACAGAAGGAATTGCATAATGCAGCTTTAATTGGTCCAAAATGGACAAAGCTAGCAACAATAATAGCGCCTTACTTGTATTGCAATTCACAAGCATGAGTTGACGAGCTTCTCACTGCACAAAAGCACAGTCATTATTCTACATAACAGCACAGCCGCCCTGGAGAGACTGATGGAAACAAGGCTGCCCATCTGTGCCATTGGCCCTTCCAACCACCACCAACCACTCACACACTACACTCATACAGGCCGAGGATGAAGTGTCTTACCCAAGGACACATCGATTGGCTGCATCAGTCAGAGCCTCAATTTGAATTTTAGATCTTAATAACTGAGCCACTGTCCTAGTACAAACAAACAAACAAAATCCAGCTGGTTGCTTCCAAAAAACAATTTCCTATGTGCTTCAATAAAATGGAATAATCCTGCCAGCAACAACAGACAACATTACAAACAAACTCACTCAAGCGAAAACACAATAACTTTTCAAAACATGTTTGAGCATATCAAAAGGAACGTGAACAGTGCACACATGAATGATTGATGTCCAGCCTCCCTTATGAACAGTATTCATTCCACAGTGTGTAGGATGCTTTCTAGACTGCCTTATGCAAGTATAATTCCACTACGGGACATCCTAATGGCATATGCTTCATGACTTCATTTTCATAGACTGCTTTTGCCATGACACGATATGCTCATGGGCTTGTCAGCTCAAATTAAATCAACGCTGAAACTCAACCAGAAAACCATATCCACACACTACATGACCCGGGCGTGTTGATCCCCACGTGTTTACAAAGGGATTTCTTTCTGTGAACTTGACGTGAACTTTTGCCCCTCTGCCTATAGCTTATATGCGTCACTTCTCATCGTGTCTAATTGTTTTGATCACAGGCTTAAAAGTTTTTTTTCTTCTCCTCTTGTGTCTCACTGAACACACTACAAAGTTGAGCTGCCCCACTTGACTGCGGGGTGTTTCCGTGCCTGGTAGACATTGGCCGACACTTCACAGATCTCGTAGCATAAACAGCATACCAACGCAGTCGCACACTTTGCATCGCACTGTCATTGTTTCTGTAACGTTAATGCTCGGGCTAAATTTGAACCTCAGCTCATTTTATTTCCCTCTTGGTGTGTTTGTGTGTGTAGTATCCAAATGTAAAGCGTTATGTGTAAGGTTTAATAACTGTTGCGTGGACTGATGGACAGTGGCTTCCCTTCCTCTGTTTATTCTCTGCGGCACTTCCTCTCTCTGCTCGGAGGTGACAAGTGAAGATTGCATCAGATAAATGACCCACAGCTGAGAGGGGACAGCAGCAACTACAAGCTTTATTCTTCAAGTGGAAGTTTGGTTGCCAGTAAGTAAAAGTGTGGAAGATTGTTGCTTTTTTGTCGACTCCAGTGCTGGGGCGCATTCAGAAAACGGTAGTTACAAGAAAGTGCCTTTATGACTTCTACCCCTTCATAATCTGCTTCATTTATACAAGTTGTTATGTGCGTTAAGTGGGTGGAACTTAGAACATGAAGAGATTGACAATGACCGATAGGAACAGTGGAGAAATGTGTATTAGGACATAGAGAAGAAAAACTACGATATTATCTCTTGACCCTTGAGCCCTTAACAGCTGCCATTATAAAGAAGTTATTATCATCATTATCATTATTATTTACATATTATGAAGAAAAAAAGAAACAGAAATGACACATATATCAGTTCATCATTCGGAATTTAACCCTGACCATACAAAATCCAGCTAAAGTTTTTCCCCTCGTGGCCATTCCAAAACCTTAGCAACTTCAATTACGTAAAGGCCGTAACAATTTTACACTCTAGACATATAATGATTACATTGGAGAGAGGTGAGTTCATAGTGTGAAATAGCTTTCTTCCAGGCTAATTCCCCCACTGGGAGAAGTGACAGGAGAGCCATTCAACACCCACTGGACAGGGCTTTGACTGGCCTCAGCTCTGTAACATTAATTCACCAGACAACAGGCGCACCCACGAGCCCAATAGCTCAGGGGCTGAGCTGTGAGCGTTTGAAAATCACTTCAGAAAAGACCCCATTCTAGATGTCCTATCAACACCTCGTTCAGGAAGGACATCTTGTACTGATTGCCGATCAAACTCCCACTGAGGGTCTATACAGGGTAATTAGCTTTAGCTATTCCCATCTGTATCTCCCTTTAGAAACGCAGTTCCTCAGCCCTGCAGCATTGGCACTTGGTCTCATTTTTATTGTCAAACCCAAAATGGTGCTTACAAATGAACCAAGCAAAAAAAAAAGTTTCACATATCCGGTTGTTCACATTGTTTATTAGTAAGGAATGATTGAGTTAAAATAATATAATATAAAATAATGTTGCCTAAACACTAGGCAGGCACGAGTGGGGGCCATTACACGTGTGTTGACACTTCCTTTAAACAAGCCTAAGTTATGTTAAAAAGATTATCCCAAATATTATATTGCACCAGACTGTGACTTTAGAGACACATTTTTGAGTAGTATTTGCGTCTGGTGCTCTTCCCATTCTTTAAGGTCACCATTAAAAATAACCTTTTGTGGAGGTTTCTTTATCCAAAAGGGATATGAGAGATAAAGGGCAGCCCTTGCTGCACATATTGCAATGTCCTTTGAGGCAAATTCCTCATTGTGCGCTCAAAACAGCGGATCTCAGTTTAATTGACACAGATTAGAATGTATACCTGGACAATATAAGATAACAGCATGACTGGGCCACAGCTGGCACTACACAGCCATAAACTAGAGCTCTGTCTGAATCAGGTTAAGATCTGCTGTTTACATTGTGGCTGTAGATATGTATTTCTATACCAGTGAGGCATCTCAACTGTAACACCAGTCAAGAAAGACCGCTCAGATTTAAGGCACGTTTAAGTAAACATAGCTTATCCTAAGCTGGCAGAGCACATATTGCTCATTGGAGATTAGGTTTGGCACTCAAATGTAAAGCTTTGCTGCCATTACACAGGGTGGAGGAGCTCACTGTGGTACATAATACCAGCCAATCACGCGAAGCACCCTACTCTGAGCAACCCGCCTTAAGCCACATGGGTAGGAATATATCTCCTTTGTAAACTTTACAAAAGCTCAGATTTGAAGTCTATAATACGACAGGGAAAAGGCTTTATGTGATGTCCATCTGCCATAAATACTGCATCTCGCTTACTGCTGTTTGGCCAGGAGCATCACCTGGGGGGCTGCCAGCTAACAGTATTGAGAGGAGCGGTGGGAAGAGCGCATAGCTCTGCCAAAACAAACAACTGAATGAAAAAAGAAAGGGTTTACTTTTTGACTAAGTTTCACAGAAGAAAAGTATTCAGTAGTTTATTACAAAATGTTTGACAATTGCATCAACTGTGCTGGAATATCTTTTTACTGAGCTTCTTTGAACCTTTGTGATAATGGAGAATCTTTCAATGTTTAGCACGTCCAAACTAAATATGTTTATGCGATGCATGCATTGAACATTTGACCTGCACTGAATTCAATTTCAGAAGGATGTGCATCCCAATCCACATTGTTTCACTGTATAATGTCTTTGTCAAAACGCAGGTGTAGAAACGCACTTTCAATTTCCGCTGGTTCAATTCAAATGGATAGGCTCAGCTGGCTAAAGCCCTGTGTATGTGTCACAAATCACAAATGACAATGTCACTCTCACGCCTTTTATTCCTCCCCTTAAACTTTGTGTGGAGGTCTTCTTTTAATGAAGAGAGACAAGACACTGCTTAGAGCTCTGATGAACAACTGCAGCAGTTAGTGGATGAATGCAGCTGTTGTGCAGTTGTAAAAGCTGTTTATACTAATTTACACGCATTATGTCTCGCAAACAATTTGAACCGTAATAAAGACAGCCTGTTACAATTTTAACTTAGCAGTGTTTTCACTGTGCTAAGTCTTTTCATGACAATGCCAGAAGCAAACCTCAGCCAGAGCACTGACCGTTTTACAGTGGCTGAAACATCAGATCCTATCAGCCAGCCCAATTAGTTTATCAATCATTCATTTGTTTCTTTACAGAGTGAAAATGTAGTACACAAGACCATATTGTTTCTTTTCCTAGAAGAGGCAGTCTTTCAGAGCATCTCTCGTTTATCTCGTAATAAAAGTCTCTATGACAAGCAACACACATCCTTAATATTGTCTAAACCTGTACAAACTACAGGTCCCATATGTTGCTCTTCACTGACGAACAGCATGAATTCTCCATTTAATCCAACTGTGTGCCAAACACACACTTAAGTAGTATCTTAATTCAGCCCATTTCTTCACACCCACGTCCTTCTCAGCCTTGTCTCTCTTAAAGCATCTTACTATCACTAACTGTTCATTGATCTGTTGAGCTGCAGCAAAGCATTGTGTCACAAGAGGAAAAGCGCTTAACTAAGCTAAACTGTGAAAAACAAGCTTATTAGAGCTGTTGTTTATATATGGATGTATTTATCTATTTTTAGATATAAGAAATGTGCCAACTTTTACCAACTTTTGCATTTGCTCAAGGACTAATCGAATTAAAGGTGCCAAGTACAGATTAGGAAACCAATCTGTAAGTATATTGAACCATAAATAATGAATCAATTATAAAGATGTAGATATGTCCTAAGGAAAATGTGAAACTAATTAAAAACTCATTAACCTCATGTCCATAATCTCAGATCATGTTATCATTTCCCACTTTTCCAATCGCATCTGATCCAAAACTGCACAAAACAAAGACATATACGTAGTACTGGCGAGCGCGCATCACATTTTGTATCAGCAGTGATGAGCAGCTGCATGTTATATAGAGAAATGTCACTGTACCTGAGGAGAGAGGGTCAGACGTGAGGGAGTCAATGAGCAGTGACACATGGCCTAATGCAGCTGCTGTGTGGGCGGCGTCTCTCTAAAATAGAGATGATAAAAGATGACAGCACAGGACAAATGATAGATGGGCTTTGTGGATTTATTACTACCTAATATTAGTAGTAGATATTTCACAAATCAAATCGAAACGGTTCTTTTTCGAAGTAAAATGGGCTCTTCTTGCCACCCATAAATAAGATGCGGACTGTTACACTACAAACTATTCAGGCTACTGAACTGACTCCATGCACTATCAGTTCAGCCTAACAGAGTGTGCCACGTGCAGCGCCGTCCAGCAATTTTCTGTTGTAGAAATTCTCAAATGCTGCACACAAGCCTATTTTGTTCTTTCTAACAACAACCTGTCCTACATTTCTCTAAATAGATTCAATAAGAAGCCTGTGAAGGTTGGCCTAGGGGCGAAACGTCAACACAGTCCAGTCCATAGGCCTTTGAAAGTCTCTTCAAGCCAAGACTACACTTGCACAAGAGAATCTTCATGTTGGCAGCCTAAATGATGCGCACGTGATTTATAGTCTACTTTTTCATTAATTAGGCTACTGCAGCCAAATCGATAGTCTGTATCACCCTCGTTTGGGCTAATTTAATTAATGTAGCGACATCTTGTTAACAACGCCATCTTTGCGAACATTATACGATTACCTCTGAATGCAACCGGTGTTAACTGTTGCTCCCCGGGGACGGAGCGCGCGGCGGTGCGTGTTTGTGAATGACAGCGGGAGGAGGAGGGGCGGAGACAGCGAGAGGGCTGGATCTGCAGACCGGAGCAGCTGCGGAATCAGGACCGCAGGTTTAAGACCGCAGGTTTAGGCCAGGTTTAGGCCTCTCATGGAGCTGTCTCATCGGATGAATATTTTTCAATTGCCAAAAATATTTACTCACTTAGCCTACTTTAAAATAGATTTACTCAAGGTGCCAGAAACTATGACCCAAACAGACACTATTTGCAATATTGGTGTTGCAGGACAGAGAAATGGTAAAATATCATGAACATTCAGAATTTTCTTATACACACGCACACGCACACGCACACGCACGCACGCACGCACGCACGCACGCACGCACACACACACACACACACACACACACACACACACACACACACATAAAACTATATTGGAGAAATCATCAAGATAAATGATATTTGCAGGTATAAGGCAGGCAAGGCTTTATGATATATCGTCAGGAAATTGGATTGCATCTTGTAAAGAAAAAAAAGCAATGGCAAAAAGTGAGAGAAGTGTGGAAATTAAATCATTTTGCATAATATATACGGCTTGAGTTGATCTGCCGCGGTCCTGAATCTGCAGCGGCTCCGGTCTGCAGCAGACACATAGAGCCAGCGGGGCAGGCAGCGGTGGATACCCCGCTCTCCTGCGGAGCACGACTCAAAGCAGCGCGCGGACAGGAGCTGGAGCTTCTGTGCTGTCTACCACTCATATTAAAAAATATATACATAATTGCCAAGGAAAAAAAGAAGTTTACAGAGATATCCCGGACTGCAGGAGGCAAAATCAATTAAGGATGGCCGCGACGCATTTGTTTTTTCCTCTCTTCTTCTTCATGCACTTGCCAACAGTAAGTTATTCCTACAACTACAGAAAAAACTTAATGGTCAATAATCCACTTTGTTTTTGCACAGTTATCGTTTTCTTTGTTTCCCTCAATACAGGCGCAGATAGGCAACTTGTTTTATAGAGTCTTGTTTTCAACAAGATCCTCATATTCAAGAGCATTTGTTCGTTTAACCCCTAAAGCCACAAAGGTCGTTGCTGTTGTCTTAAACTTAAATGTCACTGTTAAGTGTATTTTCTTAAAGGAGTTGCCACTTTACCTCTACCTTTCAATCATTCCTCCACACTTTTGACTGAGTCTGTGACATTTCAGCGGATAGGTATAGCCTGCATTAGTCTACCAGTGCATTGTCTGTTGTTGAGTCAGTCATGAAGGTTAAGTCAACAAAAAGCACTTATGGCTAACCAGTAAACCTCACATTGTTCTGCCAAACTGAGCTTTGTAACTTATCAGAAATGAATCAGATAATACTTGGATGCCCAGAATCCAGATTTGCATGGCTTTCATTACCTTGACTATGATCCTGCTTTGATGAAAATAACAAAGATAAGCCCATAAGCTTCTATTATTTGAAAAGGTTACTTGAAGAAAGGGAATTTGTTTTTACATGGTACTGTCATGGTACTGTTTAGTGAGAGCACCCTTTGGAAAAAGTTAATTGGATGGAGGACCTATAGCCTATTGATATATCGCTGTCGATTTTTACTGTTACTGTACATGAATTAAAGTTGTACGGAGGAGCGTGATGAATAGGTGTGTAATGATTCATTGTAATGAAGATTTTAAGACATCGGATGGACTTTCTTGCCATTTTTCTTCCCATGTGGCTCTAATATTTCCAGCTCACTCTGTTTAACATGTGTGTCACGTCATTGTTGACATAGTTCTTCTTCATCTGTATACGCTGCAGTTTGAACAGTTTGAACATCGGTGTGGGCAGCTGTAATAAGCTGTCACTGCATGTCCCAGGCTGTTCTACATCCCCCAAAGTCCTCACACTTAGCAGACTACACCATCCTGCCATGTTGCGTCAACGAGCGGCTCTCTGAGATATGTAGCGGTGAGCACAGCGCACCCCATAAGTGGTTAAAAGTACAAGGCTGGGTGTCAACGTTATCTGTTTAACACAATGCAGATGGCTCCTGAGGGGAAGAGTGTAGTGAAAATGGCCAATTATGTGAGCACTCCTGCCCAGTGCGGCTGACATAAAGCTCAACAGGAAAGTTTGGGAATAAATTAACACATTTTTGTAGAGTATGTGCCACGGACAGTGAATTCATACCAGACAACATCATACAATTTGTATTTTACTTGCAATGCTAAACAAACTAGACAAACTAAGGTCTTCAAGGTCAAATACTTTCATTTAGTTGGGTATGTATCAGACTTAGGCAAGATCTGGACAATCTGTCAAAGCACTCACATTTTTCCACCAAAGCAATTATGGCTATTTTAATTTTTTAAAGACATTATATTGCTCTTTTCACTGTATTGTCAGTCCTGTAAAACATGAAAATGAAAAGACTATTTTCCTTGGTGTTGTTCCTTGTGTTTTCTTAATTTAGTCAATTTGTGGACCATCATTTGCTCATCGTTGATGGCCACCCGCCAAGGCGGCAGGATTTCTTTCTGCCCTAGTTTTAAAAACAAAATATTACTACAGGGGGTCCCAATTAAATGACCTGAGAAATGAGGGTGGCATGGATCATTCTAATTGGCTTAGGGTTCCACTCTCGATTGGCCCAAATGGATAAAGATATGACACGTACCTCATGACTACACCATGTGATTGGGCCTCTGTGGGTTGAACCCTGGCTGAAAATATAATATAAATATAAACTAAGCTTCAGTCAATGTGTGCAACAATGTCTTCTGGCCATTCCTTGGTGTAGTCTTGTCTGAGTTGTTTTTCACATTGCAGTTATGTGTGTAGGTCTGGGTCTACAGCGGTGCTAATGGGTTCATGGCAACCTCAACTTTGCACCCTCAGTTTTAGTTGCGTCACAATGTATTATAATTGCAAGGAGCTCTATTTGCACCCTTTTGTAACTCTGACTAACCATGAGTCAGTTTGTACTGGAGCCAGCTTTGTATGTATTGAATTATTGCTGGAGTCAGGCTAGAAGGATATTAATTAAACATCATGGGCACATTTGGTTGATAAAAGGCAAAAACGTCCATAGAGTAACGTTACTGAATTAGACTTAAATTATGGCTTACATTAGCGCACATTGTTTTTACAAGCCTGTGCTACAAGTTTCTCTAAAGACTACACTGTAGGATTTATTCATTTACTCCACACTCGGTAGTGGTAGACTGACGGAGGCGAGGCTGCCGACCACCACCTACCATTCTCTCATAAATTACATTCATAAAGGTGGTGGGAGAAATGTATTGCCCAAAGACACAATGACTATCTGCACCTCTTTGAGGCCTTTAAAAAAGGCCTAAAAACACATTTATTTTTAAAGGCCTTCTCAGACTAATTTGTTTGTTTGCTGCGTTGTTTTTACTATGTGAATTTTCTTTTTGTTTTTATCAGATTGTATTCTTCTGTTGTAGCACTTTGAGGTTTCGTTGAAATGTAAAGTGCAATATAAATAAAATGTATTATTATTATTATTATTCTTACATATGGACAGCGATATGAGCCATAGTTGCCCCTTTGACCAAAACAAAACTATATCAGAAAACTGACATGAAAATCGAATTATGAACTGATTCCCTGGTGTAGCTGCTTTTTTGGAAAGATTGGCATATCATTATCCAGTGGTTTTCCTAATTCTCTGCTCTAATACATGCACTGAGTCTTGTCATCTAGCCTGAAGAGTCACTGCTCCTCAGAAACTCACAAGTCGAGTCCTAAGTCCTCAACGTGATGTTCAAGTCCCGGAAAAGACTTGGAAAACGGATCACTTGTGCGAGTCTGGGATTTGACCACAACATGTGGTCATACCGCCTTTGCTATGCCTTATCCCGTCAGACCTTGGAAGCTAAGCAGGGAAGGACTTGGTCGGTACTTGGATGGGGGACCGTTTGGTAACACCAGGAAGCCTAGCGAAGGCAAGCACTGTCATATAATTTATTGGCTGGTTGTTTATTTGGTAGGGACCATGCATGTTAATGAACAGCCTTAGGCTAATTACATCCGTTGTCCCCCACACACATGGTCATTCATCCTGGCCTATGGTACATGTTTTTAGTGGTAGGGGAAACCAAGAACATGCAAACTCCACACAGAAAGGCCCTGTACAGGTAGGAATCGAACCCGGGACCTTCTAGCAGTGAAGCACAAGCACTAACCGCTGCGCTACCATGCCACCTTTGACAGTAAAACTTGACAGTGAGTGATTGATTGTACTTAGATGTAGGGATTATGGAAGAGCCTCGGTGAAATCTCTGTGTAAATATTTCCAGTTGTTTTTGAACTGCCTGGATATCTCACAACCTTGACTGACTGTACCAGCATGTTAATAATTGTGAATGATTTAAATATGACCCTAGTGCATGAGTGTTAAATGTACTAGCCTTTTGTAAATGAAAGCCTGGGGGCTATAACCTATGGACAGAGTAATGCCAGCATCGACCAGTCTGCAATAGAAATTAGTACTATCTGTTTGCTACAGTAAAAGAGGACTGACTGTGGCTGACTGTGATGAAAGCCTCCCCATTTCCAGACTGGTGCGGCGTCTGTCTGCGCACATTGCGTCTTTGTTCAGATGCCTGTACGTCTCTTTTATGGCTCCACTAAAAGCAAATAAAAGCAACTCAAAACTCTTCACGGAACTCCACAGAGGTAAAATCTAAGTTGATCTTTTGCCAGCTTTGAAAAGATATAGAGAAAATAAAATAAACAGAATTTTCCTTTAGCATCAACCGTAACATCATTACGTCTTACTCCTCGACCAGATGTTACCAATGATCTTCTGCAGCACAAGCATTTCCTGGCTTGCCTTATGTCAGATGTCTTTTTTGTTGTTATCTAAAATGTTGAAGCTATATACTGTATTGCTGACATGATTGCTTTCTTCCTGCCAACCACCTAAGCTGGCAAGTATTTATGGGATGTTTTGCTCGCGGAGGCTTTGAGTGCTTCCCCAAGGCTTAACCGAGACCCACTTGTTATCGACTTTGGGACTGGCATCTTTATTCATTTCTTCATGCAGAAATCTCCATAACATGCAGCTCAAAAATAGCCACAATTATTCATGTAATAGTAAGTATCATATTTCCTATTTGTAAGTTGTGAGTTTTGGTAAGCAAAAATCATCATATCACACAGAGCCCAGTAATTGTTTTATTAGCACTGGACATCCCCTCTGTGTATTCTGGCTGTCCCCTGTAGTGAACTAATAAACCAGCTGGATTCAATGAAGCAAGCTTTATCCCAGCAGTGCAAGTCTATTGGCACACATTCCTCTATCATGTCCCCCTGACCCGCCGCTCTGATGGCGGCTGTTTATATTATTAATGGTTATAGTGAAACAAAAGCGTGTGTGGCTTCCGTGTTATTAGAACAACAAACTGGGAAAAGCTTTCTTCCCGGCATGTTCAATTCATCCAGCTACAAGAGTCAGGTAGTCATGCTAATTGCTGCACACTGCGAGGCACTTAACTTGTGAAGGCAAGCAAGTTGTATTGATCCAATCAAGGTGCAAATTCATAAATTATTTATTATATAAATTATTCATCATGCTGACGACTCTCTCAAACCCTGTATCATTTAGAGTGAACTATATTTTCTCTCACCTGCAATAAAAGAGTCGTCTGTTGATATGGCAGAAGATATCTTGATCGCACGAACCATGTGTTTTGTAAATTGTATGTTGCGAATACATTTTCACATGTTTGCATCAGATTCCTATTAAATGAGACTTCAATTATTTTATTTACTGTCCTCTGTTGGTGGCTTTCTCACAATGGTTGACATCTCCTGGATCTAATAATTAATTCCATTATTGGTCACTCTGCTCGATTAACATGTTTTCTTCTGTCATCATCAGTCTTTGAACCAATGGGAAACCCCAGCTGTGATATTGATTCATCTTATACAAAAATGGCTATGAATATTCCATATTCGTGACATTCTTTCTGAAAAGGTCAGAGTGCTTGAACCTTGTGCCATATTTGAATGAACATGACAAGGGGTCAATTTGACAGTCATCAGCGTAAAATGGTTGGACGTTTCTTAAAAATCTGTCCAGGTTGGAGGAGGTATAGTGCAAAGAGAATGGGTCCAAGGATAGATCCCTGGTGGACTCCACAAATGTTGCTGGACATGGTTAAAATGTGCACTGAACTGACAATAAAATTGATACTAGTCACTGCACATCATCAGTTTCAAAAGTTTAGTATTTTAAGAATAATAACGTTAGCCGCACACACAATGACCACAAGTGTTTCTCATATTTTGTATTTACTGTGCTTCAAGAGCTGGTTTCACCCTACTCTGAACTCTGAACCTCTGAACTGTAATTATTGGACATTTGTGTTCAGTCCCAAGAAATTGAATCCCCCAAAGCCTGTGTCCGATCACATTATCGGGAATAACATGGCGCAGATCTAATCGGCAAGGCACCTATAGCTAACTGTGTGACTGCTATGACACCTCATGCCCCCTGAGTAATCTTGCTGGAGGCTGGATGTCTTGGTCCTCTGAACTACCTCCTGGCTATAATTACAGTATTTGAGCTTATGTTGGACTCTGCACTTAGATTGGCTTTCTGCAGATCATGATAGTGTCAAAATGACCTCGGACTCATGGAAAAAGAATAAATATAGCGAGAGAGGAGTGAGATCAAGGCTGAAGACGAAGCATTTGAGTCTCTTTCATTGATCAAATTCATTACAGTGCGTTAAGAGCAAGAGAAAAATTGCTTTCATAGCTGTGAACATTTCTTGAAGGCAAAGCCAAGGAGAAAATTCTAACCTCAGTAATAGAAAGTAGGGCAGCACAATATGAAAACCTTGATGCTAATGTTGTTGCAATATTTTACTAAACCATTTCAACTTATAGATTTACGATGTGAGATTTGGCGCAATTGGTAGAGCAGGTCGTCTCACGATCGGAAGGTCATGGGTTCGAATCCAAGCTCCCACAAATGCACACTGTCGTTATGTCTTTGGGCAAAACACTTCACCCTACTTGCCTCCAGTGTCTGCATACACTGGTGTATGAATGAGAGTGTGAATGTGTGGCTGGTTCCTTACTGTAAAGCCTGATAAATGTAGAAAAGCGCTATATAAGTTGAGTCCATTTACCATTTTACTATTTTATAAATGTAATAAAATAACTAAATTAGGACCAAACCATGTCTGAAATCGAACAAAATTATTATATAGTGTTGTTATTTACAACATATTACTAAAACTGACCTTTTACACATTTTAAAGTATTGGTTTAAGGCTGTATTCACAAAAATGGTAAATCTCAGGCAGATGGACCTCAGTGATTTGCGCTAAATAGTTATTTCTTATGATATGGATACTGCATCACCTAATACTGCAACATCAATAATTGGCGAGATACTGTGCAGTCTAATTAGGAAGTGTTAATAGATTCTGTGTGTCATTTATTTGTCATTTAAAAAGCTTGTAGTCTTAGTTGTTTGTGTTCTTCAAGTTAATTCATTTCCTTGTCATGGAAAATGTGCTATATATCTTGGCTGCTCCAAAACATAGATGCAAAGCATGACTGTTTACTTGACATTTCCAAGACCCTTTATGCCTAAACAAACAGGTGTGGTGTTAAATGCAAACTTTCCCTTTAGACTGTAAGTGAACTTCACTTCTCGTTCTCCCTTGGTCCAAAATCAGATAGGAGGACTCAAAACACAAGCTGTTTTTTCTGCGCCTATCCACACGGTGCCTATGCCACACTAATGAGTTTCAGAGTTGTTTACATAACTCGGCAGTTCCTATTCTCAAAGACTGCTTTATCAGATAGGAAAAGCTAATCTTGATACGTGTGAGGCGGGCTTTGTGCTGGCGGGAGCTCAGCCTAGGATGACTTATGCATTGCTATCACGTTTGACATCTGCATTAACTGTAGGTGCGTGATGACTTTTTGCTCAAGTAGAATATATGTAGCGTAAGGGTTGTGCCGATGGAAATGCGTGTGAGGAGCTCCCCCACGCCTGACCTTTCCATCTTGGGCTCTTGTAAGCATTTGGTAAGAGGCCGCTGCTGTGTCCGAGTTTATAAATGCGCCCACATTAAGATGGCCTCTCTGTCTCTATCTCTGCTGACCTTCTCCAGAGAGTCCCAGTGTAGCGTTTTTCATTGACCCACTGCTCAGAGAGAGAAGCTGTCAAAGTGCATTCTTCTGCTTTGGTTGACACTGATGAATAATCCAAGAGATTACTCAGTGGCTGGATTCTCCATATGGTGATAGGGGTTATTTACCAGAACCCTGCTATTTAGGGATTTGAGATATTTAGACGAGCTGCAATAGCTTTTCAAAGGGGTAAGGGTAACTGTTCGGATCCTTTTCTGTCAGATAAGATTGAAATAATTGAGCAATTTGAGCTGCAGTAGCTTATCTATTGGACCAGGCTACACATGCCAGCCATCACTCCCCTCACCTGTCCGGTCCATGTTCGATTCCTTCCTGGGACCACAGATGACACGTTGACCAAATGGAAAAATGTCTGAGAGCAATGATTCTGAGAAGTTCTCATTAATCTCAGCAGATGTTTTCTTATCGGCCAACGCTGATTGTTGCCATGATGTAAACGTAAAAGTATAAATGGCATATCTAGACAGTCTGCCAACAAACCAAAATAATTTTTGGTTTCAAAGCAATTTTTTGCAATTTGTGGCTCATGACATTTTTGCAACAGTGTAGATGACTATGAAACAGGGATTGTAACTTTTTATTGTGCTCACTTAATTTATATCCTGTAGTTTGGTGCAGTACATCTCTGTCGCTGTGAGTTTGCAGTACATATAACATGGTGTTTGTATTCTTATTATTATTTTGTGCCTAATTTTGTGCCTAATTTTTTTTCAATATACATTTTCATGCTTAAACTTGAGCGACATTGTAGAAGTAGAAGCTAGAATGGGACTCGCTCATGGCCCTTATGTCCAGTGTGGTTGCACAGAGACACTTTTGTCATTCACATCTCGCTGCCTATTTCTTATGTGGAAGAACAATAATGAAATTCCCATCTCTGTTCAATGACTGGACTAAACTTTTTCAATAAACGCAGACCAAACTATTTCCCAGCATCCCACATCGGCGGTAGCATCCTCCGCTGCGTCCTCCACACTGAATGTTTTTTTTTTTTTTTCTACGATGGTGTTGAAAAGCGCTCTGACCTCCTGACCCTGTGCTTCTCTCTCTCTCAGGTGCGGTCGGTTCAGATGTGCGACGTGATGAATGAGATCGAGCTGGAGAGGGAGCGCTGCGAGAATAGCACCTCCACCAACGTCACGTCAGGTCATTTTCAAAAACACATATCCCTCTCCCCGATTGTTTGGGCGTGTGTGGGAGGCCATTTAGAGGAAATAGGGAGCAGCATGAGTAAATAACAAGGAGCTAAAGCAATAAGTCTGCAGATAATGGGAATATTATAAACTAAAAATACAAGATGCAGCCATTGTCATAACCTCCAAAGACAGCTCAAGCCCTGACTCTTGATCAAGGAAGCACAACCTTATTTGTCCTCCATAAAATCATAATCGTGTTATGCTCCGGTCTTTGGACTTAAGACTTTAAGCATCTCTGCTTGTAGTTTCTTCATGGCCGAGCACAAAAGTACACGTTTTGCATTTTATTCATTTATTCATTTATATGAATGGGAGTCGGGACAATGCATGCACTAGGACTCTAAACTTTGCACCTCGATGTTCTCCTTTTTATAGTCTGTTCTGATTTTGATTCTATTTTAGTTTATTCTTATTCCCTTATTGTTATAATTCCGCCCCTTAAGATTTTTGCTTTTTTTTTACTATTTAAGTTAACAACACCCTGGATGATCTTATTGAATGCCTAATGTAGCAAGTGAATTTCTCCGTTGTGCAATCAATAAAGGATTATCTTATCTTATCTTCTCATATCTTATCTTATCATATTAATGAACAGGCAACTAGTGCTGTAAATATGCCACGTTTGGCTCATCAGCCGCAGTCAAGTGGCACGTAACATGTTTGACATTTATGTGTGATATGAACCATTTAAGGCTCTTAGAACCTGAAGGATGGGTCTCTTGTTGGAACAGACTTTCTATGAGAAAGGCCTCAACTCTGAAAATGTTAAAATCCAGACTGACAGTTGTATTTAGCTGTGCATATGACGACTGAAAATATTGTATTTTATATGCTCCCTTCTCTTTTACTTTGATTGTTTAATGGTCATTATTATCCGTTTTTCTTTGGAGTGTTTTAAGTTTATGCACTTTTAAACTCCTCTTGTTCTGCTCTACAATTAAAGTTCAATCACTTTGGGCTCTGCAAAGAAATTAGCTTTTGCCTTGACAAGAAATACTGAGCAGCTTTCGTCACACAGACTTTGAAGAGCGGAGGAGAGAGCACTTTCATGTCAATTTTGGTTTGACACCTAAAACTCTCCCTCACTGTGTCATCTTAACTGTGTTGGGTCAGAACAGCAGCAGTGAACTGCAAACGTACGATCGCTGCCAAAGTGTAGTCATACACTGGGGATCATCATCTCTACACTGTTCTCTGTATCTGAGAAAGAAGTCACAACCCCAGACAAGGTCAAAGCACCTCAACATTTGTAATATAGTGCAAAAGTTTTAGCTTAAACAACTTTTCAGGCACTATTTGCATTCATACTGAGAAGAAAGCTTTCACTGCTTCAAAGGGAGTCAAACTGCATTTCACCTTTGGAAAAAAATACGTTCATAAATTGCAATACAAAACAGGTTACACAGAATGCTTTTATCTCCGTTCTAAATATATGTTTCCATTTTTGTCTGTAAAGCCATTGGTAGCTCTCACAAGCACATTCACTACAGTGCTAATTGATTTATATGAGATGTGACCCCTTAGTACAGTCTTCCTGTAGGAAGCAGATATGACCAAGAAAAATGAGGTCACTGCTGAGATAAGGGGAAGTCTATTCACATAATGCTTCACTCTGCGCCATATTATAGTCAAACACAGATACGGCTTTGACAGCTACAGGCAGTCGGTTTAGAAATTACTTACTATTTTCAAATGTTATTCAATTTTACAGAGGGACATGCTCCTTTCCAAATCAAGGCTGACTATGAGAGCAATGCAGCAGGTACTTGATACTAGATTTTCTTGCACTTAAAATGCATTCCTACAATTTTAGTCATTTCTTAATTAAATGAGACTTTGCAGGTATAGTCTATGTATTTGATTTAATTCAGTGTGAGTTGTAGAGACTTCTGCCAGAATGTATTAAGTGAAGAGATGTCTTGCAAGGCAATTATCTCTGTTTGGAGGGATGTTGTAAAATTGAGAGGGAAAAAAAGAAGAAAACTTATGCAGCAAATCTGTTTGGAAAACAACTGTGTCAAAGCTCTTAGTTCTTGATGCGTAAAAACAATTCTCATCCGTAATTAAGTTGAGACAAAATTGAATTGGTGAGTCATTTGTTGTATTTTCCTTGACCTGAGACATCTGGACAAATGCTGGCACACACTCTATAAACGCAGGCTCCTCCCATTTCATAATGTCAAGTGCTCTATTGACCCACAATCCAATATTTAGGAGAAGCAATCATTCCCCTGCACCTCTGTTATGTATGGATCTAATTTTAAACTCCGATAGGATTTATGGAGTAATGACGAACCAGATACATACTTTGCCGCCCGGATGATGCCTCGAGTCTAAGGTTAAGCGTGGTAATTAGTTTGACAGCGAGCCGTGAGTCATGTTTATATGACAGATACCATGTTAATAGTGTTGTCCTGTCCTGTCAGGTTGCCAAGGCATGTGGGACATCATCGCCTGTTGGCCGTCTGCCAGTGTCGGGGAAGTGGTCACAATCACCTGCCCCACGTACTTCAGCTACTTCAGTGACCAGCACAAAGGTACATCCATCTATCCACCTATCGATCCACCTATCGATCCACCTATCGATCCACCTATCGATCCACCTATCGATCCACCTATCGATCCACCTATCGATCCACCTATCGATCCATCCATCCATCCATCCATCCATCCATCCATCCATCTATTATCTATCTATCTATCTATCTATCTATCTATCTATCTATCTATCTATCTATCTATCTATCTATCTATCTATCTATCTATCTATCTATCTATCTATCTATCTATCTATCTATCTATCTATCTATCTATCTATCTATCTATCTATCTATCTATCTATCTATCAAAAGGTCAGTGATGAACCAATAAGGGACAGCGTGTATTTGGCGCACCATCTGGGTCCTGGATTATTATTTTTGTGTTCTCTGTTGCTTCAATCACTAGGGGAAAATATAGACTACTAACTGCTGCCACAGGGGACCACTAAAAGCACTTTTCCCTTTCTTTCATTGGGAAATAATACATATGTTGTCAGTGGGGATATTTTCTGACGTGTCCTATAATCCATTTTTTTTCTTTTCTATAAATCCGCTATGGAAAAAGAAGCATTTAAATTTGAAAGTGTTACTTGTGGTCCTAACCCATTCTTAGCTTTTCTAATGCATATCTAATTCCCCAAATCTTCACAGAGATGGGTTTATAGGCATGTTTCTCAACTTTTAAGGAGCAATAATGTCATGGTAATGTAAACAATAGTTCATAATCAATAAAAAAGGCTTTATAACTGCATGCTGAGCACTCAAAAGCCTTTTTCTCATTTCATTCCAGTATAGGGCCTTTCATTTATGCCATATATGACCATAAGGCATTATTGGGGTATTTACATTTCTGTGTAAATAGCTGTGAGTCTTTAAAACCTATGAAAGGCATTTGCAATCCAGTCCAGCCTTTGGGAAGATGGATTGTGAATGAGGGCCCAGTGGCTTTTGCATGTAAATGGACATTTAGAGCCATCAAAGTGTGATTTTCACCCTCATCTCCGGAGAACAGACCAGAGACTTATGAGAAACCCAGCAGAAAGCCTAAGGCAAACCCACAGAGGAATAAAGTGGGGAGCCCAGTGAATATGGAGATAGCCTTTGTTATTCAAAAGAGTGGGTTTAATCAGTTGAATTTCATAACCATTTACGCCGCTGGGTATTTGATATAGATGATGGATTTTTCCCTTTGTGATGCAATGAGCAGGGAAACCACTGTGTCCATTATAATGATGACCATCTGAACTGGCGAATATTGAAAAAGTGATGTTTTTACAGATAACACGAGATGCCCGGGCGCCTCATACCCGGGATAATAGTTCATCCACGTTACTGTACGGACTATGTAGTGTTTACTCGATCTACATCAAAGATTAGAGCTAAAACAAAAGCTACAGATTACAGCACGGCTCTGGAAAAACCACAAAGAAGTCCAACAAATCTTTGAACCTTTGCTTTGGATAGGACTCAAACAGAAGGATGAGCACTGGCTGCCCTCAAGCTTTTCCAAACGCTCCCATTATGTCTATCCAATACTAAAAACCTGTTCCCCTTCACCTCTTTGCTTTGCAGTTTTGTGCAGTATTTTATAAACATGCAATAAATTATGTCTTTTCCACTCTCGCCGTAACTTTTACCCACCGTGCACCGACTGAAATATGAACTGCTATACTAATTTAAGAGTCACGGGCATTTCAGTTATTGTTTTTTTTTTTTTCATTATATCATCTCAAATCTATGGCTGATTGTCCAGAGTCATTTCCCAAATCCTTTCCCCTCCTCCCTCCTGTGGCCGTCAAATTAAGCCTTGACCGATTTGCTAATTGCGACCATTAAATTGCAATTTCAGTTCTGTTGCGATTCATGCCAGCGTGGAGAAACCGTCATCATAAGAAGCCCATGTTATTCATACTTTGGCATCGATTTGTTTGCTGCAGGTATGTGCTATGCCTTTTGTAGACTGTGCTGTTGTTGGTTTGCCCACACAGACTTAAACAGCGAGGATTAAAGGGAGCTTTAACGACAAGTCAACACTGGAGAGCGATCTATTGATAACAGCAGGTCGCCCCCAAAACGCCAAAGTTGCACATTGACGGTTGTTCATCATGACTGTAAGCTGTGTTTACTGCCATAGTTACACAAGTTTAATTGCTGAAACTTTGGCTGAATCTCTTGAAATGTCACGACAGCCTCTCCTCGACTTAGCGATAAGAAAATTGGGGTCTGGAAGTTAACTACACCTCAGAGAGAAGTTAGTGCCTTGGAGCAGCCTGACAGTTAAACTGCACTTAACAATGCAGTCTGTTGCTTTGAACATTTCCATGAGGTATTTTTCCATCACGGCTTTTGCTTTTGTGCAGTCGTGAAAAACAGTCGCCGCCACAGCTATGCTTCACATAAGCGTCAGATAAGCGCTGGATACGATATGCATTTCTGAATTTGAACATGGTATTGATTTATTATTAGGGCTCCTGAACACTGTGAAAACTTACTTGACAGTCCCAGGCCAAATTAGTGATGAAAATGTTTTCTTTTTCACCTTTTGTCTTCTCTTCTCTTGGATTCATACAGTGCATTGTCGGATTGATACTAAGTGAGGTTAAATGCCAATTTGAACAGATGTGTTCTCATCAGCTGTTTGCATGTGTGAATGGAGTGAGTTTCAGAGTGGGGGGCCTGGACACAGAAGGTTCTGTCTCCCGTGGTCCGCAACCTGGAACCAGGGAACAGTGAGCTGGGCTGAGCTGAGGGGGAGGAGCGGAGGAACCGGGAGGGAGTGTAAATGTTCATGAGGTCAGACAGGTACTGAAGGGGTATTTTACAGGAAGCCGGTGTAAATGGATGAGTGTCGGGGTGATGTGTTGCCTGGTGTGAGTCAGGACCCTGGCAGCAGGGTATTTTGATGTTTTTTTCAAGAACCTTTTAGATTTGGGTAAAGCCGAACTGGCGATAATGCACTTTTTTTCGTTTCTTTAAAAAGAAACCAAAAAAAGTGTATCACTCAAGAAGACACAATGAATGTAATAAAAGAATGGCGATAATGCACTCGGTTAAGGCGGGGGTTAAGAGATAAATGAATCTGTTTTATGGTTCTAGATTGCAATTAATGCTGCTTAGGCAAAATACTGGTAATAGCTATTTGTGCTTTGTATGGGCCATTTAGAGGGTCTGCAGATTATGTCACACAGTGAGTCAATGTTGAATAGTGAAATGATGAAAGTACCTCCTCACATGCATCTTATGTCCACTTCTAATTTTACACCGTGTACTATTTTGAGCCTTTTTTAATCCACTTGAATCATTTCCCCTCAGATACGGCTTATTCATATTCAGCGCTGTACATGCTTTGTCCCTCGCTGTGCCCAAATCTCAGCTGCCATTTTCTCATTCACTTGCAGCTCATTTGGAAACTATTTTTACATCAGGGACCTGCGCTCCTTCTTTCTGTACCGCGGGCCTTTTTCCTTCTCCTTTTACCTGCCCCTCCTGTGCTCTCCTGCTGTATACGACCCAGCGGGCGCATTCACCCCCTGCCCCCAACTGAGAGATAATATGCTACTGTTGCCACTGCCATTTGTGCCTTTTACCGCGGCCACCGACGCTGGTTTATATCTCGTCAGAGGGGAACACATTTGTGCAGATTTTATGTAAAGATATCCATGAGCATTTTACTGAATAAGAACTTGTGCCGCACCACCCTGAGATGGAATATGTTGTTGTTCCAGAGGATATATATGTGTATGCGATTTGCTAATAGACTCACTTGTCAAAAGTCAACTTGAATAAAAATGTATTCACTGCCAGATTCAGCATTATCCACAGACCTCCTGAAGTTTAGTGCTGTAACAGTTTAATGACTTCATATTGGACCGTCAGACAGGACCTTCTGCTCAGTTTTGTGCCATTCTTTAAGTGAATATGCAAATGAAAAGAGTGTTTATGTGATTACCTTAGTTTACACAATTACTTTACAGAGGGGAGAGTGAGTGCTCAGATTGGTTTAGCAGTTTACAAAAACCTCTTTAGAGCCAAGATGAATAAAACATGAACTAGGGTAATAGCCAGCGCAGTCTCCATCCAATTTTCCCTGTTGAGTAACTCAGAATGACTGAGCATGAACCTTTATGCTGGATGCCCTATCAGATGCATCTTTCTTTATGTCTCAGGGCTTGCTGGGACAAGCTCACTTTCCAAAACTATAGTTAAACGGACCGTTGTAAGCGTTTCCTTAGCCACCAGGAGTTGTGCTTTGTTTACTGGGCATGTGTGAGTAATGTGTTCAGTCTGTCCTTACATCCTAGAAAAACTTCCGCCGGCTCAAGTCATGATGTTGTCTAAACATTTTCCTTTTATTTTCAGCACTGAAATTGCTTTCACTACAAATCAAACATCTGGCAGATGTAGTTTCTAGGTCATTTAGATGTCTTCACTCCTCCCTGCGCTTCTCCAGGGCTGTATTACTCTTACCTGTTTATATAAACAACACATCAAGTTATAAAATGTTAAATAGCATTTTATAACTTGATGTGTTCAGTTGTTCACAGTACATGAAAGGGAGCCCTTACTAGACTTGTGTAAAAATGGGCAAAAATCTGAGGCACTCCGAAGATAAATGAAAAGTACTTTAAAGGGATGTTTAATGATTTTTGACATGGGGCCTCATTTCATAGTTATACAGAGTGTTGTTGATTTCTGGAGATTTTTTTTTTTTTTAAATCATGCAGTCCTTATATTTGAAGAGTTTTAGTGGCGCTAGGCTAGTGCTAGGCTAGCGCATGTCTATGGTAACTAGTAGCCTGCATTAAAGACCTCTTCAAAATCATCAGGTAGTCCTCCAAACGTTGCCATATCTGATTTGTAGAAAGCTCCTTTTTGAATTCCACATGTAGTAACGCCGGCCGCATGTAAACAAACTACTGTAGATCTGGCATCCTAGTGGATCAGTCTGCTGCTGCGTAGCTTACAACCAGAAAGCTGATGCTGCTCAGACATAAGTTCTTTTAAACGCAAAATGGATGTATTTCAAAAATTATTCAGTCAACACAGACATTTATATCGGTAGTCTGGTGTTATAAGTGATTTGCCTCAGGTGCACTGTGCTCGGGTCAGACTGTTTTTACTGCAGGCTACTAGTTACCATATACATGCACTAGCCTAGCACTAGCCTAGGACTACCTAACTCCAAATATAAGGAAAAAAAATAATATCTCCAGAAATCAACAACACTCTGGATAACTAGGAAATGAGGCCCTATGTCAAAAATCCTGAAATATCCCTAAAAAGAGAGATATATAAGCTTCCTAGCATCTGTAAAACATCAATATGTTATATCATGTATGCCACCTTCAGTGTTGTCGCAGTTACATTGTTAGGTGTATTGTTTCATTGTTTATTATATTCAGATTATATACCAAGGATCTTGTACACAATTATTCTTTCATCTAAGAAGTATTGGCCGAATGTCTGGCCGAAAGGTCTGTCAGCTCATATTTTTACATTATGTCCCGGTGCAGTATGTTCACCGAGCGTGGAATTTCCAGTGTGTTTACAGTGACTTGACCTTGCTCTGGGTCAGCGCAGGTCACTGACTCGTACGGCTGATAGTTTTCAACTGACTGATTTGGTAAACAAGAGCTGCTCCACTGCCTGTGTGGCGTGACCTCTAATGTGGTTTATAACGTAACCCACAGGTAACCTCTCCAAAACCTGCACCGCTGACGGCTGGACGGACATGCATCCTATTGACATCGCGCTGAACTGCGGATACAACCTGAACAGCACCAGTGACGATGTGAGTAGCTAAATTTGTCATAAATTTTTTATATAAGCAACATTTTGTGATTGCAAGAATTAGGCATTAAAAGCAGCAGCCTTTGAGATTTGATGATTGCAACTAAGATCCATTATTATTGCACTTTTGATTCCATTACCATTAGCTTAATTGTGCCTATAGGTCCAATTTTAAAAGACTATGACTGAAAACAAATAAACAAATTGTCTTCAGTAGAACACCTCGAAGTGCACCCTATTCCCCAGGCGCTCGATGAGTGACTTTGAGCGCTGCAGTTGGACACAATAATAGCAGGGTTCAATGAGCAGGAAGAATGGAATGAAAAGAGCTGTCCTCGCTCTGCGGGTGAGTGCAGAGTCTATCAGGGCGTATCGATTCTGTATGTCCTGTCTGTTTACTCGCCACAAATCAATCACCTGTAGACTTGCATCGCCTTAAAAGAGCTGCCGTCGAACCCAAGACAGGCGTGGATTGAATTATAAAACGTGACTGTGTCTATACCTTAGCACCTTAGCCTCACTTTACATAGACCAGGTGTGAGAATATGAACGCTAACACAATCAAGTTAATTGCTTTTTAGTGGCACATGTTTTAGGAGGAGGAATTATGTTAGCAGCTCAATCAGTTGGTGCACAATGAGAAAATGTAATTTACATAAGAATGATATGCAACAATCAATCACAATAATTCCAGTTTGGAGTTAGCCAAAGTGGAGTAAAGCCATAGGGACTTCTTGAAAAAAGGCATAAAAATAGTGACAAAAACGAGAATAGAATAAGGATGAAAATGCAACAAAAAGTATAAAAAAGTGACCCAAAAAAATGTAGCAAGAAAAGTGGCAAAAATGTGACAAAAACACAAGAATAAAGCCACAAAGATGTAACAAAAAAAGCAATGAAAGTGCTGCAAAAAAGTGGGAAAAACTCAACAAAATAGTGGTAAATATTAGATGAACTATGACATGAAAAAAGTGACAACAATACGGCAACGATGCAAGGAAAAACACGTTTGGCTTTGCCCAAATCTAGAAGCTTCTTGAAAAAAGTGTCAAAAAGTGACACAAAGATGAAAATATATGAAAATTAGGGCGAAAAGCCAAACAAAAGAGTAACAGAAAACTGACGAAAAAGTGACAAATTTGTGTGACAGAAAGGCCACAAAAGAGCACAAAAAGTGTAACAGACAAGTGACAAAAATATGCCATAAAATGAGATGAAAACGCAACATTGGTCTTTTCTTTTGGGAGAGGCTAAATGCTAACAACATCTTTGGTCATTTTGCGTGACTGAGGGCGCGCACAAAGACCAGACAGGTACGCATCAACTAGTCTAAGCTCAGGCAAGAACATATCTCAGTATGTAAAAATGGTGGCGTTTTCCTTTAAGGCGGGGGTTATGAGGTTAACCAAACTAAAACTTTTACATGCATGGATGTTTGTTGCACCTTGCTGATGTTTGGCAGAATCATTGTTATTGAGTTATTCCAACAAAATACTGGGATTTTTGTCAGCATCCCCCGCCCTTAGTAATAAGTAAACATTTTGTCTTGAAAGTGTTGGGAGCTGGGAAATGGGGACACAAAACAATTGAGTTTGATTAAAGGCAAATAGATTTGGCGAGTTATGTCGAAGTACCAGGAAAGAAAATTTAACAATTTTAACAAAATTGCTGAAGCCAGTTTGCATGTTGAGTCTACTTGGCTTTCACCATAGAGTAGCTACAAACCAGTGACGTGTGTTAACAGCTTTTGCACTTTCGATTCAGGCCGCATAAAATGGATCCTTACCATATTCAGACAAATAATGACAGATTTTTGTACTTTTATAAATTCTTTCAGTCAGGTTATTATATTTAATCAGGGATGTCGAAGCTGTGCAGGTGCCTCTGGGGAAAGGGAAGCGATAAATACACGTAATTGCTACTTTGCTCAGTGGAAGGGCGCCTCTTGCCAATGAAGGGAAGTCAGGAGAAGGCTGAATGTTCTCGAAAGAGGGTGGTAAAAGCTTTTTTTGGTGGACACTTTACGGCTGACTCACAGGAGTTACCTCATCAGTATGCCACATAGGAACCAGAGGGGACGCGGAGCTCTAAAAGGAAATCAATGTCCCTGCATAGCTGATACTCGTAAGTGTCGCATTTTCATCAGGCGCACAGGTTACTGTATCTCCTGAAGCACTGGCGGATTACTAAGATTGATTAAGAGCAATAGAACTAAAACAGAACGATTTTGAAAGCAGTTCACGCATAGATGTAAAACAATGTCCAGGAGACATGAACTGCTAAACAATAGGGCACATCTCAATATTAGGTCATGCAGTAACCAGATCAATAAGCCAGATTTAATTTTGTTTTTTTGTCTGTGCTTGTGTTTGTGTTTGTTCACAGGGAAAGTTTTTTTGGCAAGTGAAGATTGGCTACACCGTGGGCCACAGCGTCTCCCTCGTCTCTCTGACCACAGCCATTGTGATCCTGTGCGTCTTCAGGTACTGTTCGTTCTCACACGAGTTTGTATTCTGGTTAAACACACTCCGCTTTGAGAGATAAGTTTACAAAGGAATATTGCTGTTTGCGTCTGTCGAGAGATAATCCGCTTTGGGGCTTTGTGCTTTCATTATCTGCTTTTAATACAAAGAACATGCAATGGGGTAGAGATATTACAGTTTCTTCACTTGACGCTGAGCGGTAAATAAACTTTGAACCAGTGTCCTTAAACGAAAGGCATTTGTAAAGCTGTTATTGATCTGACGATGACTCACAGGTGGGGAAAAAAAAGTCAAATTCTATTAAAAAACTTTTTCAATTAGCCACAACGCGAACCGGCTTGAACAAATTGTTCCCGCGTGCCCTTGTTGGTCCCAGTTTGAGAATTTCATCACGGTTAGTCGCCAAAACAGAAACAATCCCTCGGCCTGCGTGGATTGCTGCTGTGTACCAAATTTAAAAATAAAAAGATCAACCGTTCACTATAAACAGTGGGTGCAAAATTAGAGGACAAAAAACTGTTTTGACATGAGCAGCATGAGCAGTCAAGCTGATGAAATGCTTCATGCAGATACAGTTCAGTTTGTGGTGCCCGTCGTTATTGTAAGACGTCACAGAGTCATCCCTGAGTCCACAAGTTTACGAGTTCCAGGGCATTTGTTTTAGTTCAGATGTCTGGATTCCCGGTTGCTCGGAACACACCACAAAAGAAAATGTTCAAACGTTCGATGATAGGAAGTGTATTTGCGCTCTTGATCTATGTAAAAAAAAAAAATCTGGATTTAGTAGAATTACCTGCCCCCGTCTCAAATAGATCTGGTGGGCAGATGGTGAACCTGAAGTGATGTCAGGTGATTGGATTGGGACATGGCCTGGATCCCCTCTGACCCGCTCTGTCTCGGAACCTGAGTCCTCCCTGTCTGTTGACGGCTGGGCACACCGATCCTTTACCCTTCTATCGAACCCCAAACTTCTATCCAACATCTCTGAAGAAATAATGCATTCAGTATATACGCTCTGACTAATTCCTTTATGGTGAAGCGAAACAAGAATGTCTGGCTATAATTGTTAAGGTGCGTGAGAGTCAAAAAGGCCATCAGTGGAGTGAAGCAGAACCGCCCACGCTGATAAAGGAAACTGTGGGCTGTTAATTATTACTTAATTTAGTCTGTAATTTGCTGTCATCGTGAGCGATTAACTCGAGGGCATTGGATAACAAGCAAGGAGGCCCGTGTTATGTAATCTAGAACGCGTGTGAAATTTGAATGGTTTCCGTGTTTTTGTAGGAAGCTCCACTGCACCCGAAACTTCATCCACATGCACCTGTTCGTGTCGTTCATCCTGAAAGCCATCGCGGTGTTCATCAAAGACGTGGTGCTGTACGAGGTCGGCGAGGTGGACAACTGCTCCTCTGGCTCCGTGAGTTCATTATCAGACACTAAAGTTAGACATCTGTGATCGTTTCTGGTCTCCTTGAGTGTCGCAAAGTCAGACTGCGCCGAGGTCGCAGCAGGTGAGCGGCTCGCCCTGGACAGCCGTAAGTAATGGAGGTAATTAGACACATTAAGATGCTTGATGACAGTGTGCTCCTGTGTTAAAGGGGATGGATTGAATATTTAATCTAAGCAAATATCCTAACCTCAAAGGTGTCTTCATGTCTTATTTAGTGCTGAACATTTGACACTGGATATCCTCCAAAGCAGGGCTAAAGTGTTTCTAATGTTATGGACTTATCTGTATGAAAACAATACATTTTTAGTGGTTGACAATATAACAGGTGTCCTACAGTTACAAAAAGAGCCAGGAAACTCTGGATTTCTAAGGCGAGAGAAAATGATTTACTGTAGAATTCACTGAGGTAGTATTGGCCATTCAAGTCTGGCTGTACTTTCATTGTTGGGTTACTTTCCAGAGATAGAGTTGTCTCCAAAGAAATGTCAACATGAACAGAAATGCCTTTGTGCAGCTGTTCAGGGAGAAGAAAAAACTGTAACAATCGACATGAGGCAGGATTTTCTTTGGGGAAGGGCCTCCGAAATCCTCAGTGACATCTGTGGTGATGAGCTCTTCCCAGAGCCACATCTGTCCTGGGGCTGACAGACGGAAGTGTGGCTGCAGAACCACAGCCTCTCATGAACACACATATCTAGAAAAATGTACAGCAAATGTAAATGTAAAATCAGAGCACTAAAGAAGGATTTGGATCTTTTCATACAAGGGGTTAAGCCAAGGACCGTGAGGTGAACGTGGAACCCCTTATCCCATGTATCAAACTTGCTTCTACGTTTAATAATGGAAGGAAGTTTGGAGAAAAAAAATCGTTTGTGACTAGGGCTGGGCACCGTTAATCGATACCAGTCTGTATCGAAAGCAGGAACTGAAAAGAAATGTAAAATCCTTATATTCCAGTGTTGATGCTGTTGGTCGTCAACATTTAAAAGAAAAAAAGTGAAAGACAAGTAAATTGAGAAAAAAAAATTGTAAATGTGGGAAAAACTGGGAAAAATTTGGAAAAATTTGGAAAACAAATGAAAAAATTGGGGCAACTTGTAGAAATATTGGGGGTAAAAATTTTGGCTTAAAATTGGGAAAAAAGCGAGAAAAAAAAAGTGAAAATGGGGGAAATAAATAAGAAAAATTTGGAAAGTGTTTTTTCCCGCCCTTTTGTGGCTAAAGGAAGTTTCCCCTCACACAAATGATACAAATGCAAAAGAAATAAAATGAAAGGAAAAGGAATAAATCAACATTATTAGTCGGTTTTATGGCTATGACAAACATTTCAGTGTAGGTATCGAGGAAAGTATCAGGTATCGGTATCGTAAACCAAGTATCGTTAAAGTAAATCGGAAAAAGTGTCACAGTACCCAGCCCTATTTGTCACTGCTCTTCTGTACCATAAAGTTTTATACCAATGATGTAGCAAACTAAATGCTCTACAAATTCTATGAACTGACGTGAACTGATAATAGCACTGGGACAGAAGTTTATTTACCCGCAGGAACCACAATGACTTCTTCACAACAGCCAATTTCACATACCTCTGATCTGTGGCGCTCGCGGCGAGACTGAGCTCAGATGTAAAGTTTATGTTATCGCCACGCAGTGTATTTATCAGCAGGAGCCCTGGCCTCGGGTTGTTAATGGAAGCTTGGGCACTGACAGGAGCCAGCCGCTGTCACGGGACGAAATATAAACATAATAGTGGCAGCGCAGGTTTGGGCGGCACGCTGCTCGTCTTGACCCCTCTCCCTTTTTGTGTGGGAGTCTCGCATACCTGCTTCATTAGCCTTTCTCCTCTGTGCCCCCATTAGACAAAATGTGTGATATTATCGGTGTTGGGGAAAAATGCATGATTTGATGTACCTCCGCGGGCATTAGTGTGCGGGGAATGGCAGGAGGAATATCTTATCATTCATCCACGTGTCAGCGAGGACAGGCAGAAAATGGAGCTCCAGTCGGCAATTTGTCCTGATTTGCACACATTACAATGAGCAGTTCGGTGTAGGCAGCCTCTCTGCGTGCGTTTCCCCTGCCCGAAGCATTGCCAATCGGGAATTAGCTGAAATCCGTGTCAGCCTCCCTGGCATCTGCCGCACCACCTCTGTCGGAGACTGTATCTGCCACACGCACAACCAAGGAATGTGCTTTGCTTTGCTCGTTGCCTAATTGTCCCGTGTGTAAATTGGAATAGGCATTTATTTCATTTAGAAGCTCGTCTCTGTGTTGACTTTGTCACGCACGATCTGCTAAGTCCGAGTGATGTATAAAGTTGCCTTGTGGGTAAAGTGGAGACGACGCTGACTGAGAGGCTGCTTGACGTGCGTGTCCTCAGCCCACAATCATGATTAATGACGCCCACAGTCCATGCACAGACTCAGGCCGCACATTTTAGTTTATTTTTCATGTCTTTTTCCACACCCATTTATCATCAGCAGCAGCAGAGGTTCAGGGGAAAGGTGCGGCGCGCTCACTGTTATGTCTCTCCGACTCCGCCGCCTTTCCGCGTATCCAAATGTCAGGGGTTCTTGACTATTGGCATGTCTTGTCCATTGTTGGTGGAGCGGGTTTTTCACTTGCTCAATTGTTCATAAGGCCACAGGTAATTTGGCAGATTTTTCATTTTTTTTGCCACAACATCCACTGACTGACAGTTTGGGAGTTTGGTATCAGTGATGTAACGACAACATGGGCTTTAAATATCCCATAGACCATTGCACCACTACAGTAAAGTTTACACATATCAACCATAAAGCGTGGACTGGGAAAATTAGGTTTAAAAACTCTTAGAAACACCTTGAACATGATTTTAACAAAGTCGTAAAGGAAAGGGTGAGGTACCTATTATTGTTGGATGTTCCTCTTCCTGGCCTTTTGTCTCAATTCCAACTTTATCAGATGTTTTGCTCACTAAATAAATCATATCACGTCATAGATAATATATATGCACATAGTGACTGATGTTTGTCTTTAATGATTCCACACAAAAGGCTTTAATATTCCTTATAATAAGTGTTTTGTGCTGCAGGACCTACAGTGTTAAATATGTGCCTTTGGGGGTATTGGTTCGTCTCGGTGTGTTTTTGAAATCTGCCGGTGCTTTTCCACCATCTTTCACGGCTCAGCAGTTTTGTCTCTCACTTGTACAATCATTTGGGAGACATTTAGTGATTGCTTTTCTGCCTCATTAACTTTCACTCTGTCAAAAAGTGTTCTACAAATGTGCACAATGGTTCGGATATATTCAGTCAGTTACTGTTAAAACATTGAATAGCTTCATTTTGTATCTGTTATGGGCACCTCAGATCAGGACAGTAGCCAGTTAATTAGCTGTTAAACGGTTCAAGGTAAACAAGTGTGTAGTTACTAAGCCCAGGTAGAATATGAATGAAATCCATGAATGAGGTGCAGCTATCGGGCTGATATCAATAAGGTGAAGCGAATGACTGGCAGGAGAACGTTAAGGTCGTATACCTGATTTTTTTTTCCTTTTTTTCAAACAATGAAAGAGCTCAATAATTTTAAATTAAATCCAATACATTTTAACAGCCACAATTTTACACAGGGATGAGTTATAATCACATCATCACAACTTTCAGGGAGCTGTACTTCATGTACTAAACTACAACAATTACTACCACCAGCCATATAGGCTCATGCTTGAAAAAATGCACAGCGCACAAAGGCATTTTCTTTTCAAAAATTTCTGCTTTTACAATGCCCTGATGAACAAGATTATTTTAATTCCACTAATAGAAAATAAATCCGGTATATGGCCTTTCAATCTAAATTGAAAACCTTTGCAGCAATGTATTTTTGATAAAAGTCTGTGTTTTTTAATTAAAGTGTTAATGTGTTGTCCCGTTGGCAGGTGGGCTGTAAGGCAGTCATGGTGTTCTTTCAGTATTGCATTATGGCCAGTTTCTTCTGGCTGCTGGTGGAGGGGCTGTATCTCCACGCGCTGCTGGCGGTGTCTTTCTTCTCCGAGAGGAAATACTTCTGGGCCTACATCCTGATCGGCTGGGGTGAGCGCTCTTGTTTTTGTGCCTTTAAATACGTCTGTGGCCCCTGGAGTGAGCCCTCTCCATCTGTCTGCTGCAGATGAGACAAGGTCATGACCCCTGCTCACTAGTCACTGCTGCAACACTTTTATTTGTGTGTCCTTCGGTGCAGGAGGACCCATTATTTTCATCACAGCTTGGAGCATTGCTAAAGCCTATTATAACGACGTGGGGTAAGCAAAACACTTTGAATTTTTTCCCTTTTCATATTAACTTAACAATGTGTGTTCCTCCATGTGTTATTGGCAGGTGCTGGGATATTATTGAAAACACTGATGTGTTCTGGTGGATAATTAAAACTCCTATTTTGGCATCAATATTGGTAAGTGATAGAAATTGACTTTTTCTATGAAAGAGACAAATACGATATGAAATGTACTGTTACACCAAATGGATTAGATTTGTAATACCTAATGAGAATAATGTCGCGTTTGAAGTTTAAAAACAAAATTAATAAAAGTGTAAAATTAAAGCATTTGTAGAAGCCCAGAGTCAAGGCAGTGGCTTTACCGTGCATCAATACATTTTACAAATAAACTTGAAAGTGGGCTTATAAATGCGTTTTCCATGACATCACGAATAGTTCCGGCTGCCATTTTGAACACAGAAGTAGCATTATGCAGTACTACAACAATATCTCTACTCAGGATGAAAATGGAAGACAAATGTGGCACAGACGTAGCAGCTCTGTCTGTCGAGCTACAGCAGGATTTACTAAAGATCTGCTTCACTTAATAAACACATTAAAAGAGGAAGCAGAAAACCTTCTCTGGTTTGTCATGTGAGTCAGTGTTTAAGCTGCTCAAGACGTTAGCATGCTACCTGTTAGCAACTGTCAACCATTGACAGCTGATTCAATTGACTGTCAATGGCTTCAACAAGCACACACAGGTGTGGCTCACATCTATGAACACTGTTGTATCCAAGGCTAGATGTTTGGAGTGTGGTTCCAGGCTTTCCCTTGGAGAGGTCAGAGCTGAGCTGTTGAAGCTAAATGCTAACCGGTAGCATGCTAACGTCTTAAACACTGACTCACTGGTTTCTTCACATAAACTGTTTTTACACTTATCTTCTTGAGCAATGATTACGAGTACATAAAAATGCCACTGTCAATCCGCTGTCTTTTTTTAATGTCCTGAGTAGAGTTATTGTTACTTGTTGTATTACTGCATGATTCTACTACGGTGTTCAAAATGGCTACCACAACAACAAAAGTCACATGACTGAAATTATGCAAAATTGACATAGAGTGTTTTGAGTCATTCACGCATATTCCGAGTAGACTTTTCGATGTGCTGTTGTCCTGGTTTTCTCATATATTGCCCGTCCATTTACTCTCTGAGCTTCTCCAAAATCCGTCTTTCAAGGTGTGAAAAGATAGTGAACCATTTTTAATAATATGGTTATTTTGTTAATAAAGAGAGTTAATTTGCTAAATAACTCAATTCCAGTAAAGTAAATAGCCTTATGGATGTTATAATGAACTTTGCCATTGACATTCACGCACCAGGATGTGAATAACATTTCAACATATCCCCCGTAACGTCGGCAGCTGCATTGATTTGTTTGCCTACTCTCTTGGCAAGTGTCACTTCCTCTGGCTCCGAGTGCAAACTAAAAAGTACGTCTGAAAATCCTCTCATAAAAACTTACAGTGAAGGACACCGGAGGAGGCATTTAAATTGAAAACTGTTAGTGCATAAGAAAGTCCCCTTATCAGTCGGCACCGGTTTACTCTGTCAGCTTTGATTTCGAATGCCTTGTGTGACCTCGTCATTGTCTCGGAGCGATTCGTCCTGCATCGCGCCATCTGAGGTTATGACGCCCTCACTGTCCTCATTTCAAGCCGGGAAAAGTTTGGGCTGAATCTTCATCGGTCTGACAGTTTGACAGGTCACGTGACGTCTCCAGGTGTCATTCCCTCGCAATAAGTATAAGGCTGTCTAGAAACAAGGAAGTTGCAGGCTCAATTCGCAATGTATTTTAATAGAGTTGTTTTTATAGTGGGATTGTTGTTGTTCCTTTTCGTATTGAGAAGGAGAAATACTATTTGATATCTAGTACATGGACAGTGGCTGATGTTAAATATATATTGATTATTAGCTTTCAAAATGGTGGTCAGGTTTGGGTGATGATTATCAAATTGTTCTGCTGTTTGTTTGCCTTAAGCAGCTGAATTTGTTGACTAAGCCTGATATGCTCCCAGGTGTGACCCAGTTTCTTTTCTGGGTGTGCAGTCGTAATGCCATAATGAGGACTTCATTTTTGTCATCTTTTTATTTAATAAAAATGGCAACATTATACACTTTTAACGAAAATGTAATTTAATTTTAGTCAAGATTTAGTAAAATAATTTGCTTGTTTTCGTCTGAAACTGCATGTAAATTTAGTCGACTAAAGTTAAAGGGACTATACAGTGTTTAAAAATGTTAAAATTAAGTATTTTCCTCCCCCTAAATGTTCCAGCCATGTCCTAATGTGTAGAATGAGCCCAGGCCTGTTCACCACAACTGCCTCTAAAATCCTGCACTGTCACTTAAAAAGTTGTTACTTCGGGTCCGAATTGCGGTCATGCACAAGCTTAATATAGAAGCTGCAGTTACACGTATGACCTGAGGGGACAGTGGTGAGTATAAAATGGCCAACTTGCATCTAGTCCCTTTAAGACAAATTTAGTCGAATTTGCATGATAATATTTAGTCTAGTCATGTTTGATTAAGGTCCTCTGCTTCATGGAGCATCACCCATATGAACAAAGAGCTGCAGTGAATTGAAATGGCTCTTTCAAACTGTCATTGGAAGTTTTGGGTGATTTTAGTATCTTCTTTCATTTTTATTTAGTCTTATTTTAGTCCACAAAAATATCTGGACATTTTAGTCATAGCTTTAGTCTCATAAAAGACTTTTGATTTAGTTTTAGTCCAATTGTAGTCAGAAAAATATTACTTTTTAACACTGTCTATAAGCTTAAAAAAAAAGCATAAAAATAGCGAGAAAGAAAACATGCCAGCAAAGCAACAAAAAAGTGACAGAAACATGGTGAAAACACAACAAAAAAGCAATGAAAACAGCAATGAAAAAGCAAAAAGCAACTCAAAAGTGACACAAAAGTGTGACAAAAAGAGACAAAAACACAACAAAAACACGGCGGCAACTTGACAACAAAGTTCCGATCACTTTTGTAAGTCTTAGCTTTCAGATGAGACATTTTGTGCACTGTTGCTCTCCAATTGACAAGCTTTTGGATTTGGCCGAACTGGAGAAAATGTGCTTGGTTCAGGCGGGGGTAAGAGGAATCAGTAGGTGGGTGAGTAGACAGACATTGGGCATCCAAACCCCACACATTAAGGCCCCACCTGGTCGGGGATTCAAACCTAGGACCTTGTTGCTGTGAGGCGACAGCACTCACCCCTCACTCCAGTTTAGCGAATAAGTTCAAGAGTAATCATAATTATCTCTCAAAGAACTGAGGGTAAATTTAGAACAACTACAACTGAATCTCCCTCCCTAAATGTGAGTGTATTTTAGTGGTGAAGTGCTTGCCCTTATCTCGGACGTGTGCCGCGGGTTTGGTCTTTTGCCTGTCTGTCATCACTTGGCAGCAGTCGTTGACATAGCAGGTCTCATTGGTGCTAATCCACATTAGGATCACGGCCAGCAGACTGACAGATCACATAACTCCATCTCCTCCTCCCTTCAGCAGCTGCAGGGCCTTTGGAAGGGCACAGTTTTGTGTTTCACAGCTTCAACTTAAATTAGCTGTCAGAAAATGCGTGTTTCTCTCACAAAAAAAAAAAATATTCAAAAGAAGACCTTTCTCGTAGATGCTTTCTCATGCAGTAAATAGCGTTTGGAAATGTATTCACAGCTGTGCCAGAGTGAGTTATCTGGTATTTCCAGTCTGGTAAATTAGTCTAAGCAACTACTACTGAAAAATAGAAATACAGGCAATTGCTCTGCTCATTTTTCTTTTAGATCTGCCAAGTCGTTGATATGTTTGGCTTTTTAGTTTTGGCTTGTTCACGTAAATGTCCTGAGTTGGAGTGAAACTTCATGAAAAGTCATGATTATCGGGGTCTGAGGAAACTACACTAGAATAAATAGGATAGATTGACTCTAAACCTTTCTGGTTCTGATAGAAATAATTCAGTGCATAATTATTGCAAATGCAATAACACAGCAGTTGTTTGGTCATGTCTGACTGGTGTATTCATGTCCTTTTACAGTCTTGAAACCAAATCCCTGCCTGTAATGCTACTGAAAATAAATGCCGCTGTTTCTCTTTTGCAGATTAACTTTATCCTCTTCATCTGCATCATCCGAATACTCCGTCAGAAGATCAACTGCCCGGATATCGGGAGGAAAGAGTCCAATCAGTACTTGTGAGTTAATCTCCTTGAAGATTTCATGCTTAGAAGTTACGGCGGGTGAAAAAAAGAAAGTTTATGTACAAACTCCAAGATGAAGAATATGCTTTAATGCTGCAGGAGGAACTGATCTTCAGACAGGTAAAAATCCCTTTCCTCTGACGGAACGCAGTGAGGGGGAGATCTGATGGCCGGGCGACGTGCGCATAAACGGATTTTTCTGTGATAGAGAGCCTCTCGACAGATCGTAATGTGGAGCAATTCTCCCACCGACACATTAAATCAGTTTTTCCCATCTCCGAGCCCAAATGTAAAATGAAAGAGCGCGAGCAATGTCTTTTCGTTATCGGCACAAATAGAGACAAATTGGAAATGGGTTTGAGGAAGGCCCCCCCCGTGCAACATTAATGTATTTCCCACTTGTCGTTTCAGGAGACTGGCCAAGTCAACGCTGCTCCTGATACCTCTGTTTGGAGTCAATTTCATTATTTTCGCGTTCATCCCCGAGCAAGTGAAGACCGAGCTGCGGCTAGTTTTCGACTTGATCCTGGGGTCCTTTCAGGTAACACTTGTTTTTACTTGCCATATTCACTTTTTAGTTTAAAGAGGGGGGTACCATGTTGCATTGTTGTAATCTTTGAATCTTCACCAGTGGTTATTCATATCAGTGCGGTGACAAATCCCAAAAAGCTCCTCCTGTTCCCATAAAGCTGGGAGGTGCTTATGGTAGCTCACTTGGAGGATCAGGAAGTGAAACCACTGGATATTTTTGATGTAGCTTTGTAGGTCAATATTGTATTTTCTAACCAACGTAAGATAGTGATAAAATAAATACCTGCTATAAGGACAAAACTACCTCCCATAACCTCTTAAATCCCGCCTTAACAGAGTGCATTTTCTCCAGTTCAGCTTTACCCAAATCCGTAAGTTCATAGGCCAGTTTCATGCCCCATTTGAAAGCGAAGACCTACAAAATTAATCGAAATGGAGCTTTTTCGTCACACTTTTTTTGCACTTTTCCATTGCTTTTTTGTCACACTTCCAGCGCATTTTTGTCCTCGTTTTCATCACATTTTTGTTGCTATTTTGACACTTCAAGAAGCTTTTAGATTTGGGTAAAGCCAAACTGTTGTTGACAAAAGCAAACACTAAGTCTGTGTAATCTTTTTCTCATAGTCAAAATGTCATGATAGTTGTCACCTGAAAGGGCATTTAGCCAATAGTTTAATATGGCAAGTTTGTCGACCTAAGCTCAAACAAATAGTCATCAGATTCAGCTTTTGAATTTGAAGGCACCATTAACCTGTGTAACTCTGACCAGGCTGTGTCCAGTGTCCAGATATTGCTTTTTTCAGTTCTTTACTTAATGAGGAGTGATGGAGAATAGGGCCCGACGGCACCAAGCCCTCCTTGTTACTTGTACAAACTGGCCTCATTGAGTTCAAGTGGCACATATGGGGTGACTCTTCCATACTGAACGCCCCATACGTAACCAGGATGTAGCTCATGTAAACACAGTTAATGGGGCGTTTAACGTTTGCACAAATTGTTTTTCTCTTTTCTTTCCATTTAGGGCTTTGTGGTGGCCGTCCTTTACTGCTTCCTCAACGGAGAGGTACGTACTTCTCACTGTAATGTAAACACACTTTAAGATTTCCCCACGCTGCTGCTCGGAGTGCGCTTGTGCTAATTCTCAGAAAAGTAAGGGCCGTATCACGGGTTTCTGTGTAAGCGCGTTCATTTATACTGTCTCACAAACTCCCGACAGGCGGAGGAGCTCTGAGTCACCGCTGCCTGGACCTCCCATTGGCATATTTCTGGAGCTGTTCCCAAAAGGACAGCCAGGCTATAAAAGAACATTTTTAGCTCTGAGCTTTTTAGTGACGCTCAGAGTGGCTGCTTTTGGAAATTACATCATACTCTGAGAGATGGTAAGATGGCACTTAGGTTTTAGGAAATTACTTTTGAAAACTTGAGTGCCAGTCGCACCATTCGTGCACGTAATGCTCAGATAGACGAGGACAAAGGTATTTTGCACCGTGTTATCAAAATGAAGGAGAAGGATGTAGTGTAAAGCAGCAACATCTCCATGGAGACCAAGCTCCATGCAAGGTCACATGTCAGGTCTGAGAACAGTTTTTTCACACTTACGAGGAAATAATTTTGAGTTCTGTTTCATCTATTGAGCAGCATGTTGCAGTGTGGCTCTATGTCTTTTGAATTTGTCTATCTAGCAAATGGCACAGTTTGAAGGACATGTCTTTCTCTTTTAATTCAGAAGCAGAAGTACAATCGTCAGTGTAACTAACAAAAAACTGAATTGAACATCATGAACCTGCAATCAAACAAACCCTCCACTGATTCAATACATCAGGGATCAGACTGTGAAAGCAATATTACATAAATCAAACAAACATCCAGCGTGGTGCAAGAACAAAGTGCAATAAATCGATGTAGGACATTTCCATGTTACATAAATGTTCTCCAGTAGAGTCACACAAAGACCACATTTCTTTCATTGTGAGGGTTAGAGCATTACTCCTGTGCTCTCTCTCTGCAGCACAGAGATGCATTTTATCTATACAAAGCCTTTTCCATTTCCACCCCAAATTGACTCCACTCTCTCTTCCTACTTGTTGTTGTCGATGCTTTTTGCCAATCCACTGGAGGCATCAGTTAAAAGGAAGCTATTTTTGGTCGTATGAGCATGAGTTTTGAATCTGAAACTGTCCACCACCACATCTCGAAAACTTTGTGCATTTTTTAAAAATAGAAGAGGAAAAAAAGGAATATAAGCATGTTATCACTGAACAAGAAGTTTCAGGGTTTCAGGGCCAGATTTTACGCCCAGTGCACTGATGCCGATGACTTAATCCTGCCCTCGCCTGAGTCTGCGTTAAGACCGGGGCACGTTGGTCTAAAGAAGGGTCTCTGAGGCTTGAGGAGCCATGCACTACTCATTACATTGGCCTGTAAAAAGAATATAATTTACAGACATGAACTATTGTTACATTAATAGACATTATAGTTCATATACGTTCTTTCTTTGTGCAAGACATGACATTGATCAGATTCAGCGGAAAAATAGATTGAGCCTGAAACACTGACTCTCGAATCCGACACTTTTCTGCATATTTGTCTGTTTCCCTAAAGGTTCAAGCTGAGATCAAGCGAAAGTGGAGGAGGTGGCACCTGCAGCGATACATGGGCCACGACACCAAGTACCAGCACCCTTCTATCGGGAGCAGCAACAACTTCAGCACCCAGATCACCATGCTGACACGCTGCAGCCCCAAAGCCCGCCGCTGCTCCTCGTCCGGCCACGACGACCTGTCCAGCATATGAGTCCCAGCATCAGCCATAAAGACATTACATTGCAGAAGCGCAGACAGTGGTAAGATGATTTCAAGTGTGTGCTGAATATCGGAAGGATTCATGGACACCACTTTTGCACATCTCACTGAGGACCATTCCTTTTTTTTTTTTTACAACAAAGAGCAAAGTTTGTGTTCAATATCAACGTGGATGCTACAGTCAATCGTGATTAGGTTACGGCGCGCGCAGACTGTGGGCAGCGAGTGCTTAGACATGGTAATGCCGTTAAAGTAGGGATCCACAAGCAGCAAACATGTGATGTGATCTCATTATGGAATTATTAAAATCTCTTATCGGATTCCTTTGCTCAGATATCTACAAGAACCATGTTGATGCAAATGTATGAGCTATTAGGGGAAGGGAAGCGTGTTCCTGCTGTGTGTGAGGTAGGAAACATGCGGCCAAGACCACTGAATGTATTTAGTGAGGAGTACACTGACAAAAAGTTGGCTCTAATGAATTATAGAATACAATCTTCCCATTATAATTTCAGGTCAATTAAATTATTAAAGGGGGGTTTTAAGCAAAATCAACTTTTCAGAGGTTTTTACTATTACCACAACATTAAAATGTAGTTCTCGCATCAAAAACATGCTTAGAGTTGTGCTTGGACCCACTCGCGCATCTTTATGTAATCATTGAATCTTCTCCAGAGGCTATTCTTGGCAGCTCCTCTTGCTCTCTAGTTCAGTCTAATTTCATTTCAATGCAAAGTAAAAACACTAGCCACACGAGCAACACAGACTTTTGTAATCCCCCCCCTCTTTATTGAAATAGCTGCACAACGAAGGGGAGCAAGAGGAGGGAAACGGGAAAGGGGGATCGCGAGAAAACCAGGAAGGGAAACTACTGGATTTTTTGTTCTAGATCAATGTCTCGTTTTCGAAGCATAATACCCCCTCTTTGATGAATAAAATGATTTCATTATGTAGCCTAATACCTTTAATTAAAGTCAACGTTGAGTGTAAAGAATGACAGTTGGCTATTATTATCTTTGGGAAGAGACAAAAAAAACCCTGAGATGACAAGCATGAAGGAGTATTGTCATAAACGCCAGACGGACCATGCTTCAGACAGTGTGATGTGACTCTTAGTGAAGGCTCAGGAGAACCAATGCCCTTTGCTGCACTATATCCTCTCATCGGGACCCACTTGCCCTTTGCCTTTCATCGCCCCCTCTGTGTGACTGGGCACATGTGTTTGTTTGTGTACACTTTAATGACGGGCCACACACTTCTCCACTCACCAGCTGTTCAGCCCAAACTACCGCAGAAAAGGAAACGCCTTTTGGACATGTTTACATTCTTATGGGAAGAATCATGCGCCATTGTGAAGAGCCGTGTAAACGTTGTGGATTTCACCATCGTAGCTGCGTAGTGGTTACAACATTAATTATTTAAACCCCATGTTTTTGTTTTAAATCACACAAAATTGACCAATAGCAAGATGTATGAAAAAGATCCCTCCTCTGAAGTCGCCATCTCAAGGATCAAGTCTGGCACTTCATGTCATCGATCCTGCTCCTTCATTTTTTGGGCTCTGCTAAATATAATGTACAGTATTTGTGGGTAATCTCCATGAACATCAGAACATCTTGTACAAACGATATATTCAAACATACTGTACGCTTTAGTGTGAGCGCTGTTGTGCTTTCGTCGGTGCCGTGGCTACATGCTCTTTTCTTAAACCCTTTGAAAAGAGTCGGCTCTGTTTGACGGGGGAAAGACGGCGGAAATTCTCCGAGTTTGAGTCTGTAAAGCAAAGCAAAGGCGACAGGGATGACTGGCTCGGTCACTTTTGGGCTCTCGGGCTCGGACTGAAAAATCACTGGTGTGTTCATGCAAGAGGGAACATTTTTAGTCCTGGTCCACTTTGTCTGCGGGACAAAGACTCGGTCCACTGCTGATTCCATTCAAACAACATTAGAAACCAAACTGTCCCGTGCTTGTGTTTCTTGATATGATGCTGAATGTACCGACCCAGCTTATGCTGTTCTGTTCTGAGCTGGGTGTGGAGATAATTCAAAGACGTAATTCATAAGTATTAAATATTTACTTTAATGTTTACAATTTTCCACTGGCTTTAAGTGGTTATAGTCCTGTATCTGTATTTAAAGTGTGTAAAAATGACTTCTCTGTGCAATCTTTGTAACACTATTGCGCTGCCAACTGTTGAAACTGTTCAGCTGCCATAGTACTGTATTTAAAGTTCACATTTGTGTACACTTAATATTTAATTTTGTATATTCTGGTGATGTACAGCATAAAGGAATACACTTTTGACATTGTTATACTTAAGGATGAATAAATTATACTAATAGGTTGTTCCGCGCCTCAGAGTGGAGTGTTTTTTTTTTGTTTTTTGTATGTTTCTTGACAAGGGCACGACCCAACATCCCACAGATCTGAATTCAGACTTCCTGCTTACTCGTCCGTGTGCAGATGCTAATCCTGGGTGTTGGAGAAGACATTTTTCTTGTACATATTTGCATCTTGCTGCTTCTCATCTTCCGCTGTGTTCATGAGCTTTTAATGTGTCAACAGAGTTTGACAAACACATTAAGCCAGCATTTAAAACAAGCCACCACTTCTACTTAGTTTACGAACATGTATTTTTACGAGGCTTCTGGAACTTAATTAGTCAAGCAGAAAACCTGGTAATCGGATGGAAATTGATCACGGGAGACGAAAAGGAATAAAGCATTTTTCAGCCCTGTGTCCATATTATTACCAAGAAAAGTCTTATTCTGGGTTAGAGCAATGATGACTCACATTATCATGATATAAATCAATGCAAGACACCCCATAATACATCTTATTTGTAAGTATTTAAAGTTTTGGCAGCATAAAGACATGCTACATACAGATTTTCAGAAATATTGTCATAAAGATTGGACTTTTTGAAAATGTATGGACTACTCTGAGATCCTACACAACAGATTTGATAGTACTGTAGTTACTGTATAAAGACATGACCTTGACTATTATGCAAAGCTAACAGAGTAATTTTAATCCTACCATCACTATTCAGAGCACCCTCCACTTGCCTGGCTGTGCGCTGAACTTCACTGGGGGCATTTACTTGCTTTGCCTGGTCCGGACCGTTGCATATGCGCCCTGTTGTAGTAAACCCAAGCTACTTCAGCTAATCCCTGTGTTGTTGCAGAGATTTATTGGTGCCTTTGAGCCATGCAGACCTCTGGCTGTGCTGCACTCTGTAAAACCATTTGCAAACATCCTCTCTTCACCCGCTCATGGCTTTAATTTACTGTCTCATTTGTTTCACACTACACCCAACACAAATGACTATTCATAGCAATTGTAATAATAGTAAATAGCTTGAGGGGCTGTGAATGGAAGGGATTTTCCTAATATAAGCGAAGGCAAAGGGATCGAATGCAGCTTTCTGTTTCCTATGATGTGAACATGTTGTGGCTATGTATCAGATTCTGTCAGTGTTGATAAAACAAGGTGTCCGTTCAGTGCGACACAAGATTGTTTCCAGATCCGAGATGTGCCGAGGGAGGCAGGTGTCTTGCCCCTCTCCCGCCTCTTCTATTATTCATGAATCTGGTTAAATATTCATGCCACAAATAAAGAAAGGTTTGGAGAGACAAGTGCCACACCGAACAAGTGTCCAAAGCTCCTGGTGCAGAAACCGTCCACCGTAAAGCGCTGACCGGATTTAACAGGAACTGATCCTAGAGGTTTAGCGGTGTGTAAAAGTTCATCAAAAGTTAGAAAATATAAAGTTGTGGTATTTTTTTGAAAGCCACATTGTTTCTGCGCTGATGATTAGGTAGACAGTGGCAATGCTTATTTTGCACCAAAGATAGGACTTAAAGGTGCATTGTGCAACTTTTTATGCGAAAAAAAAAAAAATGTGGGCCGCAAATACTGTTAACATGAAAATACTATTGCACTTTACTACCATGTGTCACAAGTGTCTCAGAGTTCACTGTAGTCATTATACTGTAGTCATTATTCACTGACTCCACACTCTGTGGTGGTGAGCTGCTATTGTAGCCACAGCTGCCCTGGGACAACCTGACCATTTACCACGTGGCTATAATGTGTTGTTTATATCCTGATCTCTTATTATGTCAGTGCCCTCTGCTGGACACCCCCTAGTGGCTGGAATGAGCAAACTGGTTATTTCCTTTAAAAATTCATAACTCCTCACAGGAATGAGCTTTTTTTTTTACATACTCAGGAATTTGTGGCCGCCAGCTTGACATGTCAGTACTAAACAATTGATCCTAGAGCGTTGTAGAGGCCACTGGGATCGTTAGTAAAGGTGCCATGCTAACCACCCATACATGCATTGGGTCACAAAGGTCAATTACACACAAATATAAAAAAAAATTCTCGCAGAAAAAGTTACATGATGCGCCTTTAAGGTAAACCAACATCTCATGGAGACCAGCTGGTCCCAGCAAAGGCACGAGCCACATCTGAGGAGAGACCACTGACAGTAAAGACGTTTTTAGAGTGTACGTGTATTTTGCACAATTCAAAAACACCCGCAATTTATGCTTGTTTCTGTTCTATTTGTGGTTGAAAAGTTACACAGTGTGACTTTAAGTGGCTTTTCCCAATCTCTGGCAACACATCTGATTATTTATACTAAATTACACTTGGGGATTATTACACTTCTATCTCCACGTTTGAACAGAACAGTATGTTTCAAACACGTCCCAGATTAAAGAACAATATGGCTGCCCACCCACCGAGGGTTCCAACATCGCACATTCTTTAGGGGATTTCTATAAAACGATTTAAAATAGGCCCACTTTAATCGTCTAGGCTTCTCTTGCAACAGAAAAAAGTCTGCTCTCTTGAAGTTTGACATCATCTTTGAGCAAGAGCTATTTTTTCCTCAGGTTTGCGTGCTTCTAATAGAGCATTGTTGTTGTGTCTGTGCCATTGTATATGCTTGTGTGATTTATGCACGCCACAGCTTAGTGGAGAGCTATTCTTCTCAGCTTTTGTGCAGTAATCGGTCATTAGCAGCATACACTGTGTTTCAGACCGGGCCCTTTGATTCAGCCCGCCGTAAACAGGTCGAAGGAAACCGTTTCACACATTCATTAAACGAGAGGAAGTTTGATTTCATTTTTGACAAACATCTATAATTCAGTCAGGGAAAGCATGACTCATGTCTCTGCAGAGGTCTGGGCTGGTGAAGTGACTATTGTACTGCAACCTGTGTAGACCAGGTTTAGATCAAAAAGACAAGCCAACACCAGGTCTCTGGATTATTATTAATGGTGTTATTTACTTAAAGTAGCATGTAGCATTGTTAACCTACCTTAGAATATATATCTATAGGCCTACAATAAAAAAAGCAAGTTATTTAATTGAAAGGCATGAAAAATCAATCTGACATCTATCTATGTTGTGTCTGGACTTGCAATTCAGGGGTAAATGCTCACAGAGGTACTTTTTTTTACTGACAAGTGTGACTTCAGTCAGTGTTAGCTCTATTTTGCATGAGTGTATCATTACAGATCAGTTTGATTTCTATATTTGAAGAGTTCTTTTGCAAAAGCATGTCTCCTTTTTTATCCTTTTCTTTTTTCAAAATTGTTTTGGATATTTGTTACTGTACTCAGCAGATGCCACTTATGAAAAAGTTGTGTGCATTTTAGTGAGAACGAATGACTTTATATTTTTATGGCACTGAAACAAAACAGGTAATGAAAACACTGCTATGTAAAGAGACATTTTCAAGCGTACATTCAGTTTTCTCTGTTTTTGCAAATGAACTCTTCATTTGGTGACTCTGATGCAGTTTTGACTATTTAGTGCCCAAGTATTTTGTTCAAAAGGGATTTCAGTTAGTGTGCTGTATATTTCACAAGACTGAAGTAAATGCTACACTACACTTATATAATATAAATGCATTGAAGTTTGTAACATGAGGTATAGTTCAAAAGCTTATATAGTCTCTTAATACCATTGCTAAATCAATATGGCAGTGGGTGTTAATAATGTCCCTCAAACAAAAACAATATGTTTTGTGATTTCCATTTTGTCCATATTGTGGAGATTGGACACTCTGCTGAAGCCAGAAATTCAAAAGGGCTGAATTGTGAATTGCTGCCACAGACTATAATAGACATGAGGGATGTGCCATAGCCTTAAGGTGTGAGGAGGCAAATTCTACACACCCGGCTGGAGCCTGCTGTGAATTGAAAAGCAGCAGCCCATTCTTCCAGTTATGGTGCTTGGGTTTCACTGTGGGCTTGGAGAAAACTACTCTAGTACTTTAAGTTTTCTTGTTAGTTGGTTGTTGTGCCAAAAATATAAGTTGCATTTGAAATTTGAATCAGTCATGGGCCGATATTCCCTTTGTGCTGATTTGATGACATAGTCTTGAAAAATCGATACAGCCTTGCTCTTGTTCAGTCAAAGAGGCGCTCAACGAGAGAAGTCAATCTAAATCAACACACCCTTTAACAGGCCCTTTTTGGGGTTCAGTTTTGAACTATGAGTTCTTTGCCCATTGCTATGGTTGGGGCTTTAGAAATGTAATCTTGCAGTTCAAGATTACATTTCAAATAAATAGCTTGAAAAACGAAGTCTAGTGAATAGCCAAAACTGTCCTGATATGTCATTTAGTGGGTTTGAATGAGTACTGAAAAGTGTAAAATAGTATTTTAAAACACTTTTTACTAGGATTCGGACGGTGGCCCCATGGCATTCCATGAAGAAATATGGGGTTTTCTTTTCAAAAGAAGTGAATTATAATTGTCGGGGTACATGTGGGTTTTTAAGGGAGGGTACAGGGATTATCGTTATGATTTCGGAAATTGCAAGGTTTTTTTCTTCTAATAATAGATATATATTTGCTATATTAACCCATATTTGCTATATATTTGCTAAAATAACCTAAACTTTAACTATGATACATTAATCACATATTATACAAACTATAGCTTTCTTGATCACACTGAATATAATTGAATTATCTACCGAAGAAGAAATCTGTCTTTTGCTCACCTATCATGCACATTATTATATCATCACAGTTTTCATTTTAGTTACTTTAGCTGCATTCAAAATGTCCACAGCCCCAGGGACACAGATTTCTTAAACCCAGCCCATGTTGGACCATCATCTGCTCTGTCATAATGCTTGATCTAGGAATAGCCTGAGTTCAAACAGAGTGCTAAGTGTATGGGACACTGCAGAAGGCCACGGGTTAACTGTGGTCAGCACTTCTCAACGGAAGTCATGCACTATTAATGAGGGGGATTAATCCCAGGTGAAACAGAATGACTAAATCATGATCAATGGCACAAATTCATGTTCACTTTGTCATCTTGAGTATATGGAGAAACTTGTGTTTATTCATAACCAAAATGAAGGTTAAGATCTTAACAGAAGTCATTTTCACCTAATGTAAAAGTGTTTGAAATACAATTTAGATGAAATGTAACAGGATTGAATGACGGTATCTCGAAAATAGTCAAATAGTCCCCTCTAGTGGAGAAATGCTCTTCATGTTAGAGGATGTTGAAAAGACTAAAAAGACAAAAAATATTCAGTAAACACCAAGTTTGTGAGACTTATTTATTATTGAAATGTCAGGTTTACCTCAACATATTACAAAGCCCTGTATAAACGGTGTATTTGGCAATTACAATACATGTTACATTAACAGGCTGCCACTAAATGACTATTTAAGAGTATAAGAGAGTATTTGAACTTCCAAGCCATAGTGACACCCATTCAATTCGTTCCTTATGCATACATTTGCATTTTATTATAACATTTTGGTCCAAAATAATTTATTTTTTCAACAACAACAAAAAGAAAACGCTACAAGTCAATTGACATTTTACAAAAAAATGAAACTCTCTTCATTTACTGCTTCTATTCTGCAGATATTTCTAAAGGGCAAGACAAGTGCGATAAGGACGGACCTTTAAATAAATCATTGACCCCCCCCCCCCTATTTTTCCATAGGATAGTGCAACTACACCCTTACAAAACCTGCTAAAACACAAGATATTTCTAACAAATCCTAGCTTACAATGTAAACCTATTAGCAGCTCTACCAATGCATTCCCCTCCATTTGTATATGCCAGTACTAACAAATCAAACTGTAAAAATTATAAACAAATCATCAACAAGACAAGAGTAAAATAACAACGCCTGATGCCCTGAAGATATGAATCCCGTTTCGCTTAAGCTGACATTCGAACATAAGACACGTTATAGTGCAGCCGGTTTCAAATTGCAAAACTCAAACCTCATTATTCAGTGCATTCTGAACATTTAGATACGCATCATTTCATAAGATAGCGATCTGCAAATTAAATTAAAAAAATGGAGAATGTCGAAACAAATTATGTGAAAAACCCAGTGCAGTCCCAGAATGGTCCTAAAACTGTATTCATCAAATACGAGTTCTCCAACAGGCAAGTAAGTAGAAAAATACTATTACGTGTATTAAACAGGCTCCACATGATTTGGTATGGATGCAAAATGATTGTATCGCAGAACCATTCTACACCATTGCAAACTACTGTTCTTTATAAAACTTTGGAGTGTTCCAACAGAGAACATGTTTCATTATAAATCACACATCTCTAAAGCTGTGAATGAAAGGTTTCTCCTGCTGTTTTAAAAGACAGAACTGTGATCAACTATGTCATCTTTACAGTGTCAAAACCACACACATATAAAGTGCAAGATATTGAATTCATCGCGTTAGAAAACGTTAACAAGAACAAAAACAAAACTGTGAAGAAAAACTGCGGCATTTGCTTCATTGTTCACCTCACTTCCACTTTCTGAAAACATTAAGACACAAACATAAGTATAACTTTTCGAAGCTCTTACACTCCGCAGTCACTGATCTTGTCCTGAAGTTTGCGGGAGAGGATTAGGACGGTGGAAAGAGAAGCGACAGAAATGTGGAAGATCAGCTGCCAGACGTTCCTCAGACCGAACAGGAAGAAGTTGCACAGGACAATCACACTGAGCAAAGTATAGGCCTTCATTTTCTTCAGAGAAGAATGGAACACATACAGGTGGCACTGTGAACGAGAATAAACCATAAGTGCTTTGTAAAAAGAAGATATATTTAATATAAAAGCATATATTAGATGTTACCTGACATAAACAGCTTATGAATGCCAGAAGAAATGCCACAACATTCCAAATGCTCTCATAATCCTCCTGCAAGTGAAAACATTAGTATTAATCAGAATCAGAATTGCTTCATTGATCCCTGGTGGGAAATTCAGACATTGCACTATCACAACCAAAGAATTAAGCAAATCTTTGTAACATAGTTTAGATCCTTATATCAATCTCACCTGGAATGTATTCTCAAACAGATGCACCCCACGGATCAAGTTCAGAGACGCACAGACGATATTTAGGACCAGAGAAAGGATTCCCGGGGCAGTCACTGGTTCAAGTCTTACATTTTGTCCTATTTAAGAAAACATTGAATTTATGCAAAGAATAGATTAGATCTTATTCTCATCAAAGTTCTTACCTGATCCAGAGGCAGGCTCTAAATGCCCATTAGAAATGCCATTGCTCAATTCCACCTCCTCCAAAGAGACAACCTGAGGAGGGTGGAGTTTCAGATCATCTTGGACTTCAGCTAATGTTACCTCCAAAGACGGACCACCACTCTGGTTATACTGCTGCTTCAGCTTCTGGATAGTACTGTCTGTTTCATAATGACAATAATAAAAGGGTGTAATAAGGAATAGTCTTGAAATATGAAACATAACAATGACTGCTTTTTGTTTCTACTCACCAAATTCTAAAAATGGATATGGCCTGGCAGCCAGAGAAACCACATTGCTGCTGAAACATGCAGTGAACTCCCAACGCAGGTCTTCCAGAAAGCAGAAGGCCTTAGCTATGGGGAGGCTGCAGTGGCACACTGTCATGTAGGATACACCCTCTGAAGAGATGAAGCTGAGGGAAGGATCCGCAGAGTTTAGTGAACAATCAGCCACAACGACGCTCACACAATAAATTGTCAAATTTCATGACATTATAAAGCATCTGGACCCAATAGCAAATAATGTTATAAGGTGAAGCAACAAATTCATCACAAACTGAATGTGCTGGTATGGTTATTCTATTTCCTACTCACTATATGTTCAGCTGCTGGCCTTTGACTGTGCCTCTGTCTGGGAAGCGGGCCATGGCCTTGCTGATGGTGCGGAGCTCGTGTTTGCGCTCCTGGAGCTCCTTGTTGTGTTCAAAGTCAGTGGAGGCTGAAAGAGGGAGTCCATCCCTCACCCGAACCACAAAAGCAAACAGGATCATAGACATGATCTAAAAGCTCCATGGAGAACACAGTACCTATAGAGGGGAGAGAAGAGTAAGACACTTATGACTGAATGTTTGCTACTTAATACTGACATGTATATAGTTATACCGTTGCATATATAGTAAACAGCACTTCTATACAAGATTGAATGACATCGTTGTTTTCGATGCAGCCAGTGGTAAGTAATAGTATAATGCAGCTCAGTTTAAGCTACTCAATTTTATGCTCACATTTATATATGTTAGACAAAGAGGCAGCAGATGAATGTAGTTTGCATGAAGGGCACTGGATATTATTGTAACGTCGCAGTGACTATTTCAGATTAAATGTGTATGGTATGAGGCTATAGGCTACAGATTTACTACGCATTTCTTACCTCATTGTTCTAGGAATCACTCTGCGCCTGTTAAGTTAGTTAGCTACTTTGAGGCTTCTTTGTACTAACATGATATTCCTAAAACTACCTCGTTATAGGCTGAACTTAATTTCCTTTAACTGGAAATTTTACATGCATTTCGTAATGCAACCATCAAAAATATTCACATATTTACAGCGCTCATTAAGAAGAAAATCAAACATACGATCAAAAGCACTGACGCTAAAATCGACAGACTTCCTGCTGCTGCAAAACCACAACAAATCTGCTACGGGAAGCCGGAAGGGACCAAATTGGAGGTTTAGCACATTTAGCTAAACGTCTCTTCCCTGTTGATAAATACGCAGTACAAGCTTGTCGGCCGTCAGTAACTAGCAGTGTTTGCGGCTGGTTACTGTAAAAAGGTGAGAACCTGTGCTGTCACTTACTGCATGAGTAAAAGCGAAATGTGTCTTTAGTGTGAGTTTATGCTGCTGCAACTGCTGATATTTAGGTTAGCCCTTTTGCTTAGCTTAGCATCTTCGGCTGCTGCACAACCATTTTGAAAACAGACACAAGGTGCTTCTTTGCTTCATGGGCATCAAATTAAACGAGAATGATCTTCACATTTCTTAAAATATGTCACGACACCTTAGGTTGACGTTGATACAATTGCACGTTTAGCCGAAACGTAAAGTGATTCCTGGTCATGAGTCACTGGTGAATGTTTTGCACTCTTTCATTGATGTTATTATGCACGATGGTTTTGCTGAAGATGAATGTCTCAGGTTGCGTTAATATAATGATAATGATAATTCCGCTGCGACAGTGAAAAGACGTGTTTTGTGCTGCCTGTTCATCTCCTTTACTCCCTCCCCTCTGCACTTTCACTTCGCTCCTTCACCAAACGGCGCTGTCTTTGGATTGTAGTAACAGAGGCTGAGTCTTGCTTTCTGTGATTTTCTACTTTTTCATATTTCACTAGGTCTATGGGACTTTAGTGATAATGAAGGTGAAAGACCGACCTCAGTGTTACTTTGATGTTGAACTCAACCGGGAGCCAGGTAAAAAATAAAATAATAATAATCTCATTTGGGTTCAGTGTCCTGGAATTGATAGTGCATGTATTTAATCAAATGTTTGGAAGTTTTAAGTTTGTTTAAAATAATAAAAAACATGTGATTATTATTTTTTTTTTCTAGTGGGTCGCATTGTGTTCCAGCTCTTTTCTGATGTATGTCCCAAGACAAGCACAAACTTTCTGTGTTTGTGCACTGGTGAGTAATATGTTCAACCTTTTTCAACGTGCGTAGGAGTTTTATAAGATGTACAAAAGGGCATGAGAAAGTATGGCCAACCAATAAACACTTGTTCATATGATATCCTGACACAAGGAAACTCGCCAGTAATGGATAGAGTGACCGGACATGGGGGACCCTCCGATATTTGATGTCACTGAGTAAAGTACAAGATGTACTGTAGTTTTTGGTGTGTCTCTAGAAGACTTGTACAAATATATGATCTCTTATTTTCCACTTGGAAATGTGATCCTGACGAGGTTTAACAATATAACTGGTCTATTATTTGACTTTTTTTTCCCTTTGTGCCGAACACACAATAGATGCCATTTAGTGCACTTAGATTTTCTTTTTGTAGTCCACTGTATCCTATTACAAACTGAAAGGGAAGCAAAAGGAATGGAAATGGGCAACTTGAGCTGCCTATGTGAACAGTAAGCCTTCTGTTCACACATTTAATAAAATCCCTGACCTCTAATTATCTTTTGCTCTCATGCAAAGTGAAACTTTGCACCCAACCTGTTCATATGATGGTTCAATTTACACAACAGTAATTTTACAATATGTTAAGTGCTGGTTTAAATAAGTTTATTCTTTCAGACTGTATTTATTAACCCGGATGATTGAGAATTATTTCTTTTAATGAAATAGAGTTTGCATTTTTGCCGTAGGATTGTGCAACTCTTTACACCTGTTACACTGCAGTTCACTCATCCACCTGACAGGAATTCACATCTTTGGCCCAGATGAAGAATATTAAATGATTTTCAAAAAGTTTTGCGTCTTAATCAAAAAGGTCCAGTTGCATTGATTAGCTGGACTCTTATTCTTTCAGGTGAAAAAGGCACTGGCAAAACCACTGGGAAAAAGCTCTGTTATAAAGGCTCCACCTTTCATCGAGTTGTTAAGAACTTTATGATCCAGGGAGGCGACTTCACTGACGGTATTATATACAGATGATATTTAATATTCAAAAGATTCTCCTTTTTAATACAAAATAATGAACCTGTTTGTGTTCACAGGCACTGGCCGAGGAGGCGAGTCTATATACGGTGGCTACTTTGAAGGTAATGCAGAAATACATGTTCAGACGACTAATAAATTGTGCATGAATGGTGCATGTTTGTTTTTTTTACAATTATTATTGCTTTAATTCCTCTTTATCTCTTATGACATTCACTTTCCATTGTGAAGTGTTATATATTATGTAGTTGTAGTGGCCTTTATCAAATCAGCATGGAGAGTAGGCATTCTCTTTATTCAAAGGTACAATCTTCCTGCCTAAAATTTTCAACATATTCTTTTATTTATAGAGTGGTCTTGCAAAATGAAAAGGTAAGAGATGTACACAGCTCTGTAACACCATGCCAACATTGTCCCCTCCACTCCCCTCAGTCAGACAAAGTGCATCATTTTGTTTGCACACGTGCACAAGCAAAGCTCTATAGAAGATCTTAAGGTTGTTTTATGTATGTTCACATTTCCTCCCTGTATTCCCAGAAAGCCTTTCACAGATCAAATTACTCTTTATGTTACATGTGTAGTATTTATAGAGACGGCCTGTCTGTGTTGCTGCCAGATCATGCAGCAAGTTTCTTTACTTAGGCATGGAGTCCAAATGTACTTTTCGAGAGTGGACACTGGATTTTGTCCCATTGAAAAAATATTTGAAAAAAAATAAAATAATTAACTACATTGAAATTGTAATGCTGTGACCTCTGTAATTTTGACCCTCATATCAAGATCCAAACTTTGTTCTAAGGTATGTTGGTGACTGAGTTTGAGGACTATTTGCTGTTGAATATTTGCTCCCTCTTTGTAAAGGGCACACATTTAGACTGGGATTCTTGTTTTTCTGCCTCCTGCAGATGAGAACTTCACTCTAAAACATGACAAAGCCTACCTGCTGTCCATGGCCAACCGTGGAAAAGACACCAATGGCTCTCAGTTCTTCATGTGAGTTTGAACAGAATTAAAAGGATATTTATAACATCTTCCCTTATCCTGATATGTTTATTTATCTGAAGCCCTAGAGTAGACTTTGTTAATAACCCGTCGTGTGCAGTTATTTTGAGAAACATAGAATACCTTTTTACCTACAAATGTTACATTCTTTCTCTTGCCATTTTTGTGCGAAATTTACAGAAACTCTAGCATCCTGCTCCTCCAAGGTAATGTGTCTCCAAGGCTGTGCTTCTCTCTCCTGTTTATTTCTGAACATTTATATATCAGAGTAAAATATTTTGGACATGTTAAATACTGTTGGCGAATGATTTACTTTATTTTAGAAAATAAAAAAGGTATTATACGAGTCATTTTAAACAGAGTACATGTTAGAGGGTAGGTGATTGTTCCGACGAGACGAATATTTGATACATTCCTACAGGCTTTTCTTTTTTGTCCTGTTTCATGTACTCACCATTGCTGTTGGCTGCGTTATCATCAAACAGCACCACCAACACGGCACCTCACCTCGATGGGTACGTGTGGCTCAAATGTTTTACCTGTCTAATTATTCTTTAAGCTAACAACATTGACTATGTTGGTGTAGAGTCCATGTGGTTTTTGGATTGGTCATCTCTGGATATGAAGTAATAAAAAAGATTGAAGGTCTGAAGACCGATTCGGCCAGCAGACCCTACGCCGATGTCCGTGTTGTAGACTGCGGACAGCTAATCACCAAGTCGGCTAATGATGGTGAGTTTTACATTTTAGCGAGCAAAAGCAAGATATTCATATAATCGGCTATCTCTGGTGGAACTGGGCGAGTCTTTGGTTGTATGCCTTAAGTCTGAGAACCACTGCCCTACGCTTCAATGTTTTGAGATGTTTTCATGCCTTCTCCACTCTTCTTTCTTTCATCAGTTCTTGAGAATATAAGGAAAAGGAAATCCAAGTCTGCTGAACCAGTACAATCTCAAGGCTCTCCCCACACTTCGCCTCCAGGACCAAGTGAAGTTGAGAATAAGCAAAAAAATGAACAAAGGCGAAAGAGAAATCTTAAAACCAGACAAGCTAAAAAACGACGAAAAAGTGCCAAGAAGAACCCCGCTGAGCCGCAAACAACAAAAAGGTAATTATCCTTAAGCCTGTCAGCGTTGAGTATTTGTGTTGTTGAAGTACTTAACAGGTATTTATCTGGATATGTTCTTACAGTCCAGAGCATGTTGAGGATGAAGCCGGGGAAGACAAAGAACAGTGTGCTAAAAGGGAGAAACCAGTGGTGCGACCAGAAGAGATCCCCCCAGTCCCAGAGAACCGCTTTCTTCTGCGACGGGACATGCCCCCTCAGGAAAATAAAACACAGATGTAAGTTTGATGGTATTGTCTTAGTATGAATGAAACAGACATTTGGGAAACTATTGCTGATTGTTTGATTTGCCTGGGTTACTCAGTGTTGAGAAGGGTGAATCCACAGTTTCATCTGAGCAGAAGCCGAGTGTGTCTAAATCAGGAAGGAAGATCAAAGGCCGAGGAACAATGGTATGTCCAACCCGTTTTCAAATACTCTAGGTTCACTCATTGAACGAAAACTTAAAAAAATAATCACTGTACTGTACTGTTGCAAAAAGTGGTCAAGCATTAGTTCTTGTTTTTACAGAGATATCACACACCTACACGATCAAAGTCGCGCTCTGTGTCTGTAGAGGAGCAGGGAAGCAGTGAAACCCCCCCTCATTGGAAAGAGGAGATGAAGAGAACCAAAGTCTATCAGCCCCCCAGCACAGAGCGGTGGAGCAAGGGAGACAAGTATGACCTGAATATTGGAGTTTTTAAGACTTTTATAACGACTCAAATAGTGACTTTTATGTTATTTTTCAACAGATTGAATGAACATACCGCGAGCAGATGGGATGACAGAAGTAACTCTGCGTGGTCCCATTCACCAGAGCCCGTTTCCAACCGTTTCTCGGAACACATGAGCCCACAGCACCAACAAAAGAAGGAGAAGAAAAAAAGGAAACACAAAAGGAAAACCAGAAAACGAAAGCGCAGGAAGATTACAAAGAAACCAACACAAGCTCTTTCAGACGGTGAGAGGTCTCCATCTCCCGAGAGAAAACAGAAGAGAAAGCGCTCTCCGTCCCGTTCCCGCTCGCAATCTGCTTCAAGTTTGCGCCACTCCTCAAAGAAAAAGAGACGGCGTTCCTCACGGTCACCCCGATATTCGCGATCGAACTCCCGATCCCATCAGTCCAGCCGTTCCAGGTCTAGACGAAGATCTAGGTCTTACTCAAGGTCCAGAAGTCGGTCCAGATCCCGGACTAGGTCTAGGAGTAGGTCTCGTTCTCGCACTCGTTCTGGCTCTCACTCTCGCTCTCGCTCTCGATCCTATAGTCGATCGAGGTCAAGGTCAAGATCCAAATCCCGTTACAAGTCCAGATCATTGTCCTCGTCCAGGAACAGGAGTTATTCACGGTCTCCAAGAAAAAGAAAACCCAGTAAAACGAGGTCCTCAAACTCTGAGAAGCGGTCAGAAGGCCCGCGACTGCCCCCTGTCCCAGGACCGGAGGCTGCCCCCGTGATCCCGCTCAGCGAAAGCCCTCCGCCTTCACGCTGGAAGCCTGGACAGAAGCCATGGAAGCCCTCCTATGTCCACATTGAAGAAATCAAAGCAAAAGTAAGTCGTAGTACTCTTTCAAGCAACAGGGAGACAACTGATGGTAAAGAAGAAGACATTGGTTCTTCTGCCCCAAAGGGTCAGTCTGGAGACATGGTGGAAAGTGGGAGGGATCATAAACTCTCACGTAGTTCATCATCAAGAAGCAGCAGCTCGAGTCGATCACGGAGCAGAAGTGTTAGTCGGTCTAGGTCAAAGACTCCCAAATTAGATAATAACAGGTCTTCCTCTGAAAGCAAAACCGATTCAGAAAACTCACAAAAAAATCACTTGTTGGACAAAGATTGGAAAAACTACTACAGTTCATTAAGGAGGGTTCAGAAGTACATCTCTCTTGCTGCCACACATCCTGGCTCTAAGAATGGGAGTGTAGGCGAGAACAGTCCTGATATAACAGGCGAGTCATTACAGATACTGACTAAAGTTAATCCTCTGGACCAAATGCCAGTGGGGACTTGTATTAACCGGTCTGAATGGGATAGTGACAGCGATAAGTTAACACAAAGTAATCCCTCTGGCCCATTAGTGGTGCAAGCAGTTGAATACAGCCAGTCGGTTCCCCTAAAGTTGTCTACCATGACTGGATGGAACTCAGAAAGTGACAATGAAAATATGAACATTCGGCTGTCTGAGAAAGAGGAAGGGGAGGCTAGTTCTGAGTCCGATGACGAAGCACTCAAGAGGACGTCTGACGCTGTGAATGCTCTCGAGCGCAAAGTGGCAGCTATGGCCTCCCCCAAATCAGACGAGGCCCCCGAGAGGCACAAGAGCAAGAAGAAAGCCAAACGTAAGCATAAACACAAACGCAAGAGTGAAAATAAAAGCAGTAAGGACAAAGCAAAGAAATCGAAAAGAAAACGCCAAAAGAAGAACATAAAAGAGACGTTCCACTGGCAGCCGCCGCTAGAGTTTGGAGAGGAAGAAGAGGATGAGGAGGCTAAAAAGGAGAGGGGCAGTCCGAGGAGAGCCAAAGATAGAGCTGAAAAATCCCCATATGTGGGGAGGGAGCATAACACAGCAGTCATTAGGAGTCCCAGTAAAGAAATGAAACGGGGAAAATCTCCACAAATTGATGGTTGGAACTTACCCAGCAAAACTGAGCATTCAGTAGATGATATGGACATTTGCACTCCAGAGCAACATATAGAGACGATAGTGGAGCGTTCACATTCAGAAAACGGCTCGGATTCTAACCAGAAATCAAAGTCCTCCTCAAGTGATGTGAGAAAAGGGGGCATCTTACAACAGCTGGAGAACATGGAGCACAAGAGTATTGCCACAGCGACTGCAGAGGGAAAGCTGGCTGAAGGAGTGAAACCACTAGGTGCTGGAATAGCATTAAAATGGAAACCTTTAAAAGGCATGGCCGCTCTACAGAATGTTAATGTTGCACCAGTTACTGTAAAAACTGCTCAAAGCCAAAAGAACCAGGCGCTCAGTAAACAAGGGGTGAAAATGGAAATCAAAAGCAAAAGCCTCGTCAGACCAGGATCTTTGTTTGATGAAGTGCGGAAAACGGCGCGACTGAACCAGAGACCACGAAACCAGGAGAGCTCCAGCGAGGAAAAATCTCCACTGATCATTAAAAACAGAAGCACATCTCGGACGCGCACGCTTAAAAAGTCCAGGAAGTCCCGCTCTGCATCCAGTCACAGATCCAGGTCCAGAGGATGGTCCCACTCCAGCCGCTCACGAAGCAGGTCACACAGCTCCAGCTACTCTTCCAGGTCTGAGAAAGTATTCCCAAATCTGACAGGAGGAGTTAAACATATGTAACTTAAGTATTTCGTTATTCTTTCTTAGGAGCCATAGCAGAAGTAGACGAAAGAGAAGAAGGTCACGTTCTCGCAGCAGCACATACCGTAGTTACAGAAGTCACAGGTAAACCTAGCACATTGTTTTTAACAGCTTTTCTAGTCTAAGGTTAGGAGGCTAATACGCGCCAGCATATAAAGTGAGTGTGCCATATTATATACAGTATTAGATTAATGTAAACTACATTCTGTGACAGTCCCACAGAAATAAAGTAGCGTTTTCGTTTTTAAATTGTCAAATATTAGTTCTGTTTTTTTCTCTGAATCTTTAGTCGAACGTACAGTCGGAGTCACTCCAGAAGTCGCTCTTACTCCCACCGGAGGAGGTCCAGGTTAGTAAAGACTTGTTTCTATGTAATTGTCACATTTTAGACCAGTCATTCCACTTCATCCTGAATGTTGCTCTGGTTTTGTGCATACTACAGGTCTGACTCCTACGACAGCTACTCAAGTCGAAGTCGCAGTGTGAGCAGGAGACGAAGGCGGCGCAGAAGTGACAGCTACAGGAGTTCAGAGCGTTCCAGGTAAAAAAAACAAAAAACTAATTTTGGTAGGTGATATGTTCAAATTCTCAAGTCTAGTTTTTAATAAACTGTGTGCTAAAGTGTAAATCTAGCAATGTTCAATGCAAAAAAAAAAAAGATGACAAAGCCTGCTTCCTTTTTTGGTCAACTCTCTGCCCATTCATAATGTTTTGTTGGTTGATTTGTCTGAGCACTGCTTCTTCCCTTTAAAATGGCAATTCCGTTGTTGCAGGTCGTACCATTCCTCCAGCCGCAGTTCGTCCCGGCGGCGCAGTCACAGCCGCAGCAGTCGCTACAGCTGAAAGCTAATCATGACCACAGAGTTTTTACACTGTATGCAAAGTTACTGTTAATGCATTCAGCTTAGTCTCATAGTTCATACTGTAATTTAAACCTCTTCACAAGCTCCACACAGATGCATCTTTTTCTGTCAGGGTTAACAAAGAACAAAGAATGAAGTTTTGTGACCTTGCATTCACAGAAACTCTGTTCTGGGAGATAAAAAAAAAAGGAATATGTACATATTTTATAAAACAGTGAATGTACCTTTATGTTTATTTTTGTATTGCTCCTGTGTATAAAGGAATGTAAGATTGTGGGTCAAGTCCATCTGATGGCTTTTGTATCCTGGTTATATAACTGACTAAAACACTACTTTGATTTAAATGTTATTGAACAGTGAACTGTGAATGTTTACTCAATAAAACATTTGTTTTATGCTAAGCTGTTTTTGTCATACCATGCAGACCTTAGAATCAGGTTAATGGCGCCCTCTAGCTGTCCTTTGAAGTGGGAGTAGTGAACCGCTTAGGCAGGGAGTAATTAAGGTAACGACTTCATGAGACATACAGAGAGAGACCCTTCATTGTGTGAATGCATCTGTATTTTGAATCGCTGAAGGGTCAGATCAGGAGGAAAGATGGAGTTGTTTTCATGAAAAAGGCATCTTTTTTTTCTAGCAGAACCGCATACTGACTAGCCTAGACGTTTTTTCAACTAGGCTATATAATTTTAAAAGGAATAACAGTTTTATTTTGCTATGTGAAAATTATTAACTAATTTAAGTTGTGATATAGGCCCCTGTCAGCCTCGGATGTAATATTATGAATATTCAATAGAATCTAAGTTTCTGAAAATGTACTGTAAATATAGGCCTACACATTCATAAGTAACTATTTGAGACCAAAATAAATTGATGTGAACCCCCTGACCTCCGCATCTGTCTTCTCTCTGACGTCAGTCGCGCAAAAGCGCGCTCTTTGCGGAGTTGCGCACCAGTATGCGCCACATAGGTTTATGCCCTTCCCCCTGTACCATAACCTCAGACAAAAATAATAAAAGAGTCTAATACAGCATAAATGAAGCACTCCTGTATCACAGCGCTGCTTTTGAGAACAGTGTCTCTTTAAAACGTCTGACAAAAAGCCCATATGATCCCCGAGCTCCAATCACCTATTCCTCCCGCAAAAGCAGCCTCTGCATTTTTGTCTGTCTGAATGCTACAGTAGCTCGGGAGGAAAAAAGATTGGGATAAAGCACAAACTGGGAAATGTGACAAGCCTACGGACAATTTCATGGCGAAGCGAAAACTGCTGCGAATGGAGTTATTCTGGGACTCCTGTGAGCCTCGAAACGCTGGATCAAAATGGTAGGCTACAGTGGAGCTGCATTTTTGTTTATTTTTGTGTTGCTTCTTGGTCTCTGGCAAAATGACAGTTTTTGCCAGGCCGATCAAAGTTAATATATTTTGATGTTTTTTGCCTCTGCCTGTCATGTGTGTGCTCCTGTGTCCTTTGCGGGTGAAGTTTGCAACTTGTCGACATTGCACAAGTTGGAAATTGAAGCTGCTCAAAGAATGCACAGCTACAATGGCAACATTGATGAAGAGAAGGAGTTAAATTCTTTCATATCGAGGCAATTCTGCTCTGCACAGGTCATGATGCATGCATGTGTTACGGCCACCTTGCACAGGACATCTTAGGACAATTTGGTGGCTTTGACATTCACGCGCAGACATGCCTTCACCAACAGACGCTTTTAGTCGATGCACACGGAAACTTCATGCATTCAGATCTTTGTTGAGAAGTTGCATAAAAAGTAATTTGGGCCAGTTGACTACACTTGTGTTGTGATCTGATGTAGTAGTGGCACAACAGCAGCCAGACAGTGGCCGGTCCGTGCTGTCTCCAGGGTCATTTTAGGATGCGTCGTTAGGAGCGTGGAGGCTGACGCAGTGATGGAGTAATCCCGGCGCACGTTCACATCTGGAGGCTCGGGTTAATATCTGGGTCAGGTCAGCTGTTGGTGACAGGACAGACACTTGTGTTTTTGCTTTTTCATGCTTAGTTTGTAAAAAAAAAAAAAAAAAAAAAGTAATCTTTGAGAAATATGATGCATATTAATAGCAAAAACAGCAGAGCCACCACTGCCAAGGCACTATCGTCCTCTTGCAATAGTGCTCACATCTGGATCCATGTAGTCCTGTCCCAGGGCAGCCATCTGCAACTTGGTCAGTTTTGGAACTTATCATATAAGAGGTAATTATGGGTTAACAATAGTTTAATATCCTGACAAAGGTTTTACAGTCTATTACAAAACCTTGGTAATGGACCGACCATTCCCCGTTGGGACAGTCTAACTTCATTGTCTCCTCTGTTCTCATGGCGCTGTGAGTTTTTACGTAACTCTCTATTCGGGACATTCCTTTTGCCCACTCCGCTCCTGTCTTTTAGGCTCCACTGTCTGAACTCCTTTATTCTCATGACAAGCGCAGTCATTGCACCGTGGAGCCAGGGCAACCGCAAACTCCAGTCGACATCTAAACTCTACTGTAGGTGCTGCTAATTTATGCTCCAGAGATTAAGAGCACTGGACAAGACACTGGAAGGTCAATCTCCCTGCCATGTAAGACACATTTTGTTCATGTTGTATCAAGTTTGGCTGAGAGTTTTTTATTTGATATATTTGAAATTGAGGCAATCATTTACTTTATCTGCACTTAATTCAACTCTGTGGCATGGTTCCTTTTTAATAGACTTAGAACTTCTTTATCAAAGGACTTACCACCTCTTTTCTCCAGCAAATCCCCTGATACGACAGTTTCTGTTTTTGTAAGGATATCAAGAGGATATTAAAATGAATTTATCATGGGACCAACGCCTGTCCTTTGAGGACAAATAGAACTTTTTATTTCTGAACATGCTAAAAGAAAAGCCACAGCGAAGTAGGGATGCAAAGGTATCCAAATCAATCAGTAATATATTCACTTATTGTCTTTATATTGTATAATTTTTCCTTTAGTGAGTGCATATATAGTATTGTATGCACCACTACCATGATATTAAGAAAAATAAATTGAAAAAAAAAAAAAGTATGTGTTTTAGCAAGCAATAATTACTTTATCAACTTTTCGTTCAAATAAATAACAGATAAACTATATATTTTTGGGCTAGATATTTATCGTTTATCGTTTTATCATACATTTATTAGCATTCCTATTTATTCTTTGTAAAACTTTATGGCTGAGAGTTGACAGTATCAAGCATCGTTAGAGTCAGTAATAATATCGTTTATCGATATTTTCAATTATTGCGATACTGTCCTGCCTCAATATATCGAACTTCAAATTTGTCATCGTGACAGGCCTAGCCATAGGAGCTTTTACTTAAATTCAATCACAGATGCAGCACGGTAGTGTAGTGGTTAGCCTCACAGCTGGAAGGTCCCAGGTTCCACCTGGACGGGGCCTTTCTGTGTGGAGTTTGCATGTTCTCCCCGTGTCTGTGTAGGTTTCCTCGTGGTACTCCGGTTTCCCCTACCACTAAAAACATGTATAATAGGCCAGGATGAATGAGAGTAAACATGCGAGTGTGAATGTGGGACAACGGATGAAAATTCGCCCAGATGCGCTGTCCCAACCAAAAATAAATAAATAAATAAATACGTCACTCAAATGCGGGAGACTCTCTCAAATTCTGTATTAGAACAAACTTTTACCTCTCTCAACTGTAAATAACAGAGTTTAGCGTTTCGCCTGATGTGTTGTATCTCAATCTTCATTGTAATTCTGTTTTTTTTATGTTTTTATCCTTGTTAAGCAGCAATGTTTGTTTTGTTACGGACAAACCATGCTCTCCCTGTTAATCAAGCCCATAGAAGCTACATGTCTTTAATAGAAAAGGCTTGTATTCCAGCTGACCAGGCTAATCTTACAATAGAAAATGTTGTGACAGCCCACGATATTACTGAGACCTGTAACAGTTATTGTTACTTGTTAAGTGATTAGGGTACGGTCATTATTTTATTAATTGTAATTATTTTATTTGACCAACTTTTTTCAAGAATCGAAGTGAATCAAAATGATTTTTAAAAGACTCTTCTATTGTTCACATAACAATCCATTACCAGATTCAATCACACTGATTGTTGCTGTGCAGCTATAGAAGATGCAGCTCTCTGTTCTACATGACCTTCTCATACAACCTCACCTGCCTCAGCCATGAGTACACACACACACACACGCACACGCACATGCACACACACACACACACACACACACACACACACACACACACACACACACACACACACACACACACACACACACACACACACACACACACACACACACACACAAACCCGCACAGACACACAATATGGAAAGATGCAGTGATAAGAGCCTCTTTAGAGTCTTGTGTTGACTCTTTGTGTGAAGCAATGAAAGGGAGATATCAGTGTTACAGCCGCTGTAATACCTCTGTACTGTGGGCGCACCTGCTCTCAGTGTGTAGCCATGTACTTGTCTGTGATTTAAGGGACTGGAGCTTGTTTTTGACCCGATCCTATTGGGAGATTTTTGTCTATATTGTGTTAAAAAAAAGTGACTCAGTTTTTCATTTATTTTTCACCACAGTCTATAGCAAAAGAACGCTCTTTGACTACACTGTGTCTGTGACTGTTAAAGGCAGATATTATGCATTACAGGACAATTTTGGTTTTCGGTTTTATAGGTTGGTTCAAGAATGTCTGGGCAACAGTTGTCAACACCCTCCTGAAAGTTTGTTGGGACAAGATGCTTTATTTTCTTAATTATTGCCCCAGTGTTGGACATAGATGGAATATTTCTTGCGTTCATGTTTGCTTGTGTGAAGTTAAAGGGGAGCACATTACAGTGGCTCACATTATTTTCGACTTTTAATTGCGTTTGTATTGTGTCTGCCACTTTTTTGTAATGAGAGCTAAAACATCCTGGACAGTGTAGCCTTTTTTAGTTTATATATAAAGACCTGCCAGTCTTAGTGGAGGGCACAGAAGGTTGCCCTGTGTGCTCACCGTATGTGTATGTGTGAGAAGAGATGCCAGCAGCGCCACAGGGCCCTCTTATGGCCAGCCCTCCTGACTCAGCACTCTCGCTCTCAGCTCATTGGCCCAGACACAGACTTCCTGGCAGGGCTTCAGTGCGGACGCTGTAACCTCACAAACCTCGCATCTCTGCTCGGTCCTGTCTCCACTCCTCTAGGCGGCTCCTTTAATTATCTCACCCATCTCAGCTCTATACTCGGCCGCTTGATGCCTTCTTTTAATATTGAGTGGACTGTTACTTGCATGTGCTCTCCAGTAGTAGCACTGTCAGTGAGATATAGCAAATTAATATACACTACTTCAGTCGTCTAAAGCAATCATGTAGCTCTTGTCAAATCCATGCACGCCTTTAGCAAACACATTCACCGGAAAGAATATGTCAACACTATTACCTGCATGTCCTCCCCATTAGCTACATTATATATTCATTGCTTGATAATGACATGTCTCATCAATTTAGCAGGGTTTCAGCCAGATGCCCTTCCTGCACCCTTTCTGTAGCTGCACAAACTGACCCACTGCATTGGCCCACCAAGTATCATGGTCTCTGCAAATTTCTTCACCCTACTTTTAGAATTGGCTTCGGCTTGTCACCTAAGGCATGGACATATAGGAGAAAGATTGTGCGAACATCACAAAAATGTGTGGGATTTTGTGAAGGGAATGGGGTAGCGGAAAGAACATATTTGTATTTGTGGTCAATAAATATAGCTGAAAGTACGGTCTTTATTAATTGCTGCTTGAGGTGGTTTATTGCGTTAATCGGCTGAAGGGAACAATGTAATCAGCCCCAGCAGTGGAACGAAGGAGCAATATAACTCACGGCATTGTTTGTGGCAATTTACTCCTTCCTACCTCACTTCCCTGATTTGTTTTTACATACTACCCGACTGGAGTTTGAAGTACATATGGTCGAGAATAGTGAATGCGAGATAGAGGTACTTTGATATCTGCTACTGTATGCTTTCAAAAGTTGTAAGAACTTCTTGTTATTATTTGCCTGATCTCTGATGACTACGCCCACGCCAGTCTGGGTCACATGTTGCGGCAGTTTAGCGTCTATCTAATCCCATCACCAAATATGAGGTGCAGTAACTGTGATCCTAATGCCATCATTATCTGATAGACCTAATGTCTCTGCAAACCGCGCCGCGCCTGTGGCAGTAATGTCCTACCTCTGCCATTGTGCCCCAACCTCTTTAGTAACCATTGATTTTCCTTTTGCATTTTTATATCATAGTTCCGTTGTAATGGCCCCTGGGCCTGTAAAATGGCTCTTTACTCCATGCCAGTGACACTAACACTGTTAGGCTTTGACCCTTCTACTAATTTATGGTGCTATAAAAACACACTTCTATTGACTTATCTGTGCTTATCTGGAATAGCACTGACTTACATATTGCACCCCCACACTATATTTTTTCTATTTGGTTAATTAATTTATTCGTTCATTTAGTAGGGATGTTAATGAACATACGTGGGACTCATGCATGTAATCTGCCACACCAGATTGTAACCTTGGACTAATTTCCATCCGTTGTCCCACACTCACACTAATCCTGGCCTATTGTACATGTTTTTAGTGGTAGAGGTAGTACCTGGAGGAAACCTACGCAGACACGGGGAGCACCTGCAAACTCCAAACAGAAAGGCCCCACCCGGGGATCGAACCTGTGATTTTCTTGCTGTGAAGGACTAACCGCTGTGCCACCGGGCCGCCCATTAAAAGCATTTAATCATTTATTTATTTACTGATCCTGCATGGTTGGACATAGCACCACTTTCTCGCAATAGTAAAATCTGAAAATACAACTCAGACTACTGTTACACTAATGTGTGTGCAGGATGTGAGTGCCTCGGTGTTCGTGTGATGTGCTTCTTGCAACTCAAGGTCAGGGCCGGGCTATGAGCTGATTGGATTTAGCGCAGGGAGCAGGAGGGAGGGAGACTGCAGACAGAAGAAGAAATACTCCAGCCGGCACAAACACTAGAGAGGCCAGAGACGTTGGCACACTGCACTGTACAGCTTCTACTGCCTTGACAAACAGCTGCCATATAGTAGTTTAGATACAAGTGCTTTGATTAAACCGCTGTCCTGTGTCCATCTCAGGAGGAGTGTAGTGGGCCAGCAGAGGGCAGCGCATCACTCATTACCCTGATGACTTTTTAATGGCTGTCTGATTGGTCTCAGTGAGAAATGACATGCCCTTGTCCTGGTTTGTCTTCTTCTGTTTTTTTTAGTGGTGCATTAAAATAATGTTAATAAAACTTTATAATAAGGCATAACTAAGCCCGAGCTAGTCATGAAGGATGAACTAGTTATGAAAGTGGAGTAAGTAAGTAATGGTTAATAAAGTTTAGTATGGATTTTTTTCTACAGCTTTTTTAAGGAATTACTTATTAGAATATATTTTGTGAGCTACTGACTTACTAATAGGGATCGACTTATCGTATGATAATGAAAGATGAACTATTTGTTCTTGGGATCACTACTAGCAGTTTTCCTCATATTTCTATGGAGTGCTTTCATTTTCACTGAAGTCAATCGAGTGCAAAATTTGTTTCCACTTGTGTGTTATTTAAAATGTGGTTAGGTACATTTAGAACTGAGGTATATTGTCATTGTTGTGCTTTAGAGTTAGTTTTGATGGCACAAAATGGTTTATCGAGGCATTTTCTGCCTCAATATATCGAACTTCAGATTTTGTTATCGTGACAGGCCTACTTACGAATGCTTAACAACTCTCTTTACCATTTACAACCACTTGCGAACTTTCTAATAAATAAATAATGAAGTTCTAACTTTTCTAATAAAGACTTACTAAAAACTTAGTTATGATTTATAGTTATATGATTTCTATCTCATTTACAAAGCTGTTCATTAAAAAGACAGAATTGACTTGTGACTTATTCATGCTTTATAGGCATACCTTATTTAAAAAAAAAAAAAAAACTTGTGTTAGTACGTAGTAAGGACCTGCCATGGTTATTTGTACCTTAGGGATCAGAATTTCATGCTACACCCCTGATAATTGGATCCAAATGTACATTTGTCTCGACAGGTTTCATATGTTATTACAAATCTTGTGTAAAGTATTCTTAGTGCTGCTGTCCGTCTCTCATACACAAGGATGACTCCGATGTAAAAGGTGAGGATGATGGGGTGTGACACTTTGCTGCCCAGTCTCCTTCCTTCAGTGTCTTTCACATCAGACCCCTGCTGCTGCTGCTGCTGCTGCTGCTGCTGCTGCTGATGCTGCTGATGCTGCTGCTGCTGCTATATAAACCCCAGCGCTGTGTGAGATCTCTGCAGTGCATATGGTGGTCGTAACACTGTCCACAGCTTTATCCAGTTTGATATTATTATTGTCACTCACTTTTAAGATGCAGCAACAGCTATAACCTGGAATCTTTCACAGTGTGGCTTTAAGATAATGTTTGAGAGAGATGAAAATTGTAATGGGGGGCATATTTTTTGCTATAGTATCACACAAGAAGATTAAAATCAACTAAAATTGGCACCAAGAGCAACCCAGACTTAATGAGCATGTGGCACCAGCCGAGGTGTTTGTGTGTCGTAAAAGTCAAACATAAAGGTGGTGATGTAAGAGGACATTGAGTTCAGTCTGAGCCGCGGAGGCAGACAGGGAGAGCTCTGCCCCCCCACCCGCTGCGCTCCCCTCCTGGGACAGCCTCCTGCCTGTGCCCCCCCAATACACACGTACACACACGCACCAGATATATTGATGTGGCCATGACTCGGTGTGCCGCATGTGACATTGGCTCATGCTAATGCTCACTGGTCAGCACACAAACAAGACAGTCAAGGCTGACCGGCTGCAGCCCCGCATGCTCATGAATCTGGTCCGCAACAGTGAGGGGGAAACCATTATGTAGGAATAAAGGCTTACAAACAGAAGTCATGCATTGGTGAATAGAATACAAACAAAATAGACCTGGACTTAATCACTACTAAACCGCTGTCATTTTTTTTCTGACCTGACCCTTTGTCCAGACTAAGCTCCATTCTTCTTTCAATCCGTGGCACTATCCTAGACTCACCACCTGAGTCTAGTTTCTTTATTATACCACAGTTATCACTTTTAGCAATGGGATTGTGACATGGAAATGTGCAAACTATACGGTAAACCTACACATCTTTGAGGAACTGTGCATTGTCCCTTTAACTTCAGTTTTAGCTTGGTCAGGTTGGATGTGACTCTTCAAGTGAGTAATTTATTCACTAATAAGCCCCCAACACATTACAGTGAAGACAGTAGCTCCTAAAATGGCACGTCTACAAAAGCTTGCTGTTAACTAAAGCTGCCTAGTGACGGAGAAGTAGACTTTACAAAGTAGTAAATCCACATAGAGCTCTGTGCAATAGGTGTGGGAGAGAAAAGGCATTTTCACTCAGGGAACTTTGTGAACCCAGATCTGGCTTGATTCCTGGAGTCAGGCCTGTGTCTGCTTGATTCTCTAATAAAAACTGATAGTTCCTCAAGTTGAATAACTACATCCACGTAGATCATCACAACAAGGCTATGCAACTGAGTAAAGTATAAGCATGTTTCACAACTTTAGGGGAGCAATACTGTTGTGGCAATGTAAACAGCAACAACAACAGGGGTCTCCAACAGGCGGCCCAGATGATTCAATCCAGCCCACGACTTGTGGAGCACAAATTCCTGAGTATGTAAAAAAAGGCAAGGCAAGGCAACTTTATTTATACCGCACATTTTGTACACAAGGCAACTCAATGCGCCTTGAGTAAGTCTCTAGAAAAAGTAAGTCTCTCACCCATTCCTGTGCGGAGTTATGGATTTTAAAGGAAATGACCAGAATGCTCAGTGTTATTCCACTGTTACTCCAGCCACTAAGCTTAAAGGGACTATACGGAGTTTAAAAATACAATTACAAAAAAAACAAAATTACAAATATGTATTTCCCCCCCTTCATGTTCCAGCCATGTCCTAATGTGTAGAATGAGCCCAGACCTGTTCACCACAACTGCCTCTAAAATCCTGCAGTCACTCAGAAAGTTGCTACTTCGTGTCCGAATTGCCGTCATGCACGAGCTTAATATAGAAGGTGCAGTTACACGTATGACCTGTGGTGGCAGTAGTGAGTATAAAATGGAAACTTGCATCCAGCCCCTTTAAAAGAATTCCACATGTGTCCAGCAGAGGGCACAGACATAAGAGATCAGAATATAAACAACACATTATAGCCACGTGGTAAATGATCAGTCTGCCCCAGGGCGGCTGTGGCTACAATAGTAGCTTGCCACCACCAAGTCGTGAATAATTGTTACAGTGTAGCAGAAACTTGTGACACTGGCTTGTAAAGTGCAATACAATCGTGAGCCGTTTTTATGAGGCTACAGTCAGTGCTCATTATTATTCATTTATGGAAAAAAGTTTCCTCAAAAGAATTTTCTCATTTAAAACATATTTTACTGGAGATTTTGTTTATGGACCCCAGCAATACACTCCGGTTATTTTTAACCCCCCAGGGAAATTTACTTGGAGACCCCTGAAGTTAGTTCACTGTAAATAGAAATGCCTTATAATCAGATGCACAGCCTTCTCCTTGAAAAAAACATCAAGTATGGGGCCTTAACTTTATATGTTGAAGATTTGTCAAGAGAACCTCCAATATGTCGGTTCTTATGCGACGTTCTTAGTCCTCATTTTCAGTATCATCGTCAGAACATGGAACTAGATGATATAAACTTTTCTTTTCATTAGACTGTCCCTTTAGGCTAGCAATGCTGCAATTATCTTTCACATTATGCTTTTTCCTGGAAAGTGTGGATCAGTGTGACATTAAGCGTGGGTAGAAGAATCCCATTACACACGGTTGTATAGTGAGCCGTCACCTTTCAGCCTGGCAAAATCTGACATTTAATTAAAGTGCCTTTCGGGGCTAATTAGTATCTTCAACTCAATGTAGCCTTCCATTTATTCTTATTAAGACACCAATAAAGGACGTGGGAAGCAAAAAGTCCCTGTTTAAATGACGCGTCTCTACGTCAGTAATGCACCTTGCTGGTTTGTCTCGGTCAGGTCAGATATGAATTATGGATCGAGACACCTGACTGAGAAACCAGGCCCCCTCCGTGACATTTCCAGAAATAATAGCAAAGGTGAAGAGGATAATGATATCAGTTTTGTCGGCTTCTGTTGCACGCCCCGGTGTTATCTCTATTCGCCTGAAGACTCTTGTTTTGTCATTCAGTGATGTGTTTGCCAATGCGTCTCTTCTGTATTGACATTTAATCCTTGTCTTGTTATGACGGCTTTGTTGCTGTATATCTCTACAGTTTCTCCACAAATGGCCTGGATATTCAAGTGGCTGTTGACGGTTCCCCTGATACTGTTCGCAAGCTCTATGCTTTGGCTTGTATTATAAATCAATTTCAGCCAAAGTTTTGAAAAGCCACTGCAGTGACTCTGTGCTCGTCTTGCCTTGCTCCATAAGAAGAGGCTGCAGCTCTTATCTCTAAAGGATCATAACTTCCAGTCTGCAACTTAAACTCGATCTGATTAGGGCTGTAACATTTTGCCCTTGGCCCGCGTCGTGTCTATAGCCCGGCGCATGGAGAGATAACTCGATCTTCTCCGGCTTCACAGTTCAATTTAGCAGCTCCAAACGATGAATAAATCTATAACAAACCAACATATTTTCAAGGTTGTGGCCTGAAAGTGCTTTGTATTTTGAACAATTAGCATCCTTTCTCATGTTATCCACGCCGCCATTTCCTGTATAAATGCCCTAATTGTGATTGTCCCCAGCATAATGAATTATTAATTGACTTGCTTTACCCTTTCTGTAATAGGAGTGACCCTTCCATGGCATGTAATTAAAAAAGGCTCTTGCTGGAAAGGCACCTATCAATACTGCTACCTTTAAGCTACACCCAGAAAGATAACTTCTACTATTTATTAAGAGGGCTACTCCGAATTTATTGTGTATGCTTGGCTTAATTATTTCTCTGTTTTGCCTCGAGCATAAATTGGCCGCTCCCCTGGGACAGTGTTGCGTGTGGGTGTGCAGAGGGAGGCAGCTAATGGACACGACATGGCGCTGAATACCAATAGTGCGAAAGCGTTCGTGTATGTGCGCACTTGTGTTGTGTGCCCCCTAACATCCCGTCTGGATCGAAACCCTGCCCTTCCTGCTCTAAAATAAACCCACCTTGGGAAGTCGAGGATCTGTGGAAGGTCCTTGGGTTTACATGTAGGCTAAGTGTAAAACTGCAGAGATTAACACTAACTCTGGAGATAACAGAGGAATAACATAACAAGTAACATGCATAAAGGAGCAGCATTTTCTTTTGATTGTTATTCCAACTTTTGGTAGATTATTTGCTGGTTGAGTGGCTTTCTCTGTCTCACAACAACAAGAAGGCCTCAGAGTTTGCCTGCGTGGAGCATGTTTTCCTCATATGTCAGTGCTTGTAATTTGGTCACTCTTTCCCCATCAACCTAAAACATGCTCAGTAGACTTATCCCCTATCTATCCCCTCGATAATACTGACAATACTTGGAAATAGGTCCCGGAGCTTTTACACTGACCTGAGGCACTGGTCAAAGGCTGGGTCAAATGCAAAGGACAAATTTCCCTTCAATAAATGAATAGATAGAATGAAAATGACTTTAGTTTGACATGAAAGAACTGAAGCTAAACAAAACACAATGCATCTAATTTATTGTTACTTTCACTTCCCATGTAACCGCAGAATGTGTCTTTGTTTTGCTGCAGCTCATAGTGGAGAAGACCACAGACTTCCCGTCGGCTGAGTTCTCGCTGGTGGAGGATGTGGCTCTGCACTTCACCTGTTTGATGGACAGGCTGAACGAGCAGCGCCTCTTCCAGCCCCACCTGTGTGACGTCGACATCGTCCTGGTTCGGCAGCACAGAACCTTCCCCGCCCACAAGGGGGTGCTGGCCGCCTACAGCCCCTTCTTCCACTCTCTGTTCGCCCAGAGCAAACAACTGCGCCGCGTGGATTTGTCGCTGGATGCCCTGACGTCGCAGGGCCTTCAGCAGATCCTCAACTTCATCTACACTTCCAAGCTGCTAGTGAGTGGGCGCACTGTCCGGGACGTGCTCAACGCCGCCACCCTCCTGCAGATGAGTGACATCGCAGCCTCCTGTCGGGACCTCATCAGCAGCCACTCGCTCAGAAGCATCTGTGCTGAAATGGCCAGTCAGGACGGTCCCAGCGGCGGCGACCCGGCGGCTACGGCGATGACCCCAGGCCAGCTCTACCGCAACATCAAGCAGGAGTCAGAGCTCGCCCGGGTGTTTACGCACGAGGGTAGCAGCCCGTTTTCCGTGAGAGTGGAAGACGCTGGGAAATCGCAGTTAAAGCAGTACTACCGAGAGGAGGAAGGCTCGGGAGGCGGGGTCAATGTGGGTGGTGCAGAGTGTAAGGAGGAGGAGTCAAAAACGTCAGAAGGCCACACTTCTTTTAACAGAGATCAGATCATTGTAGAAGTGAACCTCAACAATCAGACGCTAAATGTTTCCAAAGGATCTAAGGGTAAAACGGCAAGTGCGGAGACTGCAGTGTTTGGTCGCTGCCATGGAAACAACACCGATTTAAACAATGAGCAAGATAACGATGAGGAGGAGCTGAAAAGTGCGGAGATGTTGGCGCAAAGCAGCGAGGAACCAGAGGACTCAGACGATGAAGATGAGGAAGAAAACACACTCAACATTCCAGGGTTGGAGCAGGCGGCCATATTGGATCGACCCCGCCATGGCACCAGGAGGTTGGCCACAACCTCCCTGAGGCAGACCTTAGCCGAAGCCACACGGGCCAACCAGTGTCAGAGTGGGACCAGGGTGTTAGAGGCGGAGGGAGCGGGGCAGAAGGTGAGGCTCGAGGAGAAACAGCACTTCTCATGTAAAAAGTGTCCCAGAGTCTTCAATAACCGCTGGTATCTGGAGAAGCACATGAACGTCACTCACAACCGCATGCAGATCTGCAACCACTGCGGCAAGCGCTTCCTGATGGAGAGCGAGCTGCTGCTGCACCAACAGACGGACTGTGAGAAGAGCATACAGGTGGGTGCAGCTCCAATGCCCATTGTTAGGTGCAATTTTATGTGCATTTTTTACAATTTTCCCCCTTTCGCTGTTTTTGTGTTTTTGCACTTGGTACTTTTGTTCTAAGTTTTTTCCCAAGTGGTTTTTGATTGGGTGCCTGGAGACTATAAATAGGCCACTCTCTGCTCTGTTTGGCTCCGCCCAGCCACGCCCTGCACACCTGGGCTCTGCTGCATAGTGCAGGCCACAACATGGCAGCTCAGTTTTTTTGGGTTAGTTTATGTTTCTGTTTTGACCTGGTGACACCGGCTGCCCTCTTCTCTTTCTTTGAGTAAGGTGTAGTTGGGGTTTTTGGGGCTTTTTGTTCTGTTTGCTCGGTTCACCAGGTCCACCTTTCTGTTCGTACTTTGGGTTTTTGGACACACAAGTTGTTTTTCTTTTTTTAAATTAAAATAAATATAAACATATTTTTTTAACCTTATGTCTCTGATGTACACTATATATGTTTGTCCTTTTAAACACTAAAGAAACATGGTCCAATTAGAAACTACCGTCAACCAATATTAGGATCATCTACAGTGTGAACTATGTAAATGATATGTTGTGTAGTATTAATGTGTTTTCATCTCTTTCTCCTAAGTGTGTGACATGTGGAAAGGCCTTTAAGAAGCTGTGGTCACTGCACGAGCACAACAAGATTGTTCACGGTTACGCTGAGAAGAAGTTCTCCTGCGAAATCTGTGAGAAGAAGTTCTACACCATGGCTCATGTGCGAAAACACATGGTCGGTGAGTGTCTGTGCACAGTCACTCCGGACTTACAGCGGGTGTGGCTTTCCTTTTCCATTTAGAGATAAGCATCTGACTTCTAGTGATGGGGGAATAATGAGTACTTTTACTGATCTTATTAACTTATTGCAAGCCTTTTTAATAGACTTCGGGATAGAATCTTATAAATTCACTGTTACCATGGAGATCTGCCATGTTTCTGGTTATTACGTTATTGTTCGCATAAAAGCGTTTGAAGTCTACAGTGTGTTAGATTTGCTTATCCGCAGTGACCCGGCAGCCATTAATTTCTCCACTTTTTATTCTGTTTTTATCCAATGCTTGTCTATGGACAATGTTGCCCTGCACCAGAAAGATCTACATGATAACAGTAAATTAAACAGTCTATTCCGAACTCTGTTTCGCAGTGTGCACACTGTTGTTGTGTCCTTGGGCAAGACACTGCACCCACCATGCCTTCAGTGCCTGTGTACATTGGTGTGTGAATGAGAGTGTGAATGGATGAGTGGTTTCTTGATGTAAAAGACCTTTCAATATCTAATGAAGGTGGATATATAATTAGACGATTTACCATTTGAGAATCAACATGATCAATTAAGTAAACAAGCATCTTATGGGCACTGGTAATTACAGTGAACATTTTGTCAGAAGTAGCAGCAACTAATAATTCAAGTTACTGCAGTTACTATGAAACATATTTGTTGTTTCTTTGACTTAATAACTCTTCTGTATGAGTATTGTGTGTTTTGTGTGTTTTGTGCAGCTCACACCAAGGACATGCCGTTCACCTGTGAGACATGTGGGAAGTCGTTCAAGCGCAGCATGTCGCTGAAGGTGCACTCTCTGCAGCACTCCGGAGAGAAGCCCTTCAAGTGTGAGGTCAGAGCCCCTTTTGCACAGCAGCATTTCATCTAAATAAGACACACTAGTATTCACGGGGGAAAAGGTATCTGCATATCTAACTGCAGGAAAACTATTTGTGAATGTCTTTCAGAACTGCAGTGAGCGCTTCCAGTACAAGTACCAGCTGCGCTCTCACATGAGCATCCACATCGGACACAAGCAGTTCATGTGTCAGTGGTGCGGCAAAGACTTCAACATGAAACAGTACTTTGACGAGCACATGAAGACTCACACTGGTATGTGGCAGCATTCTTGTGATTTTTGGCCAAATAAAGTTTCAAATTAACGCTTGACTCTTTCCATGTTGCAGGTGAGAAGCCGTACATCTGTGAGATCTGTGGGAAGAGCTTCACGAGTCGTCCCAACATGAAGCGCCACAGACGGACCCACACAGGGGAGAAGCCGTACCCCTGTGAGGTGTGTGGCCAGAGGTTCCGTTTCTCCAACATGCTCAAGGCCCACAGAGAAAAGTGCTTCCGGGTCAGCGCCCCACTGGCCCCACCAGCCCCACCAGCTGACGGTCAGCCTACCTCCACACCTGCCACGGACGCCTCCAGTCAGCTCCAACTAGTGGCCACATCAATAACTACACCTGCGAACCAGCACCCAATGTCCCTGCCCCTGCTGCACTCCATGGTGGGCCTTCCTCCAAGCCCTCAGCTCCCCGCACCTCCGCCGCTGTTCTCTGGTAGGATGAATTCAAGCAATTAACTCCTATTGTAGCATTGGAAAGCACTTTCTTTCTCCTCAAGACGACAACACCAAGGCCTCAGATAAAAACACACACCTACTACAGTCTGATTTTTTTCTACTTTGTGAATACATTGGGAACCTCAGATTTCACTTGGACTTTAATTGTTGCACCTCTCTTTTTGGATTAGTTTTCCTTGGGATATTCCAACAAGATCTATTTACAATCTTGCACAATGGATTGATTGTAGCAACTTATAAAGTGCAAAGACACTATTCCGAGTCAACTTCTTTGAGAAAATTTATTTTGGATTTTATTTCTGCCGAGATGTAGCCAGATGTGACCAGCAATAACCAAATGCTGATTTTGTTGTCTTCAGTAACCAAATCCTGTTAGCTCCTCTTAACCTGTTTTAGTTAGCTAGTTAGGTATTGTTATATAGCATTTATAATCAGCCCTCGCACCTTACATTTAACTCTTGTGATATATTATATGTACTCCTGCTTGTCTTCATTTTTATATGTGTGACTTATGTAAATGTTACATTGAAAGGGATGTCAGAGGGAGTGCAATGTGTGTTCATACTGGATATAGATCCAATGCTTGGGTTTCCTGAAGTGGAGAAGAACGTTATTGTCTCATGTTTTGCTTACATTAAGCAACATGTTGCGTTGTGATGTATTGGCACTTTTCTGTGTAAACTCCCCTGTACTCTCACCTACGATATATTGTAGGGTTGATTAAGTGCTAACAGCAAACCTAAAAGTAACCAGTAGTGACAAACTCAATCAAAGTACTCGACGTAGTTCAGCAGAAATATTAGTTTAGGGACTCACAAACCTGCTGAATTAACTGTGCACAATTTATATTTGTGTTCTCTATAATGTGAAATGTATTTGATGCCTGAGTCTTTGTCATAACATTTGGCTTTGAAGAGCTTGCTCTTTAGTTTTAGCTGTGATAGTCATCCAAACATTTGCCCTATATGCACTTTCACTATCATTAGACTCTATACTGAGCATATAAAGCAGTAGCGTTGGTGTTTAATCTGACACCATAAATAAAGTACTTGGTGTTTTGGTCAAGATGTTACCCAATATTTCTGCCCTAAAATGACGGGGGGCACTTTAGCAGAGTTTATTGTGGCGTTGCATTACCCTGTAAATACAGTGTGATTCTTCCTCATGTTTACATGGAGCAGTTGAATGTGCCCTGTGTTTATTGACTGGTACAACCAGATAAAGGGAGACTTTGGTCTCTGTGAAGGGTTTTTAGATTTCTTTCAGCATTAAGCACCTTAAAGTTAAGTCTTAGACTACTTTTGTTAATGCTTCAACTGCCATTGTTATGTTGGGCCTTAGGAGATGTTGCTATGGTAGATATTATAATAGATGACGTTGTGTGAGACACAATTTTATATTATTTGCGGTTTTGTACTTTGTCCAGTCCTAGACTGGGCCTTACCTAGACTTTCTAGGTCACAAATTGTGGAATTGTTGCTCTCTAGTGGTAACTCGGCAAATGGCTGCCAGAAGATGAAAAAGGCACAAAGCAGATGGATTGCAGCACTATCCCAATAGCCAAAGCAGTTCTGCTGTTAAAGATAATAATGCCTTATATTTGAAAGAAAGTGAATGTGTCACGATCAATGTTGATGAGAAGTTTCTAAGTACTATTGATTTATGCACTTTAAATTTGGCTGCACTGTCACCTATTTTGCAGATAAATGCACATTTAAAATGATCCAAACCAAATTGGTCTCTAGATTGTGTTGTTTTACATTTGATGTTTAGGTGAAATTAAAGATGAAGAGTGAGTCGTGTGTTGTGTCCCAGAATAAGAGTTTGTGGTGAACAGAGAGGTGTCAATAACAGATAAACACTGTGGCTTTGGTTCTGGATGTTGTGGTTTGGACAAACTCAATGTGTGAGAATTGACAGAAAACTGTCAAAAGTCTGTTGCAAATTAATCTGGTTTAAAAAACAAATAACACTTTATTTTACGTTGCCGATACGGTTGTAAATTAGCTTAGAATGAACAAAACAATGTTCTAAGTTAATTACTAAAACAAAACCGTATGTCCGTACACTAAAGCACATAACAAAGATTGCGCCATAATTATTAGTTTGTAAAAAATATACTGATAACATTTCAAGTAAAGTGTCAGTGAATTCATCATCAAAGTAACAGGAAGTGAACTAAAGAGTGTTTAGGGAAATATGACATGTACTATTTGTTAAGAGGAGGATCCACTTAGACATTTTTACCTTTTTCACAGCTTTTATATCGCTGTGAGATCTTTGTGATGAATCACAAATATCGTGTTTAGTTTTACAGTTAGCTGCTGCTCCACATTGTACAGATTTAACCGGGAGCTGTTGGACATTTTTCTGGTTTGCTAGTTTTCAATGTTCATTTTCACATCTCCTTGGTTTGAAGTTCAAACCTGGATTAGAGGTTATGTTATGTTATGTTATTGAGCCTGTTCTGTGGAGTGTTTTGTGCAGCAGAGTGAATGTTGGTCTACTCTACATTTACTAATGGTGAAATGCAGAAGAGTGGAATTTTAGTTCAACTGAGCTCTTTGAAAGACATTTAAAGCAGTTTTGGTGCAACATCCTGATCTGGTTTCCGACCATAAGTATATACAGTATTTTTGATGAATATGACACAAGATAATATGAGTAAAAGATAGACATATGTATCAGAGTGATCCATGCGCGCCTGTTGATGCCCATGTTCTGACTGTTCGGCTGTGATAAAGGGTTTGTCATGTAGCAAACACATGTCGTGGTTCCTCTGATGTACAGACCCTGTGTTAGCAGTAGTATAATACTCTTCCCATGCAAGTAAAGGACTATAGTGTCTAGAGGTGCTAATAACATTAGATTGTTATTCTGTCTTTATCTGTACGAATGACTAGTGTTTCCTGTCTAACACGGCAGACCATACTAAAACCATTTCAATATTAAACAGATACTACTCCCAACCCTGACTGTGTGTGTTTTACTGTGGACCATCCCAAACACACAATGTACGGCTCTGTGTCCATCAATTCAGAGATATTTTAGCCTATTTGGTCTGAATGTGCAGCCACTTTAAGAATAAAAAGAACATTTCCTCAATGTGCACAAGATGAGAAGTATTTATTCAAGGCAGTGCAATACAGTAGCTCATATTATAATGCTCCAATCAAGGAAAATGTACAAAATCGATTTGTTAATAATGAAAGTGCCCTTTACAGTTTGGTTTGTTACCAAAAATGGTTAGCTAGTTAATTTTACAAATCATCAATCAGTATAAACAGTCACGCAATAACAGAAACAAAGAAGAAAAACTACATCTTTGTGAGACGCAGCGTGTTGAGTCGGACCCCTAGAATAGTGGCTCCAGACGCGTACTTGATTTCTCGCAGGACCCCGTTCCACTGTTGGTCTGCTTCATTAAACCTAAAATACAAAACAGATACGTTCAGCTGATGATAATGAACCATTACATTCACAATACGCTAGAACTTGACAACATGATTTCAGATAGAAGACGGGAGGCCATGTTTTACACATTAAACTGTAAACTATTTGGTAATGCTGTGATGTCATGTGAACACTATGCATAGTACGACTCTGTAAAGCCGCGACTCACCTCCAAATATCATTCATTTCTTTGGGAACCATCTCTTCACTGTTCTCCTGGGGCATCATGGCAAACCCACCGATACCGAACAGCGTCCCGGCCAGAGACACCAGGTTTAGTGAGCTACGCTCCTGCGGGAACGGCTGTAAGTCCGACCACCTGCCAAACACAAGAGGATTATTCTTATATTACTTTTCTGGTAGATGAACAAAACACGCCTCTGCCTAACTCATCGGCATAGCAAGTAAATCCTACGCAAGCTTTGGGAGACATACTTGTTTGTGGCGATGTCATACACCTCCAAAGAGTCTGTGAGTCCATCGTCCGTCACTCCGGCCGCCACATAGATCTTATCATTGTGAACCGTGGCTCCAAACAGGGACCGGCAGGTCTTCATGGGGGCCAGCTCTTTCCATTCGAACCTCTTGGCGTCGTAGGCACACATCTTCTTCAGGCACTTTCTGCACACATCAGAATGAGTTACAAACGCATGCAAAAAGCATCTAAATATATACAGAAACTTTATACATACTTGTTTTCTCCCTTTCCTCCAATCACATACACCACGTCATTGTGAGACACTGTTGCATGGCCGTAGACCGGGTAAGGTATGGGCTCACATTCACCCCATTTAAATGACCTATAAAACAAAATACAGGTAAGATTTATCATTTTCATTAGATTTAGAAAGTTTTCAGACCATTTTGTTTGTCTGATAGTGTGATACTAAAATCAAAATACATTTCTCTTTTTGATTACCGTAAAATTGTATAATGTTGCCTTGTTAAAATAATGGCCTATGTTTAAGGGTTTTGAATAAATAAATAAATAAATACATTTGAAATACATAGAATTTCTATCACCTATACAGTAATTTAATTCTTTATGTTTTTGGGTTATAACTATAGCCTTTGAAGTGGCAGAAGAGCAGGTGATTTCTACAGATGCTGCCCTTTTTGGAAAGCTTGGAAAAAACTTATGTAAACCAATATTTCTAACAAGGCAACAATATTGAAAATGGAAAAGTTAAACTTGGTAGGCATTTGGTAATCACAATCAGACTCTATATAAATACAGACATATTTAAACACAAAAGTCACAACACCATATATGTTGATACCTGCTGTAAATTCCATTCACTGCCCATTATACTGAAAGGTACATCCTCTATATAACCCCGAGAGTAGATTTTTCAGGACCAAAAAACGTATTAAACCTTTTCAGTATCAGACTTATATATAGACAATATAATAACATGGAGGAATGGAAGCTTCCTGAACCCACTGCAGCCGCTATCTGATAGTGAACTGTCAGGTCTAGAAAGTACGCACTGTCTGTCATAGATCAGAACAGAGTCCAGGATCTGCTCTTGGTCCTTCAGCTCCTTCCCTCCCATAACGAAGATGGAGTTTTCCGCCTCGCCAAAGCCAAACAGGAAGCGTGGAGAGGGCAGTGGAGGCATCCCCAGCCAATCAGCAGTCATTGGGTCGTACTGAGGTCACAAAAGACAGGGAACACATGAAAACGGATACAGAACCTGGTCAAGCATTGGGCAGTTTAGTTATGATTTACTCCAGGTTGTTTTTTTGTTTTTTTTGGCACGAGAACCACTTCTCTACCATGTTTGTCTTCTAACCTGGGCTCTTTTACAGCTTACCTGTAGGAAGTAGGAGCACATCTGGTTGTCGTCACTCTGCTCATCAAAGAACAGTCCTCCTGCCACAAACACCTGCTGCTCCTTGGTGACCAGGCTGACGTGGTTTTTGGGGATCTGCGTGGAGAGGGAGGCCAGGAAGCAGTCGTTCCCGGTCGGGTCGTAGGCTACAGTCCCGGTGTCATTGATCATCAGAATCAGGTCTCGGCCGAACATCCCGAATCTCAGATTGTCATTGAGAATAGCAGGTAGGAGCCCCTCTTCCTCACCTTTATCCTCATCCTCTCCCTCTGCCTCTGCACCCTCCGTCTTGGGCTTCTGGACTTCAGGCATCTTCCCAGCTCGAGCGTCCCAAACCATCTGGAGTTTCTGCTTCAACTCCGCATTAGAGCTGATCAAAGTGTGTGCCTCCACTTTCTCCTTTAGAAAGTCCTCTGTAACTAGCCTTAAACGCACAAGGTCTATCAAACCGGGCAGCTCTTTCTCTCTGTTCTCCAGGTCCCGCGAAACCCAGGTCATGAGCGAGTCAAAGACCACCTCCTCAGACTCCACATTGAGGTTGTCATTGGCTAAAATGGCACCGAGTTCACTCGGGAGCAACTGGAAAAACTCCTCATCCCTGGAGATGAGTTGGAAGCGCTCGCAGGCGTAGTTCCTTGCAGACACAGCCAACCTGGGACAGTCCAGCATCAAGCCTAGCCTGAATATGGCCAGGCAGTTGCTCAGGCTCAGGCGCTTTTGCAGGAAAGACACACAAACCGTAAAGATGGAGGGTATTTGGTACAGGTTAGCCACGGCGAAAATGTCTTGAACGTTTTGCTCCGTCACGTTGATTTTAGACGTGTAAAGATATTTCAAAATCAACCCCATGACGCCTGGCTCCACGTCTTCTAACACAATCTCCTTCTTCTTGCTCTCATCCAGGTCAGACAGAAAAATAGCGCGGAAGTAGGAGCTGCACGCGCACAGGACCAGCCGGTGACAGGGGAACTCCTTATCTTTGATCTTCAGTTTACAATCCACTAATTTCTCATTCTCCAGCAGGTCATAGAGGCCATCCTGGAGTAAGGTCTGCTGGTATATCCGTGGCTCGTCCATCGGGTTGATTGGAGCTGCCATGGTGAGGCAAAGGAATAATTGGTCTTTGGGTGCCTGGAAAGAAAAGACAGAAAGGCAGTGGGTGAGTTCTTGGCCCGCACCAGCTGATTCTCAAATGGGACAGCCCTCTTCCTCAGCTGTCCCGACCCTTCAACCCAGGCCCCAAATGGTGGCTTATTTATAGTCCACACAGGCTGCGAGGGGCTTTATCCCGGAACATGAAACCCAGTACTGTATGCAACATCTGAGCTCATCCCCTCAAACCAGGAACATCCCCACACAGGCGGCTGATACAATGGATCATCACGGGGGTATGTCCGGTCTTACTCATGGAGCAGCAAGGGCTGTTTCAAACTCATGACAACCAAAAGGTCTCTGTCACATTAACTTACTACTGTGCATCAGAACTATTTTAACATTAGGTATTACCTTAATATTTCTTCTCGAAAGTCCTTATTCCCTTCAGTGGAGATTGCTGAGCCGCAACAAGATGCTTTCAAAGTTAAAAAGTAAGCCACGTTAAATCAAAACATTGATTGAACAATAACAGCAGAATTCATTTGGGTTCTGATCAGAGTTTATGAAAATTACAAACAAGTAAGCAGATCCTACATCTACAATGAAACATTCCCAGTAATGTGTAGCTATTTCACAAGAGCAACTAAACTGCTGTAAAACTGTGTTACATAAAAAACATATCAGTGGAAGTGCTTATAATGATCAATAAGCACTTCCACTGATTCCACTAGAGGAAGATGCGTTGAGTTACAAGTCAGATTTTATCTGGAGGTGAGCCTGCTCACAGGAGATGTATGTTTTATTTTAGATAATTTGTATCAACAAAACATAGTTAAAGGGACTATGCAGAGTTTAAAAATGTTAAAACGAAGTATTTTCCTCCCCCTAATTGCACCAGCCATGTCCTAATGTGTAGAATGAGCCCAGACGTATTCACCACAACTGCCTCTAAAATCATGCGCTGTCACTCAAAAAGTTGTTACTTTGGGTCCGAAGTGCCGTCATGCATGAGCTTAATACAGAAGCTGCAGTTACACATACGACCTGAGGTGGCAGTAGTGAGCATAAAATGACCAACTTGCATCTAGTTTCTTCAAATGAATGTGTGTATTGTTTTTCTATTTATTGGGTGAATTTCACTGGAGTGTGACTCAAGTTTGAGCCAGTCATAATTTTAAAAATGAGGTATGAGAGTAAATGCATCACTCAGTGGTAAACGGTCTGATCATGTTGTGCTTTCAAACACAGTTCATTCACTGTGGTGCATCACAGTCTGAGTAGAATCACAGAGAAGAACACACATGTGATAGTCGTTGTTTTCAGTGACATCCTGCCCTGGAATACCTGTTGCCCTTCAGTTCTGACCTGAAGTCAAGCCATCTCAACAAGTCGTCACACTAAAACCAAATAAAGCACTGACTAGATTAGCTTCAAGTAACCATTAATCCATTTATTTTGTATACACAGTAATGACTACAATGAAACGCTGTACAGTGCAGGGACTACTGTTGCTATTTAAAATCTGCTCAAAATCCCCAGGCATTCAAGTTTATATAGTCTGTAATACAGCTTGTGTTGGTAAACGTTGCACACTCATTCTGCCTTCTCCTTGCCCGGCTCAGGGACAGGCTGGGCTGGGTCTGTGGGGGCAGAGCTGTCCGGAGCTGGGGCAGGAGGAAGAGGGTCAGGATCATCAATCAGTGCTTGTCTCCGCTCTCTTTCCTTTATCACCTGGACCAGGCAATAGGTGACGAACAACACCATGACTGTGGTTATAGGGAAACCTGGGCACACGAAATTCGTCTTAAAACACACGCATCCACAGAGTATAGAAAGTTTTTAAAAGTGCAGATTGGTTTACCTTTGAGAAGCAGCCTTTTAGCCACCATCTTAGCAAAGTCCAGACTGTTCAAGGCCAGGATGTTGAATAGCACAACACACCAATAATTGAATGCATTAAAGACGGCTCTTAATCTTCTAGATCCAGCTTCTGACAATGCTGTCTAGCAGTAAAAAAGAAAATTAAGAATTCAGTGGCAACAATGTCTTTCATCTTGAAGTACTACAAGCAGAACCTTCACCTACTAACCTCAAAGGATGTAAAAGGCTCCACAGAGAAAAACTTGGCAGTCCACAACTCAAAGTTAAGGCCAAAACAGTTGAACAAAGCCCAGAGAAGGACGACCTTGCAGGGTCCAAGCCAGAGGATGGTCACTCCATATGTGCACAGAGTGGCTATAAGCTCCTCCACAACATTGCAATGGCTCCCTCCCAGTGGATTATACACATACCTTTAACACAGTACAGAAGACACTCTTAGATAAAAGAACAAGACAAACAAAAAAGATGCCTGTGCATGCAGCTTACTTGCAAAGCCAATCATTGATCCCTCTGTCAAAGTGGCTACAGTGAAAGTTAAACATTTAATTTTCATTAGCTACTTAAAGTGCATATTTGGTGAAAATGCATAATGTTTCCACTCACGTTTCAGAGAACACATAGAGCAAAGTGATGCATTTTGGGGGCTTGGGTGGGTCCAGATAATCCAGTCTTGCCACTGTACTGATGGCTCCAAACATGACAGCTGCTTTAACCCAGTCATAGACCAGGTTCATGTAGGCCAGCCCCACTAAAACAAAGTAGTCACACAATGACATTAGCAAAGCTGCACTGGCACAAGGTTTTAATAATCAGATGTAGCTACTTATCCAAACCTAGGGCCCAGTCTGAGAGGTGCTTGAGCAGCTTCAGATCTGTGGGGATGGTCAGGATGTACATGAAGTGAAACAGGACGTCCACAACAATAATGATGCCAAGATTCGTGAGTCCATGTAGACTGATGTTCCACATCTCTCGCTCCTTTCTGCTGAAGTTACTCCTGTTAACCTGCAGAGGGCAGCACACACACAAAGGCCACCCAGAGTTACTAAGTTGAAAGCAAAGATCAAACTTAGTAACAACCATACAACTAGATGAGAAAATGCACTAAAACAACCTGTGCATAGAACTGATCGAAGGTCATGATGGGTCCAAAGTAGAAGAATGGGAGGTAGAAGTTGTACTTGAGCAGCTCCAGGATGTTGTAGTTTCCATCTTTTTTCTCGCAGTTCTCCAGTGCAAAGCTCATACAGCGCATAATGGTGAAGCCACAGCCTCCATAGAACAGAATGTGCCGCAGTTCAAAGTCGCCTTCCACAAATCCTGCCTAAGACGACATGAGTGAAGACAGATACATTTCAGGGAGTATTTTTAACCTTGTATTTATTCCTATGTCATTATGTTTAAGGGATGAAAAGAATAAGTATAAACACAACACATAATAAAATAAAGGGGGCAATAAAAAGAGGTCATGTACCTGCCAGGACACACAGGGTTCACACTTGAACGAGGCCAGAGTGCAGAGGCCTGTGAGGAAACAGAGCCAGCGGATTTTCACTAAAGAGATGCTGTAGAGCAGGATACAGTGAGACAGCATCAGGGTGACATAGGTCCATCCCATACTGGTCCAAACCGCCAGGACTCCATACACGAGGAACACCAGGGACCTGTACTGTGGAGAGAGCAGTCAGTATGTCAGAGATTTACTCATGGTCTAAGTGGATGAGCACATTTGTTGATATTTCCTGTTTTGCTGGGTTACCTTTATGCTTCTTCCTACTCCCCTATGAACATGTACTATTGTAATTGTCTATTTCCTGTTTTTTAAGTGGCTAAATGAAGGTGAATGTGACCTTTGTGTAGCATAAGGGTAACTGGACATGATTCAAAAGATAATATTCATAATATTTGTTTACTATGCAGGCGATTAAATTGGATAGCCATAGAAACTTTACACAGTGACACCTATTGTTCAGTGAGGGTATACTCAAACCATCTGGTGTCATTCATCATTTATGTTGGGCTAATGCTATAAAAAGCTTGTACACTATGTTGTTAGGCTTTTCCGTGTCAAGCAAGTGGATGGCCAGTTATAAAGGCCTCTCATTGTGCATCATCACACCTGTGGAGCAAGCATGGCGCAGAGCTTGGCAAACAGAATATGTCCCGACAGAGCGAAGAGGATGTGAGCTCTGAATGTAGAAAACCACATCACCCACTCGAAGTCCGCGGTGTCCTGCAAATGAGAGATGAAATCTAACAATATGACACAGGGATTACTGAAAAATAAGTAGCTGCATCAATGCAAGCAGGTCTAATGTGCTCCAATCAGCGTGTATCAAAATCAAGCATCAACGAAACACAAGTCTTACCATTTTCCTCTCAACGTAGTGCCATCCAGGCTTAATGTTGCTTTTGAATGTCTTCCTATTGACATTTGCTGTAAAATAGGGACATTTAACACCACTTTTATCCATTGATCTTATCCACATTGTCATACGTTCAGACACAAGAGGGGTCACAGAGCTATATTTTGTCTGTGTGGCTGTTAAGCGGACACTCGATCTGCCCTGAATGGTCGACATAGCTCCCTCCACAATCTCCATGCCCCTGTCCTGTATACAGCACATTGTGAATGCATGCATAAAGTAAAGCATGACGAGGGCATTGTGACATAAACAGCATAGATTGTGATTTATATTTAGTTGCTGTAAAAGTAAATCCAATCAGCACTGTTTGTTAGTAGGGCAGTGGGGTCAGTGGCCACACACAGAGTGACCTTTAATCTTATTCGTTTTATATTCTTCTTAGAACGGAGATGCTTTTGAATTTGACGATAAATCCTTTCATAATTTAAGTGGGTGATGTGGAAGGCAGATACAATGCTCTCCATATAATTTGAAGGGATCAATTATGTGAGATACATATTAGTAAAGATATTGCACACAGACATGGACTTCAACTTATCATAAATAAATAAAAAATATTGCAAATATTGAGCTGCATCAACACAAATATTTACATTATCCATGGGCAACTTTCCAACTGCATTATCTTTTTTTATTTTTAAGTCCTATGTGTGTTTGTTCTTCCTACTCACTGTTAGACACCTCAAAGATCCAGCTGGTGGCCCAGAGCAGGGCCAGGCACAGAACAGTGTTGTAGAAATAGATCTCATATTTGGGCAGCGCTGCTTTGATCCCCATTGTGTCCAGAGGAGAGCTCCAACAGCCCCTAAACACAGTCAGGCCAGAGTAGAACAGGTTTTACCTCTGAGATGACAGCACTGGGTGTGACAGAGCCTCGAGGACCATAATCCCCACTCAGAATAAGCAAATAGTATGTAACATGGAAGCAAGGAAGGAAGTAAAAGTCTTGTGTGGTGCTTGGTAGATCTGTCTTGGGATGCACAAGCAGACTGTCAATGCTTAAAATATTTGTGAGGAAAATATAAAATAAAATGAATAATATAGTGTTACAATAATATGTCAACAACAAGTATAATAAAAACATATTCGAAAAAGTTGCATCTCACTCACTTGCATTGATTTGAACCACAATCTGTTTTCCTGCTTTTTACAGTTCAAAACTGTATCTATTTATCAGCAGCCGGCAACAGGACCGACAATGGCAATAAAGGCATTTCAGAGATAAATGCATCAACAAAGTCCATCCAGAGCAATATACTGTGCATTTAACTTTTACCTGCAGGTGCAAAACCAATTTCCTGTTTCCGGATAACAGCAACTAAACTAACTCCAAACTCAGGAACAACAGCTTCACGCTAAATGCCACTCGGTCATGCATGCTCTTGTGCTTGTCCTGCGCAGCACCTGTTGAGATACTGACCTTGAACGCTGAAGCTGAGAGCTCGTGAAGTGGTTCGATCTGGTCCAGGCGAGGAAAACTTACACTTGAAGTTTGGGAAACGTGATTTAAGGTATTTTTTGTTGTGCATCCACAGAGCGGAGGGCAGCAGGGTCTCATTGACCCCCGGGTTGGGAGCTGCCAATGCGTAAAGGTGAACAGATGTATTTATACATTGACCACTGACACAAGGGGGCGGAACAAGGGGCTGCTAAATCAGTACAATGGGCTCCAAGAAACTCTATACCAGAGTCTCACATACCAAACTGTACTTGATTGCACCAAGCCACATTGAGGTGTTGTTTTGAAACCATTTTGGACATTTGGAATAATTTTGTACAACTAAAAGTTAAACTTAAAATCAATTGTTAAAATCTTGCTTGCACATTGACATCTTGCTTTGTCCTATGGGCTATTACAAAGTCAACTCTGGATATAGACTACTGATTTTGTATGATTTAACATATGTGTAGGAATTGTTATTATTCCAGTCAACACGCGGTACTCACGTTCAGAGCATTCACAGCCAATAGGGAGCTGTTACCAAGACAACAGTAACACCATGGTTCCCAAAGGGAAACTTCAGAGTGCATGTGCACACTACAGTAATGACAGAATAAATCCATATTTTCAAAAAACCTTTATGAAAGATAAAACATTTACCAGTGCACTTATAAAACAGCATCTAATCCAGTTCATATTATATCTTTCATCACAAGTCTTACTGTATAATTAGTCACAATATTACAGTTATGCACTAAAGCACTCCTGACACTGCTCCGTCAAGACGTCCCAAAGGCTCCTTTGATTCTTTAAATATGGAATGATTAAAAAAAACATTGTGAAAAGGTATTTTATTATTCCTTTTTGTTGCTTTCTTGTCCTTCAAAAATGGGGAACTTCTCCTCCACTTCCTCCCAGGTTAAAATGCCGTTAGCCAAATCACAGACCACTGCAGGTAATTCAGCAACCTGAAAAAACATTCTGTAAGTGACAAGTGCATGACAGACATTTTACTGAATGCATTGTAGAAGACCAGACCTCAGCTCTGATCTGCCTCATGGAGTCCCTGTCTCTCAGAGTGGCCGTGTGTGGAGTTTTGTTCACTGTGTCAAAGTCTATTGTGATGCCAAAGGCCACTCCGATCTCATCTGCTCTGGCATAGCGCCTCCCAATGGAGCCTGAGGAGTTGTCCGTTTTATGAGAAACTCCATTTCTAGTCATTTCTTCCGCTAAAAAGATACAAATAAAGAGCAGTGAACACAAATACGTATAGGTGCATATTAAGTGTTGTGCAGTACATACAAAGCTGGTGGACAAAAGGCATGAACTCCTGGTTTGGACTCAAAGGAAGAATAATGCACTTGTACGGAGATACAGGGGCGGGGAAGCTGAAAAACTGATCAGAAAATAAAATTATTATTGCATATGCACATTAATAGGTAAAAAGATCATCTCAGCGGACTAAGTGAACCATGAGACTGTACTGCTACATGTGTGAACTGCTACTGACCGTCCTCTGCTCGTCTCCTTGTCTGATGTGGAACGAGTGTTCAAATATCGAGTACATGATCCTCCCAATGCCAAATGACGGCTCGATTACGTTGGGGACAATCTCCTCCACTAAAAACAGAGATATCTTTTCACACTACTATGACACACTGTATAGTTTTACACATATGCAGAGAGTCTTACCGTGTATGGTCTTCTGGAACCTCTTCACACTGACCATGTCTTTGGTCACAGTGAATGTTTTGCCCTCTGTTTCAATGGTGAACTCTCTGGAGAAGAAATGTTAAAAAGTTAAGTTAAAGGAGTTGAGCCATCACAAAATTAGGACTGCAACTTTACAAATTACAATTTAAATGGTCACACCAGTTATTCAGGTAACAAAAAGTATATCTCTATGGGGTCTTCTTATAAAAACCTGATAGCTGTAATTTGAACTCTTCAAACATGTCCTGAGACCCATGTGATTTGAGTTTAAATGTAAAATGCTCCTGGGCCAGTTTACAATGTTCTCCGTAAACTGAAACAGATTTTACATCTCAAACCTAATCACAACGCGGTCAGAAAAAGTGCAATTAGATGTTCTCCCCAAATTGCACAACTCTATACAAAAACAGTAAAATAAGCACTGACCCCTTTTCACTGAGAAGCTTCTCCTGGTCACTTATGTAGCACTCGTCACAGACGGACAGATAATCCAGGACCAACTTTGCATCCTTTTTGTATTCCTTCCCGATGGCGGCTTTGTTGGCTTCAAACTGTGTAACATTCACGACTTTGTGTGAAGTTATTAAGGGAAGCAATTGTTGAAAATATATATAATATTCATAACAATCAATCATTTTGTGTGGCAAAAGGTTCACATAGTCTCATCAATTAGTCAGATCCTAAACTAATTTACAGCTAAATGTAGAATGCAGATTTTTTTAATTTGATGACTACATCAAAAAATATGTAAATGCATTTGTAGTACAAAAGCCAAAGGATATGGGTGTAATAGACTTTTCGGCCACTAGAGGGACCCGCGTGGCCCGTGAGTGGCAGGTGAGGTCATAACAAGAGCGGTCTGCACAGCCCACGATCTCAATCCAACCCTATGGAGAAAAAACACAGGCATGTTTAACACTTAAGCTTTATTTCACACATGTATATTTTTTCACTTCTGGATTTGAAAAGGAAAAAAAAGAAGCTTGATGCACATACGTAGGAGTTGAGAGCCTCTGCATCCCAGCAGTCGCAGGCGTAGTGAGCCATCTCATTCTCCATGTGCTGTCGGAAGCGCACTTTAGACTTGGAAAGACCCACTTTGAGGAGATACAAGTAAATCCGTCCAATGAAGTAGCCTAAGACTGAGTTGTTGATGATTCCCTATGGAACATGATGTGGGGGGAAAAAAGTTTTGACCATGTAGTAGACCATAGAAATGCACAGGTTGCCCAACAATAACACAGTAAAAAATTTCAGAATTTTTGAAAATAAATATGAAAAAGAAAACACGTCCACATAATGACATAGGTATACATGGACGGGTTTAATACCTTCTGAACCCATGCACTATATTAGGCATACCCTTAATAACAACGCTACCTGTTCCACCGCATCCCCAAGCCTCATGATTTGCGCCGACTGTCCACTGGTTTGGGCTTTCGAGGAGAACAGCGTGATCTCCAGGTCGGCTACATTGGAGAATTTCGGATGAACTTTCTCATTTGGGTCCACAAAGTGTTCAATCTCGGCCATAGTAAACTCCCTGTGCGCAAAGAAGTGTGTTAGTCTCAAATCTATAAGTGTTTTCCTTTAAGAAAAGCACTTTGGACTGTACAACCTGACACGGATGAGGCCAGAGCGAGGCGAGATTTCATTCCTGAAGGAGTTTCCGATCTGCGCAGCACCAAAAGGAAGCTTGCCTTGGTTGAACTCCAATAAGCGTTTGAAGTTAAGGAACATGCCCTGAGCAGTTTCAGGCCTCAGATATCTAAGAAGAGAAACAATACACAGTGGGTTCAGAAAGTGTTCACCCCCTTTTATGTGTTCCTGTGCTACTGCGTTTAAGGCTGACACCGGAAATGTTCAAATTACTTTTTATTCCACTCAGGCTTATTTCCTTTCTTTATCAGAGGCAATGAATGGTACACTGACATGACTTTGTTAATCTTCAAAAACACACAGCTCTGATTAAGAGCAATGCTGGGTCTGCTGGGTCTGTATATGACACATTGTTGTAAATACTACATTTTACCTCCTGTAAAAGTGCAGCAAACATTAACTTTTAATAGAAATAAAATAAAGAGGTGTGGATATTTTCTAAGCCCCGGGCAGATTGTTGTGTTTCCTATGTGCATTAATGGGCGTGTATATAGTGATGATCCGTACCCCACCATGTTGCCACCAGGACCGATGGACGTCTGAAACATGAGATTGAAGGAGACGGGAGGGGTGAGGTCATTTCCAGTGGAGGGAGACTTGACGTTGTATTTCACAAACAGATCGGCCAAGTCCTGCTGCGAGTAGTTGTCCATCTGAAACACAAGAAAACAAAATAAATAGGTTGCCATCCAGAGAATAAGTAGGATTTTAGAAATGTTATGATTATAAACATAGAATGGCATGTAAATGTGCAAAAGGCAGTACAGTAACTTTTCCGTCTGGCTTAAGACTTAATAATTTGATTTGAAAGAATAATAAGCATAGTGATGTGGGACAATAACTGGCCCTTCTTAAAAAACACACCAGTAATGATGAAATGTTTTAAACTATCTTGGGAGAAATTTGTATGACATTGCTAAGCACATACCTGAGTAATGACATCGTCCATCTCTGCTGCCTTTTCTGCAGGGCATTTCTCATCTGACATCAGCTTTTTGAGGTGCGCTGCAAAAAAAATAGAAGAAGCACCATGTCAGCTTTTAAAATGCCCCACCCCCATCACCATTCCACCTACTATCCCTCAAGACAAACAGGTAACAGCCCGTTTGTCCATGAATGGTTAAGGCAGCACAGAGCAGGACAGGTTTTCATTTGTGTGACATCTTCATGGGTATATCGTCCAACTTGCCTTTCAGAAGGTGGTCCGCGCGGTAGCATTCTCCAGTTTTGGAGTCCTTCACCATGTAGTCAGCAAACTTGTCCACATGCCCAGATGTCCTAAAGTAAGGAGTAATATTAGGCTATACGTTCACATTAAAGACACATTTATACATTTAGTTGCAGCACATACTTCAACACAGGCTCTGGGGTCAACATGGTGCAGTCGATCTCCAGGATCTGCTCCTCTTGGATGAAGTGCTGCCTCCACACCTGAAGGATGTTGTTCTTCAGGGCGCATCCCACAGGACCAAAGTCATACAGCCCGCTGACACCTAAAAATAAACTTCTTACAATCAGCATTTTAGAGTTTGTGACCGTTATCATGTGCCTCATATCATACCTCCATAAATTGCAAAAGCCTGATCATAGAAGAACCTCCTTTTCAAAGTGTCCTCCATCTTCGCCCTGTCAACAATATCATCCTTTGGCTTTAGGGATAGTTCCTATAATGAAATATAAGCACTAAACATTAAAAAGTTACAACAAGATTAGATTGAAACCAGGAAAAAGGAAAGTACAACCAAGGCAGTGAGAACACAGGGTGCTGAGGGCGCTGCAGCAACCCCTGGTGGATAGTTTGAAAACTGCAGGCAATATTAATAAATAGGAAATATGCACAGAAAAAGGCTTTTTTTCGGGGTAAATTTGGTCCCTCAGCACCCCCTAACTAAAATATATTTTCCCACGGCTCTGAGTACAACACACCTTTGCCTCCAGAATCTTTTTGCGAGCTTTGAGTTCGGCCACAGCTTTGTTCAGCTCTTCTGTGGCCCCCTGCTCCTTCAGCTGCTGCACCAGGTCTCCCTGCAGAAAGAAAACCCACCTTTAGAAATTCCTCAAAAGTAACAGTTTTTATGTGTTAGTTCCACATTAGACAGCAGCTAGACACAGAAATGTATCAAAAAGTGTCAAAAACATACACACTTTGTAACAATAGTCGCCAAATGGTATTGCCATATATTCAATTGTTTCACTATGATTTGGATGCCCTTGCTCCAATTGATTACTTTAACTTAAAATACCAATCTACAGATGGATCTTACTCAGGCTCTAGGCACAATACAACATTACTGATTTACCTGTTGCTTCACAGCGTCCCTCAATGGAGCCAGCACTTCTTCCATAATGATCTTATCGTGACACGTTGTCTGTCCTGCAGTCTCTCCCGCACTGTAGTTGCACTGATCCGTCTGCGCTTTTCCTTCTGTTTTGTCTTAAGGGGTGGCGCCTTACTTGCCTGTGTCTGAAACTCAGGCTTTATATTGCATCATGCTGCTTGCTTTGTGCCTCAGAACAAAACTGAAAGGCTACAGACTTCACTTCCTCAAAGCCTAATCTTGTGCACTGATAAACTTTTATGACATCTAGGCCTGGATCTCTACTCATTGCTAGGAAAAAGGAACTACCAACTCATATAAAGTTTGACCATGCAACACAAAGAGTAATATGAATGCCATTGACCAGTAAGTGCTGGTTTGTTTTATTGAAATAGTTAAATACTTTAGTCCAGTCTGAATGAAAGCTGGAATGGTGCATTGATAATCCTCTTGAAGATAGAGCCAAGTAGGGCTGCACAATACAGTATATTGCCAATGTATTAGGTGTCACATTGCAGAAACCCATTATATATCTATAGCATTATCATTGGGTTTCCATCAGACTGATTCATATTTGTTGGAAAATGTTGTTTTGCATCTTAACTGAGTTTTTTTTTTTTTTTATGTATCTGCTTACATCTTATTTTTGTTTAAATTCAATGTGACATTCAGTGATGAAGTGGTTTGGTAAACGTATTTTTCCCTCATATTGTGCAGCTCTACAGCCAAGTTACATTTTCCTTTTTTAAAAACACAACAAATCATACATAATACAAATGAAATGTTGCTCATCAGAGAAACCGCCGTGTGCAAGCGTCCACAACTGTAAGACATGAATATGGCATTGTAGTGACTGCAGAGACTGATGCACCAGTCCACAACAGCTTATTAAGGTACAGTTGCATTTTTCATCCCTGTGGTGCATAAACAAAATGATTGGAGGTTTCCATGACTGTCAAGCAGCTTTACTCTTCCACAGTCAACTTGCCGGTCTCTTGTCCTTCAAAGAGGGGGTATTTGCTCTCTGCTTCTGCCCATGTTATTGTACCATTGGCCAAATCCCGAACAATGTCGGGCAGCTCAGAGATCTAAAAGGGGGGGAACACACCAGTAATGATGACTGATCAATGATCAAATGTAAAATGTAGCAAAGAAACGTCACTTTACCTCAGCTCGGATCTGCCTCATCGAGTCCCTGTCTCTCAGCGTGGCCGTGTGAGGCGTTTTGTTCACTGTGTCGAAGTCAATGGTGATGCCGAACGAAACGCCTATCTCATCAGTTCTGGCATAGCGCCTCCCGATGGATCCTGAAGAGTCGTCAACTTTGTGAGAGACCCCATTTTTGGTCATTGCCTCAGCTGAAAGTACAGAAACAAAGCCGTCAATTTGGAAGAATAGATTATATTGTGACTTTACTTTCATTGCAAAAACAAAGGACACTCACATAGTTGTTTTACAAAAGGGATAAACTCCTGATTTACACTCAAAGGCAGGATGGAGCATTTGTACGGTGATACAGTGGCAGGGAAGCTGAAAAACTGCAAAGAACAGAAAGCAAAGACAAAATTAGCTGTTTGTCAACTCCACAAACCTTAGCCTTTCATAAACGCTACTTACTGTTCTTTGTTCATCGCCTTCTCTGACGTGGAATGTGTGTTCAAAGATGGTGTGCATGATCCTACCGATCCCAAACGAGGGCTCGATTACATTTGGAACAACTTCCTCCACTGGACAAAACAGAAAAATCTGGTTAAGTAAACTTCCACTACTACACGAGTTAATCTAATAAATAAAGACATACCATGGAGAGTTTTTTGTTGCCGCTTCACACTGACCATGTCTTTAGTGAGTTTGAATGCCTTGCCTTCCGTCTCAATCGTAATCTCGCTGAAAATGTTAATACAAAACATTTATATCAACAAAATTAGTTCAGTTCAAACACTTTTAAAATAGCTAAAGATAAACTCACCCATTTTCATTGAGCAGCTTCTCTTGTTCCGTTATGAAGCGTTCATCACAAATTGACAAAAACTCCATGACTAGCTTGGCATCTTTCTTGTACGTCTTCCCAAGAGCTCCTTTATTGGGCTCAAACTGCACAACATTTACAGTTTTGTGTGTATAAGTTAAAGAAAACTTCCTACTCATATTACTGCTTTGGTAAAAATGAAACCATCACTTTCTGTTTAGTCATTTAAAGATAAGGATATAGGCTCTTTAAGGGGCTTTTCTGCAACAAGAGGGACCTTTGTGGCTCGTGCATGACACTGAAGATCATAGCAAGACCGGTCTGCACATCCCACAATCTCAATCCAGCCCTACAAAAGCAAAAAAAAAAAAACATTATGAAAACTTCAAAGGCCTTGAAACAGTTTCAAATAACTTGAGTCTCTACATACATATGAGGTTTTGGTTTCAGCGTCCCAACAGTCACAGGCGTAGTGAGCCATCTCATTGTCCATGTGCTGCCGGAAGCGCAGTTTGTCTTTGGCTACTCCAACTTTAGTTAGATAGAGGTAGATCCTCCCGATAAAATATCCCAGGACGGTGTTATTGATTACTCCCTGTAAAGTAAAAGTCATTTTTTTTAATAATAATCTGATGACAAGACTAGGCATTCAGAGGCTACACAATAGAGACTTTGCCCACCTGCTCCACGGCATCCCCGAGCCTCATGATCTGTGCCGATTGGCCGCTGGTTTGAGCCTTTGAAGAATACAACATAATATCCAGGTCGGCTACATTGGGGAATTTTGGATGAACCTTCTCATTTGGATCCACAAAGTGCTCAATCTCAGCCATTGTGAACTCTCTGCAATAAAAGTAAAAAGGTTTGTTTTCTGATTTTGAAGATAGGGAGAGAGAGAGAGAGAGAGGGTGTTTTATGTGCGTATCATACCTGACACGAATAAGGCCAGAGCGAGGTGAGATTTCATTCCTGAAGGAGTTTCCAATCTGAGCAGCAGCAAAAGGCAGTTTTCCCTGGTTGAACTCCAAAAGACGCTTGAAATTTAGGAAGATTCCCTGAGCAGTTTCTGGCCTCAAATAGCTGCAAACAAAACAAACAAAAAATTATTACAAAGTCGATTTGGAATGATACGGTCCCATAATGAGAGATGTCGGATTGCTATTTTACCCAGTCATGTTCCCACCGGGTCCAATGGACGTCTGAAACATTAGGTTAAAGGAGATGGGAGCAGACAGGTCATTTCCTGTGGTGGGAGATTTTACATTATATTTTACAAACAGGTCGGTTAACTCCTGCTGTGTGTAGTTATCCATCTGAAAACAAAATAAAGCAGCAACGTTTGTCATACAATCATGTCCAAATTACTTTATTATAGTAAAAGAGGAATCACTAACCTGAGTGACCACATTCTCCATCTCCACCTTCTTCTCAGCCGCACACTTCTTGTCAGACATAAGCTTTTGAAGATGTGCTGCAAACAGACATGTAACATTTTCATGAGCCAAAAGGACAATGTTTTACACAAAGAGAGATCATGACGTTCTATGTAGACTTGACTAGCAGTTATTCCATGCACCAACACGTTTGGCTCTGACGATGGGACAGTGCGTTATGTGAGCAGCTTTAACCCTTCAAGCCCTGTGGCGCTTTTCCCGCGATCCAAAGCTTCACTGTAGATACTACCATCTAGACTGTGAGCATTTGCCAAAATAATGAAGGAAATTCACCTTTGAGAAGATGGTCCGCTCTGAAGCATTCGCCATTCTTGACATCCTTAACCATGTAGTCGGCGAACTTATCCACGTGTCCTGAAGTTCTGGATTAAAAAGAGAATTGGTTTACCCGGTGTAAATTTACAATGTTTCGCAACAGTGTTTGAGGTCAAAGTAAATGTATCTGCAACCGGGCTATGGAAGGCTGCTATAGTGGCAGCTTCCATGCATAAAATCGCAGAATCAATATGTGCCTGTTTAACAAACCTAAAGTCCAGCATTAAACGGCTGACTCTAGGAACCACCAGGCAAATGGACTTTTCCAACACTCATAAACACGTACTTGAGAACAGGCTCTGGGGTCAACATGGTGCAGTCGATCTCCAGAATCTGCTCCTCCTGGATGAAGTGCTGTCTCCAGGCTTGAAGGACGTTGTTCTTCAGCGCACATCCCACAGGACCGAAGTCGTACAGGCCGCTCACACCTGATGAGCAAAGGTAAAGGATAACAGTTCCAGGACAGTGATATGCTGGTCTATTTGCAGACCCTCATCCTTACATTTCAGCCATACCTCCATAAATGGCAAAGGCCTGGTCATACACAAATCGCCTCTTCAGTGTGTCCTCCATCTTTGCTCTGTCCACAATGTCATCTTTGGGTTGTAAAGACAGCTCCTACAATAAGGACCAAATAGTAAGAACACTGACATAAAAAGACAACAAAAACAAAGCTATTATATTTTTCTCTACACACACAGCTAGAAGATGTGTAAATAATAGCTAGGACATGCTGAAATTTGCTTCATCAAAAAGAAGTCATTCTTTGTTACCTTTGACTCAAAAGCCCTCTTTCTCGCTTTTAATTCAGCCACAGCTTTTGTGATGTCCACCTCCGGAGCTCCTTCCTGTTTAAGGGTGCGCACCAGGTCCCCCTGAAACCAAAGGTCCAACATATTGTCAACTGTTGAAGTCTATTCATCGTTCTCAGGCTTTAGGGCAAAGATGTTTTGGCCCATAAATCAGCTGAGATTGTATACATAGCCTTTGGTTAACCCCGCCCCGCAAAGCACCATCCGCAGCAGCACTGCTCCCTGAAACGTGGCAGAGGGCGCAGACTGGAGCTAGTTAGCTGTCAGCTAACAGGCAATGGCTGCGCCCATTCATTGGCATATTCAAGCCGGTTGTTAGCCGGTTAGCAAGATTAGTATTGGTCCCGGTTTGTTCGAATTACAGGAAAATCGGCCTCGTCTTAAGTACAAAGCTCAAAGAATTGTAACTACCTGTTCTTTGACAGCCAACCTCAGAGGGGCTAAGATCTCCTCAATGTTCCCGTCCATAGTTTGTCCTTCTTCAGCCCGCTGCAGCCACAGACTCTTCTGCCTCTTCTTACACAAGCAGACCGAGGTTGAAAACGGCCTGGGTTTCGGTGGGTAGTAGACCGACCGCCGCACAAACGGGACCGGAGACACCGGACAGACGGAGAGTATCTCAGGTCTGGTCCTCAGCAGTGCTGATGCGGTGCGGCGAAGCAGCATGGACCGCGGTAATGCGAGATGAACTGAATGATGAAATCCCTGTGTACTTGAGAACGCGACTTCCGCTTTGCGCTCGCACTTTCGATTTATTTTGTAAATATATACGGGCACAAATTTGCAGGTGCAGAAACATTTACTCCATTAAGTAATGTATTTTATTTGCGCATACCGGAGCATTCATATTCGTGATTTTATAAGTGTCAATCCATTTACGCAAGGCAAATTGCAGTTTATAATGTGTCCACTTGGTGGCAACGCAAACCTATCAATCAGCAGAAGGATTTTAGGTCAGGAAAAAAAAAGCTGGGGCGGAGCTGGAGGGGGGCCTTTGGTGGCACTTGCCTGGAATATGACTGGTCACCTCATGTGCCACCCACCCTGAAACTTAAAACTCATGGTTATTGGTAATAAATGGGCAGATGTGGTGCTCACTCCCCTCCTGCCCCTGTCATTACACAAAATAGTAATTGGGTGGCAAGGTAACGCTGCACAGATTTCTAATATCACTGAAACCTGCCTGGTTAAATGAAAAATAAAATAGTGTAATGACACAGGCTATAGTAATTTTAAAGGCATGTAGTCTAATAACAATACTGCAAGTGACCTACAAGGAGCTTTTTCATCCTCAGCTGAACAACCAGGCAGCTACAGTCTGAAGGAGCAGAGACCCACTTATCCCCAAATGACCGCACCTAGAGTCAAGTGCACTCGGCCAAACAGAGAATACAGAAACACAGACTCGTTATCGGGAATGTGTTCATAATTAAACCCTGGGCAAGAGTGGTTTCAAAAGGTGTTGTCAGTATGGACCATTGCCTCTGTCCCACTACTGTTTACAATAATCTATAATGCACAGTTGACACCACAACACTGGTAGTGTCTCTGCACTTCGCACAATCACAATCTCTTCTGGGCACTTGAGCGGCACTATCAGGTTGCAATGCATTGACTGCATGGCCACTTGAAATCTGATAACACAGGCCCAGCACTGGTTACTCCACACAGATAAGATGAACAGAGGAGAAGGATGATGATGTAAATGAGAATAGTTCAACTTGAATGCTGGAGTTTTTCTACATGGCTTATTTTTACATTTGTGCATCTTTTTCAAGGTACAAGCATTTTCCATTTTAACTTGTAGGCCCTATCTGTTAGCACAACCTGTCCAAATCTGTTGAAAGATAATTTGAATAGGCTGTGAAGACTCATGTCATGTCATAAAGCCAATTTATCTCTAAGCCAGCAGGTCTCTGAATGTTTTATGAATGCTGTCAGTGTAGTTAAGCAAAGAACCCTCACAAGCCCCCTCTCTGTGTGGGCCCATTTTTCTACAGTCCCTCAATCAGCAGCGCATTCAAGGTTCCCTGGACACCCACAAAGGAACTGAGGCCAGTAGGGGGACACATTTTTTAAAACCTTTATTTAGCCATAAAACTCATTGAGAATAAAAGTCTCCTTTTCAACAGTGTCCTGGTCAAGAAGCAAAATCAAAGACAATTGTTACTTTCGTATAAAATAATCTGAATCAAGATAATACGCTCAAAACATCTGAGAGAGTTTGTTTCAAAATCTGGGGGTGGTATAAAAAAGTTTGTGACACAAGTCTATCAATTGAAACTCATTCTGGAGTTCATTCCCAGATTGCAAACCTGAAGGCCTTTTCCCATCACTGTGCACTCTGAGCACATGAGCAACGTGCTTTCAAGGCATCTTATCAAACTAGGTGAAAGCTAAAATACAGGATTTTTTTGGCAATAAATCTTTTTTTTATTTGTATAACATATTAGGCCTGTGTAGCAGGTCTGTTGAAAATATATTTCAAAGGGCAAATAAATCTTTTCATGTTGCTGTTGTTACAAATCAAGGATTAACTTTGTATTTGTCTACAAAGAAAACAGTGAAGGAGAATTACACCCAAAACAATTGCAACCTCAATTTATTTTTACCTGATTCGATCATAGATGAATGTTTGCTGAAATTATTAGACCTAAATGTTATAGCATGTAAAAGAGAAAGCTATACCTACGTTTTTATAGGATCCAAATCTGTTTTCAGCGAATAGTAGCAGCCTAAACGTAGGTGTGTGTTGACTTGTGGTCAGAGCCTGTGGCAGGAGGACGCACGGTCGCCATCTCTGGCGGATACGTAACAGTACCTCTCGTATCACGCAGCTGATATTGTGAGAGGCAGAGGGAGCGTACAGTAGCAGCGGCAGCGGCAGCAGAAGGCGGGGGCTATGCCTGCAACAGCTACAGCGGACACACACGGCTCGTACGCGGGACTGACGCTTTGTTTGCCTCTTGCTCCTCGTTCTCGGACTGGCATCTCAAATGTTGGACGCGCTGTGGCCGATCCTTGTCACTCAGATTTCCTGTTGTTTGTGAGCTCTGGGGAAATGGGACTGCCCGCATCCACTAAAATGGGATTTTAATGGTGCAAACAGCGGACGCTCTGTGCGCAGCCAGGGGACAGTACGAGGGGTGATGTTTGCCAAGGAATAATAAAACGGTGTAGCCGAAGGTGCAGACCATCTCGTTTCCATGGACAACACGTCCATAATAACACAGGTCGCAAATCCGAAAGAGGAGGAGAGCAATTCTTCAAGTCCAGATAAAGGTGAGGACCATTGCATTCAGTTGTTTTCGTGTATGTGTGCAGCCTTCCCGCGCAGCTGTGAATTGTTTACGCTGCACAGTTGGCTGCTTGATCGGAGCGCAGAGACGACCTGGCTCTGGCTGCTTTATGCATATCCTCCATTGTTCACATTGGCAGAAACATAGGCTGAGGCTGCATTTCGACACCACATGCAATAGAATGATTATTTTACCAACACAACCATTAAGTCATAATCTGCATCCTCTATCAAAGAACACAGACCCTTAGTAACATTTTTCATCTGTGGATTACTCTGGGTTTACTACAGGGGGCGGGTACGAGGCGCCTCCGTGCACCAGCAACATCCCCAAATGCTTCACTTGTAGATATGCTCCTCTAAGTACCACCGCAGGCATTTTATCAGATGTGTAATCACCTGTGTCCCTGATGTTACTAGATAAGAGTCTCATTTTCATATAGGAAAACAACATGTGGATCAGTTATTTCCATATTTGAAGCCTTGAGCCACAGCTGCACCCATTAAACAGGTTATTTACCATTGGTTTGTACAGCTTAATTTTCAATTTCTTTTGCAGTTCAGTAAACTGTGAGACAGCACAGTGAGTGGAGACCCCAGCTCCAACCAGTGCATGTTGTGTTTCTTATTCAAGGCACTTCACCAACCTTTGCTATGCATGAGTGAGGAGTGAGTGTGATTTGTGGTGGATGTTGCAGGGCACACGTTGGCTGTCATGTATGTCAGACCCAGGGCAGCTGTGACTGCAAGTGCCTTACCCCAAATGGGAAGTGGATTACGAGCTTGTAAGACTGTGATGCAGTACATTATTATACTTTATATTACAGCACAGTAATTACACCGTAGTACCTTCAGACTAGTAAGTTAAAGTGTAATAACTTAAAAAGTATTTTTTGGTATTATAATAATAACATTATAATAAGACTTGTTTTCTCTGTACCCTGCTATTTTCATCCTATTACCCTGTTGTTACTGTGCTGAAAACAAGTCAAGTAAGTTTTGTTTAATTATCTGTGTTAATTATGGTCTGAAAATGACTGACTGATTTTGATTTAACAAAATGAATGCTTTAGATCTATTTAATTGATTTCTCCTTGTATATTAAATGGGCCCAAACATTAGCAAACATATAATAATGATATTCAATGTATTTCTAAAAAATATCATGCTGCTCCAAGCCTGTATGACTGACTGTTTCTCCCAAAGTGAAAGAGCAGCTGTTGCACAGATTAAGGCCCGACTGAAAGCACATTTTTACTGTTGTTCAAAGAGTCACCACTTCACCATGTGCTGACACAGTGACAAATCCTCTCCATGTGTCGGGGCTTTTCAGTCCTGATTAACATCGAGTGGAGCTCCCTGCACTTCACAAACTGTACAGTAGCTTCCCCAGAGTCAACGGCTTCCCTTCGAATGTCCCACGCTGCCGGAGGGCTCCTGAAGGCCACACGGACGGCCCCTCTTCCTCTCACAGTGCTGTGTTAAAGGTCACCTTGCGCCGACTCCCACCGACACTGAGTCATCGCTGCCCCGCTGAGGACTGGGATTATAAGCAATATGTACTGGACTGTCTGAAGATGTAACTTGGCTCACAATATTGAAAAACTGGAGGATTGTTCTAAAAAAGTCAACAATAAGATGTGTTTCAATAATAATAATAATACATAGGCACATAGGTATATTTTAAGATTTTCTCAAATTACATTGCTACTGCACATATACACTACAATTACAAAGTTGATTTTGATACTAAGAAATTACACAAATATTAAAGCCACACTGTGTAGAATTTTACCCAATAAATAAAATTTAAATACAGGCATTTATTTCATGACAGATATTTTCATCATTGAAATATACACAAACAAACATGAGCTAAAACATGACTGTAACTTTACTGGGAGTGGGTAAGTCTCCAGCTCGTCTCCATGGAGATGTCGACTGAAGTCAGCAGAATAGGAGATTATCCATTTTTTGATTAACCACTGCAAAAATATCATTTTCTGTGCCGAGCTGGTCATTGGGAGCATGTTTTGTACTGATGTCAACAGTGTAGTCCAGTGTGCCTTTAAGGTGCTATACAGTGAATCCTGTCAATTTATTGTGCCTGCACAGCCTACTCATAAATGTGGAGATTAGGTTCAATACTGCAACAGAATGCTAGGGTCCAAATGTCACCAACATTCTGCAAAAGATCTTCATCAAGGCCTAATTTAGAAAAAACAAAAGTATTGATACCTTGTTTAGATACTATAAATGACTATAATCTACGAGAAGTTGCAAACACATAAAAATTGCATAGACTGGTGATCTGCTGTGACGACCCAGTAACGTACAAAGATTTCCCGTAACGTACCACAAAGACTTTGATGACACTTACTTTGGACATTTTCATGATGCGACGTGTGTTCGCCCTGATTTGGTTTTCTCTCATTAATCTCTAACACTTTCTTTTCTGTCACGGTCTCTCCAGCATTTAATCCCTGTCGCGTGACGTGTGGAATCTGACAATTAATCTGTCAAGATCAAGTCCAATTCCAATCCCACTCAGAGACGCGCTGAAGACTATATGACTTATCCACTGTCTCTTGAACATCGTCTGAGCGGCCCCGGCCATTGGCGCAGTCACATACTGAATATTTTACAGCGCTGGGCGGCCATTTTTCACAGACCTATCAGTTTCATCCGAGGCAAAGCGGCATTGTAGCTCATTAGCCGTATGATTTTGAGTCTGGCTGCGGATATCTTTATGCATAATGGATTACTTGAAATGAGTCAATGCGTGGAATCATGATGAGTGCACTGCAGAAAACGCACTGTATTTGTTGAAAGTGAAACTACGGAAACCATGATTGCTATAAATGTGGCATAGCATAAAAAACAATGAAAGTTGAACAAATACAGACTTCAGCATGCCAATTGTTGAGTAAAATATACTGAATTAGAAAGATTGGACACAGCAATAATTGGCCAGTGATGCTGACAATCCTTATAAGCCATAGAAGTTAGTTTTGATTGAAAAAGTGTGTTACTGCCATTGCACATGGGGCCTGCAAATAGGTAATTTACCGAAGTTAATGCCTCTCAAAGGAAACAGAAATCTCTGTTTTCATTTGGCTGAGTCTGTGCACTCAGATCTGATGCAATGCGTTGTAAGAAGCAAGGCTAAGAGCATTTCAACTTAAAGGGCAGCTTGGTCTATGTCACGTTACAATCTCTACTCATGCAATAGTAGCTTATATACAGGTATCAATGCCAAAGCCCTTTACTGTAATGAGATTAGAGCCATGATACAGATTATTCTCAGGCCACACACCGGTGACTGGAGTTATACGCTAATGAAATGACCATAGACCGGTCTTGACTTGGGATGAATAGAGGTTGAACAATTAGCAGTGACAAATTTAGCAGGAGGGTACAGCAAAATCAATATTTACATCCTCAGTCCACCCCGGAAGTCATTAAGTGCCCTTCAGTGTTATCTAAGGGCTGTCAACTCTGCTGCTTTGTCTTGTCAAAAAATTATCTTTGGACTGAATGGTTTTCGATCGTTGCAGTTGTAAAATAGGATTTCTGCTGATGATACCAAGCCTGGAGCAATGGAGAAATGAAAAGTAATCTTGTAAGAAGCTAATTATTTGGCTGTTTGTCTTACGTCCAAAGCTATGTGGCTTTTGGCAGAGACCTTGTGTTTTCAAAAATGTTCAGATGCAGTTGTGTGCACTCTCAGGTTGGTCTCCAGGCTGCTGCGAGAGCCTCAGCTCACTCCACCGTGGAGCCACCTGCTCATGCTGATTGTGGCAGAGAGAGATTTCTGGGAAGTGTAGCTAAGGTTCATTTGTTGAAGTACATGGGTGTGTATTTTGAGCTTCATAAAGTTGGTTTTATTGTGATTTAAGGTACATACATCATGTCCACTCTATCCAGTTCATGGGGCTAGGCTTGACATTTCCTTGACAGCTAAACTTGCACAAAAGGCTCTGTGTGCAATGCATAACTCTCTGTGAACTGGCTCAGTGTAAAAACAAATAGATAGATAGAAAAATATTCCAGGCACTGAATGAAAGCATTGTATTGTTCCCGTTTAGTTGAGCCTTGAGTACCCATGGCTCACATGCCAGCACTTCATTCTCTTGACGTTTGTGGGTCATAAAGTGTCAATCACTGGTAGTTTCCTTCCTCAAAAGTAAAGTAAAAAGGGCTGCCCAAAGCTCAAATGCATGTTTTACCATATATTTCCATAACATATCTGGTCAAACAGTTTTCCTCTGTGCTAATGAAGATTTTCTAGTGAGAGAATAATTGAGTATTTTACAGATCTTATTAAAGCAGCGAAAACCCAAAAGGGGCTCTTATTAACGAGGCGGGCTGTGCTCCTGTGGTTTGTCGACACTGAGTGAGATGTAATTGTATTGCAATCCATCCTCCCAAACGTGTGGGCTGCTGCTTTCTTCCCTCCTGTAGCTCACTGGGAATAGCCGTGCTATCACTCAACGCGCTGTTTTAGTGAAAAGGGGAAGCGCTTTCTGGAGTTTCAGGCCAAGTGTATGAGCAAGAGCAAGTGCTGGCTGTACCCCATGGCTAACCCTCAGAAGTGAAACATTTCTTTCTTCTGGCTGGCATCTTTTGTCAGAGACAGGGTTGGGTCTACAGGGCACACATGGCCTTTTCTGAAGTCTGCTTTTGTGTGTGTCGCTCTGGGCCATGCGGTTGACAGCGCTTTGGGAACCTTTAACTTATGGCCTTGCTCTGCTGTTGTAGTTTGTTTTAAGGCTTTGATTTATCAAGGAAGAAATATCTATGATACTAAGGAATAATGTTTTACCTACCAAAAATGATCAGACAGACAATGCTATTTTTTTGGCAGTGGATTATCAAGTAAAGCATTTGGAAGTGGTCATAATTTTTTGAAACCCGTTTGGCTATACCTGTGATAAAAGTAAAGCAAGGTCTAAACTACCTAATCCGTTCACAAACCAAACACAAGAAGCAATCTAAAACAGAAACACAAGAAGACGCATGTAGGTCACACACTTTTTGTTTATGTATGTTTTTTCCTGCTTCGGTACTGCCATTTCCCATGACTCTCGATCACACCGCGTCCTACTTCCTCCTGACCCCTGGAGATTTGCAGTCAAACAGAATTCACCTTTACTCCAGAGGGCCGAAAGAAAAGCCCCTTTGTGTCCTGCTACTGTTTGCCTATTCCGCACTTGTCTTAGAAAAAAATAAATAAAAAAATGCATAGACTTTTAATGCTCCTCAGCCAAATATCCCACCGACACGAGCGGCATCATTCAGATCGAGCTGACAGAAAACCGTTATAGAGGGCACATGATCTCCCTGGTGGACGGCCAATTACTTGTGATGAATGCCAGCCGGATAACGTTGGCATAAAAGCTTGCCAAGCTATAGGTAGATACGTCTGTACGTGGATCGAGAAAGTTAGCAGCACGCACCAACCTTGACCCTTTAGCTTTCCACTGTGGAAGATCGATCTGTTTTGACAACGTGGGTTTGGCTTAACGGGATGTTCAATTAATCACATCCTGGGACAAAGCCAAAATGTGTGTGTTTGGACTTGTTTTTTTGCCCCCCCCCCCTGTGTGAGGCGCTCTGTAGATGAGGAGCATACGGTGGCATTTGCTCATGGGACGGCGGCTTTTGGAGCATTGTTAATAGGATTCTTTCACTGGCGGACACTGAACGCCTGTGTGCTGAGATACACAGGGAGAACGAAGTCTGAAAATAATAATGATAATAACTATGGCTTTTTACAAATGTAGAGATGGAAGTTTAAAAATAAATCTCAGCCGAAACAACAAATTAATGCCGTCTTCTCCGGTTGCTTCACAATGGGGCTTCACTAAATGGGAAGCTCATGTTTGGGGTTGGGTACGGCACCAACGATACAAGTCTGGTATCGTAAAAAAAAAGTTTAGGTACTACTGGTGTTGAAGAAGAAAAATACAGTCTATGATGCTGTTCATCAAATTAAAAAAAAGAAATAAAAAAAGTGAAATACAGGTTTAAATGTATTTATTTTTAAATGGGGAAAAACAAGTGAAAAAAACTGGGGTGAATTTGGGAAAACTTGGGGAAACATTTTGGTAGAAAAACATAGAAAAAAAATCTGAACATTTGGGGAAAAATTGGGGAAAAATATGCTAAAAAATGTAAAAAAAGAAAAAAAAGAAAAGTGTTGTGGAAAAAAATTGTTAAAATCAGAGAAAAAATATGGAAAATTTTGGGGAAAAAACATTACAAAAATAAGAAAAACTTTCTTTGGTTGTTTTACCTCAAACAAATGATGCAAAAGACATTAAGTGGAAGGAAAATTAATAAATTAACACTATTAATCTGTTATATGGTTCTATATGACAAATCATTTAGTATAGGTATTGAAAAAAGTGTTGTCCATGTATCGGTATCAAAAACCAAGCATCGTTTAAGTACCGGAATTTTTTTTTTTTTTGACCCAGCCCCACTCATGTGATGCTTGGACCTGAAATCCCTTGCTCGCCTTGATACAAAACCCGGCGAGAATGCCTCTTCAAAAAATGCCCTTTGAGGGTTAACTAAAAGACAGCCGGGATTTCCCATCACTCCCTGAGCCCCGGGGCTTGAGCATGCCAGCGCTGATCAGAATAGAACAGCCCCAGCCCCAAAACATCGTGGGCTATTGCTGCCATGTTGCGTAACTCCACAGTCAGATCCCCCATCATTATTTCTGTGGCGAGCTCTCTCCGTGGGTTAATTCCCCGATGCTTGTCATCTTCTTCAGAATGTTGGAGAAGCAGCAGTAGAAGCAGCAGAGGAGCAGTGGAGTCACATTCCCAGGGGCGACAGGCGGAGAGAGGAGGGAGGGCTGGCTGGCACTTTTAAGAGCACCCACGCTACTCAGGATCACAGGCGTTAAGACAAGGAGAAGAAAATGGCATTAGTTAGGCTTCACGACTGAACTATCACTGTTGTCAAAATGTTTTTAACTAACTGATCTAAGCAAAAAACATAACAAAAACCAAAAAAAAGTTTAAAAAATAACCTGGTAAATGACCAAAAGATGAGCATTTTAGGTCCCCAAGGAATGCCACACTGTCCAGAAAATGTAATTTGAAGTTAATGGCGCCTGATGTTGTGTAGATAAGCCGGTCTATTTGCTCCCATAGAAGTTCATTCGGGAGTGGGATTATTACGGTTCCCACTTCTGGAAGTACTTTTGGAGTTTGAGATATTGATTACAAGTTGCTGCTGGCATTTGGCCGGAGCGGAGTTAAAGTGGTTCGTGACAAGAATGGAGATTTCACAATTCAATGCCGCACAATGAAGACTCTTCCCAATGTCACTGCATTGGCCACGTCCCAGAGAACACCACTTTCCTTTGGACCGCAGCTTTATTACATTCGGATATTGATGAGATGCAGTAGACGCCGGTGTAATTACTCTGTGGGTCCAATACCTCAGTGTTTCACGTTTTGTGCCATTTTTATTTGAGCCAGTAGGACTATAGAAGATATCGCCCTCAGAATGAAGAAAGATTCACATTTGAGAGAAGATAGAAAGGCTTAAGGATTCCATACATTGTTATATCCATTAGGGATGGGGAATTAATAAAAATCGTAGTCTGTACTTTGGTGGTCAGTCTTAATAATCGTCATGGGTCTTTATAATCGTCAGGTTTGATGCCAGTTCTTGGGCAGAGACACCAACTTTTGGAGATTGATGAGACAATGGGAGATGTTTGTGCGTTAAATGACGCTGGAGGAAAATGTTTTGTTTGAGCTGAGGTTTGTATAGAAGGTGTGTCTAAGATGAATCCATTTTTTTTGCCATATTGTCCAACCCTAATGTTCACTCTGTAGCGGTCTGATCTAGGATGAGGCCCCACCTAATACCTGGTATTTTGTTCACTGTCTTACCTCAATAATCTCAGCTTTTGTGATTTATGAATTGTGGCCATTCCATTTGTAAATTGTATTGCTTTAGCACACGCACACACTTATTACTTTAGGTAACAGGTAAACGGGAGTTAACAGCATGCAGAAGGATAAGTAGTTTACATTACATCATAGGCTAGCTGTATGAGGAGGGGCATCTGTGGTAATACCTGCAAATCCCTATTCTCATAGTAGCAGTGTAGGAATAAAGGATGAAAACACTTTGCAGCTTGTAACGACAAAGCTGCGCAGCACGTCTTGACTTGTTGTTGCCCTTACATAAGCTCATGCAGTCAGGTTTACTGTCTAGTAGTCAGGGTGGTGCTACACTAAAAACACAAGGGCACAGGAGGGGGGGTTCAGGGCTGTGTGTGTGGGGGGGGTGAAGACATTATTTGGCAGGACGGAGTGTACCACCGCAGCCCGCGCTCAGCTGTCCGTGGAGGTTTATCTGATCACACGGATCTATTATTGCCCGATGATCACAGGCGTAACGATGAGCGCGGCCGCGAATGCAAATGGGGAACGTGTCGGGTCACATGGGCCTCAGCCGCACGCTCTCATGCACAGCAGAATGCGTTTAAAGCCCTTTGTTATATCGGGTATGCAATTAGATCATTTCATTCTAAACAGTGTCCTCAGTGTTTTGGACTAGGAGTGTCAAAACAAAATAGGAACACATTTCATAACTCAACAACCGACGCTCGTTTGACTCCTTTTACCAAATGAGCGCAGAAAGGGTGTAGAAATATTGGAAGCAACATTGGGAAATACTTATGCATGAGTGTACATTTTACAGAAGTGTCTAAAAAGAGGATGGAACAAAAAAAAGTTAGAGATAGGCCAGTAATAAATTTGCACTTTTGATCGGCTTTGAAGTTCAAGCATATGCTGCTGGTATTTGTTCAGCCATGGCGACGTGACCAAATTCTATCCACAGCGCTTTGTTTGAACACTTTTGTCCAGGGAGGATGCCCCAAAGTCCTTGCCACTGATTATTTCCCTTCTTAAACTTGGAGCTCTGAAGTGTATTTGCTTAAAATGACTCAAATCGGCTGCTCTGGAGTGTAAAATGGTCGAGGTAACAAGTTGTTTTTCCTGCGCGCCCTTAGTAAAAGCTTTCTCTCTGATATCGTGTAACTGTTTGGGAATTGTAACTTTGAAGTTGACATGAAAAGGATACTCCACTGTTCGACTTCTGGGATTCCCTGGCAGTTGTTTTGCTGACACCGAGCTCCAACAGGACACCCCTCTCTCCCCCCCTCCTCCTCCTCCTCCACCTCGCACTCCCCTCTGCTTCATGATGGACAGAATCTCGCTCAGTTGCTGTTGCCGACTACACACACTATAGGCTGCAGAGGCGCAATACCTGTCCATTCACTGTCCAATCATATTTTCCTTCTTTTTTTTACCTAATCTGCCGCCAAGTAAGGCAGTGTTATCTCATGTGCAGTTGCATAAGCCATAGACAGCTGGTCCTACTTTGCATGCATAACCCTCCACTCCCAATCTCTGCGATGGGTGGAGGAAAATAATCTGTGAAATGGCGTCTCCCGCCCGGACAGACTACACTACAGCCTCTGGATAGTCATTAAGTAGGATGAAGTACACCCCGCTGCTGACTCCAGGGCTGTTGTAGTTGTACTGTATTTGGTTGTATATTAAGTGCTTGGTCAAGCTCTTTAAACCAGGTCGCTTTTCCATCTGAATTATTAAAGGCGCACATTGTCACATCCGCGCGCATGCCCCCCAGCGACTGTACACATTACCTGCTCAGCTGCTCAGCCAACTGCCACTAAACAGGGACGCACAAAGGCGAGCACTGTTTCCCTTTGTTGTGTCGTCGACCAAAACGCATGCAGCAAAAAGTCAATATTTTCTGTTCAGATTCAAATGAGCATGCTGTGTTGAAATGGTTGTGTGAAATATTGCAATATTTGGACGATATGTCGACAGATTTTCGATTAGATTTTCCATTTTCATAATTAAGTAAATACATGTAGCTGATTCATGAACTTCGACACGCCTTTAATGCAAATAAAAACAAATGCTTTACGCCATTACCCTTTAAAGGAACAGGCCACCATTTTTACACAACTGAGATATGTTCTTCCCTGAGCTTAGACGAGTTGATGCGTAACCCTCTGTTTTTTGTGTGTGCACTCAGTCACGCAAATAGACCAAAGACGTTGTTAGCATTTAGCCTCTCCCAGCATATTCCTATAGCTCCAAACTGGGGTGAAGTTAGAAGCGACCAAGCTCTTCCACATTTTCTATTTAAATACGGTTACATGAAAAGTTACACCATCCAAGTCTAGTACACAAAATTAAACATTTTCTAAGCCAATAAAAAGGGTCACTATATTGTAAGGCGTAATAATACCTTAGGATCACTTCAACTTTACTGGGCGGACGTCGAAGTGCTCCTAAGGTATTATTACGCCTTACAATACAGTTCATATATCTCAGTATGTAAAAACAGTGGCCTATTCCTTTAACACACAAAAGTCTCTCATCCAAACATTGCATCCAAACTGCAAAACTATACATTCTTCTGCCAAAGAAATGGCTTTAAACCTGACGATTATAACAACCCATAATGATTATTGAGATTGACCAAAGTAGAGATCGTGATTTCCATTAATTGCCCAGCCCTATTGCAATATTCGTGATTGTAAAATTGTCCCATGTGGAGCACCTTGTGACAAATAAGAATAAGCAATTGGTTTCTCTTATTTCAACAATTCTCTTGTACTCAGGGAATTATTTGTAAACATACATGTAATATGCAAGCTACATACATAAGCCTAATGGTATTTGCTTCTACACATATACATCAGCTTTCACATGAGGGCTCTTTCCGTAGCAGAACTGTTTTCTGCATTCAAACAGCTTATTATATTCCATGTCCCCTGGTGCTAGTTTGTCTTGCCCATTGTCATTTTAATCACTGCGTCTTTTGCCTTGAAATGTCAAAACATCTTCCTCGCCATAAGGAGCAGTGCGCTATATTTAAACACAGCCCCTCTCTGTCCCTCCGTGTTTTGACTTTCTGTACTATTAAAGCCACAGTCAGAGAGGCCTGCACAAACATCTCCAGCTAAAGCTCAGATCATATTCCCCCTTTCGGAGCATGGCATTGCTGCTCGCTGCGGGTCATGGGCCGATTATCTCTTCCTGTCAGGAATGCAGAGAATTTCCTGCGTTTTTCGCCTCTTCCGGCCTCGTTAGCCGGGGCTTGAGCGTGTGACAGGGAGCCCGGACGAGGCGGGAGTGATTGACGAGGTATAGTTGTTACTTAACGTACTTTACAGCCCCGTAGAGCGAGGGCTAATTTCACAGAGCTCACATCAAGGGCGGTAATCAAGCGCACTGGTGTATAATATAGGGCTGCTCTGGACTCATGTCACTGAGGGGCTTTTCCTGGATAAAGCCATTTGAAACAGTGTGTTCGGCGTCAAGTCATTTTATGTATGCAGTGGTGAAAGAATCACACATTAAAGCTGGGATCTATCAGCTTTTTCCCATTTTCAAACCATGAAAAGACTGGGTGGTGGAACTGTTCTGGTCTCACAATCCCTACATCCTGAATGTTCATGTGAGAAGAGAAGCATAGGTTTGGTAATTCACTTGGTATTTTACCACCGAGGCAGTGAAAGACAAGTCCTCATCAACTTAAACATGATCGTTTCTCTGCTGGAACACATTGCTCGTCGATGACTCACACAGCTATGCATAAGCATATGCATTACCCAGTGTTGTTTTTGTCAGCGGTATAGAGAAGTGCCATGTTTTTAGAGAGGGTGGTGGTGCAGGCGGTGGGGTAGGATGGGTGGGCTGTCAGAAAAACAGAGCAGGAGCTAAGAGTCTTAAAATTAAGAAACTACAATGAACAAAAGACAACAGAGCCTCCACAGTTTATCCACAGAGAGATCTGGGACGCTGCTGCCACAACAACAGGCCACCTGTTACTTGCAGGTGCGTAGCTTCGTAGAATATACAGGGGAACTAAATGAGCAAAATGGATATTTCTTTACATGTTTCACTTGCAGCGGTCGAATTTGTAAATTGTCTTTACCTTTTCATCACTGAAAGGTATCCTTCATAATCTTCTGAGTGTTCAATAAATTGCATAATCTCTGAAACTATTTGCCAAATGCGCCTGGAGCCCTTCAAATTTACCGACTTGCACTGACTGATCCATCTGCTGCAGTCATTCAGTGTCTTCATATGTCTGTATGTACTTTGGAGCTAATATAAAAAAATAATTGTCCCAAAGTATGTGCCACATACAATGAGACATGGACTACCAATCTTTCAGGTCAATAGCGTGCCAAAAATGCCACACAAAAAAAACCTATGTCTTTTTACATTTTAGTTAAGCCACAATTGAGTAGCCTTATTATTTCTCTAATACACAGGTCTCTGTGAAATCAGAATGGAGGAACCACCACAGCGTACTACAAAAGATTCAGAGAACAAAGCAGAGGAAGCGCCGGCAGGCTGTCAGATTCAAGGAGCATCCTAAGTAGAGTCCTATCAAGATGCCAGCGCAGGGGACAAGTAAACCATCATTTACCCGAGTGGGCCCGAGGACACTTCAAAGACTCTGCCTGTTTTAAATCACCTCTTAAGCAATTAAAGAACCCGCGTTTGAAATATCGTTTGTGACTTGTCAGATTTGTCCTTATAGTTAAAGCAAATCTGAAAATCCCTAATGCCGCGCTAATGGGAAAGCATGTGAGAAAGTAGGACACTTCGGAGACAGTGAAGGGTGGTGATGTAAGCAGAGACCTATATATGCAGGTTGTTTTCTCCCTTGAGCTTTTGAGCACTCAGCCGTCCTGCCACACATACGTTTTATTATGTGTGTCATGGAGGTTATGTTTTATTCATAGTCAGTAAAGAATTGTTGCAATACTATTTTTGTACTGCCTAGATGTGATATTGTGGTTGCGATGTAAAGACGAGGTTTTCCTGTTTGTAGATGTAGGCCTAATGTCTCAATTGAACGCCAAACCACAAACCGATTTACTCACAGTTCCCTAAACCTTATTTCCCCCTTTCCAAAGCACTGGCCTCACGCAAGCTCTTTTGAACAATATTTGTCATTCACAGCAAGAATGATACAAAATGTTAATGTTATGCTGAGTATTTTGAGGTTTAAGTGTTTCTTCTCCTGATTTTAGTCCTAATAAAGAAAATGCACTGTAGTGTTCAGGGAATTACTTGTCAAGTGTCAAGTGAGCTTTTGTATTGCAGTAGATGCAGTCAACGCCTTTGTCTGCAATACTTAGATGATTATTACATGGCCTTTTGCTCCAAAGAGCTGCTGAAACAAGTGAATTAATTCTCCACTGTGACATCATTAAAGTCTAGTCTTAATGTTTCTTATGTAAATATGATGCTTTAGAATTATAGCTTACTTCTTTGATGCTACATCTTAAGAGCTGTTTTTGTCCATTGTGCTTCCAGTTTCCACTATAATTAGACTCAAAAGTGAATGCGTCTGCTACTCAGAGCACCATTTGGCTGGTATTTGCATAAGAGTCTGCGAAATGCCTAGTCAACAATGCTTTTTATTTCATTATTTACATTTTCTTTCCTTTCTTTGCTTTTTTCGCAGTCTCCCAGTCCAACAGCAGCCTAAAGAAGCATCGCAGCCGGAGCATCTTCAGCCCCTTTTTCTGCTGCTTCCGAAACTACAATGACTACCACGTCGAGCCTCCGTCCGCCAACAACAAGAGCCACTCTCTGCCTCCGCCGCCCGAGGAGAACGGCAGCCCGCCCAAGGTGAGGCACGGTCCCATAAAATTGCCATGATGATGTTTTACACAGGGACAACTTTCTTATTTTTCTACTAGGTGCAGCTCAGAACAATTGACACACTAAGCCGTGACATCTATGTGTGGGAATGAGTAAATAATTTAACAAGAGAAATCCGAGTTTGAGTCAAGCGATCCGGTAGCGCTTGTTACAGCGAGCGCTTGTTAAAGTTCTCCCGCACGCTCATCTTAAACTGAGGCCCCACTCTCTCCTGCTCCTTGTGCACTCTCTCTCTCTCCCTCTCTTTCCCTCCACAAATTTTTCCAGCTGCCTCAAACCCGTTGAACCCCGGAGGTTGTTTACCATCTACTGCTCGAAAATACGGGCTCCTTTCCCAACTCGCATTCTTCGATATCAGCCTACGCACTCGAAACTCACGCACAAAATCACACCCGCCGAGGCACTCAAAGGGATCCACATGTGCAGCTGAAGCAATGAGTGAAAGTCATGCCACTGACAACACACGGACTTACTACTGCTGACCGGTTTTGTCCAGATCCTGGTTTTGGAAGGGTTGGGTTTGTCCCAGCGTTGTCCTGAGGATGTTTTGGCTCTCTGCTGGTTTAGTGCATGTTTTGATTTGCGCCGTTTTTTACAAGAACGTTTGAGGTTTGAGGAATGTACTGTAACATGCAAAGGGATTGTGGATTTCACTTTGTTCATACTGGTTTGAGTAGTCTGTTTACCCAGGCTGTTTCTCCTTGTACTCCCCAAAGTTTTTTCTGCACCGTGTTGCGTAATAGCTTGAACGCGAAACTGTCCTCCACATTTTCAAAAGTACATAAAGCATCATCGAACCCTTTCGGAGTCGTTCTGCTCGCAAAGTGTATTCATTATGGCGTCGTTGATTTGTTAGCATGTTGTTAGTGAAAGCTTGTATTTTAATTTTCTCATTCCCACTGCAACCAGGCGAAATCAAAATCCTGATCGGCACAGTCCTCAGCCGTCCATACATAGACACTTTAAGTAATAAAACGCGATCATCATTTCTGAGGTGCACACTGTAAGTACTCCTTTAGACCGTGTGTGTGAGTGAGACCAAGTACAAATGACTACTTTTTAAAAACCTTTGCTACGGTGGAAAACCCCAAAACGACGGCGAGCTTACACAAACATGCAAAGTGATGCAAAACAAGACATTTCTCAGCAAACACTGAACAGCGCTGCCAAAACCTCGCTGCTAAAACCTCGCTGCTAAAAATGCCCCAAAACGTACCCCATGTTTTCCCTGTCTGTTTACCCATTCATACTTTTCACCGCGTTGAGGAATGTTTCCCCCCTTCACAGACCCTACACATGTGGCCAGGACTGACCCGTTGTGGACCCCTCCTCGACAAATGGCATTGATTCAGACTGAACCTGGCGAACCTGCCCATAAAAAGCCTTGTAAGCCTTGGTTTGGACCTGGGATCCTGCCCGCGCGCCGTCCCTCCCTGCACAGTGTAGTGTTGCTGGATTGCTGGCCAGCCGTATTTGTTACTATGGCAGCCCTGTTTGTTTTCGACTGGCGCGAGTTTATGTGTCCTCCGCTCTCCTCTCCCTGTCTGTGTGCGTCTGCCGCTGATTCAAATATTGATGTTTTTCTCTGTTTTTGCGGTTCTTTCTCTGCACCCTCTGTCTCTCTTCACGGGTCTTTCTCTGTTCATTCTCCTGACCATTGGCTGATCTATAATAACTAAGCATTTCCTTCTATCCCGATATTTTTTCAGCCTCTGTCTTGTTTACCATTGAACTTTGTACCTTCTATGTAAAATTAGTTGAACATCTCTGCATCTAACATAACAAGACAAAATCATACATATGTTGTCCTCTCTGGTGAAGTGATCAACACAGATTCAGCTTGTTAGTTCTTATTAGTTTTTGATTAAAAAGCATAGACACAATGGCGTAGTGCATTGGAGGAAACCTTATCTGTTTGGAGTCTGAATTTGTATTTGTTTATATGGTAATAACCAAACATTTCCCTGTGGTACCTGTGGTCTAGAGTCACAAAATCAGCATCCGATGCCTCTGTCAGGCTTCAGATTGCACCACCAATAGACAGGCAGCACCTCTCAATGACAGGATTGTAGATCAAGTGAATCAACCCTTATCTAGGTGCAATACATTGACCTGTTAGTAATGTATGTCCTAATTCAGAATAGTTTCTGTTATTTATCACCGACAGCAGGGTCACTTAAAAAAAAGAAATCAGAGAAGATAATTTGCTATATGGGTAAACAGTTGTTAGTATTCAAACAGTATGTTGTTTCCTGAGAGAGCGGCTCAGGTTATGACGGTGTAACTAGCCTTTTATGATTACGCTGCAAGTGCCGGCGAATGCCAATGCCCCACTGGGTCTCTCCCTCACCCCCTCTCTCTTTCTCGGCCCGACCTGTATTGCTGTGCATGTGTAAATCTCATCCATCACGGCCCGGCGGGACGTCGCTCAGTGTCCTTGCTCCCAGGGACTTGTACCCATTGCACATCAGCATGTAGTCCCACCACAGCACATGATAAATACTGGCAACCTACCCTTGGCAGACTGGAAAAGCGCTAATACAGGAGCTTTAACCTTGACCAAGTCCTTGTGTTTCACCTGTATGGCTCATGTGTCTTTTGTGCCTTTTACGTTGAGGTTTTTGGCAGTGTTTTGCTTTAAAAATAGTATATATGTAAACTGCTGGAGAAATTCTTATCCAAAATACACAGTCTATTCACAAAAATTGGTTGTCTTTCACCTCTATAGCATCTAGCTCGTGTTTGCGCTTGTGTCCCACAGTCTGACCATCTGCCCAGTGCCAGCCTGTCACCTCGGGACACAGGGCAGGGGACAGGTGTGTCTCCTCCTGACCCATAAGGCATTCATCTTAGACAACATGAAGTCACACAGAGTTGGGCGGCAGGGATTTTAATACTAATGCCAGCTACAATTAATGCCTCTCTGTCTTCAAATGGAGAACACATATGAAGCCCCGTTCCCAAACCCGGATAAACGTGGACATCCTGTGTCAAACATCCGCTTTTGATTCAACGGCTCTGCATCCTCAGTACTATCAGATGTGTGCTCCTGTAGCATTTTTGTGTTTAAGCTGATGTTATGTGTGTTTGCGCCTCCAGCCTCCAGCCAAGTTCCTGCTCCCGGAGGTCAGTATAGCGGACTACGGAAAGAACTGTGTAGTGATCGACCTGGACGAGACCCTGGTGCACTCTTCTTTTAAGGTATTCCACAGAAACTCTATAAAAGCTCAAACCACCAGGCTTTTTTATTATTATTTAAGATGTGTCATGTTTCTTCCTGTGCTCCGTGGGGCTAATAGGATTACACAGAAGTAATTCCTGAAGGTGCTTTTCTTTACAGTGAATGTGATGACAACATGAAAGTAAACAGCTCGAGAATGTGCGTCTTTTAGGCCTTTGTATCTCAGGAGAAGCAGGGAGGCTAAGGAGCATAGTGCACTGTCGGTATGGCAACGGACAGGTTTTATTCATCCCACCACTTGGAGATTAATGCTAAAAGTTCATTCTGGGTTCACGGTCAAACAAACATGTAGTTTTGAAATTTGAATTGAAGCTGTACCTTGGAATTCAATCAGTATTTGACAAAAACATGTGAACAGTCAATAATAAGCGAAAATGTTTACCAAGAATCTAAAAAGCAGATAACGGTGATCTGGTTTACTTTAGTTGTTTCTTTTTCTACTGTTGAAGCGCTATGGAATTAACCCCTTAACTTAACCGAGCACATTTTCAAAATAGCGACAAAAACGAGACGTAATGACGATGAAAACGCTGGAAGAAATGCATCAAAGGAACAACAAAATGGGTGACATGAAAAAGCAAACAAAAACACAACAAAAAACAACAATAACGCAGCAAAACAGTTGACAAAAAGGCATCAAAAACATGTCAAAAAAGCATCAAAACAGTTTCAGACAAAACAATCAGTTTTGTAGGTCTTAGCTTTCAAATGAGGCGTTGCACTGGCCTATAGACTGTAAACTCTCCAGTTTAGAATCCTTCAGATTTAGGTAAAGCCGAACTCGAGAGAAAGTGCTTGGTTAAGGCGGGGATTAAGAGGTTAGGCAGATTATGTTACGATGTTCTTCACAGTTGTAAATCCCATAATAAACCGTTCAAACTGCATATATCAGGACACCATAGATTTGTTAGCGTTAGTTAAATATGGAAGTTCGCATAGTACAGGGACAATTTGGAGAATATTCGTAAAATTGTACGTGTACTTCGGGACCTTTTTTCACCCAGACCAGCCCTCCCCATGAACACGTCCGTACCATCAGGACTGTGTGTGTGCAGGAAACTCAAACTGTGCACAATCTGAACAAAAAAAAAACATTGAACTTGAACCTGGCTGTAACTTACGTAAGGCAACCCAATAGTTAATTCCAGGCAGAACAGCGACGCATTCCTGGTTTGCAATGGTAAGGAATGAAAAAATGTACACATTCCTGGGACCCGCCCTGCGCAAGTCTCATGGCAGCGGGACGGGACCACAAATACACGGGCGTTGCTCTGTAGCCTCAAATGACCGCGGGTGAAATTCCCAGAAATCCCGAAAGCCTATATACTCCGAAAGGTTTTGGGTTTCACGATGAACAAAGCCAGGCAGAAACTGGCCTGGCCGCTGCTTTCACGCTTTGATCGACCGTGTAGAGCACTGGTTGTCAAAGTTTTTGTACGACTACAAGTTCAGAAAATATGAAGCCTTCAGAATAACAACTTTCCAGGGCCTGATTTGAGCCTGAATTAGGACTACGCCAGGGCTAAACCAGGATTATGCAAAGACGAGCTTTGGATGGAACTAGGTTTATATCTGAATGGATGAATCAGGATGAATTTACTTGATCTAACCCAGGATTAACCCAGTTCTAAGACTGCACCAAACTCAGTTAGATCAAGACTCCTACTAAGCAGATCAAAGCAAAGCGTTTTCCAAAAAGTCCACTTATTAGTGTAATAGAAGAGCCCTCTGTACTTTAAATGGAAGGATCCCTTCAAATGTTTTTTATTCATTAAATTGGAATAGGAAAAGAGCCACACGCAGCATTTTCACTTCCCTTCTGACCCTGCAGCACATCCGCTTGAACCAAAAAAAAAAAAATCTTGTTTGTGAAATCTGTAGATATATAAAAAAAGCATGATGTAGCAACTCAACATGGGAAAATCCAGTAAATCCGAGCGGGATCGTGTCACACACACAGCACAGATGCATGGGCAGAAAATAGCAGCATTACATAACGCATGACATCCTATGCTGCGTCTTTATGATATGGATGAGAGGATCAACCCAGAGCCTCGAGGATTAGCTCCAGATTGTGTTAAAGTGGCTATAAACAACACAGCGCGTAATAATAGCATTGGATTGGAAAATCGGTGTTTTGACAAGCTTCGAGCAAATGTGAGCGAGAAATGCAATTATGGATATATATATATATTAAACTCCGAGCACGGGCTGCATGGTACGTAATTGACAGGAGGGGGAATTTGATTTTTGTTTTTTTGTTTCGAAAAGCCTTTGACAGCTGCACGGATTTCCAGATGGCCAATGGAAATACCATATAAATAAATTACAAACATGCATAAGCTGCACTGGCTCAAGTAAACATTTAGGAGCCGATTTACTGAGCCAGGTGTTAAATTGCAAATAGTACTTAAAGCAAGCACATGAGATTTTACATGCTCCTGATTTATCACTAGAAACTGTTTGCAAACGCTTAGTAAATCAGACCCTTATACAATACAGATCCAAAATCTGACAAGCACCCCAAAAAAGGTATGTTTTTCTCCATAAATCTGCAACCTTTGAGGCTTCCATGTTGTGTCTGTCCAGGGGCCCTCAGACCACACTTTGGGAACCACTGGGGTTCTTATTACACATTTTGAATCAGAGTGCTAAACGCAGTTGTTCTCTAGGAATATCGCATAGGGATTTGCAAAAAGATGAAGTGTGGGTGGGTGGGATAACAAGACTCAAAGTTGCGCAACCAAAGTGCTGCGTGAATATTTTCTAACCTACATCTGTTTCGGTGGTGCAATAACAATGTGGTCTGTTTGAAACCGGTTTTGAGTCGAGGAGATGCGGACTCATGATGTTTAGCCAAGGGGTGCATTGGATTTTCTACAATTTTAGACTTGTTGCTGTTGTTTTCATTCGGCACATTTTTGTTCACGCTTTAGTTGTGCATTTAAATAGCTTTTAGATAGCTCCTGATCCAGGCCTGGTGGTTCTTGAAAAAACAATAATTTCATGGGGTGGCGCTGTAGCCTGACTGAAATGCCATGTAGATAATGTATGTACAAAGGAAATGCCACCACTTTAGCTCCAAATCTCACAGCAGCTCATCCTTCATTATTGTTTACTTCCCCGCTCCTTGTTGTTTTCCCTTCTCTCCGCACATTCGCTGTTTGTTTTCCTCTCACTCCTCCATCTCCATATCTGAAGCCCCTCCGCAGCCGCGCGCCGAGCAGCTGCTGCGTTGTTTTGTGTTTTTTTTTGTTTTTTTTCAGTCGATCAAGTGATTTCGGCACAAGAGCAATCGCCTCCCTCCATCTGTGGCTCCCTTCGCTCTTTTCGTGCGAGTCACAATCACAATGTCTTCTGGGTTGTCAGAACCAGACCGTCCAAAAGGCTGGCTCACAAGGGCTTCATACAACTGCTCTGTTTCTTTCTCATCCTGTGGAGTGGGCGAATAGACAGATCACATAGAGTGCAATGAGTATTCCTACAGCAAACACCCCCTCTGCTGGATGGCCCTGAACTAAACCGTCACCTCCAATGCATAATGGAGTCTGAAAATGATTTACTAAAGAAAAGAAATTGGTTGAAAGGGATTGAATATTATTAGACAAACTGATGATTCTTGAAATTTGGATTGCGTCACCGAACGCTGTAATAACAACAGTATTGCTACAACATTTTAAAAGCTTCAACTTTTATATTTTGTACAGTCTCTGATGTTGAGGCCCTCTTTTGACCTGACCTTCTTTCGCGCTTGAACCCATTTGAAACAGCACAAACTTTTATCTTAAGATTCTGCCCTAAGTTACTCTGACACCTGTTTCCCACATCGTTTCCAAATGTCACCTGTACCGCCCACCTCGCCCCTTTCATCCTCCCCTCGGCGGCTCCTCTCCGCGCTCCCCGTATACCTCCTTGAAGATGACAAACGTCGACGCCGGTCCTCCTGCGCGCCGGCTCGTGTGCCATTCCGCTCCTGGCGTCTCCCTGGAGTCTTGCCGGGTTTTTATTTAACGCTGTGATATTGAGAACTGGAGCACAGGGAACCACAGTGCGCATAAAGCATCCCTACTCTGCCTCGGGCTTTTTTACAGTGTGGGTTCAGGATGTTTTCATACTTGTTTTGAATTACTTGTATTTCATTATGTTGCAGTCTGACAGTAATAAGCACAAGTGAAACTTTCTAAATAATATAAATCAGAGCATCTCGGAATAAGATGTGAGGAAATATAGGGACGTATTCAGACTATAACTGTCATGAATATTGTGATAATATATATATTTTTTTTACCTCATTACCCCCACCTGAACCAACCTTTGGTTTTACCTAAAACAAAAACGAGGATGAAAGCGACAAAAGCATGATTAAAAAGTGATGAAGAGGCTGAAAAGAGAGTCACAAAAGAGCAACAAAAATGTGCCGGAAAAGCAACAATATTACAGTTAAAAGGCGATGAAAACATGACAAAAAAGTGTCAGAAAGCGAAGGAGAAAGCAACAAAAAATGACACAAAAGACAACAAAAAAACCTGGGAAAAATACTATGAAAACCAGACAAGAAAAGAGCCGCAAACGCAACAAAAAATATTTAAAAATGTGACAAAAACACAACAAAAAGTCACAATCAGTTCTGTAGGTCTTAGCTTTAGCTTTTTAGCAAATTGTGCCAACTCAAAACTTTAAAAGTACTCAGAACTACTACTCAGAAGAAAAGCAAGCTTAAAATTTGCCTTCATTTGGGAAATATATATTTATGTATTTGTTTTTTTTGTTTCTTTGGCTTCTTGTGACATGGATATCATGTGGATATTGCGTCACCTAATATCGTCACAACAATAATATAACAATTTGGTCAGCAATATTTTACAACAACTAAACCAGGACTTCAACATAATAACACTGGACGAAAGAGAGGGGCATGAGTACCTCCTGGGCCCTGTAGCACAGTCATATTTCACCCAGGTTGCACTGTAAAAATAAATCTTTCCTCTCCTCTTTGTCCTCTGCAGCCCATCAGCAACGCAGACTTCATTGTTCCCGTGGAGATTGATGGCACTGTTCATCAGGTATTGGAAGGACTGCAGTGAAATCGGACACTTTTTGGTTGTTTATTGTAGGAACGTCTTTGAAAGTTTCGAAGATTCATTGCCTGTGAAGTAAGTGTAGTTGTCATCCATAAAGCTAATACTGCATGTATGTAGCTGTCCCTGCGTTCAAGTAATCCAGGATAGGCTGTGTCTCAGTTGGCCTGTTCTTGATTACTTGCACTTGGTGTCAGTGACTGTCAACAAAATGAGCTTTTTTACCACACTAACTTCTAAGCACTTTAAAAGCATGACAGAGGCCAGTCAGTCAGGTTTTTATTAAATTGTGTCTTTTAAATGGCATATTTGAAGGACAGGAGTTTTCTATATAATAAATTCTGGATAGAAAATAAGCAGCATGGTCCTGTTAAAGGGTTTTATTTGTCTATGTGAGCTGATTTGTGATTTGTGATATCAGGTCTATGTGCTGAAGAGACCCCACGTGGATGAGTTCTTGCAGAAGATGGGAGAGCTGTTTGAATGCGTGCTCTTCACTGCTAGTTTGGCCAAGGTTTGTGTTTCCACCTCACCTGCCTCACACAGTGTGCTGCATTCTTTCTTTCTTTTTTTCTTTTTTATCTTACTGTTGTGTCTGTGCCCGGTCCCGCTTTAGTATGCTGATCCCGTGGCCGACCTGCTGGACCAATGGGGCGTGTTCCGGGCACGCCTCTTCAGGGAATCCTGTGTTTTCCACCGAGGAAACTATGTCAAAGACCTCAGCCGTCTGGGCCGAGAGCTCAGCAAAGTCATCATCATAGACAACTCACCTGCCTCGTACATATTCCACCCGGAGAACGCAGTAAGTCCACGTACAAGGGGGAGGGTGCAAGGTGGCCCATTCTGACATTATACAGTGGCTTCAGGAAGTATTTGAACACTGCTGTTTGGATACTTTCTGTGACATTTTTGCTTTCATTTATTTGAATTTTGTTAAAACCCTTGTAATTATTATTTTTTTCTACTCCGTGTGTGTATGGATTTGCTCAATACGAAAGAAATGCATCTGATATTTGTATCAGACAGCTACATAATAAAACTCTCTGAACCCATTTGTAAATGAATTAGATCCATTCAAGATCCGGTTTGTAAAGAATTTCTCCTCCCGGACATGTTCTCACTCATAAGCCATATGATAAAACTGACTGATGGAGAGAACTTCCTCAACACAAACCCATTCCAGTCGACAATGTTTGAAAACCTGTACTTCACTGTACAATTCCTGGTGAACCTCACAATGAGACGGTATCAGTTGCAGCTGCTGTAGTAGTGGTTATTTATTTTTATTTGACCTTTATTTAACCAGGAACGCCCCACTGAGACTAAGAATCTCTTCTTCAGGGGAGTCCTGGCCCGAGTAGCAGCAATAACAGCAGTAATTATTGTAATCAATCATCAGCAGTAACAACAGTAGTTGCAAAAGGCGGGATAGTATTAGTGGAGGTGGCAGTAATAGAGGAATCACTTGCTGCTGCTCAAATGAGGTACAATCTAATCTTTAACTCTATTATTCTTCAGTAATTATTTAGTTGATTACTTGTATGTCTTGAAATTATCGACTGGACTGGGATTGGTTGAGTTGAGGACATTTCGCTACTATTCACAGAAGCTTTTTAAGACCCACTACACTTCTAGTTCCTCTAATAGGTTTAAGAACCAATCTTAATACAAATCAAAACATTATCTGATTATGAGGCAAATTATCTCATATTTTATGCCTCTTTCCCGAGGAGGATTGAGCCCGAGGCATTGTTGGACATTTTATTACAGTTCTGCCATTAATGCATTCGAGATATTAATTATTCAAACTGTATAACTATATTCAAACCACACATCACCTATTGCGCTAAATTTTATACGAATGTCAGGTTGGCTTCTTTTCTTGATCGAAATAATAATGAGGTCTTTCTTGTCTCTCCTCCAGGTCCCGGTGCAGTCGTGGTTCGATGACATGACCGACACTGAACTGCTGGACCTCATTCCACATTTCGAGAGCTTAAGTAAAGAAGAGGACGTTTATAATTCTTTACAGACTCTGAGGAACAGGTAGCGAAAGGACCACGGACTTCCTTAAGTGGACAATACTGAGGTCTATGTTTGGAGAAATGCGTCCATCAAGCATCTGTACAGGACTTCCACTGCAAATAAGATTACTGTATGTATAGTATAATGTTTCTAAGTACTTTTCTAACAGATAAAGGACGTTTTACAATACTATTGAGTATTTTACTTACCAAAAACAGTCTCACTACTACACTGTTTTGCTTTCCCGATGGGTTCAATTTGAGTTTTTTTGAGTTGAGCTGTGCTATGCAGGCTGCCGTTTCCCTTCTGACCTTTTGGTTCAAATGACTGTGATTTTATTTCCTTCTCCTCATTTTACAGAAAGAAGTGCCTTCATTACTGAGCTGACGTGAATGGGGTGCACATTTTGTATGCTGCAATCTATTGAAAAAAATCTCTCAAATTAAGTACAAACAAACAATACAAATCTGAATTCTGTCTTGTTCAATATTGGTGATATTGAATTGACCAAAGATGTTTACGATTCTATGTGATTTGTGGCTGGAGAAGTTCTTGTACATTCTTCAAGATGTTGAAAATGAAATGACTAAATGTGATGAAATTACTGTCCAACAATAAGTGTCCACATAACAGTATTGACTAGCTTAGGTTATATGATATTCTATTTATTGGGGCAAAGGGTGTTGGGTGTAAAGGATGCTGTCAAACGGTGTACTGTACAACATTATTAAAGTTGCAATTTTGCACACTGTCACATTGTCTCATGGATTTCAGTTGAGTTGTTTTTTTTGTCCTCTTGTGGAGTAGCTCAGTTATTGGTTAGTTTTTGAGACATGGAGAAAAAAAAGGAAATACAAAACTACTACTGTTGTGTCCATGGGTGAGACACTTTAATCCCTGTGCCCAATCAAGAGGCCGGTTAAACTCTGTGACTTCACCCGAACTTAAAAGCTTCTCGACAGGCGCTCACAGCCTATAGTTTAGTTTAGTTTATTTATTTGTCTGAGCAGTAATCGTTCTGCTCAGAAGGAGTGGGCCGGAGCAAAAGCTTATGAGCGACCACCCCCGAATCATTACAATAAAAAATGTTCATATCACAATGGTACACGTCATATTACAAAGTACATAGTACAGGGATCAACAAAAAACAACATATACACATACCCACAACACACCCAATTATGATTTATCTTTATCCTATAGAAAAAACTTTGTATAGCCCAGAGTAACACTTGAGTATTTGAAAGCTAAGACCCAAAAACTGATCGAAATGGATCTTTTTGCGTTGTTGCCGCGTTGTCATCACTTTTTTTCTTTCTTTTTCATCTAATTTTTGTCATTTTTTGGGGCTTTTTTATTGGGTTTTTGTCACATTTTGTATACATTTCTGACACTTTTCTTGTGTCGAAAATGATGATACTTTTTTGTTGCACTTATGCTGAATTTTTTGTGGCTTTTTTATTGTGTTTTTGTCTCATTTTTTAGGCTTTTTTGGTCACTTTTTGACACTTTGTGGCGTTTTTGTGTGTGGCTTTTTTGGGGGGGAGGGGGGTTGTCACATTTTTGATACATTTTTGACACTTGTGGCTTTTTTTGTCACTTTTTGTCACATTTTTGTTGCCTTTTCATCCTTGTTTTCCTCTCGTTCTCGTCGCTATTATGCCTCTTTTTCCCAAGAAGCTTTTGATTAGGGTAAAGCCGAACTAGAAAAAAAGTGCTGGGTTCAAGTGTAGGTTAAGAGGTTTAAACAGAAAGGGCATCTCACTAGTTTTTTTGTCACAAACGATAGAGATAGCAGCATTTTTTCATTGCATCCTCGTCTTCAACAGAAAATAGTTAAAGTAATCTTATGGAACGCCAAATCTAAAATGCATTGTGGATAAACTAGAGAAACCACCTGGGAAGGGGATTATTTAGGATGACCTCAACTACTTAGCTCAGAGAAAGATCTTTATTGGTCAAGGGATTAGACCTCCAATGTTTTTGTTTCTACCACTGAGGCATTTTGTATCCCTGAGTTTAACACATGTAACTGAAAAGCTTTTGTAACAGTGTGCAATGCAGGGGGGGTATTGTAATACCAAGTGTCAAAGTAAGGTTAAAGATTATAGTCTAATCGATTCTAGGTCAAGATAAAAGTGAATTAATATTGTGGTCATAAAGTGGTTAATATGCAACCGCTCAGCTCAGAGTCTTGTGAACTTTTAGCTTCTGCTGACGTCTCACCAGTGGATTAGGCATTATATGCAGCTTATTGGTCCAACCTGAAGAATTCCTGCCTTTTCACTCCCAGTGAACTGACATGCAGCTCAGAGAGGAAAACGTCATGTGTTTATGAAATTGAGAAAACTGACAACATACTACAATGGCATCCAGGAATGAAAATGCAAGACCCTGGCTCAAGGTAAGAAACTGCAGACGTTAAGTGAAGACCATTATGTAACATGAGCATGCGCTTGGCTGACTCTGGAAGACTGTGATCATTCACTTCTGAAGAAGAAATAGAAGTTGACTACTGCTACTTTATTAATTAATACTACTACAGTATCATCAGTCAGTGTTTTCAATATTTTAAATATAGAGGTACATGGTGATAGAGTTGATATTATAGAAGTAACAGCTAGTCACATTATTATGAGAATGATTATTGTTCTCTTAGAGGTAATTTAATTACTACTTTATCAATAACATTGTTTGGTTTACTGTGTTTTTCTCTCTCTCTCACTAGCTTGTTTATGCACAATAAAGCATAATAGTAAACAGAAGCTGCCAGCGGGGGACATTTTCTGTAAAGCCTGAAAATGTCAAGCATTTCTGCCCTCGTCACACTGTATGAATAGGATTTAGCCGGGAAAGCCTCTGATGTGTTTCCAATGGTACTCCAGCTGGTCCTCACATCCAATCCCCAGCCGCTTGTGCTGCTAACTTTTGTGAAAGGATAATTGGGGTCAATTGTTTGGCTCATGTGATATTCCCAGTGCTCGGTCAGCTGTAAACAACAGGACAGTTGTCCAGAAACAGTGTGGGAATAGTTTTACTCAAATTGTTTAGTGGCATGCACCTTGCCCTAGGAATTGGTTTGCAGTCATTCAATCAAAGCTCCCTCCAGATTCAGTCTGTTGTAGATTCAAGCTCCCACCAATGTGTGGTGTCCTTGGGCAAGACACTTATCCCATCACCTCCAGTGGAAATTATATAAATGCGTGTAAGAGTGGCTCCTGATGTAAAGTGCTAGATACTAGATAAATTAAAACTTTTACCGTTTTACCTATGTCATATCAGCAGCAGTAGTACAATTAGAAGTAGTGGTAGTGGAAGAGTAGTCGTGATAGTGGTAATGATCAGGTGCTATGAAAGTGGACCAGGGGTGGGTAGTGCTCAGTTACATAACTTTTTGAAGTAACTAGGTAGTAACTAAGTAGTTTATCCACACAGTAATTTTTGCTTCTACCTGAGTAATATTATAATGAAGTATCTGCACTCTTACTTGAGTAAAAAAGTAGCTTTTCAAAATCTCCATTTTGATGCGTAAAATAGATGTATTTTATATTTTCTTTACTTAATTATTCATACAAAAAATATATGTTTTTTCTTTGAAAACATAAAAATGTTCATGTTATTTCCTGTTTTCTATAATTTATGTCACGACTGAAACATGACTCACAGTACTCACAGTAATCAAGTAAAAATCTTTCCCAGTACTTTTCTACTTGTGCTTGAGCGATAATTTGGTCCACTACTTTTTACTTCTGCTCGAGTAAAAGTATTTGAAGGCAACATTACTCTTGCTTGAGTAAATATTTCTCTGAAGTGGACTTTGAGAGGAGGTCGCTATGGCTATGCACAATATGAAAGCCTATAAAGTAGCAATCGCAGTGTCATTACACATAAGGACCATAAAAACTTGGCAACACAAACTTCATTCTCTTAAAGGCTTCCCAAAATAACGCTTTAACCGCACAATACCAGCCCACTGTATTTCTACTTTATTTGAGAAATAACATTGTGGATTCTATCAGTGATGTTCAACAGGTTTTCCATAAGCATCATTTCCAGTAAAGCCAACAGGCCGCTCTAGTTGAGTGGTATGTTTGAGGTTGAGGGAACTGTAAACATGAGGACCGGAAATTGCAGGTGTGTTTGCGCGTGGGTGTGGAGACAAACAGGCCCCGCCCCCTCTGCCTTGACTAGGAAGAGGAGAAAGGTGTTCTGTACCTGGCCTGTTGTACGCGGCTGCATCACACTCACTCCAGCTCCATTATTTGCAGGAAAACCGGCCTTCTCTGAAAAAAGGAGAGCAACATAAGGTAAGAAGGCACGATTTTAATAGCCTACGTTTTTTTTTAAGTATAAAAGATAATCATAAAAAATAAGAGAAAAAGAAGGTAAGAAATAAATCCCTTTAGATGTTGGTGTCTATATAAATCCATATGGTGTCAAAGCTATAAATGCATAAGTGAATGATTAACCTATAATGATTGGCTTTCATTTTATTGCGTGTGATATCGCACTATTTGATATGACTCCCATTGTCCTCACTAATTGAGTGGACAAAGTGGTAAATGATGCGGGACTAGTTTTTCCTGTCGCAGTCCTGCCTCTTGTGTCCCATCTATTCTCCAGTTATTTGCTCTGCTTTTATTATGGAGATTGGAGAGGATCAGATTGCAAACATTGACTTTTCTTTGTTTTTTCCCTCTCCCAGTTTTGTTAAAAGAACCAGCCAGTGCAATTGTCCCATGTATGTCCCACTTCGGTCATCCAAACGGCCTGCATCATGTCCACGTCCAACAGTTATTTGACTTTTGATCAAAATATTCAGTAAATCAGGATGAAATTCGTTGTTTTTTTTAACTAATATTTGCAATGGTAGTTTGTGTGTCACAGTGGTATGCCTAAATATGACTTTATTTTCTAAATGAATGATTATCAATAAGTCAAATATTGGACAAGGTTATTGGGTGTGGCTACCCTTGAATGGATGCCAAAAGTCAGTAGTTCTCATAATGACAAAGACAACTGTAAAATGCACAATTATATCCGCATGTACTATTCTATTTATTTCGTCCTTCAAATTCAGGACTGATTTCTTCTTGTAAAAACACCGTATAAAAACATTAAACAAAGACTTTCACTGCTTTATACTTTACTATGGTCACATTGCGACATTGACTTTGTGTGTCACCGTTTTGATTCAGTAAATGCCAAAGTCTTGATCTTGGTTAATATTAAAGGCGTGCCGTGTCGCTGACCTCACATGCCCTCACTATCAGTTAAACCTATCCATAGTTTATTATTTATGACAGCCTTTATTGTTTTATTGAATTATATCACAGTGCTCATATCCATGGCACAATCAGGAGTTGGCGGATCATTTGTATATTTGACTGTGGTTATCTCCCCGCAGCCTCCACACAGAGTTGCACTTTAGGCCTCTGTTCTGCGTGCGGTGGGTGAGACTGTGCGTATTTGACTATCACTGCGGTCGTTCCCCATACACTGGGATGCAGAGATGAGAGGCGGCTGATTGCTGAACTTGTATGTTGCTATGGCACCAAGCTGACTCCCATTTGGGGATTAAAGATGTCGCGCTGTCACACATCCAGGCGCTTCGAAAGGGCTCACTGTCTTTTTAGAGCCATCTGTTTCCCCTGAATGGATACGGGAACTTGTAAACATGGCCAACCAGGGGCAGGATGCAGCCTCACTTTGTGCTGAAGGAGCTTTGAGGAGAATGTAATGAGCGGCTGTATAAGACTGTTCAGTAACATTTGCACTTTACGCAGTGGGAAAACAGATAAACATCTTGATTTTAGCATCACTTGGACCACTTGTGCTGGTCCCAGACCAAGAAAAAGATTAGAGATAGTTGACAGAAATTGTATACTATATATATATATATTGATAGCCAATGAAAAGGATAATTTGGTGGAGCGACCTCAGGAGTGAAAAGGAAATAGAGAAAATGGTCACAATAGCTTCCCAAATAACATTATTGCTGTTTATTACTTGTCTGTTGTGATCGTCAAATATTATTTAAAGACCACAGCTTTTAACACTATCAAACACCATTTGTACTATATAGATTCAAACTACAGATGATGCTTAAGAACCTTTATCTACGATGGACAACTCCTGTATGACTGAGAGTTTACACAAAATCTATTTATGCAATTCATTTCTGTGAGCTTTGCAGTAGCAGTGATCAATTCAAATTACAATTTAGCTTTAGTTGTCATTTGTTTTCAGTTAATCCGAACAATGAGTGACGGTAATAAGGACACCTTCCGAAATGTCAGCCAGAAACCCGGCCTGCAGATATGGACCATCAACGTGAGTCCGTCCCAAAGAACATAAGCAGCAGTCTGTGATTTACTGTTACTAACCTGTGTTTTATGTAAATGTGCTGCTTGTCATGCAGAACATGGAGATGGTGCCTGTTCCAGCCCAGGCGTACGGTAACTTCTTCGAGGGAGACTGTTACATTGTTTTATCTGTGAGTGCTTTTGCCACTGATTTCCCCAGAGGCCGCACAGAGAGGCCTAATGAAGGTATCAGATCTGCGCATGCCTGACATGTTTACTTGTCCCTCCAGATAACCAAAGGTAAGGGTTCGGGGCAGAGCGCGGACATCCATTACTGGATAGGGAAGTCCTCCTCTCAGGATGAACAGGGCGCGGCAGCCATCTACGTGACCCAGCTAGACGAGCACCTGGGGGGCAGTCCTGTCCAGCACAGGGAGACCCAGCGCTACGAGTCGGCCCGCTTCAAGAGCTACTTCAAAAATGGACTCATGTGAGTAAAGATAATCGACAGAATTGTTAATACGACTTTAATGACCAATGCAAGTTGTTTGGTTTTCTACTACTACTGTGTTGCTTAGACCCTCAAGTACAAATTTATGTATCAAAGAAATTACACTTTTGTTTATAAACCAACATCCAGAGGTCAACATTTATCCTGAGTTGCTCCGAGATCACATTATGTCCATCCTTCCGCACGCAGTGCCCTGTTCATTTATTACACTTGAACTTTGCTCACACACACCACTTTCTCGCTCCCCCCCCCCTTCTCTCTCTGCAGATACAAAAAGGGCGGCGTGGCTTCTGGCTTTAACCATGTTGAAACAAACTCGTACGATGTCCTGCGATTGCTGCACGTCAAAGGGAAGAAGCATGTCACTGCAGCTGAGGTAAGACACAAGCCTTTACATCGGATTAACACGTCCCCTCATAACCTCCCACTGACGTGATCATAAGCTTCACACAGGCACTCGACACGGGGTATTGGCACTCCCTCCTAAACAAATCATGGTTTACTTGTTACCAAAGCTGTCAAGGGTGTTGTCAATTTCCAACAGTGTGACACTGATATTACGCTATTATTAGTTTCCAAATATAGCATTTGTTTCTGTCATAAATGTAATGATTTTGTGACAGCGTGTTTAACTTTGTGTCCAGGTGGAGGTGTCATGGAACAGCTTTAACACTGGAGACATATTCCTGCTGGACGTGGGGAAAGCCATAATTCAGTGGAATGGGGCTAAAAGCAACAGAAGAGAGAAGCTGAAGGCATGTCATGATTTATATCCACTAGTGTGCATGCATTTAACTCATATTTTGCCAGCAAAAGGTTTAAATCGCATCCTAAAGCTGGCTAATTATACTGATTGCTATTGCTTTCGTGCAGGCCGTCTTGTTGGCCCAGGACATCAGAGATAGGGAGCGGGGAGGCCGTGCTCAAATCTGTGTGGTGGAGGGGGGAGACGAGGCGGGCTCTCCTGAACTGATGGAGTTCATGACCTCTGTGCTGGGACAAAGAAAGGGGGTTCTAAAGGACGCCATACCTGATGACAGAAAAGGCCAGGCACAGAAGAGCTTTGTTCGACTCTACCAGTAAGAACAGCATGGTTTTTATTTAGTTTTTAGTTTTTAGTTTTTAATCTTTTGTTTTTGTACATCTATAACTGCTTTGTACTACGTCTTAGTGCTTTCGAAGAAAGTGGGAACCTGGTCATCCGAGAGGTGGCCACTCAGCCCCTGACCCAAAACTTGCTTCTCTCTAGTGTAAGTAGCCCCTAAATTTTTCTCCTTTTCTGCACATTGCTTACCTTTCCCATAATACCTTTTCCTATTTACAGGACTGCTACATCGCAGACCAGAATGGCTCCAGTGTGATGCTGTGGAAAGGCAAACAGGCCTCACCTGTTGAGCGACGAGAGTCACTGAACAGGGCAATGGTAACAGTTTTTACGTTAGAGTCTCATTGCATTACATTTATGTTGCATTTATAAAATTTATTTTATTCATCAGGGTTATATTAAAACCAAAAATTACCCAGCCAGCACCAGTCTGGAGGTGATGAGTGAGGGAGGGGAAACGGCCATGTTCAAGCACCTCTTTAAATCCTGGAAAGACAAAGGGCAAACCCAGGGTCTGGGCACCACTCACACTGTTGGGAAAATCGGTAATGTTTTTGAACTCTTATTATGTGTAGAAAAAACAAAATCTGGAATATTAAATCATTTGCCTCTTCAGCCAAAGTGGAACAGGTGAAGTTTAACACCATGGAGCTTCATGCACGTCCAGACTTGGCGGCAAAGCAGCGCATGGTGGATGATGCCGCTGGGGATGTGACGGTAAGGCAATTATGCAGCTGTGTTTCCTTTGATATTTTAGCTCATTTCTGTTTTTGTCCCAGATCTGGAGAATTGAGAACTTAGAGCTTGCTGAGGTTGATCCGAGCACATACGGACAGTTCTACGGAGGAGACTGCTACTTAGTGCTTTACAAGTACATGAGGTCAAACCAGCCGCAGTACATCCTCTACATGTGGCAGGTACAAAGCTGCCTCATCCATAAATCCACAGATATTTCAAACTGCCATTTATAAACACAATTTCCATCGGTTAGGGTCGCCATGCAACCAGAGATGAGGTCACAGCAAGTGCTTATCAAGCAGTCAACATCGATAATAAATACAACGGGGCCCCAGTGCAGGTCAGAGTGGCCATGGGTAAGGAGCCGAGGCATTTCATGGCTATTTTCAAAGGCAAACTCATCATTTTTGAGGTAAATGATTACTATAATGCCTATGTATGTCACGTAATATAATTGGAATTTCTACTCAAACAACCATTGTCCTCTCAGGGCGGCACCGGGCGTTCAGGAGTGACAAATCCTGAGACTGGGCCTAGGCTCTTTCAGGTCAAAGGCACTAGCGAGTATAACACCAAGGCGACTGAAGTCAAAGCAAGAGCAGCATCTTTGAACTCCAATGATGTTTTCCTGTTAAAGACTGACCGTGCGTGCTACTTGTGGTACGGAAAGGTACGGTCCAAACTGCTTGTAGCTTTTCTCTTCTTGGGTAACCGCATCAAATCATCGGCTTTCTAGCATAATAAAGCAATTTGCATATAAATTGGTTTTATACTCTTGCCCTTCGCTATTGGAGAACACTGGTTTGTGACTCCTGGTGAGGCTGGATTGGCTCAATTTTCACCATTTCTGTCATATTTGAATCTGGTCGATTTTAGATTACAGCCCACAGCTTCCATGTGCAGGTACAGGTAACAAAGAAGTAATCACACAAGTAACTACAGGTAATTACACATTAAAGGGCAAGATTCAATAAAGGTGCTCAAAGTGTAACAAAGGTGTTCATAGCGTCACACTTTAGATTACAGTCCAGGTGTATTAGTTATGATCACAGTCCGCGCTCACATGTAGTTGCACAATAGGTACGGTGTATTTGTGTGTTAGCTATGGGTTAATTTCCCTCAATTTATGAAACTTTATAAAGCTGGTACATCTATACACTTCATTGAACCTTGCACTTTAATGTTTTATTGCCTGTACTTGCATGTGTAATTACTCATTCTTGTTCCCTGCACCTACACATGGAACTCGCGGGCTGTAAATCTAAAGCCTTACCTTGAATGGTTCTGTCATTCCTGTGCGATATTCCAGGGCTGCAATGGAGATGAGCGGGAGATGGCCAAGGCAGTGGCAGATGTGCTTTCAAGACAGGACAAGCGGGTAGCCACGGAGGGGCAGGAGCCAGCCGAATTCTGGGTCGCTCTTGGTGGAAAGACGCCGTATGCCGATGACAGGAGGTGGGTATTGATTAACAGCTCAGGCATAATTCACTCAAGACAGGTTAAATGAAAATAGCTGGGCTGCTGGATTAATTGCAGTGAAATTGAGATTGCAGTTTGGTGAAAATGCAAAAGCAGCAGTTTTATGGGTAATTTGATGTAATACTTTTTGCAGTCTGCACATGGAGGAGCCCCCTCACAGTCCCAGACTTTTTGAATGCTCCAATCAGACGGGGCGCTTCCGGATGACAGAGGTTGACGACTTTGCCCAGTGCGACCTGGACGAAGAGGACGTCATGTTGCTCGACACTTGGGAGGAGGTGACGCTGGCTCAAAATGACACTCAAAAGGTCAAAAAGAAATACTTATTATTGTCTTCTTTAGATCTTCCTTTGGATTGGGGACTTAGCCAATGAGCACGAGAAAAAAGAGTCTTGGAACAGCGCTCTCGAGTACCTGAGGACCCACCCGGCAAGTCGCGACCCGGACACACCCATCAGCTGCGTCAAACAAGGACGTGAACCTCTGACCTTCACGGGCTGGTTCAACGCATGGGATCCTCTCATGTGGAGCGTGAGTGCACCGGACACGACGATTGATTTTGTCTAAGCAAATCACTAACTTCTCACTTGCTTACTAATGCTTACTAACGAAACACTATATCTAACCCAATCCACTCAACAGGGTGGGAACACCTATGAGCAGATGAAACATAAGTTCAGCGATGAGGCGTCTGTGTCCCAGATTGCTTTAGTAAGTGCTTGCTTAATATGAACTAACACACAGTTAAATGCTGCCTATTCTGATGAAGCACTTCGAAACTAACAGGACTAACTTATTCATAAAGGCTCACTGCGAAAAGTGATATCTACATTTATTGAGATTGCGTTAATTATCTACTTTTATTATTGATTTGAGGAGTTTCGACTTGTCTCGATTTATTTAGCAATAGATGAACATGGTAAGATTTGATATCTTAAAGGCATATCCAACCACCTTCTATGCTGCTCACTCAATAGTATTAATCTATTTATGATCATGAAAATGTAATATTCTGGGTAAAAAGTAACTTTGATAAACGGAGATATAACTTTTTGCAGTGTGCGTCCACAACTGTTAACTATTTCTCACGCCTCATTTCCTAACGCTTGTAGGAATTGAGCAACACTAAACTGAACAAGGTCGTCACTGATGGCGGGTACAGGGCTCCAGGTGGCCCCGTAACCTCTCCAGTCTACAAAGTCCCAGGTGGGAACAAGTCTTTCCGCACTAGCCCTCCCTCCCATAGGTCCTCCAGCAGCTCCTCCTCCTCATCCTCCTCGTCCAGTAGCGGCCGAGAGGCTTCCCTGGACCCCCAGCTTCTGATCAACAAGACTACTGAAGAGCTGCCGCAGGGAGTGGACCCCAGCCAGAGAGAGGTAAGCTCGGGGGACGCCGCTTATAGAAGTGCAATTACACTGGTTAGGCAGCAGAGGGCAGCATTTTCATCTTCTGATGTCTTACTGCAGGACTATCTCTCCGATGTGGATTTTGAGAACATACTTGGATCAACTCGCGCAGATTTCCGTCGGCTGCCAAAATGGAGGCAGACTGATCTGAAGAAGAAGGCAGGACTTTTCTGAAAAGCGCTGCATCACACAGAAAGATCACATTGCATTTTCATTGTAAAGATGTCATAATGGTTCTACTGCAATACCAAAAAAAAAGTGACCCAGTATTTATAACTTCTTTAAGGAACACAGGGATTAATTGTAGCCACAAACAAGTAAATTACCAAATGCCAAACCTGTGCAACGACTATTCTACTCCAAATACTGCTCTAATCTATTTTTAAATACTGTGTGAAATCAAGTACTCAGCACATACGGACTGCATTATATTTTCATAATCATGTTTTATTTGAATTGTTTAAACTTTTATTATACAATGATTGTTTTCTGCATGGTATTTAATAATAAATTATTACAAAATAAATAAAAAGCCAGATTGTGAGTCCTTTGTTTTTTTATTGTAAAGCTAGTGAAGTAGTGAACATTGTTTACGATTTCAATACAATAACTGTAAGACATGCAGGGTTTGACGCTGACTGTTTTACTACCCACAATATAGTTGGAAAAAATGTTGCCTGAAATCTGTAATATAAATTACAATCTATAGAATAGATGTACTTTCTGCAATTTCTAGTCTGTGCAGTCAAGAAGAACAATGTAAATTTCGGAATGCTTCAAATGTTTGTATATATATTAAAACTCCCAAGTGAAGGAGTGGCAAAAAGCAGAAATCTACGCACATGGATCGTTGGTCAAGCCCTGCAGATTATGTATCGCAATCTATAATTGTATATTGTATTCAGCACTAGAAAAAACACTGACATCACAAAAATGCTTCTCCAGTAGCCATTTCAGCAGCGAACATGACAAATATAATACTGTATAAAATTATATACACATCGTTTTGCATTAAGACTCCTGTCAATCAGTCAGCTTCTTAAGGATCCAAGGATAACGGTAAATCACAGAAGGCTCGTACCACAGTCAAGATTTCATTCAACAATACTAATTAAAACTTCCAATTTTCATTTTAACGCGTCATGAGAATAAACTGTTGAATGAAGTGCGCAGGATCATTTAGTACCCGGTTATATCCGTATCTTTAAAAATCTCGTGCAGGTCAGCGCTGGTGTAAACAGACTGCAGTACCTAAGCCTTTTGAGCGTCAATAAGCATGACATGAACAAAGAGTCCAGCCGAGCAGATGACATCACCCCTCTTTGTGAGTAATGGGACATGACGGTATCCTGAAAAAGAAGAAGGGAGGTTTCGCTTTGTCAGCTGATGTCAGATACACAGGGATAAACAAATACTCTGTCTTACCACTCTGTACGCTGGTCAAGGGTAGACAGTACTGCCCCACAAGATCGTTTTGGGACGTTGAGTCATGGTCTTCCACCACAAACCGCACCAGGGCCAACTCCGGGACGTGGACGTCAAATTGGAAGCGCTCGTTCCACACTGGGTTGAATCCTGTAGAGTTCGTTATAGTTACTATCGTGTTGTTGCCATTTGTCTGGGTACGCAGCGTGGTGGAATACGAACCATTATTTTCAATGTGGTGCGTCTCTTTAGTCGCATTGTCAGCCGGGACACCGTGGATTTCTACCCGCACCAGTGGATCAACAATAGAGTTGTGCTTCTCCTTGTTCACTTTTGGCAGCTGCTGTGCTGAAATCACCTGCGGAGAAACCCATCAGTTAAGGACAAATCTAATGAACAAAATCCTAACTGTTTCAAATACATCATAAATAAAGCGCACCATGACGTGAAATGTCTTCTTCTTCAGCCAAGGCCCCTTCGTGAGCAAGTTGGGATCAAACTGTGATGACGGTTCCCTCAGAAATTCCGGTTTCAACACGTAGCCACAAAAACCATTAGGCAGAAACCTTCCTTGGTTTAGTTGCATTTCTTTAGAAGGGGTCTGGAAATTTAATGCCACTACAATGCAAAGAAGAAAGTTACTAAACATGAATGATATCTGAGCTCACTTAAGTAAAGTCAGGGGAACACACCAATCTGGCAGCCCACGTTCCACATGGGCACAGGGTTGTAGTTGGATGAGTCCGTTCTGGACCCAGCCGGATAAATCCTGCTTAACTTGTCCAGGTTGTGATGTGTATAAGAATTCCCTGTAAAACATGTTCATTTGATTCACGTTGAAATAAGTGTATTGTATAGTTATTATTAAAAGCAGAATCATGTGTAACAAATATTATACATACTTTGTGTCATCCTGCATTACCTGAGTTCTGGGCTAGACCGAATGCTTTGCTCTCTTTGAACGAGGACATCTCATAAAAGGCCTGGTTGTCTTTGGCGTGATCAAAACCATAAAAATGAACACTTTTGCAGTAAATGACAATGTCTGATAGCTCTTTGGCCAATTTCATTTTTGATTTCTGAAACAAGACAATAACTGTAAAAATACTGAGTGTTTTAAGTCATTGTAATCATGTTGTCAAGGACAGACCTTCTTCTTGGACTTCTGTTCATTGTCCTTTGCCTCCGCAGCCTCATCCTCCTCAGACACTGTGTCCTCGTCCACTGTGTTGTTACTGCTGAAGGCTGTGTCCAGTTTGTTTAAACGCTTCCCTTTGATTAGGAACTTGCCCTTCAGCTCCTGCACACACACAACTCAACTATTCACCCAAAAGATTCAATAACAGTGATTTCTGAGTCACAGCAAGGCACTGCTGTTGCCAGTACAGTGTGTCAGGCGACAGTCACTCCCTCTCACTCAGTACAGTCTTGTGCAAGTCATAATTTCTTCTCAAAGAGACAAAGCCAAACATATCCACCCTGTGGGCAGTGCATGGAGCCCAGATCATTCCATTACTCATTAGATACTTGCTTCATGGCTGCAATGCCACATGGCACATGGGTATTTTTTTCAACATGAACTGGTTCTGTGAGTTCACATTAAGTCGTAACATTCTTATCAATGAGTGTAGTGAGATTAAAGTTCACCTCCTCATGACAAAGTCAATCATGAAAAGGTTGTTTACTAAACTTTAACACACACGTTAATGTCCTAAGTGTTTACAAGGGTTTTTTTTTTTTATTGGGAGGTATTATTCAACCCATTGTATTATCAGACAAAGGTTTTATTCAGGGAAAATAAACAGGAAAGTCCAAGCAAATAGATTCAGCATGTGGAATTTATATTACAGGTGTGGCCTTTCTCTGGGTGGAGGGAGTTCATTCCTACTTTATTTAAGGTTTGGAATCACTCTTAGCCTGCTGTATCTGCCCTTTATTTGAATACAAATCACAATGTGGCACACTGAAGACATGTTTACCTGGGGCGAGGGGAAGTTGTCGGGCATTCTGTTGCCCAGCGGCCTTGTGAGCAGCGCGTCCCCCAGTATGGAGACCATGTGATGGGCCATGAGCCGCTGCTGCTCCACAGTGCAGTGGTTCTCCAGGGACAGGATCACCGGGTACTCTGAGGTCTGAAACAGAACCTTCACATGAGGGAGAGCTCGGTGATAGCGCCCACAGACAATAAAGTCCACTCTTACTTTGAAAGCGTACTCTTTGATGGCTTTTATGACGTCTCTGAAAAGTACTTTGGACGTGAGTGTGTAGCCGTGGTATATGACAGGCTCTCCGTTCGGCCCGTCCCAACAGTCCAGCTCCACACAGCGGCAACTTTTCATTAGGGCCCTGCCACAAAACAAAACAGACCCCTTAAATACAATTACTAGCAAACTTCATTATCTCCCTTATTTACTTATAATACTGTGTCTCATACTTTATATAAGCTTCGGTGCTGCTGGGCCCTTTGAGCTGGTCCTCCATCAGGTACGTGTTGTGGGAGGAGGAGATGTAGTACTGGTTAAGGGGACGGCTCATGTCCTGATAAACTCTTTTATGCTCGTGGTTGAGAATGGAGCCCTCCTCCTGGTGCAGGTACATCATAAATCCATCTTTGGTCATGTGTTTCCTCGCCTTCGCTGTTGGACAAAGCAGACACGTTACACACATTGCAAAATACAGCTGAATGTTCGGATGGAAGATGCTTGCCTGTCTCATCCACCTCATATTTCTCAATGAGTTTCAGCGCGTGCGGCATGTTCGTCTGTTCCCTCTGCTCATTTAGGAGAAAATTGAGCAGGTCTTTGCCGCTCATCTGTCCCTCTGTCCGGGCGTACTTCCCATAAATCACATCGACTTCCTCACGGTGTGTTAGTAAGTCATAAAAGTGCTTGATCTCTGTGTCTTCCAGTGTGCCCGAATTGGACGTATCACATTGCTTAAGGTAAACATACAGATGATGCATTAGAAAACAGTCTCAGACATTCAGAAGTGCCCGTAATGTTCTGCTTGATTTTTACGCACCTTAAAAATATCGGCTGCATAACTGTCGTCCACCTCAACGTTGATTTGTCTGAGAAAATGCTTTAGCTCTTTCAGCGTCATCTTGTTGTCCTTGTTCTTGTCTGCCTTACCCATGCAATTAATAAGCCAGCTGGAGTTGGCATTAAGGATTTTTATTGCCGGACCAATGCACCTTTCAAACAACCATTCACTCTCGCTCCTATTCACCACGAGTCAACCGTGCATCGATACATGCATGCTATTTGACACTGACCGTTCTTTGTAAAGGATACTGTTCGCTCTTTTGTTGCCGGCTGAGGTTGTGCAGATTGCCCATGACTTTCTCCAGGCCGTTCACCCACTTCTTGGCCTCCTCTGAATTGGCTGCCATCAAATCCAGGTTTTTCTTTTTGCCCTTGAAGATGATGGAGAAGCATTTGTCCGCTTCGCTGGGGTCAGTGTGTTTGTTTAACCCTTCGGACTGCCGGCCCCGTCTCAGTGAGTCAATGTCATCCAGGGAGACTGCAAGGGAAGGTTATTATGAACATGTGTGCTTGAAAGAAGCTGTGGGTGAATACAGTGCAGAGTCTGGGAAGATCTAGAGCTAGGTTTGGTAAGGACTTTCCATCTGGAGGGAGCCTGTATACTTTAGGTTGATGGGGGAATCCTACCCTACAGGCTTAGTCCATAAATGAAACTCACAATCTTTTGAGTGCTGATCAAAAGTTACACATTTCTGTGACCTTAAGATACTGAGGAGAAGACAGTTGCATTTATTTGTAGCAATGCAGCAAAGAAAAACATTTTTGACTTCTTATCAACAGGAAGGCTCTTGTTTATGTGGGATGCTTCTATCTTTAGACTTTACCCACGAGACACAAAGCCATGGTTTAAGCATTATTGTCGTCTCTAGACATGACATGACGGCAGTTAATCTTCAAAATAGCCACAAGCAGATACATATACTTAAATGACTATAAAAAATATTTCTTCCATTCTTTCTGACTGTGTGTGATGTTATGAGAAATGCAAAGTGGAAATTTGAGTTTATGTGTATACTGTATGCAACATGCCACATACAATTGTTTACATGGCACCTGCCACCTTACCAACAAACTAAGCATAAACAAAAACTTGAACAGTGACCTCATATTTCTACATATCAGATAGATTGCCATCATCTATACAACATTTTCTATTGATTTACATGTTACTTACTGCTCACTTATTTCATTACATGTCTAGTTTCTAGCCAACACAATTAGCTTGGCTCATACCAAGTGTGAACCATACATTAGATGGGTCTTTTCTGCATAATGTCCAAAAAGCAATGCACAGCCATGCATGACATAGTCTTTCTAAATGGCAACAGCAGCCTGTGTCCAACAATAAAGGCCCTGGGATTAGCTGCCAGGCCATACGCTGAGCTTTGGCTACAGCTTTTCAGCCTTTTGCACATACAAACAGGTTATCCAGAACAGGCAAGTTGAAAGTAAGATGTAAAAAGAAAAAAAAGTGTTTGTTTTCAGGTGACTGAGCAAAGACAGTATACCATTGCCCCAGGCAGCTGAAAAAAAAAGGACTAAGGGAGCTGTGTAATTTGCACGGGGGGACGGGGCCCTGAAGGTTTGGTGAGAGCTGTAAATTAGACTCATTCCAAAGAACGCCATATTCATGTTCTGTCATGCCGTTTGGTAGAAAGGTCAAGTTGTATTTTCTTCTAAGAATCTGACAATTTGTTCTGTAGCTAACATTATAGGACAGCACTAGAGTAAAGAACATTGCCTGTTTTTTTAAAGCATTTAAAAATAAAACCACTCCACATATTTCACCATGCGAGATGTTCCATGCAAATCTGTGTACAACCAACTGTTTTGACTGTTAACCAGGACACTTTGGATAACAAGCGCGGAAAGTTATTTTGGATCTGTTTGCAAACACTATGAGAGCTTTTCTGACCAGCCATTTGTTGCACGATTTTCTAAGCGTTTGGAAAATAAGATATTAATGTTTTTATAAGGCTAAGCTAAATATTTCCCAGCACATGCCTTTCCATTATGTGAAAGCTATTATCCACTCCTAACCCACAAAACCTCATAGAAAAGCAATAAAAAAACAAATCCCATTTCCGTAAACAGGGACTGTTCTGTCCCGTTCACTCTATTTTGTTTCCACATTTTTCCTATCTGTCATTTCAGAGTCTAGCTGTGCACCATGATCCCACACAGCTCTCACATACGTTTATATGAAGTAGCGTTTATGCACTGAGTTTAATGGATCTGAACCGGTGAGATCAAAGGTTATCATTGCGTAATAAAGACGTTTGTAGCTTTTAAAGTTATTATGCCGAACCTAATGTACCTGCTCTAAAATGATCATTTCCCCCCTTTTTTTGTAAATATCTTTGATCCTTCACAGGTTTATCAAAAAATGAAAAATCAAAAAATCTAATTAATTGATCCAATGGTGATCCGGTTGCATAGAAAAAGATTTGCTTGACAGTCACTAACTTTAAAAACATACCTCAACTGAAGAGAGAAGTCTATGCACAGAGAATAAATGTGTCATTACAACTACTATATATTTTTGTCTGCTGGGAGTACTTACAAGTTGGGTTTCGCCTGAAAAATCTCTGGGACTCGTGCAATATTGTCTTGCAGTCTTCGTTGAGTTTGTAAAACCGTGTCTTTTGCCATGAGCTGGAGCGAATCTTCACAAGATGCCCCCCAGAGAGAAGAAATTGTAGGTCAGGATCACCGTCCAAACCTGCAGATACAGAGATGAGTTTATGATCAGAGTATTTTCCAGCGTTGCGAAACATGCCAGTTATATTAGACACGATGTAAGAGATTCTCAAGCATATGTGATCAAATGCACAATGTGAATATTTTGTGTATGAATTGAACTGTTTAATGAAACTAGACTGTTCTTCTTGGAGACTTTGTTTGGGATTGTGGGCAGGACCACAACATTTCAGAGATATTTCTTCCCAAATCCAGCACTGCGGTTTGTGTCTGAGTGCCGCCTCTGCAGCTGCTCACAGCATGTTTGTCTCTTAACACATACATATGTTACTGTTGTGTAAAGTTGTTGCAATAGGCTTTATTACTGTATTGTATGGAGTCCAGCAACAGAGACTCTTCCAAAAAGAGGACATATGCACAAATATGTTCCTCATGGTGGATGTGAGTCAGAATCACATGTTCTTTTCTACTACCTTCTGACATGCTGCAGACGCAGAAATAGGTAAGAACCATGTATGAACATACCCAGGACAGCTTGCAATAAACTACACTCTGGGTAGCGACAATAGGATGGCCTTTCATAGTTCTTTTTGGGGGGGCAAGAAAGGTATAAAGTTTCAGACACAGACATGAAAGAAATGCAGACACTCCCCCTCAATTCAAGTGTTTCAGGAAAGTTTGTAAATCACTAGACATGCTGTAAGTATCAGAAAGTGAATTCTCTGAAGTTATTCTTTTTCTTGAAATGGTGCCCTTAAAAAAAAGCTGCTCGTGCCTGTGCCTGCGTGTCCGTGTTGACAAACTCGCCAGAGCTCGTCCCTTGTTACCTCGAACCCCCGAGGACTTACCGAGGCGTTTCCCATTCTCCTGCGCTACTTTTCTCAAATGTTCCTGAAAAGCCATTTCTTCAGATTCACTCCTTCTCGGACATTTGCGTAAACAAGACATTTTTTTAGCCAAAGTAAAGACATCCAGCCAGATTTAACAGAGAAGAGCGGTGAAAGATAGCGGATAACGCACAGCCCTCTCATGGGGCGGTCCTTAATACTGTACTCACACTGTGCAACGTAGCGGCTGTGCGCAGCGCACACTCTGGAGGACACCTGTATTTCACCTCCACAGCCACGCGCTCAGTCACAGACATATCTGAGCTCATGTACCTGTGTACTTTTAAGGCTCGTTTTACATTTCACACGTTACAAGACTCAAGTCTTTGAGAGCAAGTCCCGATGGTCTTTTCAAGTCTTGACACCTCCTTCAAAATTAAAGACTTGTCTGTTTCATAAAGTTGATAGTATACGTTTTACTACTGATGCTTGTGTATAATAAATACTTAATGTATATCTTTACACATTAAGTTTGCAGAATAACCAAATGTTTGGCTATTCATTCAAGGGATCATATTTTCTTTTTTTTTTCTTTTCTGCAAATCTGCATTTTGTGTTTGCTTTTACAGCTACACCGTGTAGAATTTTACTGAATAAATAGAATTGAAATTGAAGCATTAATTTTATGATAGATATTTTCATCATTGATGAACATGTTCTTTCGTTGTGAGCGGCTCAGCTCTCCTAAAACATGACTGTAGCTTTCCCGGGAGTGGGTACGTCTGCAGCTCGTCTAAAGATTCCATTCTTTGATTACTCACTGCGTTAGGCTAATAGCATGTTCTGTGTCGAGCTAGTCATTAGGAGCATGTTTTGTACTGATGGCAACAGTATAGTCTAAAATGTTACGCATTGTGCCTTTAAGCGTTGGTTGCACAGCTGGGCTGTCGCCAATGTTGGTTGGATCATTCCATAAAAGTAATTACTGACTATTACTGATTACTCCCTCTAAATGTTTTCTTTGATTACTTTATTTCAAAAGTAATTTGATTACTTTTTACTTTAGCGTTAAACAAGGATCAGGTCTGTTTAGTTTAGTCCCACTTATGTGTCAGGAAAGATCCTCCAGTTTGCGTTTTTCAGTTTTTCCTGCACAAAACGAACCACAATATTCTTTGCTTCAAACAAGATCAACTAAAAAAAAATAATGTCTGAATTTCCAGTCAGACTTAAATTATTATTGTATTGTATGTTTTGCTTCTCTAAATATCTGACATTTGATGAATATCCTCATGAGACCTGAACAAAAAAAATCATTGATTTATTTAACTTAATTTGAGTAAAAGAGTTAAAATACATTTTACAACTTCGTTTTTTAAATGTATTTGTTTGTTTTTAATTCATCTTTTATGATATGTCCATTGTAGAGGACATTGGGTCAATATTGGTGAAATATGTAAATCATAAATTATAAACACATTTTTACTGTATTGATAAATCTTACATTAATCAATATAATAATCATCAATATAATTTAAGAGAGTTGATATATAAAATGAGGTTACTTTAAAAATGTAATTTCAAGTTAACAGAACCTCTATAGTGATTATGATTAATATCTTTAATAAATGAATGTAAAGTGACCCCTCACACACCTGTGTTTCCACTGGTGTGACGTGTGTTTGGGACGTGAGTGTGTCAGAGCAGTGATGGGCTCTGTCACAGAAAGTGCTCACAGACGACCCCTTTTCTTAATAACCCCTGAGTTCTTCCCCATAATGAACCACTAGAGCTGCAGCACAGACCCAGACCTGCTGTGTCCTCGGCTCATGCTTCCTCTTCTGAACCGCCACTGTCCTGTTCTAACACTGGACCTTCAGCTCGTCTTCTCACAACTCCAAGTCTGATTCTCCTGTCACTTATACAGAATGCTCTCATTTTCATTTAACCCTCAGTTTAGAGCTTTAGATTTCACTTGAAAAGTAAAAAAAGATCATTCTCTACAAGAATGAATAAGATTTGGTTCTTGATCTGATTTTGTAAAAAACTTGCCCTCTCAGTAACGTTGGGTGCATAACTGACTGATGAAAATTCGGCCATTTGACCAAAGTCTCAACACATCATATATTGTTTGAAAGCTCTGGATGTCCTCTGTACAGGACAATAGGACTCAGATACTGTATGTAAACAGCCTTGAGTCTTCAAGACCAATGTCCACTATAGAGGACATACATGCATGGGCTGGGTCCTCAAACTCTCAACTCCATATTGTCAAGTTACAAGTCAGTAAATTCTGGCAAAAAGTCTGATTCGAGTCCAAGCCATGAACTGCAATTCCCCACCTCTAGCATTAAGGTAATCATTCTAGAGCCAAAGCGCTCTCCTTCGGCCTATACGCACACCTCATTCACTTTTACCGCTTTTGGTTTCAAGTTAAGCTGCCTAAAAAAACTATTTTGAGTATAGCCATGGTTTGTTGTTACTGTTGTCATCTTTTAATAAACATGTTGAGATAAAGCTAGTATGTGTTTATTATTTTCATCAACATAATCTTTTACTCAATCAATGATGCATATAGTGGCAGGATAAGCTTCTCCGCATAGGAAATACTCACTGCGTTTGGCTGCTGTCCCATTAGTGGCCATCCTGTGTTCTTCCAGAAGTTTTTTCCTTCCTCCAGTTCCTCTCCAGGTAACTGTTGAAACTCAGAAAAATGTGAACATAGAAAAGTCCAACACGGAGCCCCAGAGAGACGCTCACAGACTGCACGGATCACACAAGTTCACCAGTCTTTTATGCACCCTCAACTCACACCCACTGCTCCACCGGTCTGACAAGTAAGCCAATGTTTGTGTTTTCATTCAACCTCATGCCACTGAGTACTACACCTTTGGAAGGAATTTTTACCCAACTATGTTTCATAATAGTGATGTAAATCCCCGAACTGCAAGAAGTAAATATAGGCACTGACTGAGCAACTTAATTCTAATAGAACAACAGTGACCAAAGGGCTCTATTAATGGTACATGCAGGAAAATAGAGGAAAAAAAACTGTTTCTGTAATTCTTCTGTTCGGCCCCACAAGTCTCATGCCAGGGCAAGTCATGTGAAGAAGTCTGTTTGGCAAAGGCTGTCCCAAAACAGTCTTCTCTTTGTCTTGGATCACTGGAAAGCGTTGTATGCCCCTACAAAAACTGTTCATCAGGCTTCAAGATGTGCAAAAATATAAACTACACTATACAAGCTATAAGAAAGGCGGATCTTTTGCTTTAAAGTTTAGGACATTGAGTCTGTTTACATGGAAAATGTGCTAATACGGTGACAGATTTTATGACTTCTAAGCATTCGTGAACAATCAAACTGCATCAGCGGGTGTGGTAATGTCAGTGTAAACAGACACCCAGATTGCAGGGTTACTGCTCTGATCACAAACCATAATGAATCAATGAATTAGATCGTGTTGGATGGCAGTGTTCTTGTTTGATTCTGAGTAAATGGGATTAACTGAATAATTTTGTACATATATATATTTTGCTTTGACTGATTATTGGAGTTTGCATGTCTGGAAATAAAATTGGCCTATGGCTGCGCGTGATCACATTCCAGTCTGATGCAGATGAGTTGGCTTCTTTGGTCATGGCAGGATGAAATAAGGATACGAAAGAAAATGCTAAAATAAATCAATTAAAACAAATGTGAATAAAATGCCTATTTAGTGTGAGTAAAGTTTAAACTACAAGATTTAGTTTGTTTGTTTACAAAATGTTATTTATTTTCATGTCAAACCGCCTATTACTACAATAAAAGGGATCTAAACAGAAATATATCTATTTTTTTTTAATATGGTAACCTACTTTAAAGGTCAAATATTTTATGACATAGTTTGAAAAGTTTTCGATCCACTGACGTAGGATAATCATTAATTACCATTGATAGTAGGCCTAAGTCGTTTTACCTGGCGCGTGTTATTAGGTGCATCATCACGGGCGGGGCGGCGGTTGCGTCGCAGGGCTGTGGCCATAGACATAGGCTGTGGCACGTGGAGCCCGCTAGGTGGAGCCAGAGTTGCCTCGGCTCCCTAACCGTTGCTATGGTAATCCGGCGTACGCACACGGGCTGCAGTCAACAACACGACTAAAAGTAGGTTATACTGACTACAAAGCTTGTTTTACCTTTGTTTTTTCGTTTTTACGCCAACTATACTGCATTAGCTTTCAGCACTGATTATGTTTGTCTGAATAAATGAACTTTTGAAATGCAACCTAGCTAGCAAACGGGCAAGATTGATGCAGCCAGTCATGATGGAGAAGCAGGATTCTTGTTCCTCCTGCCACATGCCGGCCTCTGAACAGTCTCAGGTAAGCTCCAGTGGTACAAAAACATACTCTACATACATACCGCTGACATCATTTCTGCTACTGCCACAGGATATTTCTCATGTATTGGAAATGACTTTTAAAGACACTTACACCAAAGATATCATTGGAGAAGACACTGTGGCCAACCTCATCAAAAAAAGAAGTGGCAGAAACAGCTTTCATGACAGATATGTTGAAGAACTACAACAGGTAACTTGATTTTGAATGCCTATGACATAAAAAATCATTTGGCACTAACTGTAATGTTGATTGTTGTTGTTTTTATAGGCTTGCACTGAATATAATGAGCATATACAGGAAGCCGATGTTCTGGAGAGGCACATCATTCAGGCTCGAACTCGTGCTGCAGACATAGAGAGCAAAGAGTGTGAGAAAATGAAACGAAGCTTTTTGGAAGGATTTAATGAGGAAAAAAGTGTTATCACAGGTAACAAAATGTAATAACATAATGCCAATAGATTTTGCTCTGTGCCTGGAATAATCACGTTCTCTCTTTGCCAAATATTCCTAGTACAGTCGGTATTTCCGCAATGTGTCGACCAAGACCTTCTTGAAATGAACAACCTCATCTCTCCCTGGGATTATTTAAGCGTTCCAAAGCTTAAACTATTACTGCAGGCTCCAAAAAAGGGTGAGCGATGGCCGTCTTTAAGGACACTCTCTGGTAAATATAGCTGAAAAAAGAAAATCTGTTTGGCAGAAAAACACGAGCTGACGAAACCTACAGTGTCCTACTCCATGCATATTTCACGGGAACCACAAGACGACGGTTACACGTTCATCCCTAGCACTGAAAACAGGCCAAAGTCAGACTTGAGCATAACAGTTGATCCAAGTTCAGTTGAAACGAAGAGAAAGAAAACGCCCTGTGAGGTGAGGGTTGTATATACAGTATGTCTTTCACTCGATGTTGTACCAGAAAAGGCATATGTTCTTAATTTGTTATATTTTATGTTGTAGAAGACAAAAATCACTAAACCCAAGCCAAAATGGAAGGGTGAGCCGAGTGCCACTGATCGGACCGAAGGAAGGGAGACTCTACGTAAGATGACAGATCGACAAAACTTTCTACGCAATCCACGGTTCCTCCCCCCAAACGCTCAACGTGGAGGCACCTCAGTGACCTCGAATAAGGAGACAGAGCCTGGACGAAAAGGCACATGTAAAAGGTCACGGCAAACACATTATACTATCTTTGCAACATTATGAAACTTGCTCCATCCCTGTGGTCTTTGCATTACTCTAGCATATACTGAATGGCTACAGTTAATCTCGACTGAAATCAACTCTAGCCATGTCATTCAAATTATAGCCATCAGAAAATCATACTGTATTTGCCGTTTGTCTGCAGATTAGATTTCCTTTCACCCCACGCAAACCACTTCCTTTGGCGGTGGGGTGTAATGGTGACACATGGCATCAGGTGGTAAACATGCTCTCTTTTTAATATGCAGCTGTGACGATCGTCTTCAAATTTTCCAGGCAAATCCGCCTGTGCTTTTTTTCAACGAGTACACTATCGGACAAGTATACGAGGTATATTTGAACAGTTAATACATGTGCACTTACAGATGCAAAAAATAAAACTTGCTTTATCTTTTATCAGACCACACTTGAGTTGAAAAACACGACCTCTGCATGCCGACATGTTCGTGTCATTCCTCCCACTACTGCATATTTCTCTATTGGGCTTGGTAAGCTTGACAAATTCCTATTGTAAATGTAATAATTATGTCATGGGCATATTATTATGAATGTTTTCAGGGAGATTCCCAGGTGAAGGCGGCATAGTGGCTCCTGGCATGAGTTGTAAGTACACCGTGCGCTTTGCCCCGGACTCGCTCACTGACTTTCAGGATTTCATTGTGGTGGAATCCCAGTGTGAGGATTTGCTCGTGGTCCCCATTGAGGCCAGACGTCCCCCTCCTGTGTTGACTTGCAAGTAGCCTTACAACTCGACCTCTTAGAGCACACAGATTTAATGTTGAAAATAAGTATTGTTTTTCTTTGTATTTACTTAAACTTATGCAGTGTCAAGAGTTCTGGACTGTGGATATTGCCTGGTTGGAGGAGTTAAGTTTGTTGAGTTTTTGTGCCAGAATGTTGGTCTTAGTTCTGGAACCTTCTGCCTGATCCCTAAACACCAGTGGCCCGCCTCCAATCTCAGGGTAAGATTTACTATTGAACTCAATTTGTATTCTATAAATTAACAATTTACAACTTTTATCCTAAAATGCTGACACATTTCACAGTGGGATTATTGTGTGTTTTTATATTTTCATGTAGTCTGTGGCCAAAACCCTCTTTACTGAGCAACCACCCTTTGCAGTCAGCCCCTCGCTCTTTGCTCTACAGCCAGGAGAGACCACGGTTGTTGAGGTAAGTAACATAGTCAGAACAGGCAGTTTCATCCATTAAAATGTAACATGAAAAAGTTAAATCAAGCTGTATGGTTTCGTGGTCTTTTCAGGTTGTCTTCTTCCCCACTTCTGTGGAGAGGGCCTGTCAACTCTTCAGCATTGTGTGTGACAACTGCCAGGTGAAAGACATTTGCGTTCAAGGTTGGTGCCGCCTCATTATTTCTTTATTTGGCATGTTTTGTTTCCAACTGACTCATGAGATATGTCTTTCTTTGAAGGTGAAGGCCAGTTGATTGCTCTCGAGTTGATATCAGTATCTGGGGACCGGGACAGTCCCACTGCAGGAGAGCAGCATGACCTCACTGCTGAACACTTTCTGTGTTTCGGCCCCTGTAATCCCTACGCCTGGCAACAGAAGAAGATTGTTGTCAGAAATAATGTGTAAGGCAGAAAGTGTAGTTTGTTTACAACGCAAGTAAAGAGAAGTCATAATTAAAGCACTCGACTTTCACTGCCTGAACATCTGGAAATACTGAAATCTGATCTAATGTTCTCTCTTGGATCCAAGCCACCTGGAGCTGCCTTTTCACTGGCAGATAATGAAGCCCAACCTAGAGCCCAGCCCTTCAGGAGAACACACGCAATCCTCGCGTGTAGAGTTTTACCTGGACCCAGAGTACGCTTTCCATGTGAGTCCAGAGTACGGGCTGCTGGATCCATGCCAGGACCACGAGTTTGTCATCACATTCTGCCCTAAAGAGGTGCGGCCTGCTGCACAAAAGCATCCTGCCACATTTCCAAGCCCTTTTTTGTTGCTCTTTAATATAGTCTGTGGAAATAATTTTGTGTAAATGTTTACTTCACAGCTGAAGGCTTATCACAGTGTGTGCCATTTGGTTCTAATGGATGTCCCTCTTCCGTCACCTGAGAGCACTGATAATAGGTAGTTTGTGTTTAGATCAACAATGAATCCTCGCTGTGTATAAACTAAACATTTGTCTGACTGAAATCCAGTGTTCCGCCTGTGCCCAACGACTCCAGTGTAAGCGACGTGATTGGGATGGAGATAGAGGTGAAAGGGTCTACAGAGCCATACAAAGTCTTATTAGAGCCCTATTGCATTTTGATACCTGAGGAGCTGCTGATTTGTTCAACAACTCGCAAGCAATTCAAGGTCCTTCGCATTCAGAATACACACTGTCACAAGCACTTGTGCTTAAAAACATTTCTATTGATGTTGTTCTTCAGATGTGGAATCACAGCAGAACTTCAATCTCATTTCAATGGGAGAGGATGAGCAGTAGTTTTCACATCATAGAAGTGCTGCCCCCTAGTGGTCAAATAGGTTTGTCACACTATGTGCATTGTTTATTTATATATTTGTTTCTTAGGTTTGGAAAATTAGACAATGCAAGTTTTTATAGTTTAACTGGTCGGAAATGTCATTTTTTACAGAAGAAAATGAGTGTTTTGATTTTGATCTCATTGTGACCGGTGGGAAACCAGAAAAGATTACGACCAGTCTAATCTGCTACATAGAGCATCATGATGAACCGGTGAAACTACCTGTGGAATTGTCCTTTAAGGTATGCTTTTGAATTCTATTCTAATTCTCATGGGGAAATTACTTTTATGTTGAAGCTACACCTTTTGTCTTATGAATGATTCCCTGGGAAGGGTCCCACTGTCACAATTTCTGTGCGGAGTATTGACTTCGGGCTGCTAAGACTGGGAGAGCAGTGCCAAACCACTCTGCTCCTTGTGAACGCCACACAGCTGGAGGCCCCCTGGGCGCTGGGAGAGAAACCATTACACCGGAAAGAGCCTTCTGAGACACAGGTAGCAAACAATATAACATTGTATATGATTCGACACACAGTTACTGGAGTATGTGCTTAGATTTCAGTGGAGCCATGCAGTGGAGTTCTGCCTCCCTTGGGCTCTGGCATCGTGGATGTAGTGTTTAGACCACGCTTCTGCCAGCAGCTTCAAACTGAGCTGGAGCTGACTGTGGAGAATGGAACCGGATGGTAAGAATGTTCACATTATTGCACCAGAAAGTTCACAATACAAGATAAAAATAGTAAAAGACTTTTAATTGAAGTGTTTGTGTAGAGTAATTCTTTTGTATGTCTCTGTCAGTCATCTGTCAGTGCAAGGCAACGTGCAGTCTCCTCAAGTGTGTCTGCTAAACCACCAGCTGCTCCTCTCTGAACTTTACGTTGGAGTGTCTAAAGAAGCAACGGTCACTCTGTTCAACCAGACGCTTTTAGCTTCAAACTTCAAATGGATGGTGTAGTTTTTGATTTCATTTGCAAAATAATTGAATGAAAATCTTTTTACTGACATCATTGCTTATTTGTGTGAGTTAGCCACAACTTAAAGGAAAACAAGCACCACTGTGTGAGGCCACTTTTGAGCCTGTGTGTGGCACCCTGGGGCCTAATGCCAGCCAGGATATCACGATTAAATTCACCTCACACGTTGAGGTAAGTTTATTTACCAACCAAAATATCCATGTCAATCTGATATGGGAAATTGTTGTTTTTTTCAGCATGAACTTACTGAGGTTGCAGCTCTCTGTGACATTGAGGATATGAAATCTCCACTCGTTCTTAGAATCAAGGCTCCAAAAGCAAATACTCTTGCTGTATCATATTCTATGGACACCACCAGGTAATACTATACTGAATTACAAAATGCTCATATTCATACAACACGGATATTTTGAGACTTTGTATTTTATTTCAGCTGCCCCTCTTCTCATGGTTCATCCACACTTTTACTTGACTTCGGAGAGGATGCTATTTTGAAGAAACCTGTCACAAGGCGGTTCAAAATTACCAACGAAACAGCCATTCCGGCCCCTTTCTTCATAGCACCTCAATATTTATATGGTAATGCCGCTGACTCGAATTGCCAGCCACAGAAAAGGTAATGCAGATGGCACTCTGGTCTGAATAATGGATTTAATCAGCAGCAAACCTTTTATTATCTGCATTTTAATGACAGTTCTGCATATGTCAAGAAGCCCCTCCACTCTGCCCAGGCCAAAAAAGTGGAAGAAAAAACGCACTTGGGTAAACCACCGGTCATTCGGCCCTTTGAAAACAAATCAAAGCGTGATTGTTTTAATACTTTTTTTGAGCAGATTTTGTGAGCAATTTCCTGGCAAATGGAAAAGGAGCAGCGTTTTTTGTCACGCCAGATAACGGGATGTTGGGAGCTTTTCAGACACAGACGGTGGACGTGACGGCCTACACTGACATGTGGGGAGAGTACACGGATAATCTCGTGTGCAATGTGGGTTTGTGAAATCGCCGAAGAGTTGAACGCAGATTAGGATTGAATGTAAAATGGCTGATCATTGTCTGTAGGTTGGGGATCTCGAGCCCACTCTCATTCCAATGCAGATGACAGCGAAAGGATGTCCACTGTACTTCCAGATGACCGGTCAGCGTGTAGATGGCCAGAATGAAGGTCCGATAATACGGTGTGTGCTTTGTTTTTTTGTTTTTTTCGTTACTACAATATTTAACAGTGTTTTATCAATGGAGTCATTATCACATACACCATTCATGACTACTATATCATCAAATGTGTAATATGAGGATTAAATTGTAAATGTGTTTTTATTACTCTAGTAAAATGAAACCCTAAAGGCTCTGTGCATAGGTTTTCCGTGAAGTTTAAAGACTTGTCTCTCTGACATAAGTATACTATGTTTAAACAGTACCTGGCAGAAAACAAGCAGCTGTTGGATCATTTATAATTATGTTAAAAACTTTATTAACGATGTATTTACCTCACGGGACCAGACTTCTATGCTTATAACATGTGTAGCAAATCGGGAGCCTTTATACGAAAGGCTCATGTCAATTGAACTCTAACAAATAACACATTTTTAATGAAGCACTCTCGGCTTTACAATTATGCAATTTTAAAATTAATGTTGAAATATGGCAGGAAGTAGTCTTTACCCTACACTGGCCAAAAGGAAGCCCCTAGCATTCTGTGCTCAGAGCATAGAGCCTGTACCCGATCAGCTGTGATCCGCTTTACTTTCAGTCAGAATCAGCTGTACCGACTTTAGCATTTTGAGCTACAGTAACACTGTTGATTAAGTTTGCTATGTTCAGTACCATCAATTCTCCATTAGCTCTGCAGTTTAGAATAACCCAATCTGGGTCAGTTTTAGTGCCTCCTTTACATTTTTTTTAATAAAAGGATAATAATATACATTTTGCAGTCTGAACCTATATTTGAAGAGTTGATTTGCAAAAGCAGAGATCTCAGTTTTTTATTTTTTTGAAAATAGTTTTGGATATTTGTCACTGTACTCTACAGATGACACTGAAAGTTGTGTTAATTTAACACTTTACTTTATATCTTTAGATAATTGAAGCTATATAAAGAGAAATTTAAAAGCACTTTTTCAGTGACTCTTATCTGTTTTTGCAAATTAAATCTTATATTTTCTCACAGAGTTAACAATCAAAACAATGTGCTATCAACCATTTTTGGCAAAGAAGTTCACTGAGACTGGTTTTGCAACTCACTTTTGACTCTCGAGTCCACCCACAAAAGGTTGAAAACCACCGGTCAAACTGGCTCACATACTTGAACTTGCCTTTTTGTCCCGTGTAAAGCATCCACACTTTTGTTTATTTACATATCTATGCATTAAAATGGTAATTAAAGGTTTGATTCTGTAGGTTTGGCACTCTCGTATCTGGTGGTGACACTGTTTCGAGATCTCTTCGCATCAACAACCCCTCCATGTTCGGTACGCATGGCAATTTCACACCCCAAATCGTTGCTCTTCATTCCTAACTTCTATGTCTGCTACCAGATATTCGCTTGGACTGGAGAACTTATAACATAGACATCAACGACGAAAAGCTGGTGGACCTCGTGGTCGCGTACGGAGAAGCCTTCCCTGTCAAAGATATAGATGGCAATGTCGTCTCGGTCAGACCAAGACCCTGGGAAAGAGATCAGTCACCAGACTCTTTGGAAACAGCCAGCTCATCCCTCCAAAGCCTGTCTGTGAGTGCTCTTTCCACCAAACACAAAAAACAACACACGCCGACACAGAGTTATTTCATCACGCCGCTCCTCTGGGGATTCCCTGGGGTCCCGTGAAACATCAAATAAATTCCACTCTCTTATTGATTGTTCCACGCGCTTCTTTTATCTGTCTCAGGACGCAGAGGAGGAAGAACGTATAGCCGAGGAGGACACGGAGAGTGTGCTGGCGTGTTCACATCCCTATCATGCTGAGAAGAGTCTCATTTCTGTTCAAATAAGGCCTCACGTGGGAAATCTCTCTGACTACCCATATTGCATCACGCCCCAACAGATAGTATGTTAACCCAGTTTGCTACATATAGTATACATGTGGAAGTACTTCTTATCCTCTGTGCTAAGCTATTTTCTTGTATTTTCTTGTATGTGTTTTTTGTCTTCAGGTCATACCGGCAAAAGGAAGCAGCACTATTCACGTCTCCTTCACCCCTTTAACGCTCAGTGGGTCGTCTGAATCCAAATGCGTGGGGAAGGCCCTGGGATTTATAAGTCTAGACACTGAGGTAATCGACTCAAAACCTTAAATCGCTTTGAAACAAAAGAAGGAAAAAAAAAACATGCAATCAGGTCCTACATTCCCCCTTTGCTCGTCGCAGGCAGCCCTGTGCTTCCCAGGTAAAGTTGGACGCACCCACGGTTTGGATTTGGAACCCGTCAGCATGAATCTACAGGCAGTCGTTAAACCTGCCGCGTGAGTAATTACACCAGTGCTATTTACGTCCCCGCGAACTCCCAGAGCATCCGATCCAATTCATGTCTCCGGAAATGAAAATCAGCTGAGGTTTGTCCCAGAAAGAGCGTAAAGGTGGTCTGATTGAGTCTCTCTTCGTCCTCTTGGGTCCCCCTCCCTGTCCCGTCGCTGTAGGCTGTTAGTGCAAATGGATGAAGACGAGGAGCTTTTGGAGTTTCGTGCCTCGGCCAGTGATTTAGTGACACGAGAGGCAGACACAGAGGTGGGTCTTCAACAGCAACAATTGTCTGAAAGTGTTTCCCAGTGTGTGGATATGGCTGCTTTCTCTGTAAATAATTGGCAGCAGTCTTAGATAAGATAGGGGTACTAAGTGTGAATGGACAGCTCAAGGGGTTCAAGACAAGAACCTGAGGAACCACTGCCCTGACATACTGAAGTGCATAGGTAGAGTATTGAATCCAGGGGCCACAATCAGTCTTTTCTTTCCTCAGCAGGTGCTGCAAACACGTGAATTTGACATAACAAAAAGCTTTAGGCTGCACAACACCTTAGAGATGCCTCTGCAGTTTACTCTGAAGACGCAGCCGCCTTTTGTAGTCCTCACGCCTCCTTCCAAAAGCAGCTCAAGACCCTGCAGCAACCCCTCGACTGGTGACAGCAATTATCTCACGCTACAACCCAAACGGAGTATGAAGGTAAGATAAGGGGAGGTGGTGTAATGCAGAGATTTGAATGTGTAAGCGATCCAGGTTTTTCTTCTTGCTGTGCGAATAGGTGAAGGTTGCTTTCCACTGCTCCTTTTTCCTGATGGACTTTGCGCATCTAGCAGATAATGAAATGCCAAACTCGGTAAAAGTAATCCAAAATTCAAAAGGGGAAAGGAAGCTGAGGTTCCGACAAACACTGCTGATTCACTACAGCAATGGCAGCACACAGGTTAGAGAAACTTGCGGATTAGTTACGCAATGCGGCTTTAATTTGTGTGTTCATGTTCTTCATTCGGTTAAGTCTCTTCCTCAATGTATGCTTTTTACTTTAGACAATACCTCTTTGCGGATATCTAGAAGTTGCAACACTCAGCCTGTCAACTGAAAGCGTCGACTTTGGGTCCTGCTTCGTCGGCAAAACACAGACAAAAGAAGTGAAACTTTTCAACACAGGGGCGAAGACGCACTGGAAATTATTTATAGGTTTGTTTTCTTGTTGCTTCTTTAAGGACCATTTTGTTTGTTGTGTTGATGTATTAGTATTTATTATCGTGTGTACACAGAGTCGGACAGAGAAGACTCACCTGTGTTTAGAGTGACCCCTGAATGTGGAGTCTTTATATCTAAAGGCTTCAGCTCTTCATGTTCCTGTCAGCGTCTGCAAATCCGCTTCACAGCCAGGTAATAATCAATTAGATCTCAAATACATGTCTGAAGTGTGATGGAATTTGGCATCATTTATTTTCAGTGAGGACAGAGACTTCAGAGCCAGTGTGGTTATCTGCTCTCCTCTTGTGAAGACTCCTCTCATTATTCGTTTGCAAGGCGCCGGTTCTTATAATGAAGGGTGTACCTCAGACCAGCTCTGACACCACTTCTCAGCCTTCCAGCTTTATGTTACATTAATGTTGGTCAAAACAATAACATGGACTGGCTTTCTTCAAGCGCATCAAACCGGCTGCCTGCGTGGACTTGTAAAAACATGGACAACCCCACAAATGAGGTATAGTGGCTTAAGAAAGTCAGACCTCTTTTAATTTATTTATATTTTAATATCTAACATTGTGATATTAAAAACAAATATATATTTTCTTTTAATTGGTCAAAGTCCTACTCTTAATATTCTATGTTCAAGCCATTCGTCAGAATATGAAATGTGTGGTTATGTTAACATTTGCCAGAAGCCAAATGCAAAAACCATTCCAAACTTCTGTGATATTTTTGGTGCCTGTCAACCGAAGGCTATCGATTTACCGCCGATCAATACCAGCCATAGCTCACAGAGGTGGATAAAGATTTTTCAGTAAACCTCTTGAGAAACATCAAAACGCCTGCCAAAAGGATAAAGCACAACAGGATCAGCCTCCACTTGACATTCATCACTCTTTTGGTGCTCCTCAGGAAAGAGACAGAATGGGAAATCACAACTCTTGGGTCCACTTACTCACTAAAAATAACTCTATTTTACCAGCAATGCTTGGAGCCACAAAAGTTTTCCGATCTCTTTTATTGACACCTATTTTATTATACAGAAATCTGAGACTAAAATGACAGACATTTATCTTCTATTGATACAAGTTGATAAAGAACACCACTGTATTCTGCAAGTATTCCTTCACATATTTTTGGCATAGATTGGGCTCTTCGACCTCTGAGCACAAGCCACCATTGCATCTGTGTTTGCAATTAACTATGTAGTCAATGTTGTGTCACTATTTACAACTGGTAAATGAGACGATACTAATTCTACAAAGGCAAGTCTAACTTTGCCAGCTTTTCCCCATGGGAGCGTCAGATGTCTCTGCAGTTGATTCAGCAATAACCATAACAAACTTATGCAAACAAGCTTGTGTCCCTGTGGAGAACTGTGAAGACTAAATGCATTCTCTGGATTAATTTTTAGCCTCCTCTCATGGGGACCTCTTTTTCCGTCACCACAGCACAACACAGCCCGAAGTCTCACATGTAATAATAGACATTTCACGTTGCACTCGGTTTAGTTGTTGTCGGTAACGGTATAGCCTGGGGGGGGCAGTTCAGCAGTACAGACAACTCTGAGCTGTCCAAATCCACCGAGGGATGCAAATGAACAATTGATATTCATCCCGCTCAGGCAAGTTGTGCACAGCAGAGCGAGGGCACGCCTGATCCTTACAAAGCAAAGCTGCGCGAAGCTAATGGTAAAGATGATACAAGGGGCCATGGTGACCAAAGCATCTGAAATTCTCATAGTCTGCTCCAGTATGCAGAGAACTGGACATGAGCCAAGCAGCTTCTATTTTATGTATTATAAATGATTTCAGCCCCAAGGTATTTTAGTATGAGATGTATAGATGCAGGTATGAGGTAGCATGAATAATACAATAAAACCTGCCATTGCAAATCACAAGTTGTGCTAGGCTGTGCTGAATTTAAACTCCCTGTGGCCGATCATTCATAAATAGTAAATTCTGAACAATATGTTAACCAAATGAGAATGAATTTGACTACACTTGTGTCTCCAACTCTGTGCAACTGTGTGGGTGCATGCGGGACAGTGGTACACATAAATCAGAGACCTGACATTGTACGCACTCAGAGAGGATGCATGTTCGGTCATGATTGGAGAACCTTCCCAGATGTCAGGAAGCCTGTCAGGTGACAACCCAATGCATCTGCCAACAGCCTCGCCATCCGCTTACATGGCAGCTCATCAGCGCGAGGCAGGGGGGAGAAAGACACTCACACACAGTCTTACCTGAGGACAATACTAAAGAGCATTGTAAAAAGCATTTTTTCGTATAATATCAAGAAGTTTCAATGTATTTATTTCATGGGCCTGGCAGATGTGGCTCTTACAATATATAACTACCTATAACCAATGCAAAAATGTCAGGTATTCCAAATTCACTTCTGTACACTGGGAGCAATTAGGTTTCTGTGTTGTCTTTAAAATGGAAACGTTACCTTCCGTAACCAAGAACATTTTCTCCAGTTCGACTTTACCCAAATCTTAAAGCTTCTTGACTTGGGAGTTTACAGCCTATAGGCCAGGGTAAAGCCTCATTTGAAAGCTAAGAGCTACAAAACTCTTCTGCTTCTTCCTTGTTTTGCTGTAATCAAATTTGTGTGTTTTCGTCACTTTTGTGAGGGTTGCCACAGTTTTGTCACGTTTTTGTTGCTTTGTAGCATTTTGGGCGCATTTTATGTGTAATAAATGAAAACGTGACAAAAATTTGACAAAACTTTGACAAAAACTAGGAAAGAGCTTAGGCCTTAGTATAGCTTTCAAATGAGCTTGTAGGCTGTAAGCTCCAGTCAATAAGCTTTTAGATTTGGGTAAAGCCAAACGAGATGCACTTGGTTATGCGGAAGGGAAGAGGTTAATAGATCATTCTGTTGTTGCTGTTCATAGTTTGGTGAGGAAAATATAGAGAAATACACTAAAATAGCCACCTGCCTCCTTGTAAATGGGTTATGGGGGCAGCAGACTGTGCATTCTTGTCTGGGAAGTGCCTAGGGAGGTGGAAGCCAAAATTTATACCTGTGTCCCCAAAAAAATAGGCAACAAAAATGTCATTTAAGATACAGAAATAGACTCCAAACAATATTTGATTAATTAATTTATATTATCATTGACCTCTCCTCCGGCGCGTTTTGAGTGTAAACCATAGGTAAACCACCAGGTGCACAGTCCCCTGTCCGTCCACCAGAGCGCGCCCTCCTCCTCCTCGCTCGTGGCCCCGCTGCCTTGGAAACGCACGGCGCGCGTCACCACTTCCTGGAGCTCACGTTGTTGCTGACATCAGAGGCAAAGCTCGAGCCAGGGGATGGGGGAAAGTCGCAGCTTCTCACTTCTGTAGCGCGAGAGGAGGAGACCAGCGAGCGCAGGGTGAAAAACTTTCCTGTCAGACACGTCCCGCACACAGCAGCGCAAACCGTTCTCTACCCAAACAACACCGAGCCGTGGATTATGCACCAAGAAGACCAGGGACATCTTTTACGCACGTATCCTCGCTCCTGGTTGTAAAAATTGTGCGCTACAGTTTTCGAGCTCAGTTTCCGGATACCATCCCACTGTTTTGGAAAGAATTGCTCTGTTGGGATTTTTCCGCTCCTATTTTGTGACAAGTTGTGCTCCCAAAGTAATTCATCTTCATCAGTCGTGCTGCCAGATCTGGGACATGGACAGACATAGATAACAAGGTAGGAGCCGAGTAGTCCACTACATTGTTATTCTTAGTGTGCTAATGGCCCCCACTGTTATTTCCTGTTTATAAAGCATTTGTTTGCATTTTTCCCCTCATGCAAAGGCACTAAAATAATCTTGGTCTAGGACAGAAAGCAGTTGTCTGTTGCACATGTCCAAATGCACAAGGCAGTGAAAAAAATAATAATGAAGATGACTCTGCACAGCTTTAGAGCGCCCAAAAGGTTATTTTACGTCTTGCACCACATGTTGCTCAACAAACGCACAAGGCACTAATTATTTCTGTATAAAATGGTCACTTTCCCAGGATGTTGCATTAATTGTTTTTTTCCCCCATGTTTTCACACATCTCCAATAATGTTTGATAGTAAATTTTGTGTCTGTACATTGTCCCAGAGGGAAATAAAGGTAAGGTGCTGGACATGAACACTGAGCAAAAGCCCATCCCTATAGGACACTTCGACAACAAAAGTTTTTTCATTGTATTGCTGCTTTAAAGTCTTTCAAATAAGGCTTAAGTGAAACTCAAGTTGTCAAAACGAACCCGCCCACTGATAGGGTTGGTGTGCCTCAAACAAAACAGTCCTATATTGCTGATAACACCACAGATTTCAAGTCACAAGTGGACTTTTCTGGATGTCTATTATACATGGCCTTCGATACATTTTAACTTGTAGATGTTTATTATCTGGACTCCTCACATGCCAATTTTGATCCCAGCAGCCCACGGGTCACATGGCCAAGGGTCAAAAGGTGCTGTGACTAGTAGTGACAGCACATTTTATTGTGTTTCTTTGCGGTTGCCAGGTAACAGCAGGAAACAAAGCTAGTTTTTCAAGAGATCAAGTGTAGCCTACGGGATACAAGTTCAAACAAACCTCTAAGGGCCACATTTTGCAAATATTGTGCTCAGACTTTTGTTCATCTTGTGTGAGAGTGGGCTAAATTCACTCTTATGCAGTTAAGGTTTGGACTTATCTCAAACCCATCATTGACAAAACAGAAGCCTTAATAGTGAAATGTGAATGTTTTGCAAAATGTTTCTCTCCTCTTGAATCCATTTAATCTGTAGCTGTCTCGGCCGCCTTTATTTATCTGCTGGAGTTCAGCTGGGTCTACCCCCTTGTTTCCAGAAGGCCGGAGGAAGTGGTCCTGATTGAGCTTTGTCTGCACGGCTTGTCTGCCTGCGAGGCTCAAGGCAGTGGGGACGACCGGAAACACAACATACTCACTGACTGGACAATAACAAGCCACTTGTGTACACTATGCAAACTGTCCGGACTCCTTGAGCGCCATGTTTGTTTTTCACAGTGAGAAGCAACTGCACCTGAAGCTAAATATAAGGCATCAGAGCGCAAACCACCACCAAGGCAGTGACTTTATTTTGCAGTGCTAAAAAAAAAATCCAACAATAATGTTAAAATGACCGACCAGTGTGGAACAGCTTGGCTATAGTGGAACCTATTAAGCCCTGTTTATTGCACCCCATAATATATATATATATTTTGTCCCCATCTTCCACTGCCTTCTCATGTGCCTTCCTATCCACGTATCATTTTCCATTTCTGATGAGTCTTTGTTATGGGCTTTCGCTTTCAAAACAGCCCCAGGAGGAGAAACAAAACATCCTCCGCCGGACTCAAAATCACAGGGACATCCCACACTTGGATCACATTAAAATGCTTGCGTTAAACCATGAATGGCACATCGCCTCTTGTGAAATGCCTTGACGTCCGCGAGCTGTCGGCACGCGGCTCAGTTTGGGTGGAGAAACATCAGTGAATGAATGTGATTATAATGGCGTGTCGTCACATAATGGAAAATACAGCTTCGTTTACAGATTGGGCTTGGACGTGTCTCTGAGGAGGGGCCCAGCCTGTAGTTTTTCATCTGGCTATTTTTAGTGAGGCTTGTGTGGTCGGTGGCGATGGCAGAAAGATCGACTTATCTCCTGAGTTAATAGAGACATCGCTTTCATTAAGTGGGATCATCTTACTCTGGAGTTGTTGAGTGGGGATTTAGTTATCCCTCTATTCAGTTAAGTATGGCTAATTTAGTGTTTGATTACACTTGACATGATTTTTCTAGCAATAATAAGGTGTGCCTCATGTTGCACTGGCATACTGATGAAATAAGGACAGAATAACAACCAGTCCTAGAGTTTTTCTTTGATATGGACACTGTTCCTGACACATAGCGGCACTCATTTCCCGAAAGACTCCATACTACCATATTTTCCGGACTGTGTGTCGCACTACTTTCATAGTTTGGCTGTGGGTGCGACTTATACTCAGGTGTGAGTTATACATTAAAATACAGTATATAATTTCCTGTTTGTTATTTTCAAGCCGCTAGGGTGCACTCTAGGCTTGTGTACCAGTATCTGCTACTCCTGTACGGTTGTACTATGACAAATAAAGCACTTACTTACTTACTGTAGCACTGAAAATTTAAAAAACTGTCAAGTTTGGAGTGAGCAAGAAACTTGTGAGGGACTGGTGAAAAGCAGAGGTTACTCTAACTGCAATAAAGAAAACAGAAAAAGCTAATCACGAGCTGAAAGCTAGATGGCCACAGCTAGAGGAACGAGTATGCAAATGGGTGCTTGAACAATGTGCTGCCGGGAGAGGCTTGTCAATGGTGCAGTTACGCCTCCAGGCCCAGGTAGTTGCCAAGGCTGGTGCGACTTATACTCCGGAGCAACTTATATATGTTTTTTTCTTCTTCATTTTGCATTTTCTGGCTGCGACTTATTCCCCAGAGTGACTTATAGTCCGGAAAATACGGTATTATCTTTATTTGGACAGAACTTCCAAAGCACTGCACTCTTGAGTCAGTCAGTTTTAAAAACACAAACTTTGTTGTTAAACCTGCACACAGATGTAACACTAACCACAGCTCACTGAGTGAGCTTCATGAAACTGCTGAGGAAAATAAAGATAACAGATCTAGGGGCTTGAAGGAACTGTGCGCACACCCTAAATTGTGTTCAAGCTTTTGCCGAAAGTGACTCGTTGCTGTGAATGTCATGAAGACTGTTATGTTGTTGAAATACTAAAGGCAAATCTGAGTCCTGCTTAAAAAGCCAGTTTGAAGTACTATCCCTGTGAGCCTGGGCCAGAGGAGGGGGCTATGATAAATGGTTCGGGACACACATTTTGGCCGCCCCCCCAGAAGCCTTCAAAGCACTTTCCTCCTCTCAAACACCACAGCCCGTACTCGGTCTGCAACGGGACGTCCCGTATTGTCTTTCTTCCCAGAACTGGCTCCACGTGGCCACCCTGACTCATGAGGACTGAACTGGCGCTGGTTCCAGCAGACACAGAAAAGTCACCCTCATATCTGGGGCTTACTAATCACTCTTCCGCTGCTCTAAATATCCCACTTTTTTCACAGGCAGACTGGGCACTGTGTGATTGCACCTCATGAGGCTGACGCAGAATTCGTGATCTCATCGGCCACGTTCTGTGTTTTTCTATTTTAGGCTCAATGGTTCATAAAAAGTGGCCTGTCTACTGACCAAATATTAAAATAGAAATGCTAATCTCTTGGTTAAGAAAGTATTTGCTTTACTGGGAGCAACACTTTTACATGAGCAATAACCCTCTATGTTTTTTCCTCTCCATCCTCTTGATGTCTATCTCTCCTCCTCAATGGTTGACTGTAGGTTGTTCTAGTTAATGGTGGCGTTCTATGGAACGCCACAGGAGCGTTGCCAGGTCTGAGTCAGGTCATCCTCCTCCGTCTGAGGCCCGTTCGCTTTCTCTAAACTTTCTCCAGGCCACTGCCGCCTCGCTGTTTACCCAAGTCGAGTGATGTAACTGTCCTGAAAGAGTAGACTGTAAATGTCTGTGTACATGTCTGGCTGCGATTCCCGCTCAGATATTTCCTGTGAAAAGTACATTTGAATCGTGTGAGAAAAGAAGGGAGGCTGTTGCTGTCATCTGTTTGATTAAGCATTTGTGGCATGGATACAAGTTTGTACCGATACGTCCCTTTTCTACATTGTTGTGATGACAAATTGACTGCGACGTGTAGTGCAGTGCAGTGACATACAGGAGGTTAGACAGTGAAACTTGGCCCCGGTCTGTTGATGTAAGCCACAACTGACAGACACTCAACGTCAGATCTGGATGAGAGTGGGCCTGGTCTCTGGAGCCTCCTCACAGCCCATCAAGTCAAGAGCCTGTTCTTTTCAAGCTGGACGTGCGGCGAAGCAACATGATGCGGGGAGATTAGCATTTGATCTTCTGCTCAGCACCGGCCCGTGCCAAAGACGTGCGCCGTGAGCCGGGATGGCGATCAGTGGGCAGCGCGCGACTGGTGTCCCCGCTGAGTGGAGGGGTCCAAGCAGATGGGCCATCTGCTGAGAGGCTGGCACGAGGCAGGGGCAGCTCCGGAGCCTGTGAAGATGCAGGGGGGACCACCTGTCTGCAGGCTCCTCCTCGGCCCTTTCATGTGTGGTCACTGGTCAACGATGAACGGGCACAATCCTTTACGACCACACAGGGATTTCCTTTTTTTTAGAATTGCTATGGGATGCTTTATAACTGTTTTGTGTGGCCATGTATTACTTTTGTGTTAACTGTGTGTATAGTGTTAAGAAAACTGTGATTGGTTCATGATTTTGAGTCATAGTGTTGGTCACCATTTTAACAACTGAAGCTGCCTCTCTCATGGTTTCTCAAATCTTGCTGATGTGACACATGACAAGGACGGTTTGGAAATCAACAATGACACAGACATCAGGACTTGAAACTGATAAACAACTGTAAAGTCCAAATTAACAGTCAGCAGCAGATGGTTAGTTTCCCTTAGAACCCTCTTCATTTCTTTATCTTTCTCCATATACTGTACTTCAATTTTCTTCAGTTTGCGCCAACATCTCTTCTTGAGAAACTGGCTGTTATTTTCTTCACTTGGTGGATTCTATTAAAGCTACTTTTTGTTGCCATCCTCAGCTATGTGTGTGCAAAAATGCTTGGGGCTGCGCTCGTGTGTAAACAGTCTTGCACAAAAAAATACATTGTCTCTCCACATAGCTGGGACATTATTGTTGGTGAAATGCGGCGTAGAAGACACAGTGCATGTCATAAGGCAGGATTTAAAAGCAGATACACTTGAGAGGGGAACAGTAAATTATGCCCAAAACGAAAGTATCCTGGGAGCTTTTCCACTGGTCTCTCTCTAGAGACACTTCACAAAGTTTCCAAAGAGTTGGTGTTGGCCAGACTTCTAACAAACCAAATGTTGCCGGGCTTTGATGCTTGAACATTCCAACGTTTTAACTCCAATGTACATTTACCTCATTTGGCATAATTCACGACTACTTATGTGATCATAAGGTGATCGTTATAACAAATTGAATAAATGGGAATAGAGTGGGACTGCTGCCACCGCCATCATGGTTGAAATGCAAGTGTGCAGAACAGAACAGAGTGATTTATAAGGTAAATGGTAAATGGACTCAACTTATAGCGCTTTTCTACCTTTATCAGGCCCAAAGCACTTTACAGCAAGGAACCAGTCACCCATTCACACTCTCATTCATACACCAGTGTACACAGACACTGAGAGCATGTACTTTAACTACTAGTGTGATCAGGCCAAATACAGTTTATTAAAAGGTTTAATTCTCCGAAACATTACACTTCCTCTTGTGGTCCTCTTGTGGTCTTGTGAGTGATTACGAGGAAGCTGCTGAAAATGTCTTTATCAAAAAGTTGTCATTGTCTGTATTTATGTAGTTTTCTGCTGCAGAAGGATTTCCACCCTTGACACAAATCAGTGTTTGCAGAGCTGCAGTGGCTCTGTGTGGAGATGCAGGGAAACGTTGTTGTGCACAATTGCACTGGTTAACCCCTGACACATATTACACCTTCTGTAGCGCTGTGAGTGAGAGGGTGAAAAGGGCAGCTCCACAAACATTGCTCATCATTCTGTCTTATGATCGATACTGGATGGCAACACATAATATTCCTGAAGTATAGTATAATCTGTTATGCAAACAATATTGTCTTTTTCACATTACAATCTGGATTCATCTTGCACCCCTAATAACTTGTCATGGCCGAATACAAATCATCTTAAAATTGACAAATGATTTTTTTTGGCTAGAAAAGAACAATGCCGTATTTTCACAGTTGTTTGGCTTTGTCTCAAACAGCTCTTCAAGTGTTTCAAGCCTGTGGGTCTTGGTATTGCCCGCTGAGACTCCCGGCAAGCGCATTTCATTAAGCCACAGTCAAAATGATTTTCAAAATAAATCCCCCGGCTCAGAGGCAGTCTCTTAACAGCAGAGGTGCGTTCCTTCCCTGCGATCGTCTGTGGACATGCAACAACTGTCAGCGCTTCCTCCCAGTGACGAGAGCCCCACACACACTTTTCAAGCATAAAGAATGCTTTGTCTTTGAAGAGCTTGTTGTTTTTACCTCAGGCCTGGCCGGCTGTGGTGCATCACGGGATATCGAGAGCAGACTCTGGCCTGTCATAATCCGACTTTGAGGAATTCCCTGAATGCTGCTGGTTCAAAGACCAATACGGTTGCAATTATCAAATCACAATTTACACAAGTATTCTTCAAATGTTAATGACCCTGCATGTATGTCGATTTGAAAAGGAAAAGTTGCAGCTCTCATTCACCCTAACATCTGTTCAACTTCACCTGGCAAGTCGTTCAATTTGGACGTGTTGGAAAGTGCCACCTGCGTCCTGTTTGGTCATTGCTTTTGTGCGATTGCAGAAATATTGTGGAGGAAAGAGGCACTAAGGCTTACGCTGTTTTAATGTTTTTGTTGTTGTCCTTGCAGGGTAACATTTTGGCTCGCTGAAAGAAGTTGGGCTGCGCGCTCAAGTTCAACAGGACCACTTCCTGATGATGACAGTAAACATGAGTGAGTAGCATTTTGAAAGCACATACCTACTTCCCCTCGCAGGAACAGCGTGTTGCAGAAAAATAACATCAAATTACTGGTAATGGCTCCAGGTGGCCCATTTTAAGAGCGCTAGTCTTTATCTTGTTTTTGGTGAAATGTTTGTTCGACTCATTTCGGGTACAGACAGGCGCTGGGTTCAAAATAACACTGTGGAGAGTTTATTTATGTATTGACACGTATGCACACTCTAACGTCAATGTAAAATTACTCTCCCAGACGTATTGTTCCTCCTCTATTAATAAACACTAATGGTTTTAGACGCCTTGTGTTGTGTTGTGTTGTACCTTAGCATCCCTGAAGCCAGAAGGAAAGTCCACGACATCCACGTTGAGTTTATTTGGCATGGCATTTTATTTGGAGTTTAAGTGCAATAAAATGTCAAGTCACTTCTTCTTGATCAATTCCACTCATAACTTCAGTTTCGCTGACATTACCTGGAGAAAAGCTTAAGAAAATAAAGACTTACAGCGGGAGGAAAATGTGTGTGAACACTTTGGAATTTCTCACATTTCTGCCTAAATTGGTCACTAAATGTGGTCTGATCTTCATCTTCACAATAAAATTACATGTTATCATATTTTTAAAGGCCATAACATGTAAACATTCACAGGACAGGGAGGAGAAAGTAAGTGAACCCCTGAATCTTGCCGAACTGCAATAGTTTTTTACTACAGGAAAGCAGTTTTTGGGTCAGCCAGCTATTTAAAGTAGCACCAATTTAACAGACATTGGCGGCACTGCATCTCTTGTACATTGTGAAATGTGCAGCACATTTTCATCAATATAAGTGCGCCACAACTCAGAAAAGGGTTGAACTAAATGTTTTAAAAAATGTGTCCTGTTCCACCATGTCTGCAGCACATAGGTTAAAGGGTGAGGCAAAACACTATCACTAAAAATGACCATCCTGACTTTTATGATAATATTGATCACTTGATAACTCTCCCACAGATGACGGTCTCCAAAATGGACCCGGACAGCACAGGAACTCCCAAGGTAACACAAATCTATCACTCCTCAACTCTTCTGTCTAATTCTCCTGTGTCATATCTCAAACATGCCTGTCGTTGCCTACTGAAAAACTACACACACACAAAATCCTTTCACGCCATGGTCGGCACAGTGAAGTCGAAGTAGCAGCTGAAAAGGGACTGTCTCAGCCTCTTGGTCTGAATGGAGAGCTGTGTTTGCAGACGTCCAGTGGAAAGACATGGGCATGTAGCTTGTACAAACATCCATTGCACAACTATTGTAGCGCTCTCACAATAGAGCACATTACATCAGAGCCTTTATTACGAGTGAAAGATTAACGTCAAGGGTTTGAACATTACACCCATTATGTGTTCAATTAGGTGCATCACAGTTTCGAGGAGCGCTTGTGCGTGTGTCGGTGTACACCTGTGTAGAGCCTTGAGGGAAGTGTCTTGAAAAATTACAATTTCACAGAACAGATTCACACAGGGCTGCTCCACTCGGGTATCGTCGCATCTCATTGCCTTTAAAACCTGGCTCGCCATGTAGTTGAGAGCTTTACATGTTGTGCGTACATGTTTCAACCTATATTACTGAGATGTTTTTATTGTTGAAATGCACCAAATAAATGAACAACGAAGTGTGTTTGTGTGGGCGACTCACCTCTCCTCAGGCCTGACGTCTCCATGGAGATGTTGACAAAAGGCAGCCACATTTTTGAGATTAAAAATATGTTAGGTGATTAATCACTGAAAAACCAGAAGTGTCTGAATCTAGCTGCGTCATTAGGAGCATGTTTTGTATCTCTGGCAACATTACAGTATAGTCCAAAATGTGTACACAGTGTACCTTTTAATATGTGCACAATGAACTAGATCTTGATTTCAAAGCATGAATTGCAAATCTATTCAGAAATCTTGTCAGCAAAATCAGTCGAAATTTAATATTTAGCCATTGTGCCCTTGTCAAACTTGTCGAGCCAGAAAATAGCCATAACAACCTCCACTCCCTTAGCCGGATGGCGATCTGCTGTGGTATCCTTTAAGCCAAAAAAAAGTGTGTCTTGAATGAAAAAAAAAAAATAAGGTGGAAAAACACTCGGGGTTTGTGCGTCAGAGCGGGGCCTGTGGCTGCTGCAGCGCTGAGGACACATTTGGCTCCAGCTGCTAATCCAGCCGGATGCCTTTGCCATGATGTGTCTCTTTGCACC